>NC_141046.1:38275692-39482020 GCF_041138505.1 Cibotium barometz
ATCTCTTTTTGGGTGTGTTTTAAGGAGGGTTAGGGTGAGCCATAACATTTTTGGCGTCACTGTCAGGGAGCCATCCCTTGGCTTTTTCCATTGTTTTGCCTCTAATCTATGCATAAACCATTGCCCATTATCTTGATTAATGGTTTCCCATGAAAAAGATGTGGTTTTGATGGTGATTTGTGTGAGATTTGGTGTAGAATAGCTCTCTTTTTTATTTTTGAAAAGAATGCTTTTTGCTTAATTTTTAGATTAATTTGCTATTTTTGTTGTTGTTTTGGTGGTTTTTCATGTTCTTAGGGCTTTCACATAGTTTGTATTAGGCTTAGTTTGCATCCATTACGTCAAACAATGCAATAGAATGCGATTTTTAGTGAATGTTAGCTCTCTTTAGTTTAAACATAGACCTAAGATCATTAAATCTAGTTTTATTGTGTGTCTTTTGTTGAAATTTTTTGGATTAGAGTGTTAGCAAGCATTAGGAGTAGCTTAATATTTCAAAAAAAATTCTTAAAACCATAAAAAAACCCTTGAATTTAACTAAATTCTCTTAATGGACTGGTTTTTTGTCATTAAGGGTGATTAATCTTGTTCAAGAGACTAAAAATTTAGAAAATGTGTTAATTGGGATTTAAATTGATTATATGAGTAGTCAAAATTAGGGTTTTTCACATCAATTTTTTGATCAATTGGAGAAATTTGACTCTCTTTACTTAATTTTGCCGTAAAGAGGAGACTATAATTAAGAGTCTAATTAATCTCCTAATTTAGATTAATTTACACAATTGTTGATGTACAAAGATTAGTTTTTGCTTGCTCTATCCAATGATGTGCTCAATTGTGTGAATTAATTAGAGATTAATGGTTAATTAGAGTTCTTGATTAGTGTAAAAGAGGAAAAGATTAGTGAAAAGATTAATCTTTAATCACTTTTTTACATAACTCATTAAGGCTAATGAGCATTTAATGAGTAGATGCTCATGAGTTGTCAATTTGTCCATTTTGGGAGTCATTTAAGGGTGTAAGGTGTGTCATAAAGGTTGACTTTTTTGATTCCCACTTACCTTTTTGGGAAAATGCCCATACCCTTTTCATTTTAAATTCAAAAATATTTCTCCCCAAAAAGAGAAATTCGTATTTCTCACTAGACTCCAAAGAAAAAAAAAGGCGTGAAAGACCAGCAGGCCGTGAAAAGGTCCGATGTGAAAGTGCAAGACGTGAACGACTGGCACATGAATGGCTTGGCACGTGAACGGCTTGGACATGAACGGTTTGGCACGTGAACGGCTGGCACGTGAACAGCTTGGAAATGAACGGTTTGGCACGTGAACGGCTTGGCACGTGAATGGCTAGCACGTGAACGTCTGGGGCGTGAATGGCTTGGGATGTGAACGGCTGGGGCGTGAATGGCTGGGGCGTGAATGGCTGGGGCGTGAACGGCTGGGGCGTGAAAGTGCAGGACGTGAACGGCTTGGACGTGAGCGGTTGGGACGTGAACGGCTGGGACGTGAACGGCTTGGCACGTGAACAGCTTGGCACGTGAAAAGGTTAAAAAAATAAATTTAATATTCCATTTTAAAAAATAAAAATAAAAAAACTCTAAAAAACACCCATGTTGTTTGGAGGCTCGTATCTCCTAAACCGTATATCTGTCGGATGGCGCTCTAGGGCTCATCGAAAAGCTGACATCGAGCTCTTCAACTTTGGACGTGGTCGTCCGAAGTCAAAATCGACCATTTTGGCCTCTGACCAAGAGCCTTAAAATTCGACCCAAAAATCAAGGCAAAAAACAGCCCAAAAACCATGAAAAATCGAAAAAACGGTGCGAAAACGACGACGAGTCATATTCGGGCTATTTTTTGAGGGCCTAAATGACAAAATCACGGATGACTTAGGCAAACAAAGTTGTAGTACTCCAAAATTACTACGACTCCCTCATACAAAGTTTTTCAAAATTTCTTTTAGAACACCCTAAAAAACGTGTTGTGAAACAGGGAAAAAATTCTCGAGAATTTTTTTTTTGTCTTGAGACAGTGATGGAAAATAGGTTTTAGGACCTCCTCTTCCATCTAGGAAGTTCCTAGCATACGCTTTTTCCAGAAAAATATCTCAGGTTCACATTGTATTGCGCCTAATCTAATTAGGGCAAACAGACACCCATTTGATCCAACGAAGAGTACACCAAGCCTCTTGAGGCTGTAACAGGCTGTGGGAACGTATGAAAAAAAAGAAAAAAAAAGAAAACAAAACAAAACAAAAGGGGCTCACACAAATATAAACATATAATCATTCACAAAACCCCCCCACCCCGTTAAGAATTCCCAATACACCACTAACCTCTTCATTCATTAACTAGCTTTTCTTATTCCTTCCAGAGGAACAAAGACCATTGAACGCCATTCAACATCAAAGCCATCGACAAAGCTTGTTCATTCTCCCCACACAAGGTCTTCAATGCGATCACGTGGACGCGATCGTCATCAAGAAGGGGGGAATGTTAATCCAATTCTAGGATTAACAAGAGCTATCGACATTATCTTACATCAAGGAGTCATGACAGATACACCAAAGGGTCATACCTTCATGATATGAAGCAATAGTGTCCAAAGCTACAGCTTGGACAGGCGCCCATAATGGTGTGACGGAGTATTTATGGCGATTCCCGCTTTAAGAGTGTGTGGTAGCAAGTTAGGATGAAGTCCTAAGTGATGTACTTCATGGATATATTATGAGAGTAGTCATTGTAATAGCATTAGGCCTCTTATAAGCCTAAAGTGCCCGGCCGGCCATAGTTTAAGTGAGTGTGAACACTTATGGCCATGTATATAAGTGAATTTCTCTCATAATACAACATACTCTCCCATTGTGCAATTGAGTCTTGCTCTTGCTCTTGCTAATCTCTCTCCCTAATGCATGCTAGTGAGTGTGTGTGTGAGTGAAGTGAGGTGAGAGGAGGGACGAGGACCCATAGTGCAACGCAGCGGTGTGACAACGCTCACGAGAGGTGCGATGGAATTGCTTCTCAAGGAGTTGTAAAGCTTGGAGACCTCAAGGGTTACGAGCTCGGCCATTGGAAAGATCCTCACGACATTTGCAGTTCACCAGGTAATCTCTTTTTGGATGTGTTTCAAGGAGGGTTAGGGTGAGCCATAACAACAACAATGGGTGTATTGATTGTCTCTGACGGTTTCCCTGGCTAAGAGCCCATTCCATTTGACTGGTGAAGTGAAGTTGGCCTTGACCTATCATTGTCTGGTGAGTTTGACACGATACTGAAGTAGATAGAAGGATAGCAACACATGGTGGTGGGGAAGGTGTTTGTTGTCTAGGATGGCAACCATCGACTCAAAGCATGGTAGGAATGGAAAAGAACCACTAGAGCCGATAGAGAGAAGGTTCCAAAGGTAAAATGTAGGGTGGTTTGATTCTTATAGGAGGGGGAGGCTGAGTTCCTGATTGCGCATGATAAACAAGTTATTGGACTTGTATCTTGTTTTTTTGTGATTGAAATGAATAAACATCTTATATGTGATCATTAAACCAAATTTAGGGTGGTTTGATTCTTACAGGAGGAGGAGGCAGATTTCCTGATGGTGTTGCGCATGATAAAAAAGTTATTGGACTTGTATCTTGTTTTTTTGTGATTGAAATGAATAAACATCTTATATGTGATCATTAAACCAAATTTATTATGTATGCAAATTTGCTAGGGTGACTAGCATTCGTGTGCTGAACATAATGGCACATGATATATTCATGATGCAGCATGTGGGCCTTACCAATCCAGAGTTGTTGTTGTCAAAGTTTAGTGACGAGGATCGTGCATGGACCGAGAAACCTCTTAAGGATCAGGGGGCCTAAGAGATCGAAGTGGCTGAAGCTTCCCATGGCACTTCTCTCTCAATTGGATGTGCGCGCCTCGAAAACACACTACAATAAAGCCATATTTTGATTTCCAAAGATGTTTCTAAAACATAAATGCATTGCAGTTTGAGTTTGATGCCACATACCAAGTGAAGGTCAATGGCTTTCTTGAGCGAGGAAGTAGAGAAAATAATCAGAATGCAGAAATGTTTGATAAGAACTATTAAGATGCCTTGAAGGAGATGGAGGTGCTATTTACAAAGAGGGGACATGAGTTGGCACAAATTTCCAACCTCGAGTGTGGCAAATATTTTTTAAAGAAGGTGATCTCTTACCAAGGCTGGGGTGAAAAGGTGAGCATATTCATTACTCCCAAGCTAGCAGAGATTGCTCGAGCACATACATTAGGAGAAATATGGATTCTCTATTTTTCCCCTTAAGAAGTGGATCTTCTTTGCTATTCCTCACCACTTTTTATCTGGGAATGGGTTTTTTAAAGTGTTAGGGGCTTTTAGGTTAATACCATTTCACATGCATTAATGTTTCTTATTATGCAACAAAATGGCTCTATTTTACAAAGCATGTACCCACAAATGAAATGTAAACAACATCAAACTTTAAATGCCATAAGAACTCATTAAAAAAAGCACATTACTTTTAAAATTCATATTAAAATTAATTACCTAATTAAACTTATTAACCCTGCACTAAATAGATAATTACACCCATTTCATATTACAACTAAAAAGAATATATATTATCTATTTAAACCCTTTAACACAATAATGAATCAAAAAAATAATTTAAGTTTTTTAAAACTCTCTAAATTCCTTATATATTTTGGGATATTAATTTACCAAAAAACATAACCAAAAATTAAAAAAACAATTATTTTCTATTAGAAAGACACTTTGATGATTTCTCACTCCCTTGACACTCCATAACATCCCTAAAAACTACCCTTAATTTTTGGAAATAAAGAAAAATAATTTCTTATTTATTAAAAAACATTTATTCAATTTTCAACTCATAAAAATGCCTAATAATTCCATAATTACCCACAATAAAACAAATCAAAACATGCTCAAAATTTTTATGTGAGTAAAACATGACCAAATATTCCTCTAATAATCACCATTAAGATAAATAATTTAATTAACTCTCCCATAATAATTAATTATTATTTTTACCTTAATTTTAAAAATTAATTAATAAATAGAAAATAACACTCTATAATTCTAAAAAATTCAACAAAGCATTTATTTAAAATTTGTTTCTTTTTTTTGAACCACATTTAAAAAATGATCATTGAAATTAGGCTTTTCTTTTTAACTTCCATTCTGTAATGTTTAATTAAGTGGATTAATTAAGGTATTAAACATTTTTAATTAGTGATATGACTTATGAAATTAACATATTATGATGTAACACAATTGTGATAATAAAAATTTCCTTAATTGCACATTGAAACTCTTAATAATTACTAATTATAGCCATTTCAAAGTATAATTAAGAAAACTACCTCTAAAAAAACACTTGATTTAGTGCACAGTTGAGAGAAATGGCGTTTCCAATGACTTTGCAATGTGAAAAATTATCCTTTGCACAACAACCTCCAGCCAAGAATATAAACCCTATCTGTCCCTCACTAATCCATAATTAAGCGAGATTAGGTATGGATAATAGAGAATTGCATTGCTGATAGGGTAGTGAAGACATGTAAAGCAAGAAACTCAGCCCAATTACACCCAAGAAGCAAGAATTCAGCCTCCCACACCCTCTTCTTCTCCACGCCCCCTTTCTTGATGCAACTACTCCCTTTCACTTGAAAAATAAGGACTTTTTAACATCCACTTATGTCCTTTCACATCTCTAATGTCCGAGCAACCTAAAGTTTGGTCCAAAGCATTCTAAATGCATATAAATGAAATATTTATGCATAGTACTTCATCCCCCGGTGGATCCTATCAAGGCCCGGCAACACCATTCCTTCCTCGGTGCTTTGTTAATTTTTTCGATGAAACCAACGAAAAATACATCAAAATAGCCCAAAAATGAGCTCTATGTCCTGAAAATAGAGCTAAATAACCAAAATGACAAAAAATGAGTTTTTTTTTTTGCTACAGTTAGCTAATTTTTACCCCCAATAATTACTAAAAATGCTGAAATAACTCAATTTTGCTCAAAAATAGGCAAATTAAGCCCCAAAATTAGGAGTTATCACCCATCCATTTCTTCCCCACGGCTTGCAAGGATCCTTATGCTGTTGGTTCTAGCCCAACCACAGCCTCAACCTCCTCCCACCACCATCCTCATTCCCCAATCTACTCAAGGAGAAGCTTCTCTTGGCTTTGCCAAGTGATATATTTGAGCCTCAAAACTTCTTCGCACCTAATCCACATCTGAAGAGAAGCACATGGAGCCAGCTAATGATGCCCGTCACCAAGTGACCTATGAGAAGGCTCCCACCACCCTCCCCAAATTGATAACCAACTCCCTCTTCATCCCAACCTCCACTATATCCGTGTTGGTCGAACTTATACCCTTGGGGCCATTCCACAACCTCTATAACACACTCAAGGATGCTATTGATTGGTCTATCATGGACCATCTTATTCCACCAAAATTGGCAGGCCATGATTTTGTATCCCCCTCCCTCACTTCAGATATTGACACTCATCGAGGTATCTTGAGCTTATTGCAGCCATGTAGCCAAAACTTCCAAGCATCACTTCCTTTGGCAGTAATAAGCGCTCAAGAGCCGGGATGCATACATCAAGGGGAGGAGGGCCAGAAGCTTAGCCATTCCCAATAATTGCTTTAGGCCGCCCATGAGAATAATGCCAAAAGCTCAAAGACAAGCTCAAGAAATCCACACGTGAAATCTATCAGCTCAAAATGAGCTTGTGGACCGTGGTAGTAATTGAAGCCACGGACAGCCCACACTCACAAGTAAGACATGCCCTTTGCCTTCAATACTAAGCCCTAGAGACCACCAATGTTGTGGCAACCCAAACACATGAAATGCAAAGAGACCAACTCCTAGATGAGCTCAAGCAAGATAAAGCCAAAGAGGCTCAAGAAGTTGCGGCTAACCAATTTGTGAAGGAGTGTGACACTGCCCTCATATCGCAACACATGAGGCCATCAAAGCTCTCACTCACTATTCCATGAGGATTATAATCATGCAGTGAGCAAAGTGACCGATCTAGGGAAGACTTCCTCCTCCATAAAGAAACACTTATCACCAAGGCACATGTCTACATTCATAAGATGGAAACCCTTGACTCAGATGATACCCCATTGTAAGGGTGAAACTAAAGAAAGCTAGACATGCTTCTCTCATGGGCTTCCAATCTTGATGCTTTGCCAACCATGAGCCGATCTCCCATGGATACTCTTACCATCATCAATGGATACCTATCCCTTTCTTTGCTCCAATTCAATATCTTTTTATGGGACCCTATCCCTTTACTTGCTCTAATTCATTTTCTTTTTATGGGACCCTATCCCTTTACTTGCTCTGTGGTAACCCACCCTCATGGGCTACCCTTTTCTTCTTCGACCAAGCCATCTCATTCATGGACATGACACTCCTCTAATCCATTGAATCCCATGTGCTTGTGTCTAACCTAGCCACTTGGGGTCACCTGTTTGTGAACTCTACACTCTTTACCAAGGAAGATCATTTCCTTAACCTCAGCTTCCCCATCCATATGTAGACTCACTTCACTCGGCCATGCTAGCCATGAAGACCCGTGTAGCAAAGTCTACTTTCTACTAGCTTTGTAAGATGCCCAATAATCAGTACAATAACCTGTTGGGCATCCTCAGGATTTATCACATAGTCTACCATTTAGACCATACATGTGGCTTACTTGGATGACATATATGTGAATGAGGCAACAGAGGAGGCCTTTACCTTTTTCTAAAGCCATAATCCTAAAGATGAGGAGGGTGACCTTGATGAGTTCTAAGATGGAACCCTGGGGGTGGGGGCCCTAGTCTTCTTCAGAAGAAGCTCCACAAGCCAATCAATCCCCCTCTTTGGCCAATTTGGGAAACAAAGCAAATTCCCCAAAGAAAAATCCAGCCACCTCTCAAACTAGCCCAACTCTATCCCCCACACATAACCCTTCCCATCAAGCTCGTAGCATCTTCTGTGGTAGCCCCTACCTCATCCATCACTCAACCCCAAAGCCTCGTTCTTCTCTCACAACTAAACCACCTTTTTTACTACATCCACAAGCCCCCCATCCTCAAAACATTCCATGAGGGGCCAAATCTCAATTAGAAGCCATTGCCAACTAAATGAGGAAGAAGCTAGTGAAGATGATGAGAAGGAACCCTGGGGTGTTCTTGGCTAGTGTCCATGAACAATAACTCACATACCCACCAACTATGACCTCACATTCCATGACAACTTCCATAACCACCTGGATATCCCCTTTGACATGGCTATAATCTATTGTGAATGAATACATAACCTCCAGTGTTTAATCCTTTTTCTACTTCGACAAAATCCATAGAGTTAGCCTAGCCTTCTACTCTCCATAGGACCTATGGAGTTGGTGTGAACTCCTGCACTCATAATTGAAAATTGCAACTTTACTTACACCACTTAAGGTAAGTTCACATATGCACTCCTATCCTTTCATAAAATAAAAATAGACAATTATTTTTATCCATGCATTTATCATATGTCTATATCACATATCACAAGTAACACATTAGTGTCAAATCATCATCATAAATCTCCTTACACCATGATTGTGATCCTTAGACTAAGATAATACGCACCAATGAGCTCGAACACTCATGGACCACCATGATGACTCGAGTAGCCCTACATGTCTCACATCCACCTCAACAAGAGTGCCAAATAATCCTAGGAGCCTCTTTTAATATTGGTCATCACCTATAATCCCATAAGCACGAACACTGTTTGTATTGGTGTTAGGAGTCACATATGTTTGGTATTAACATGCATACTTAGCCCCACCAGGCACTACCTACCCGTTTCGTGTCCATCATATTATTCATGCGAGGATCACAATCACATTTGACCGGGACAACCGCCTTCAATGTTTAATGCACCCCCATGGAAATCCATAAACCCATATAGTACCTTCTCATGCTGCCACAAAAAAACATATATGCATCACATGGCTACAATAGTATCTTAAAAAAAAGCATAATTCTAAACAATATACACAATATCCACATTTGAAGCAATGTAAACCTTCGTAAGGTTGACGTGAGATCATAACTCTTTAGTCAAAACTCTGAGCAAGTCGAATTCCTCTAGCCATATATATCTTGGTGAGGTCTTCTCATTATCTTCCCTTCCTTGGGGTCACTTCCAAATCTTGATTCCATAAGTCATTCCATTTAATTTCAATTAGGGTCTTTTGTGTACAAAGAAGGTCATTTATCTACTTCTCTTATTTCTCTCTTATTTGGGCTTATCTTTATGTTGTAAATCTTTAAGGGTCTTTGGTATCATTTGTAAGTCATTCATTTGTAAATCTCTAAAGGTCTTTTGTCATTCTTAAGAACCTCCCCTTCCTTGAAGGTTCCTTAAACATCTAACTTTAATTTCTTGAAGCCATTTCCCTTCATATTATTAGGATGTTAATTCCTTCACAAAACTTAAGGACTTGGTCTCTTTGGGTTTGAGGACGTCCAACCCTTGTTTTTCCTATTCTTCACTTTGATCCTTGTCCTTATTCATCACCAAGGATCATTTAATTTGATCACTTTAATAATGCACTCAAGAATTTTTATCTAAGATATAACTTTGCACTTGATTTTAAGGTACTCTCAATCTCCCCGATTTAAGGATTTATCATGATTTTCTCTTTTAAAATATGTTTTCTTTGAAGATATTGATTCAATCTATCCCACATCTATACAATTGGATTTTCTAAAGTTAATTCTAGGGTTTTGGGTCATTCTTGACCTTAGCCTTACCTATGCATAGTGAATGACTTCTCTCTCACTCTAGAATTTGATGTCTATAATTTTCTCTCTCTAAAAGTCTTGGTTATTATTGCACCAAACTTAAAAAGAACTCTAAATATGAATCCTAACAATCGTTAATTTTTCTTCTATTAAACTAAGATATTTCTCCCATCTTAATATTATTTTTCTCTCTCTACATCCCTAGTCCTACTTTCTCTCTCTAGGTATGTGGTCAACCCTAAATTTGTAAATTAAATCTAATGCTCCTAATTAATCTCCGTCATCTATAATTTAATCTAAAGGCTTGTTTAGACTTAGGTTCACCTCAGTTTAAAGCATTTAGACTAACTTTCTCTCTCTAAAATTTAATTTATCCTAAGGTTTCACCCATATTTTAATTAAATTATTAATTTTCCTAGGTTTAGGAGTATTATATCTTAATCTCTAATTTCTCTAGATTTCGGATGACCATAAGATTTCCTCAAATTGCTAAGTAGGGTAAAAAATATAACACTAATAAAATAATATAAGTATAGATGGGAACCTGGTGAATGTTTTTACATATAAACCTAAAACTTTAGAAAATTGTACAAATATTTGAAATATTATATCTTATATGGTAGTGTGTAGTGTACTTTTGGCAAATTTGTCTCCATAACCCACTCAAAACTAGAAAATTTTGGGTGTTTTTTTTTCTAAAAAACTTTTTTGGGGAAATAGCATGACAATATCAAAGACCCCTCTAAAATAGCCCTTGGGCTAAAAATATCCCCTAATTTTTCCCTTTTTACTAAGGTTCTACAAAGGTTTGGGTATTAATTTAAAAGCAAGAGAATAAACATTAGACCTTAGAGGTATCTGGTCTTGAAAAATGTGCAGAGTTCTCTAAAGCTAAATGATTCTTGATTTTGTAATGAGTTTCTTTGTTGCTTCTCCATTAGAGAGTCTCTCTAAATCTAGTTTATTCTCAAGAAGTTTGATCCTTGGCTAATTCTTCATTTCATACTAGTTCTATAGAACCACCCATGCCTCTACTATGGTAGTTGTATGTTGAATTCAGAGTCATAAACTGATTGTTCATCATAGAGATATACTCACTTTGCATGGCCCTCGTTCAGTTTGGATCTACCTATGCTTCATGCAAACTTATTGGCTCCTACACCTTTATTATCTTAGCAATTAAGGCTATATTGACATTATTTTGCCTGAGTACTCTTTTACTCCTCTATTCTCTTGCAGATAGTTGTTGAGGCTCTTATGTAGCTGATGAGCAAAGATTTCTTGTCAAAAACCTACTTCACCTAATGGAATATTCCTCTATGCTTGAGTAGTAATAACTTTTTAGCATCGCTATTTCTTGACATAAAATAGTACCTATGCCTTTTGTTGGGCATTTGGAATCATTCATGTGACTCTTATTAGTGCTACTAGGATGGACTCTCCTGTTGCTAGATCTAGTGAATTGTTTGTGTTGGATCCATCAAATCCAAATTTGATACCTCATCACATCGATCCCATGTAAGTTGGATGGAACCAACTGTACACTTTAGAAGTTCAAATTGAGGTCCATATGAGTTGTGGGAGTATAAGTTGAGCTATTGCTTTAAATTATCTGCTACTAGAGAGCAATTTATAGGTTGATCTATTTCTCCAAATCTATTGCCAACAAAGAGCTAACTTGCCAAAAATCTTTGTCTCTAGAGCTCATGCACTGATACTATATGTAGTAATAAAATACAACTTGTGATCACACAAAAAATAGTAGAATATTCCCTAACAAAAAGAAATGAATACAAGAGAGATGCATGAAAAAATGGAATTACTATATTGCAAACCATATTACAAAATGATAGCATCTGTCCACATGTGCGCTACAGTAAGGAGCTTTGATGGTAATCTATTGCAAACCATATTACAAAATGATAGCATCTGTCCACATGTGCGCTACAGTAAGGAGCTTTGATGGTAATCTATGTAAACTTTGAGACTGAGGATATCATGCACTAGTAAGGGTTACACACCATAGTGAAGATGAATCTAAACTTGAAGATCTAAATATATGACAAGGAGGATGCCAAACATGTCCATATATATTGCCCAAGGTATCATAGGTTGTGGCCTTGGTTGGCCACCCTATGCTAGTCCAAATGCATCAAGTTGACCTGCAACACTTGACTGGAACAATCATAGACTGAAAAGTGACCATAGGTCTTGGCACAGTTTCCAGGCCATTTGAGGTTGTCTAGGTGCCCATTCTTGGACCCCACAACCCGAGGACAAAGTGTCTTGGGAAGATATCCTTCTACCCTAGAGTGTAATCTATCAACCTGTACTTACATGCATCCTAATTGGCATCGTGCCAAGTCTAGATAAGCAGTCCCATAACCATGTGAACCATAGTGTCTAAATTGGGCACTGTTGGGTGCTCGGACATGCTTAGCACACAACGGCTACTCCTCATAATGGGGGCCTTATAAAATAGAGCAACCTATCACCACCCACATAGTCATAATGATGAGGGTGGAGCACTGATTTCCAACACATGCACAAAATTCATAATACATGGAAAACAATTCTAGGATAGGATATGGTAGATAATTCCATGGAAAAATTTGTGACTAAGTCTTTGCATGTTATATGGATGCATAATTAACTCAAACCTAAGAGAAAAGGAAATTTGTAATAAAGCACATGATATAAGAATTGTTCAAAACACTTTCATGTTTTTGCTGTGGAGGATGGAAAGTGAAAGTGTAAGCTTGGCTCTTGTCATTGGTCAATCCACTACAAGATAATAGTTTAACTTGTAATCCTATAGCAAGTTTGGTATCATCGAGCCTATGTGCTTGAAATTGGGCTATTTAGCATGCAACACCATAAAACATGAAGAAAAACACCGAAAGCATAGTAAGAAGGGGAAAATGTTGCACAAATGTAAGTTTTTGTTACCATTGAATGGGTCTGATATCTACATTAGAGAAGTGAATGAAACAATCAAGGAGAGGGTCCATGTGAGGCACATGACTTGTACCTTAAGGGAGTGTTGTGTGATGTATTGTTAAGTGGTATTAACAATCACAACCTTAAGGTGATGCCATGCTTGATGCACCATGTGCCATTATCTCGTAGACCTACACATGGAATTACGATCTTTGTTGTTTTGAATATGGTACAGCAGGCCTGGATGGCTTCACCTTAAACTTTCATTTGCCTTGATGATGATCCCAAACAATCTCAAGGCTGCTGCACCATATACAAATGGCACGATAAAACGAGCTATGCATAGTATGTTAAAAGATAAGATGAGCCATGATGCGTTGCAGAATGACTTTGGAGCAAAGAAGATGAGCCATGGTGGCATGTAGATACTGTGGCGTGAGGCATCACAAAGAATGGGTCTTTGATGTTTTACTCATCATTATCAGAGCCGTTAGAGCACAAGTGATGATCATCAGCGGCTAGATGGTCGGGTAGTGAGGAAGGGCCTTCCATGTTTTCATCGATAGGCTCGAAGGGGCCATGGCCTCGCCCAAAAGCTCGGACGTGGTCCTTGAGGGAGCGCTTGTGCTTGAAATCAGAGCCGCAAATGCAATACCAGAGCTTACCGCAGTTCTTCTCGTGGGTTCGCCAGTCCCCTCTCACGGCAAAGGCCTTCCCGCACTTGCGACACATGAAAGGCTTGATCCCATGCTTCCTCTTGAAGTGCGTCTGCAGCGTCCTGAAATCCTTTAGCGGCTTTGCACGCGGGTGCTCTATGTTGTTCCTGCACCCCTGCGCACAGCAATAACAAGGCAAGCGCAGCATTGTTGACGGTTGCGTACCCTTAAGCGAATCCGGGCCTCTTCTATACTGCGATCCATGCCCCCACATATGCATCTGCAATGCACCCAGCCACTTAACATCAAGTACATCATTTAAACATCAAAATTAAACTGAATTCATACCCTAATATTAAGCTCAACCAACCAAGATTTTCACTTGTGACCCTGGATTTGTATTTGCCTGAACTGACAAGTATTTGGAAACTTGGTACCTTTTGTAACACTTTGTTTGAATTTCATTAGAAGCAAAAACTACTGGAGGATTAAACTTCCTCTTATTTCATTTGTTTTATTTCTAGGTCCATAATTCTTTACACTCAAGTATTAGCGCAATCATAAGAACCAAGCAATTCACTTAATGTGAAACTTGTCCCACACCACGACTGACAAATATTCAGAAAAATGATACCCTTTCCAGTGGTACTTGGAAGTTTGAGAGAAATGATACCCGTACAGCCGGTTGAGAGTGTGACTGTTTTCCGAACTAGAAAGGCATGCACAGTCTAATATTAGCTTAAACAAAAGCTGTGATCACCCAATGATTGCCCTCGTTGCTGGTCAGTATGATCAAACACGTATGCAATTATGTGTATTAACATAACCCAAGCTTAATGTGGCTCCACGATAGATAATTAGATGACTTGATTTAAGCATAGATAATTAGACGACTTGATCTAAGCATAGATTATAATCAGATGGCTTGATCTCCTTGCTCTAGTGGCATTTATGAGTGCCTTACAATAGCTAGGTATTCCTTGCCCTAGTCGCAACCTTTTCCGTATGAGCAATGCGTTCATACGATTTTCTCTAAACACGGAAACTATACAAGCTACACTAACCTAAGCTCAAACCGTAGATAAATCTTCCTTGCAAAGAACAGATGTTAAGATTAGACTTACCTAGCAAAGACGAATTATTAAATTTACAAACTAACCTCAAACCTTAGACATTCAGATAAATAGTCCTCCTTGCCCTAAATTACCTGCATATTGTTGTAGCGATTGAACGTTTTGCCGCAGAGCGGACATGCGAATTGAGTCGGCCCTATCAATATCTGTGCCGGTGTTGGAATCCAGTACTGCCCTTCTGGTAGATGTTCTGCTGGCCTCAAAATTGCCTCCGCTTCTAGTAAAGTGTTATTGCTGGGAGTACTGTCGTTGCTGTGCTGGTCGAGTTCCTCCTTCACATGAGACGTATGGTGGTGATCGTAATTAGTCATTTTCTGAGATGGATTAGAATTAGAATTAGGAGGCCCAATTTGCAAGTCCACTGTAACACTGCCGTGTATACAATCTTCGTTAGCTTTTAGGTAAGGGTTTGTGGTTGATCTAGCAGAAATAACGTCTGGTTCAGCCTTTGGAGGGGCCAAAGTGAGCAGAGGAAGAGCTTCCATGATGGGAGGGGAGGCAGGAGGAGAGCTGGCTCCATAATCGTCCTCATAACTGCCATCATTATCAGCAGTTGGCTGCAGTAAATATGAAGTTTGATCACATGCTGCAGGTAGTGCATCATGATGCTGCAGCCGTTGGTAGAATTCCTTGCATTTGTTTGTACTGCTTCTGCAGAGAGAGAGACATGAAGAGCTCATGGAAGATTGCGTGGAGCTCATGTTGGTGAGCTCATGTGGTGAAGAAGAAATGGATAGAAAGTCTGTGAAAGGGATAGCCATAGGTATGTATTGATGATGAAGAGAAGCTGCAGAAGCAGGCGCGGCATGAGGGTGATGTAAGCCATATTGGTGTATATATTGAGGGGTAAAGGCAACGGGCTCATGTGCTGCCATGGGTGAAGTAGTTAAATTAACACAAGGAAAGGGGTGGATGTAGTAGTTACTGCTACTCTTTGCAGAGCTCATCCTGAAGCTGGGGGGGACGGCGGGCGTGCAGCAGGAACCCTAATCCCTTTGAAGATTTTATCACTTGATAGATGCTTAAGGTCGGTCTAGCTTTAGAGGTGAAATAATTACTTCTAGTACTTATAAAGAAGTGCTGCTTGCTCTGTTGGGCGCACAAATGATGATCTAAAGTACATCTAAGCTCTTACCTTGCTTTCAGCTTCAATGGTGGCATTAGAATGTTAATGATGGTGGAGGCTGGAAAGATCATCGCAGATCTAACGATATTGGCTAATTGGTAAGTGCTGGGAGCAATAATTCTTTTTAACCTAAGGTGGAAAACCATCAGGGAGCGGACGGGGACGTACGAGATCGCCGTCCTAGGAAGATCACGGCGCACTTATACTGGTTTTTGACTAAGGGTTAGAGCTTGGCTAGAGAGAGAGAGAGAGAGGGAGAGGGAGGGAGGGGGAGAGAGAAGCTTCAAACAAAATAAACCACAGACGGAGAGGAAAGAGTGTAATTTAAGTCGAGTTGTTGCACACGGCAAAGAGAGAGAGAGAGAGAGAGAGAGAGAGATGAGAGAGACAAGGCGGAATTATGCACAGCTTGTTTTGGACTTAGTCCAAGTGTAATTGGCTGGAGGGAGAGAGAGAGAGTGTCGGTGTAGATAGTGGTGGCAACGTAGAGCGAGACCTTAGAGCTAGATAGCGACGAGCGTGTGTAGAGAGAGAGAGAGAGAGAGAGAGAGAGAGAGAGCACTTGGTGGGGTTGTAGATGGACAGGAGCGCGCTTCGTGTAGATAGAGAGCGTGTGTACAGAGAGAGAGAGAGAGAGAGAGAGAGAGAGCTTAGCGGGTAGATAGAGAGTGTGTTGAAAGACGGACGGAGGAGAGAGTAGCAATAAAAACAGCTCCACAGTGAGGGAGGAAGCCGCACTTCCGATTTCGTGAATCACGCATGTGGGCGTACTGTGTGGATAAACAGTGGCGCGGAAAGCAACTGCAGGCGTCGGCGCGCGTGCTCGTAAGCCAAGTACACACTGCCGCGCCAGCTCTGACGCCGGCAGCCTGGGGCGCTGATTGGCGGAGGCGCCCACCGTAGAATGACAGGTCACGCACAGTGGGCGTCCCACGTGGCAAGCCAAAAGTACCTATAACCTCACCTCTGTGAGGCGCTCTGCCCCAGGCGAGTGTCCGGACAACAAAATTGAACCGGGAGAATTTCCCAACCCATACTAACCTGTTATCTGGCCCACTGCCCGGTCCCGACTCCCGAGCCTCGCACGTCCGGGCGCCCTGTCGGCCCTTGCCCGGTCACGCCTGTCAGCACTGTGGAGTCTGGACTGTAGCCCCGACCCCCCCACTACCCGTCGTTGACTGTGCCACCTCTCCAAGCATGCGTCAAGACTCTGCAGAGGGAATCACATTATCACAATGCCCATGCATACGAAGAAGAAAGAGCAAAATCAACACACCCCAACCCATGATGCCTCTTTGCAAGTTCAATACAACACACTATGCGCTGTTTGCTTATCCGTCATCACCATCATGAGCGCACCCCCATTGGTCCCTTCCTAGCTTAGGACCGCCCACCCTTTAAATTAATCCCGGCTTCTTTAATGTCGCCCCCTCCTTGACTCTTGGCACCTCCTCACAACCCCTTTTCCTCACCACCGATCATGCCCTCCAGGCTGCCTCATAAAGGGTCCACATGTCACTTATAGGCTGCCTAATTGGTTCTTTATTGGTAGGCCCTAAGGAGAATGAAGAATTTTGAAAAAAAAGAAGCATCAACAAGACAAGAGTCGAGACCAATTGCATGGATAATGGTCTCTTTGCACATCCAAGAGACTACTCAAACAATCCTTCTTGGATCCTTACATCACCCCTTACTCAAACAATCCTACTTAGAATGTTTACATCACCTCTTAACCAACCCATGTCGCACGCCCATGTCGCACGCCCACACTTTTTCTGCATCTAAAGCTCCTTTTGTTTATAGAAAGCCCCACTAAAAAGACAAGTAGCTAACTTTAAGCTACCAAGCCTAATTCCATGTACACTCCTTACAAATATGATGGGACCTATTGTGTGTCCATGCAAGCTAGTGCCATGGGACATTGCACCATTCTCCATGAAAGCATTTTGTTGCTCCAAAGTTGTTGACAAGACCAAAGCCTTGTTCTTCACCCCTAGGCACAATGCGAGTCTTGATGCCTAAACAAACTCCTTGGTTACTTCCCAAGAGAACTATGGTTGTACGGTCTAATTCCATCATATGCTCCATCCTCCGCATGTTTACTTTTATCAATACTCTCCTAACTCCCATGGCACCATTGCCTTTTTACAGATTCACCTTTCCCATATATTGCTCCAACCCACTTGTGATGGCCTTTTAACTGAAAAGCTTATCTCATGTGATCTTTTTCTATTCAATTGTTTACTCTTTACTTAAATTGAAAAAGCTAAAGTTTACTCGATAAAGATATCTATTCAATCAAGCAATAGCTTGAAAACTTTCATAACAACCAAGTGATCATCTTGGACAACATTTGTCACATCTTGATTTGCATAAAGCACCCACCTTTAATATTAAAGTGCTATATATGCTAGTTCATCTTTTGAAAACAAGGTAAGATGGATGAGAAAATCTTCAAATTTGTGGAAGAAACACAGACTTTATGACTTAGTAAATTTTGTCAATTTTCATTTTGTCTTAATATGTGTGAAATCTACTTGGTATATATCTAATGGTACTCATACATATTTTAAACATGATTTATAGAGCACCACACATGATTTCATCAAAAGAGTTTTAAGCCTATGAAAACCTAGAGAGTTTTAAGACTATGAAAACGTTTCAACCTAGAGAGTTGAAGTGACTCACGAATAAAGGGGTACAATTGAGTTTTTCAAGGGAAACAGAACATCCAATCTTTGTCGGCCCAAAATCTCATATTTAGTACATAACACAAGCAAGATCTTGCCAAATCTAAATGGTGGGCCTTCAACCTATGAAAATGGACAATAAGGAGCCTTTTAGATCTTCTCTAATTTTCATAGGACTTGTTAAATTGACACTTACAACTATAAAGAAGAAATTATTATGCATATACATTAGATGCATACAATTTAAATGCAACTTGTGTAAGTACGATCATATTGATAACATGTGTAGATATTAGAAAACATAGAATTGTGTCAAAGTACACATATTCACTCCCCCCTTTTTGTGTTAATGTCATTTTCATTAGCACATTAGTTGTTTACTTTCTACATTAACCTTTTCCATAGCTAAATCATAAAAAGCAATCGAACAAAAATTGGGTATTTATTACTCATGCAACAAAAAGAAAGTGCATGAGTCTTCAAGATGAAAAAGTGATTGAAACACTTTTTGAGTGACTTGGAGTGGAAGCTAATATAATTTTAAATAATTTAAAAGCCTTGAAGAGGAGGAGGGGACAAAGAAAGCATTGGGGAGAGGGGGGGTGGGGAGGGGTTTGTAGGATAGAATGTGATATTTACAAACCTTCCTCAAGGATGACTACAACCTTTCAATCAGATACTAAGGCATATATGATTGGCAAAATTGTAATGAAAATGGACTATATAAGCATCAAATAAAGCATCAACATGGATCATCACAAGTTCTTAAAACAGTATCAATGGGTGATGGTAATAAAGTTTTTAAAAGTAAAAACCAAAGGCCATGGTAATTATAGAGCTTAGAATACTAGTTATTACAAATGTTAAAATATTAAAAAAACTATGAGATATATTGGAGGATACCCACGACTCACAGCCTAACCCAACTTATATGTTTGGCAATAGAACGGGTATATAAAAACAAAAAGAACACTTTAATTATACCATTTCATTTAAATATAAACATTAAAAACTATAAAAATCTAATAGACTGCATTCAAAAACCACAAGTTAAAGAGTAAACATGTTGAGAAGATATAAGTTTAAGAGTAAACACATTCAGAAAATATAGGTTACATAAACATCAAAGATAAAATACATCAAGAAATCATAGTTTTACTTCTCATACATATGTTCAAAGACCTTAAAGGAATTATCATTTGTAAAAGAGCTAGCTATTACTCTTATAAGGGTACCATATATATATATATATATATATATATATATCCCTATCCCTATCTAGCTACTACATGGGAGTTTCAATTAAATGGACATTAAATGAGACTTATCAATTATATATAAAACTCTCATGATAGTAGCTAATATATATGCGTTTCCTACCTTGCACATTCTCCACTGATCTATTACCACCATTGAGTAGCCTTGTTTTCATTTTAACTTGCTTACCACCTTGAAAAGGTTTGTAATGTGAGAATTTGTAGGGTCTCTATTTTTGTGTAAGACATTACACAAAGACATAAAGGTTCTAATTTGCAAACTTCATTCCATTCTTATACACATAGTTAGAAAATAATTTGTATATAGCAACCATATGTACTTACTTACCTAGCATTGGGGGGTCATTGACAATACCCACTTGTTTTGGATGTAGGTTGTGGTTTGTGAGCACATCTACCCCAATCCATGTACATAACCAAACCATTATTCTTATGGTAGTGGAAAGCCAGGGATTAAGGTATGCACTAATCAACATGGTAACTAGATAAAATAACACAGGTATATTTTTTTGGCGAGCACTTTTTGGTGTTTAGGTGAGAGGTTTCTCTCTCTACACTTCCTTCCCCTCTATCAGCTCTCTATGGTCTTGCACATTACGACTCATGGTGACAGTAGAGGAGATGAGTGGATGGATACAAAGGCACTATACACACTGCAACTCATTTACAACTATCAATGCATATCAAGTTAAAACTACCATTGCAACTTCCATTTTATATTCCCTAGAAAACTTACAAGGCCACAGCATTACATGGCAAACACCTATGACATGACACGATCATTTGTACTTCTTTACAAAGATACCATATGAAAGCATTTTGGGCCTCAACTATTATCTTTGCCTTTTCCATCTACCCTAACTTGCGAATGAAGGTGGAAACTTCAACTCTTAGAGGATCCTTCTTTGCCTCTTCAGTGATGCCGAAAGCTCTCCATATCCCAATGGCCGAATCTGCTTTCACCTCTAGCATGTTCTTGTCTACAAGGTCTATCACTTGGCATGTTTTTAGCTTTTTGTAGAGCTCATTTACTTCAGACATTGTTGTCTATGCCTCCAAAATGACATCCGATCTGGGTTCCTTTTCTTTGAGTTGCATGAAAGATTGAAGAGCTTTACTTAAGATGGTTGCAAACGTTGTAGTATTAGAGGGATTAATAGATGAAGCCATAACCATAGAGTTCACAAGGACTTTGTTGCAATATGAAGATATAAGGGGAGAGTGGTATGGGATGTGTCTAGAAGAAGAGTGTCTAGAAGAACATGGCAATCTCTACTATTTTTATAACTTCAAAAGGAACAAAAAATTATTTTTTTGAGCACTAGAATTCTTATTTTAAGCATAAGAAAAAAATACTTTAATCACAATTGTTATTGTTTTAATGTCTCCATCATACGCTCTCTCTCTCTCTCTCTCTCTCTCTCTCTCTCTCTCTCTCTCTCTCTCTCTCTCTCTCGTGTGGTTTGAGATCTCACTCCAATCGCATCATCTCTCTCAAAAATCTAATCCATGAAAGAAGCAAAAAACATGGCCATTGTCATAATATGAGTGAACAACAATAATGTCTAAAACCAATATATTTCAAACATATCAAGCTACTGAAATACATCAGTACGGACGTTGGACTCCCCGGTGGAAGAAGGGAGGTGGTATGGGGTAGGGACCTCTACCAAATGGTGCAAGTGCATGTGGAAAAAGTGGCCTTGCAAAATCAGGCCATGGTGCCCATGAGAGAACTGCAAATGAAGCTACAGGGAGATGTATGTGGCAAGACATGTCAATATTGGGGCTCCATTGGAACACCAGGTGGCCATGACAAAGCACTAGATTGTGCTGGGATCATGGGTACCGGGAGGACTGGATGATATGATGCCCCCACGTCCATTTGTTGTTCTCGTCTCGTTGAACAATCTCATTGACCTCACCCGTGAAAAACTGGTTACCCAAATCATCTGATATGGTTGCCTTGCTTGGAGAGCAATGGAACATTGTAGAGTGGCAGCATAAGGATGATACACTCAAGTGCAAAATAGTAGAGTGGCAGCATAAGGATGATACATTCAAGTGCAAAATAGTAGAGTGGCAGCATAAGGATGATACATTCAAGTGCAAAATAGTAGAGTCCAGTGTTACATTTTGGTATCTTAAAGCTCGTGCTACCTTATATATTCACTTTTATTATACGAACGGTGGATGAAGAAAAATAGTAGTTGGGTCCCATTGCAAGCGGATGAACAAGTTGTTTTGCCGCTTGACATATGCATTAGGTTGCCCAATGGTGTGGTGGAAATTGTAAGTGTAAGCAGGCATTAGAGCCTGCTAAATATTAGGGAGCACCTCAATATCATGGGAAGTGAGGATATAAGTAGAGCATAGTTCAAGGTAGCGAATAGAAAGATTCGAATGCGAATGGAGTTGAAGACCTTGGTAGATATTGATTGGGAATTCGATGGTATAAGCATGACTTAATATGAAGTCTTTAGAGTTTTTTTATGAAGTCTGTTTAGAATTATAATATTTTCCTTTCACTCGGGCTCCACTCAAACCAATTTTGTAAATTTACTTATGTAATTCATCAATGAAAAGTTTTGTCTTGTGCTCTCTTGCTCACACGGGGTGCTCTTCATGATGCAAGAGATTGTGTCTTGTAGCTTCTCTTCATAACATGAGCCTCTTGCTCTTTGTCTCTTTTCTCTAGCTCTTCAATATTATTTTGTGCATCTTGTAGTGCATGTTGCGCACTACTCAAAGTGCTTTGTAAGCTTTGTGTTTGTGAGTGGAGGATTTGGACTGTCCATATGCATCACTCATGCTTAACCTTTTGTACTACCCAAGCAGCCCATTCTCACCCTCTCCAACAAACTAAATAAATGAAGGGAGATCAGTGAAGGGTGGAGGACAATGCAAAGAAGGATCATTAGGATATAAATATCCATCAACCCAAAGATCCACATTAGTCCAACCTTGTTATCTTCTTGCATACTTCTCCTGAGCATTCATACGTTCTTTCTTGATTGGTGCATATTCATTCAATATGTGAATATTCAAGTCCACCTTCTGCACTCTTGTTGAATCTGAAATTTCTACCATTCGGAAGAAACTATTCTGAAGTGACTCAGGGTTGTCCTATTGTATTCACAATAGGGCTATCCTATTGTATCACAATGGGAGCTTGGGGAAGAGGGAGAGAGAGAGAGAAAGAGAGAGAGAGAGAGATAGACCTATTGTATTCATAATGGGAGCTTGGGGAAGAGGGAGAGAGATAGAGAAAGAGAGAGAGAGAGAGATAGACCTATTGTATTCACAATAGGAGAAGAGAGCTTGGGAAAGAGAGAGAGAGAGAGAGAGAGAGAGAGAGAGAGAGAGAGAGAGAGAGAATGTATCACAATGGGAGCTTGGGGAAGAGGGAGAGAGATAGAGAAAGAGAGAGAGAGAGAGATAGACCTATTGTATTCACAATAGGAGAAGAGAGCTTGGGAAAGAGAGAGAGAGAGAGAGAGAGAGAGAGAGAGAGAGAGAATCTTATTGCAGAGGTTGGTAGGAGACATGATGAATAATCGTAATGATTGAAAGAAACAGAATGCGGGGGAATTTCAAATACGACTATTAAAGTGGAGTAAATAAGATTGAAAGCGTAGATATTAGTGATCCTAGTAGGGGTTTTAATAGCTAGAAAGAGAATCCTAGTTTGAAAACTAGAGAGATCCCCTACTTTTAGGCCCAAAAGTAGGCTTCATTATGAACTTTGTCTCCTTAAACCTCAATGAGATTAGTCTTAATTCCTTAAAATTAGGGATCCTTATGCTCAAACTCCCCCTAATGGATCTTGGCCTGGAACGTGGTGTCGAATTCCAACTACAATGCATTTATATTTATTTAAGAAACATACTTCAAAATGAAAACATTCAAAAATATATTTCAAAATCAAAACAAACTGCAATGCACACACACCTTGAAAACTAATTGTGACAAGAGTGCCATGGGAAGCTTTAACCACTTGGATCTGTTGGGTCCCTGATGATTCTGGGCCCATGCACGATCAGCATCACTAAACTTTGACAACAACGATTGTGGATTGGCAAGACCCACACACTGCATCATAAATATATCATGTGCCATTATGTTCGGCACATAAATGGTGGTGACCCTGAAAAATTTCCATGCATTATAAACAAGGCAAAAGATGACATACACAATGTTTCTTCATTTCATATACACATTGTACAATGCACTTACTTGTTGATCATGCATAGCACCAACAAGAACTCCGCCTCTTCTTCCTCAAGGAACCGAACGACTCTGCAACTCACCTTGGGAATCCTCTCTTTTTCGACTCGATTGGTATTCACCCATTCTTGCCAAGCTTTGAGTTGATGGTTGCTATCCCAAACAACGAACATCTTGCTAACCATGTGTTTCCACCATCCTTTGGTCTCCTCTAATATCGTGTCAAATTCACATGACAATGATAGATCGTGGGCGGCTGCACTTCAATGGTCGAATGGAATGGAGTCTTTACCTGGGAATCCCTCTGAGACAATGAATGCTGCCATTGTTGATTGGTACTTGCTCTCCTCGATTCTTCTGATCAGCCCCTCAACCAGAATCCTCTTTCTCGTGTGGATTGCTGGGTTTGCAAGGAAGCAACAAAGTGGCACTCTAGGAAGGCGGATTTAGTTGTCGAGGCGACCAAGTGGTTCTCCACCCAATTCATAGAGATGTGTCGATCAACCACTTGGCAGAAACTCTCTTTCATAGACTCCTCTTCTTCTACAATCCTGGCTCTACTGGTGACCACATGATTGTTGGCAGCCATTGAAGAACCAACTTTCATAGTTAGCTGCAATTATGAGGTGTTTGTCACCTCGCTTCTTGATGTAGCCACTTGTGATTTGCCTACATCTTGTGTGAGAATGATCTCATCTTGCGAGCAGGCGAGTCTGTGGAGGCATTTTGTCTTGAATACGCATCCATATTACCATCAATACTTCTTAAATTAGTCTTTTGTCATTCAACATATGATGAAATTATCTTAAATTAGTATTTAAACTACATTAAATTTTTATTCTAATTACATGTGATGCTATTGGAATTGTTATGCTATCCATATGAAGTCTATCTAGAGAAGTTTGGTAGTTGAGAACTCTTCCTTCGACGTTGAGGGCAAGTGAGGACCGTTATTGCTTGAGGGCGTTCCAACCATTGAGACCACTTCCAACCATTGAGACCACTTCCAACCGTTGAGGTGTGCTTGTTGAGAGATAAAAGACGACTCTTTGTGATGGGAGAGAGAGATCTCAACTCTGTGGGAGGAGTTGAGAGAGAGAGAGATACAACGGCTATTGAGGGGTTAAGAGAGAGAGAGGGGGAGCGAGGGGAAGATGAGAGTGAGCGAGAGAGGGGGACAAGAGTGAGGGAGAGAAAGAGGGCAAGCGAGGGGGAGAAGAGGGGGAGTGAGGGAGAGAGAGGGCGAGAGAGAGACAGGCTGTTGTGTGGGGAAAAGGGGGAGCGAGAGAGAGAGGTTGTTGAGGGCTCTTTGGGGAGCCCTCAATAGTTGTTGTGCAATGGCTTAATAGCTGTTGCACAGCCACTCACATGGCCACGCAAAAGTGGCCTGTGTGGCCACGTGGCCATGCGGCTAGCCTGTGTGGCCAACCGCGTGGCTTGTGTGGCCTTTGTCGCATGCGTGGCACGCGACAAAGACCACAGGTCTCGTGTAATGCTCGGGACCACATGGCCACGCGACTGGCCTGCTGGCCTACATGGCCAGCCATGTGTGGCCTTTGCCATGCACACGGCAAAGGCCACGCGGCCGCTGTGTGTAATGCCCGGGCATTACGCGCGGCGTCACCATGGGGCAAATTGCAATCCACATGGACTGGCCAGGTGTAATGCCCAAGCACAGTGATTACCACTTGGCCATACCACGTGGACTAAATAGCCCACGTGGCTATGCCACGAGTACTAAACAGTCCACATGATTGTTTAGTCCATGTGGCTTGCCACGTGGACTAAACAATCCACGTACACTGTTTAGTCCAGGTGTAATGCCCGAACTTGGGCATTACACATGGCATTTTCATGTGTACTAGCATGTCCATGTGGCAAGCTATTGGCTCGCCATGTGGACTGTCCAGACCATGTGGCACACTACGGTATGCCATGTGGCCTGCAAAGCACATGTGGCACCATCTACTAATTGGAACCACGTGTGCCAAGCGTGGTGCCCACGTGGATTGGGCCACCACGTAGTCCATGTAGACGCCATGTGTAGTGCACTGTGCACATCGTGCCATGTGCACGATGCACTACAGGTGTAATCCCTGCACTCGGGCATTACACATGGTTGCCACGTGTAATGACCGAGTGTGGGCATTACGCATGGAAGCCACGTGTGAGGCCCACGTATTGGGCCTCACACATGGCAGCCATGCGTTGGCGTGGCCACGCATGGCTATTTTGAGCCCTCTCGGCCCTCTCGAGCCGTCTCAGCCACTCATCAGCATCACTTCGTTGCTATTTTCCTCACTATTTCCCTTATAACTACACCATCACAAAAGCATCTCTATTTCCCTCACAAAAGTGTTACCATTATCCTCGTAAAATCATTACAAAAAAAGTGTTACCATTTTCTTCATAAAAGCATTAAAAAAATCCTCCCAAAATCCTAGCAAATAGTGGCATCGTAAAACTACCAAAAAAAATTATGTAGAGTGGAGCTTGTTACAATTGCAATAGTATGCTCCACTCTACCCTGATATTTAGTTTGTTACACTAGTAGCCTCCTACACACAGTACATTAGACCATATCCAAGACTTACAAAAAAGAGGGAAACCATGTCTAACACTTTTCAAAAATAATATAGAAAAGTTTCATAATATAAAATTATAAGCCACAAATAATATAGACAAGGTTCAAAAATAATATAGGTAAGGTTCATAAATAAAATATGGCTTGCAAGGCAAAGAGGTTCAGAATATAAAATGCGGCTTGCAAGCCAAAGATAATTACATCAAAACTTTCATAGTATTACTAGAGATTATATCAAAATTACATCAATATTTCCAAATAAGTTGCAATATGTATGAAACAAAATGCCACGAGTGGACATATCAAGCAAAAAAAGTAAGCAACTAGCTAGGAGGTGCCATTTCTATTTGTTGCATCCTATTACATTGCCTTGTACAACACAATTCTATAAAATAGAACATAAACATGATTGATTAGCACAAAACAACAACATTAAGATGAAGCAACATAGCTTAAGTATTTTTAAACCATGACACCTCTTGATAACACCTTAAACCATGACACCTCTTTAAACATGGTTTTTAAACCATGACACCTCTTGATAACACCTTACTGCTCCAAAAGGTCAAGCAGCTCTTAAGCTCCATTCTTTCTCCCGTAGTTATACTGATCAATGGTTGGTTCCTAAGAACCCACCAATTCCTATCATACATAACCCTAGATTAAAGAGATTCATCTTTTCTTGCAAAATAGATAGCAAAGTACAACCAAATCTTGAGCTCTTATCCATGCATTAGAGCTCTTATGCATGCCTAGGGCTCTTTTGTGCATGCATTAGAGCTAGTATAAGATCTTAAAAGATCTCAAATTCATATTAGGGGAGCCTTCAAATCTCTTATGCACGCATAAGACTCTAATACATGCATAGGGCTCTTATGCATGCTTCAAGAGCTCTTATGCATGCATAAGAGCATTAGAGCTTGCATGAGATCTCTAGAGATCGTATCCATGCATTACAGCTTTTATTAAGGTTGTAATGCATGTATAAGGCTCTTATACATACATCAAGAGCTCTTCTAGATACATTATAGCTTGCATAAGAGCTCTTCATTGGATATGGAAAGAACTTGGGCAAGAAAGCAAGATCCTATAAAATTGCCATAAGACTAGTAACGTAAATAAAAGAGTGGAGGCCTCTTACCAGAATAGAAAAGAGCATGGCAGTGAAGTGAGAAGAATGTGGGGGAGAGGGTAAGCTTGAGATCCTTGCAAGCTTTCTCTTCTTCACACATACACACACAAAAATAAGTAGACAAGCACACAAGAATAGACAAGCTTTCTCTTCTTCACACACACATAAGAAGACAAGAAATCACACACACACACACACACAAGCTTTCTCTTCTTCACACACACACACACACACACACACACAAGTAGACAAGAACACTAGAATAGACAAGCACATAAAAGAGCATGGCAATGGAGTGAGAAGAATGTGGGGGAGAGGATGAGCTTAAGCTCTTTGCAAGCTTTCTTCTTCACCAACACAAGAATAGATAAACACACAAGAGAGAGATGGATGGCTGAATTTTCCACTATCTTCTTCACTTCTCTATAACTATAACATAAAGATAAAGTATATACTATAAGGGAAAGTACTCTATTACTAAAACCTGTAAGGTCCATAGTGTGAACCCGACTATATGAGATATCACTATAGGTGTGCTATAACTCTAGTAACCAAAGTGGCTATAAACCACTAGCGGTATATCAACCATAATCTCACCAACCATGCCAAAGGTATGAGTGTAAGTGTCATCTTGGGATGTCATCTATATCCACACTAGTTGAGCTTAATATCTAAACACTCTCCCTCTTGCTCAACTATCCCCTGGATCTCAACTCCATGCCCTATACTCCAAGTAAGCTTTTTTCCCAACTCGCCTTTGGCCCAAGATCCTCCCATAGTTACCAATTTTCACCGTCCGTAGGTGGCCGCACTAATAGAGGCGCTTATTTATCCACCCGTAGGTCAATGCCGCCGAGGAAGCACCAAGGGGGGTTTTGAACCTAGGACCTCTTGGTCCTAGGCAAACACCTTCACCACTTGCGCTATCACCTTATTAGCTCCAAGTAAGCTTTTTAATATCCAATGCCTTCATAAAGATGTTAGCCACCTAATCCTATATGATATAAACCAAATCCACATTACCTACTAGAACCTTCTCCCTCATAAAATGATTATGTACCTCAATGTGTTTCATCTTAGCATGGTACACTAGGCTACTAGCCAAATGTATGCCTCTCATATTGTCACAATAAATGATAATTTCCCTATTCACAGGATAACCCATAACTACAAGTAGCTTCTGCAACAATCAAGCTACCTCACATCTATGCTCAATCTTTGTATGTGACAAAGCAATCATCGGCTACTTTTGGGACTTCTGTTCTAACTAGCAGCAAACACTCCCAAAAAGAGAACATAACACTGCTAGTAGATCTCTTGGCTAAGACACTACTAACCCAATATCCATCTATATATCCATGTACATGTACTTGTATCCTTGCCTCACTTGTAAATCTCATTCACAAAATATTAATTATAATATCACCTCAATCTCACCAACATGCCAATGGCATAAGTGTGGATGTGTCATCTTAGCATGTCATATCCTTTTGACAAGGAACTTGGACATAAACATTGGGAGATGCTATAAATGAAGAGATGGCTACGTTAAATGCTAATGAGACATGGGATTTGGTGCCTTTGCCTAAGGAAAAAGAAGGTAATTGGATGTAAGTAAGTCTACAAAGTGAAGAATAATTCAGATGGTTCTGATAGTAGTAGGTACAAGGCAAGATTGGTTGCCAAGGGATATACACTAAAATATGGCAATAATTATGAGGAGACATTCAACCTAGTTTCTAAAAAGAATGTGTGGGGGACAAAGAGATTGAGTTCCTTGCAAGAAAACACACACATATAAGAGAGAGTAAGCCACAAGAGAGAAATGGATCATTGAATTTTCTTCTATCTTCTTCTCTTCTCTACAACCATAAACTAAAGAGATAAGAATACATACCATAAGGGAAAGTACTCTCCTACTATAATATAAAATGTTCAGTCGATACTATGAACCTGAATATATAAGTTGGTGCTATAACTATGCCGCCATACTTTAGTAATCCGAATATGGTTGTCACATAGCCTCTCATCCACTAGCGGCATATCAACCATAACCTCACCAACTATGCTAGTGGCATAAGTGCAAAAGTTGTCACCAAGGTTGGTCATCACAATGTCCACAACACTACTCAAGCTCGATATCTTTTAACACTTCCCCTCAAGCTCAACTCCACACACTACACTCTAAGTAATCTCCTAAACCTATGGAGCTTCTCTATGCCCAATGCCTTCGTGAAGATGTTAGACACTTGATCCTTTGTGTTAACATATACTAGATCTACATCACTTGCTAGAACCTTCTTCTCCCTCACAAAGTGATAATGCACCTTAATGTGCTTTGTTCTAGCATGTATGCTACTTATGTTGTCATAATAAATGACAATGACCCTATCCATGGGTCACCCATATCACCAAGAAGCTTATAAAACCAAGCTATCTCACTAACTGCCATAGTAGTGCCTCTGTACTTTGCCTTTTTGTACTCGACAAGTTAATTATCAGTTGTTTCTTGCTCCAACTCACAATAGCACTTCTGAGAACATGGATGATTTCATAGAGAATCCTACTTCAGACAACGCTACTACTGCATCAAACCATGAAGATTCCATGAAGGAGAGTACTGTGAGAATCCTAGCAAAGAGGTATGGATGTATAACTCACTCCATGACACCAAGCAAGCGAAGTAAAGTGGATTATTGCCCATCTGGTGAGTTTTGTAAGATGTTGATTTTTCAGTGTACAAAAGTATTCCACCTTAGTTTTGTGAGATGTGTTGATGAGAACTTCACGGATGATTGCATAGGGAAACATACTTCAAGAAACCTGGTGAAGAGGTCTGGATATAAAACTTGCACCATGATGCCAAGCAAGCAAAGTGAAGTGCATGATTGCCCATCTGGTGAGTTTTGTGAGATGCTAAGTTTTAGTGTTTGAAAGTAGTCCACCTTAGTTGTTTTCACTAATTTAGCATACTGCTTACAACCGCTGATGGAGCTGAGGTGGAGATGAATTCTCCAGAGGTAACATTGGCACAATTGGGATGGAAGAAAAAGAAGTACAAGATTGTGCCACTTGCTACTAAAGGTGGAGTATAGAAAAAGGCAGATTGCAAAACTGCAGCAGCCACCACAGATGATAAGACAAGAAATGAAGTTGAGAAAAATGAGATAGTTGGTGCTGGACTAGAGAATGTGGAGAAGGAGGTGGTACATGAGGCTGGAAATGTTAGACACGGTGATGAAGAAAAAATTACCACCTGTCTAACCTCTAAACCCAAAGCTTACAAGTGCTTGTAGGGCTTTTTTTGCATTTTATATCAACCATCCTCTTTTTTATACTCTAAGCTTGCAAGCGATTGTAGAGCCTTTTTTGCGTTCTATGTGAACCATACTCTTTTTTATACTCTAAACCTATGTTAATCCCATTTTGGATTAACAAACATGATCCTCCAATTGAGGACATTAATAAGTATCATGAAAATCATAGGATTGTCGCAAATCACAGGATTGCCTTGCCAAAAATAAGCAACCTTTTCCTAACACCTCTGATGCCACGAAGTCTGCCAAAATTTTGATCACGTGAAAGTTCAGCAAAACTTTCACGACGTGAAAGTTTCCAAAAAATCTTCATGGCATGAAAGTTTCCAGAAAATCTTCACGGCATGAAACCCTTTTGAAATCTTCACGGCGTGAATCCTTTTGTGTTCACAACGTGAACTTTTTCTGCAGACTCACGATTTGGTCCAATCCAATGAATAGTCAAGCCAAGGCCACAAATGTCAGTAAGGGAGGGCAGCCTATAGCAAAGAGAGGGGGTCTAGACCCGAAAGGCAAAAATCTTTGAGCACGTGAAAGTGCAGAATAACGTTCTCACCATGAACCTTTTTCTGACTTTTCATGCCGTGAACCATTCTCTGTAGTTTCACGGCTTCAAAAATAGAGCGATAGAATCGGAAGCAAAATCGAATTGGGTCGACAAACTAGCTTATCAAATCATACATACATGTACTTAAGATCTAGAAAACTCATCGGAGACGATCTTACACCTGATGACAGTGCATCAAATGACCCAGGATCTTCCTATCAAAGAAGTGTGGGATCAGGACATTCTGCAAGCACACAACTGAGTGTTTTAAGAAATTGACCACTGCTAAAACTAGTAGCAAAGAGTCCATGTGGAAGAAGGGCTAAGATACACTGGGTTTGGGGAAGAGGAGAAACCACACTTCCCAACAGGTCCAGTGGTATCATTGATATCACACGGGGATTTTTTGGTCTCCAAACTAGTCAGATGAAGAAGCGCATTCTACGGGCATGGGTTCATCAACCAGCGCTAGACTCGGTCCACGACAAGAAGTGCCCATCCAAATGTCAAATTCTAGGCTATCGAATACCGACACCCCTTGAATAAGATGGGACATAGAAAGTGCAGCCAGGACGGGTCAAATATTCTTCCCCACCACCGAGGAAATAGAGTTAGACCTCAAATGTAGCGAGGTGGAACAACAGCTACTACGAGAATTGAGCTTAAGGAAACAAGAGCTCGATACACGAGGGTGAGAGCTGAGAAAAAGGAAATGGGAAGTTTAAACCCACTCCAATCACGAGGGAAGGAACCAAAATTGGTTATGGGAAGAAGTGAGGGAGAAATTTCAAACTTGGAACCCATAAATGAGAAATCTAGAGCGGAGGAAGGGTTTACAACCATAGAAGATGAGGATAACCTAGCAAGAGTGGCGAGTGAAGTAGAGGACCGCCGGCTGTACACCAAAAAGGATATTGAGCAGATAATCAATCACCCTACGTTCCTACAAGAAGACATGGAACTTCTGATTCTGCAAAAACATACTGAGGTGTCTAATGATGAGCCACTCCAAGGTGCAATGGTGGCTAGACCATTCCATGGACCAGAAACGCCTAGAAGAGCCAATACAGGAAGGGGACGAGGTCTAGGAAGGGGGGAGCAATTCCTTAAAGGCCAAGGATGGATCCAACCATGGACCTTAATGCAGCCACAAAGACAAACCTGCTAAATATGGCAGCAAAGATGAGCGAGGGATGGTCAGAGAATTAGGAACTGCTCTAGAATCCCGGCCCTCCCAGATGAAACCACATATCATTTCCAAACTTGTCCAAAAATTCTCTGGGGGGGATGGAGATCCTATCCAACATGTAGAGATTTTTGAATCCACATGTGAAACCTGCGGGCCTGTCAGTGATGTGACAATGATTCATGCCTTCTCACTGACCTTGGAAGGAAAAGCTCATCAGTGGTTCCGAACCCTCAAGCATGAGGATAAGGTTAACTTTACAAGACTCAAAAACGTTTTTGTGCCCAGTTTTGCTCGAAGTGGTGACAGATGGAGCCCTATGGCATAGTTACATAATATCAAACAAAAGGAAGTTAAGTCGATGAGAGACTATGTATCTCGTCTTAAGCACTTAAATTCAAGGTGCAAACTTCGGGAGAGGTTAACTGATGATCAGCTATTGCCTTGCTTCCAGAGAGGGGTTAGAGACCACAAAATGCATGATTACCTGACCTACTACTCTTGAATGCATGTTGCAAACTGGCAATCAAATATGAAGATAATATGTTGGAATTACTGCAACCGGAAGATGTCAAAACATCTTCAGCAACTATGACTTCGCGTGTATCGAGTCACAAAGAAATTGGAACCCGAAGCAAGCAAGTCGGAAACATGACGGTGGATGAGCTCAATAATGCCATATTAGAGAAATTGAAAACGCAAAAGGATACAAGCCTCTTCCACAAAAGCCCCTCTACACAATGACCTGCCATCTATGTTAATAACGACCAACTCTGATAAAGCCTCTACTCCTTCAACCCCATCCTCACCTACAAAGTTCAATGCCAAAATAGCAGATATTCCTGAAGAAGTTCCAAGAGCCCACCAACCATCTATCTCTAATAGGGAACTCAAAGGAAACGCCCCGAATCCTATGCATCTTCATCGACAAACCTCATCAAGGGAGACAACCACATGCTTAAAGGCCTCATCATCGACAGCCACTCCACAAGAGACTCTAACCTCATCATCAACAATTCCCATGAGTCTCAAACCTGTAGCCTCAGCGCCAACCAAAGTCAAGGAGGACCCCAAACCTTCCACATCAACCCTAAAGAAAACTCCACCAAGGCTCCCACAATCACGATATCTTAATAGTATCAAAATGTGGGTGGAGAAGCAACTACTTATTGTAGATAAAGGCTACTATGAAGGTGCCAATCAAATTTGGGTGCCTCGACAATCAAAACCTCTTCCTCAATGTAGCACTTGAAAGCCAAGGAAGAAAAAGAGTACTCCACAACACTGTCCACAAAAGCCTATGCGAGTTCCTCAAAGAACTCCACCAATGCAACAAGTGTGGGTACCAAAGGCACTACTGCAAGCACAAGGGTACTATCAAAGAAATACCAAATCTTGAGTCCCCAAGCACATCACAAAGTCCCCTAAGCTTGCACAAAGAAGAAATCCTCAACACCAAGCACATTGGCCCACCAAATTACAGTGTTCGTCAAAGATGGGTGCCTATGCATGTACAACAACAAGGATACTATGATGGGTGCCTATGCATGTACAACAACAAGGATACTATGATGGTAAATCCATCATATGATTGCCAAAATCGAATAATGTGAAGAAAACCTCACCACTGACTTCAACCCCAACAACTTCACCTAAAGTTTGTCAAGAATGGAGGCCCAAGCGCCAGCAAAAGCAAATCACTCAACCACTCTCGTGCATTCAGCACCAACACAAGAGCTTGTCTGTTCAAGCAAACAATCAGTAGTCTTCCCTACTGCCTCGACATCATTTCAGCAACAAATTCAAGAAAAAATATACAGAGACTTAGGAGCACATCAAGAACAAAATAACAATGCTCTTGTCACCCCTCTAGAAGTGAGAAATGAGCGCACAAGAAGCTGTTGCTTGCAAATCATGACCTAGATGACCCATAAAATTTATTTATTTTTAAAAAGATCACAAAGTTCCATCTCACGGCTTAAGAACCTACACTTTTCTCATGATTTCAGCCTCATCATGGATTAAGCCATATCACACAATAGCCATTATATATTTGTTAAGCTTATTGCTTACTATTCTTTTGGCTAAATTAATGTAGCAGTTGCTCCATGAGTACATATCCATACTCATGCACTGGAGAACATTTGCACCAAAGCCTCACCATCAACAACTTCCAAGTACATCTCTGGATGGGGGGGCCATGGTGGTGGGCGAAAGCCTAGTCAATGGTACAACCCATCGCCTGGAATTTTCCTTCAAATTACAAACCTCTCCAAACGACACCACCAACTTCACAAATCAATAATCTTCAATCCTTAGTAAAGATATATATATTAGCCTCACAAGTCAATGTAATTCTTTCAATCTTCACCAACAAGTGGCTACTTCAACACATAGCAGTTCAAGAAGAATCTATATGACTCAATTCTTGTACTTCATGTAAATCTGCTTCATAAGAGCACTCAAATATGCATAAAAACATAAAAAGCACATGGACAGAAGAAGACAGGATCAGGTCCTACTCAACAACATTTGACAAGAATCTTGCCACACAAAGGGACATCATCACAAGCCAATTACTTCAAATGATGAATGTCGCTTCAATGAATCAAATAAGGAACTGAGAATCACCATCTTGTTCTGATGATTAAGTCTATGTTCCTCCGAATCCTTCTCTCTCTTCTCTCCCATTATTAACATCTCTTAGTGTCCCCACTAACAAAAATCACATGTAACTTTGCCGATGATTGCCAAAAAATAAAGTGGGCCAAAAAAAAGGGCTCACACAAATATAAAAGTGCAATCATTCGCAAAAACCCACCACCCCGTTAGGAATTTCCAATACACAACTAACCTCTTCATTCATTAACTAGCTTTTCTTATTTCCTCCGGAGGAAGAAAGACCATTGAACGTCATTCAACATCAAAGCCATTGACAAGCTTGTTCATTCTCCCCATACAAAGGTCTTCAATGCGATCACACGGACACGATCGTCATCAGGAAGGGGGGAATGTTAATCCAATTCTAGGATTAACAAGAGCTACCACCATTATCTTACATTAAGGAGTCATGATAGATACACCAAAGGGTCATACATTCAAGATATAAAGCAATAGTATCCAAAGCTACAACTTGGACGGGTGCCCGTAATGGTGTGACGGAGTATTTATGGCGATTCCTGCTTCAAGAGTGTGTGGTAACAAGTTAGGATGAAGTCCTAAGTGATATACTTCATGTGTATATTATGAGAGTATACATTGTAATAGCATTAGGCCTCTTATGAGCCTAAAGTGCTGCCCGACCGGCCATAGTTTAAGTGAGTGTGAATAATTATGGCCATGTATATAAGTGAATTTCTCTCATATTACAACATACTCTCCCATTGTGCAATTGAGTCTTGCTCTTGCTAATCCTCTTGCTAATCTCTCTCCCTAATGCATGCTAGTGAGTGTGTGTGAGTAAAGTGAGGTGAGAGGAGGGACAAGGACCCGTAGTGCAACACTGCTGTGTAACAACGCTCGCGGGGAGATGCAGTGGAATTGCTTCTCAAGGAGTTGTAGACCTTGGAGACCTCAAGGGTTACGGCCATTGGAAAGATCCTCACGACAGCTACGGTTCACCAAGTAATCTCTTTTTGGATTTTGTTTCAAGGAGGGTTAGGGTGAGCCATAATAGCATCAGGTTTAGATCTAGTGAACCGTATGCGCCAAACAAAAGATGGAAATTTGAGCCTAGGCTTAGGTTTGTTTTGATCACGTTAGGCATGTGCAAGGATGGACAACAATGGCTGCACATGTATATGATCCAAGGTAGAGTTTGGTCTTGTTAAGTTCTTGTTTTTAGTACTTTTCCAATTGTTGTATGATGGGATGCAGCCTACAAGAGCTCATAAACAATTGCAACTTGTGAAAGGAAAGAGAAGGACATAGTGGCACAAGTGCTTTTTTGGGAGATGATTAACAATGTTGTGGTCCAAAAAGGCTTCTCCAAGCATATTTTTTTGGCTTTATGAGACTGATGAGGCTAGAGCCAAGTGGAGGGCAATTAGGACATTCTATAATAATGGACTAAATAATATATTGAAAGGTCGTGAGAGCATTGGTATCTTTTTCATTGGGAACAAAGCTTGAACATCCATACATTACAATATGTAGTTAGGAATTTTTAGGAAGAGCACAAGCGACTATGTCGTCCAGTGACATTGTGCATTGAGTGAGGAAGAGGCACTTTTAAAATACAGACACATTAGATTATGGTGGATGAATGGGAAAGTCGCTGATGCAAACTTACCAGCCATGGATTGTTGGCCTAGTTGGTGGCATACTAGATATCCCCATTGGAGGAAACATCTTGTAGGGTAAGTATTATTTTCTTGGTTCTCAAAAAGAATAGCTTGTATTTTGAATCTAAATTGTCAACTTAACTATCTGGTTATAGAATGCAGTTGGAGGATGCAATTAACTTAATTTCCTGTTGTGGGATGTCGACGATGCTTGTGTGCTGCACATGCCGATGACCAATCTAACAAAAATGAAGCATGCAATTTGGTTATTAGTAGGAGAGGGTTTCAAGGGAACCCCATCTCTTTATATGATGTAGTTGTTTCATACCTCACTAATACCCTCTTAAAATCCACAAAGAAGCAAGCATTCATGCAAGGCAAATATCACGAAACAGGCCCTACAATAACAAAGTTGATGGAGAAGGCCAAAATATTAGATGGTGATGGAAATAGTTAGAGAGAGATAGTTCAAGTAGAGAGAGAGGACATCCAAGAAAAGCTCCCTCCACCAATCTCCCTCAAAAATCACACTCAAAAGATCTCATAAAGAAGTCAAGCATTGATTCCTTGAAAATAGATCCTAAGATTACTAAAATCCTAGATCTAATGATAATCCCAAGGATTGAACCTCACTTGACTCCAAAAGATATCCAAGTTTGGATGGAGAAGACGAATCAAAGCCATACAAGAGGGACAAATCAAAGAAGAATCCCAAAAGGTTAGTTCTGAGGATAGTGACCATGAAGAGAAGTAGAGGCAGGTACCCTCGCATTTTAGGAGCTACACGATTAAAAATATAAAGGTATATACACGTAGAACAAAAAGAGAGAGAACAAAATATAAAGGTATATGCACGTAGAACAAAAAGAAAGAGACTAAAGGAACCATGTATGTCTTATGAGAATGGGCCCAAGAATGCTCAACAAACAGACCTAGAATAACTTGGGGAAGAACCTAAAAAGGTTTGGATCTCTATAGATTTAACCTCTAAGGATAAGACTAAATTAACAGATCTACTCAAAGAATACATAGATGTGTTTGCTTAGAGCTATTCAGATTTGAAAAAAGAGTCCTTCCAACATACGGTTCCTTTTGTCGACGGTGTAAGGCCAGTCATCAATTGAGGCTATACACTTACAATGAAACCTCTTCAGAATCATTAGACTTATATCTATAGATTTTATATATAAAAGGGAGCACACAGGTTGGGTGTCACCACAATACCAAAAAAGGATGGTAAGATCCGCATCTGTGAGATTTTATATATGAGAGGGAGCACATAGTTTGGGTGCCCACCACCAGTTCCAAAGAAGGATGGCAAGGTCCACATATGTGTGAACTTGAAAAAGGTAAATGTTTCCATAGTGAGAGACCATTACCCATTGCTATACATTGAACATGTGCTCAAAAGAGTAGCAAGGAAAAAAAGATTATAGCCTCTTAGATGGATTTTTTGGATACAATCAAATATCCATAGATCCAAAGGACCAACATAAGAACACCTTTTTAATTTAGTGGGGATATTAAGTAATGTTGTTTGGACTCACAAACATGCCAACAAAAGACTGCCTTTGCATTGAGTTTGGAACATTTGCATACTAGGAGTAATGCTCTTTGGATTCATAAACATGTTAACTATGTTTCAAAATGATTAAATCCATTTCTCATTGCTTACAATAATTTTCTATAGAAATTCTTAGAGATCTTTATGACCTCTGTGTGAACTCAAAGTTGAGAAGAGATCATATCCCACATCTATAATAAGTTTTTGAAAGATGTAGATACTGTAGGTTGTGCATGAATCCAAACAAGTGCAAAATCATAGTTAAACATGGAAGAATCTTAGGGCACGTGATGTCAAAAAATGAGATAACCATAGATGAAGGAAAGAGCCACGCTATTATAGAACTAAAAAGACAAGAAATCAAGAAGATTTATGGGACACACAAGGTTTATAAATGATTCATATTCATATATGTAGAGATAGCAAGACTTATCTATGCCATGTTGGTATGTTTCATGTGGAATGAAGAATGTGAGGAAGCATTCCACAAGCTAAAGTAGGCTTTAAACTTAGATCCAATCTTGAGGGTGCCAAAGTGGCATGGTAGCTTTCATATGCATATTGATGCATCGGCTTAAGTTATAGGATATATATTAGCTTAACTAGGAGAAAAAAACATGGATTTTCTAGTCTACTATGCTAGTAGACAGTTAAATGAGCCTAAGAAGAACTATACAACCATGGAGAGAGAAGTGGTATATGCTATGAAGAGGTTTTTAAATTATTTATTTGGTAAAAAAGTTTATGTTTTATGTGGACCATCAAGCCTTACTCTATCTCATGAACAAGCCATGTACCATATGGTAAATCACCCTAAAAGAATACCACCAAACTTTTGTTAAACTTCTCCGATTTGCTCTAGATATGGATGAGGTAACTCTTCTCCATCGATTCATTTGGAAGCTTAATCTACCATTGAATAACCTCGTCAAGAGAATGCAAAACCATCCTCTCTTTCAGAAGCCATAATTATAGCCAGAGACTATAATAAAGTTTTTTTTTTATAGAAAGTGTCGAGAAGGACATGAGTCCATGTTAATCAAGAAGAGGTCTCCTAATTCAAGAGGAATGTCAAGCCCACCCCTGGCTACAAGGAATCATGAGCTAGAGCAAAAATTAGGCCAAGAAATAGGGATAGCTAGGTTAAAGATAACCAAATTCAACAAGTATTTCTATGAGTAAATGGAAGAGGATTGGTGCAAGATTTATGTGAAGTAATGTGCATGATGAATAGAGGTATTCTACAAGACGATACTAAGATTATGAAATTGCTATCATAGGTTAGATTGCGTAAAGGATTGATTCCCTTACGTTTTTCCATGATAATTTGTTAAGTAACATATTACATGGGGGTATAGAATAAGGAATTCGATAGAAACTGTATTTGTGACCTGTTTGTAAATGACTGTTTTATGTCAAGAGTGCTGGGGAAGCATTTTGACCGTCTTGTGAATAAGGTCATGGAGACCTAACTGATAAAGTTGCAATAGCTGACCGAGAGTCAACAGAGGACGTCTCGCGTAGCAAGGTCGACTGAGGTCTTGACCAGCCTGAGTTCGATTTAAATGGTGAGCTTCTGGTATGGTGGATGAGGGACCAAGGAAGCGGCCTATAAGTGAAGCCCTAGGTGACTTGCGAAGGATCCTAGAGGGTGCTGACCATACGGTGCTCAGGCTCTGGGTCGCCGAAGATACCCACACGTAAATTGTGGAAGATATTAGAACAAGGAGTAAGAGTTTTTTTCTAAAACCGGGTATGGATCTGGTTGATTGACCTTGCTGGTCCTCAACGGATGAGTCCATGGCTCTTTTATATGGATCTGTTGGTTGATCTTGCTGATCTTTAACATAGATTCCATCTTGAATTTTTTATAAGTGAATAGATTGCCGGGTACCATGAGCTAGGAACTATCGAAAAGGCCCCTGAGCGGATAGGTGGTGAGCGTTCTGGTTCCAATGATGCCATAGATACTCCGATGAAGGAATGATTGGAAATTAAAATTCAACCAGATATTTTGGAGGATTATGATCAGTGATACTATGGCTTCATTAAATGATTGTTTTAAAGATAGCTGAATCTGTGAAGAAAGCAATTTCATATTGGGTGTGTAAGTGGTGTGACTAGCTTTAAGTTTGCATGAATATCCAGCTAGGGGGCCTGGGAACTCTTTTCCCTAGTACCTGAGACAAAACCTAACCAAATTCTTAATTGGATCCCATCATTACAGTGGTTGGGCGGTTGGCTAACCCATGGGCTGGATGGGTTAGGCTAGACTGATGGATCCATAAAATGAGACTCAATTTCTGTTGTAGTACGCTAGATGAAGTAAATCCCGGATAGTAATTGTTCTATGGAAAAAGGAATCAACGGCTATGCCTCTCGATGGGGAAAAAAGCGTTGATCTCTATGATCCAAGTGCAAGTTTCTTCCTTGATCTGACCATGTAACTTTAGGTACGGTCGGATCAGTTTGGTCAGTAATGACCTTGACTACGTTAGAGTAAAAATATCATGGAGGAATCGCCCGTGCTTTCCGGACAAGGGAAGTTTTTTCTTCGGGTTCAGGTTTGGAAGAACCGAGGGATTAGTCTCCTGTCCGGATATCCGTGGGCGAGGCCCCGAGTGAGAGGACCCTGCACCGCGCAAGGAGTGCTACTTCCACTGCTGCTAGCAACCCCGAATCCGTTATGCGGAGGGGGCAGGGATCTTTCAGCTGGTATCAAAGCAAATTGGCTATAGTGGACCAACTGAGAAGCCAAAAATGTCAAAAATTTATGAAGTAACAGTAAAAGGTTAGAATTGTGTGATGAAATTTATACAAATTGATATTCAGACTGAAATTTATAAATTGGTAATTGGGTCTTCAGATGGAAGTACCGCAATTGTATGGAATCCCTGACTTGCTTGAGGCCTAGACATGATGGTATTTACCTTATAATTCCAAGGACCATGACTACCCGTATATATCGAGGGTATAATTGCAGCTCTTTATTGGCAGTATATATCGAGGGTATAACTGCAGCTCTTTACTGGCAGTATATACGAGTAAATCTAAGACCTTGAAATTATAAGCAAAAATGCTATCCAAATGATGAATTTGAATGTGGTTGATATGATGAATCTGAATGTGGTTGATGTGATTTTAAAATTCTGGTTGAGAATTGATGAATTGATTTGGATTCTGATTGGAAAAAGATGATTCCTGAATTTTGGTTGAAAAGTGATAAGCTGAGCAAAACCATAATGATGGGACAAGTCCCTGTGATAATGTTCGTAACTAGAATGATGATAATGACCTGAGCAAATCACTATGAGATTAGTGGATTGTGCTATCAGATTGCTACTGTTAACACTTGACCCGATGGATCAAGTTAATAGGATGACAATTTAGAACTTGCTTGACTGAAATTCCCGTGGAGGAATGTTCAGAAAGAAAATTTTCAGTCTAATGGACCATTATTGTGTTAAAGATATGAATGATATGATCGGAATGAATTGTTATTTAATGATGAGTTCTATATAAGGGATAGTTATCCCAAGATTCTGTTGGGTTGACCAGAATATAAGGAACCCCAGAATCAGTTGGATCTTAAGGAAAAGAGTTGTCCTCTAGTTTGCGAGATGAGGACATCTTGCGTTTTTTAAGTGGGGTAGGATGTAAGATTCCTCCCCCTCCCAGCTTTTGAAGTGTACAGGTGTAAGAACCTCCCCTTCTGATATTGTAATTATTCCCCCCTCTGAAATAAAAGAAAGATTCTGTTTTATCCTATTTTGACCTAGAGAGAGAAAATGTCTAGAGGGAGGTAGTCCAAAATTGAGATATTTTTGGATATAAAAATCTTCCTAGTGTCTAAAATGGTTTCCCCTGAAACAAAAATTCAAAAAGAACTTTCCAATGTGCAATTGGAATTCATTAGAAATGGGTATAAAGGACGTTAGCCTAAGGGTCTAGATTTTTGAATTATGGTCCAATTAAGGTTCCTATGGGCCAATAGGATCAATCCAAGTGTGGGGAGGAGATAAATCCAATTTATAAAAGAAAAATACCCAAAAATGAGTAAATGCCCACATAAGATGAAGAGTTGACTGAGTATAAGGTTTATTATTAGTAAAAAAACTATGAGTATTACTAAAAAAATGAGATATTTTGGGTATAATGATTCATTTTTGACACATGTGTAAGGAAAAGGGGGGCCCTTCAAGGAGGCGCCTATTTCACATGTGTGGTGGAGTTTTAAAAATATTGTGATATTTTTATCTCTCCTCTCTCTTGGATCAAACCAAATCAAAAGGGAACCAAACTAGGTCCAAATCTTGTCCAAATTCAACCAAACTGAACGTGGAAAATTCTAGAAATTAGTTGGACTTGGTTAGAGGCCTTCCTCACCTATAAATAGATCCTTAGCCCTTTGTAAAAAAATATGAGAACTATAATATGCCAGTATTATGCTGAAATAATGATATTTTCTATTATCCTCTACAAAATTGAAGAGATTGGAGCTTCTCTCTCTCTTCAATCTTCCTTGGTGACTCCTACAACATACCAAACCAATTGATTGGTTGGGGGCCTCTACTGTGACCAAAGAATCAAGTAAATTAGAAGGTAAAGTGTGGATTATTGTCTTTTTCTTATTAAAACTCCAAATGCTTCTCTTCTCAACCCCTCTCAAGCTTGAGAAGCTTTAATTTGAATGGCTTTTGATTACTATTGAATTCTTTTATGAATTGTAATAAAGAAACACATAAATTTTCATTTATACTTAATTTTAATGATTTTTAAGCATTTCCCCCCCAAAGAAAGGTCATTCCTATGACCTATTTTCAATCCAAATGAAGCTCCTATGACCTATTCTCAATCCAAATGAAGCTTCTCATGAAGCATTTCTCTAATCCAAAAGTAATTTCTATGCTTGTCTAATTGGAGGCCAAAATAATGGCTTTTTAATGCTTTTATAATATTTATTTCATAGAGAAATTATGAATCAATCCATAATTGGATAATGATCCAATTAGTGGTCATTCTAATCATATCAATAATATTAAACTTCATTCTTTCAATTAAATTGAGAGTTATCAGTAATAGCAGCAGAGCTATGGCAAAATTTCTGTAAAATAAACACATAAAACATTTTCATTCATATGAAGAGAGGACTTCCTACCATATTCTAGGAATTATCATCCTAGATTAATTGAATGATTCTCATTGAAATCATGGAGAAATTGATTTTTATGTTTATGCTTAATTAATAAATTAGAAAAAAGAGAAATTCTAGTAATTTATTTTTATGTTAAAAGAGTAATCCCCATGATAATGGAAATCCATGTATTCTAAAGAATTAAGAGAAAAAAATAGAATACTAATATAATGTATATTTTATGTAAAAATTAAAGAAAGATTTTAGTTAAATCTATCTTTTTGCATAGATAAATTTATATGATGAAAGAGGAATTCCCACCATATTGGAAAATTCAAATAATTAAATAAGGAAAGTGTAATTCTCCCTTATCCCCAATGTCACAATATGATATTTTGGTGTATTGTTTCAACACCCTCCCTCAACAAAATATCCATTGCCTATACTGATAATGCTTGCCCTAGTTACTATTTAGTTACAACTATGGTTATGAGATGACCATCCAAGTGCCCGCCCCATAGGTCGCACTCATGGTGGTTTACAATGTCAAAAGTTGATGAAAGATGCTAGGAATCTAGTTATGTCTACATTTTGCTTAGGATAGAGGGGTGACTACATGTAGGCATGCCCTAGTTGGTGGTCTAGAAAGCCCAACCATGCTCGATGTAGTTAGCCTCCACTAAGGCTCCTTCTTCTTTTTCTTCTTCACTTGAGTTGTCTGTCCCTGCAACAAGAAGAGATTTTTTTGCTTTGTTTCTAAAGAAATATTATTTTTCCTCGTGCCCTGGTTTCCCGCAGAAATTGTAAGATTTCTTGGAGAAGTCTTTCTTTTGATTTGATCCTTTGAAGAACCCTTTGTCGGACTCCTTGGAGCTTCCTTCATTGAAGAAAGCACCATCTGTAATGCCTTGTCTCTACTTAACTCTGACATCTTCTTCTAAGAGGCATGCTTCCACATCCATTATCTTTGGTGCTAGAAAATTAGTGAGAGTGGTAACTATGTTACCAAACTCCTCTTGTGGTAAGCTTTTTCAAAGGACTTCTATGATCACATCTTCTTCAATATTCTTCTTGATCCCAGCTATTTGGGTGAGAATACTTTTCATATAATTCAGGTGATCGAGAATGAATCTCTTGGATTTAATTTTAGCTTAATGAATTTAATTAAGAGGATGATTTTGGATTTTTTTAATTATGCTCCAAACAGAGTGTCTAAGGTATTCCAAGTGCCTAATTGGATGAGTCCTTTCCATCTATGTGAAGGATATAAGTGTCACTGAGTTATAAGGCTATGATGGCCAAAGCCTTCTCATCCTTGGTAATCCATAAAGTTTTTTTGTCCCTAGTGTTTGGCTTTCCCATTGGTTACAACATATAGCCCTTTTCTCATGAGAGTAAACTTAACTAGTATTGGACCCGCGCGTTGATGCGGCAGGTAGAGTTCCAGAAAAAATAGGCTCGGTTTCTCCAAGATTTAGGTCATGTTTTAAGTAAACACAATACATTATTTCAAGTGACTTCATATATACATATCTCAAAATAACATCCGTCTCGATGCCTTCGTTGACAACTCTTACCACCATAAACGTATCAATGTCATGCAATATCCTAAAATTAAAGCATAACAAATAGGTTATACAATTATTTATATCTATGTGACCCGCAGTAATAGAAGCTGACCATAGCGGTGGCTCTGTACAGATAGACATCAGTATAGAATGTCATGTTCCATACTTTGTAATCAAGAAAAGTTATGGAAATATAGAGAATAACTCACCTACTATCCTCGACAAAGGCATGTACAATGTAAAGGTAGTCTTAGACATGTCTGTCATACCATGGATAAATATGTTAAAAAAAAAGAAATCACAACAAAATTAATCAAATTGCAGAACTTAAATAAGAAACCTAACCTGTCAACCATACCCTCTCCGTGCTCCACGCCCTGACATAGAAGAACTACTTCCATTGGCTCGAGAGGGTACATTATGGGCGAATGTGGCAAAGCACACAAAGCTGGCAAACCCTCAGTTAGCTGATCTGCTGGAGATACGAATCATTACATTCATGATCAGCTACTATTTCCAAAGGTGGAGGAAAGCAAACCCTATGCACACTAGAGGTGGCTACCCCACCATAGTCACCAATGAAGAGCACCCTAGACCGGAGGACTTTGGCATATAGCCAGACTACTGGAAGGAGTACCTGGCAATTCCGAAATATAGCCAAGTATAAATGGGCGCGCCACCAACACTGCGGTTTGATCCTTTATACATGCCAGTTAAAAGAAGATGGACACCACTGGAATTTCAGGAAAAACCAAAAGGCGCGACTCACATGTTTGCCACAACTTCCCAATTTTCATACCAGCAACATTTGCAAACATTCAAGAGCAAAGATAGTAGATGCTTACATGGATAAGGGCATGGCACAGAATTCTAAACCCCGCAATTGTGGTGAGCGTCAGATTTTTAAAATTGGTGGTGGTGCTGATAGACCAACCAAAGGAGTCCTACGATGGGTATTAAGCAGAACACCTGAAATTCGACATGAACCAAGGGCCATCCGACAGGGGTATCATGCTTTACTACCACTAACTACGATATCTTCGAGGCTACATGCATATCACTTTCAAAGACATGGTGGATACAGGATTCTGAAGGTCACACTCAGCATTCCGACGCACACTCAAAAAGCTCCAATCCAAAAGGAACTTCTACCGACATGAGTTTGGTGACTAGGTCTTTAGACCTTGGTAACAGGTTCTGCAGAAAGAACCTACATTGAAAAGGGGGGGATGTTAATCCCATTTTGGATTAACAAACATGATCCTCCAATTGAGGACATTAATAAGTGTTATGAAACGGCACTATAGAAGTTGTACATTATGAGATATTGGCCACCCAAGGCCTAGTAAGTAAGTTTTGGGTGCCCAAATGTGAATAAGGGCCAAATGTATATAAGGCATTCTCTCATAATGAAAAGACACATTCCCCTTTGTGCTATAGAGAGCTCTCCCTTATGTCTTAAGAGAGATTGAGAAAGAGAAAGAGCATTCTAGCATTGTTCCTCTTTTATGCTTGTGTGATTCATGCTTGTGTGAGAGAGTGAGAGAGAGAGTGATTGCCTTATGCGACGGTGCGAGCGACTCTATGGTCACAGCGTGGAGGTGGAGCTTGGAGGTTGAGAGAGAGAGAGAGAGAGAGAGAGAGAGAGAGAGAGAGAGCATTCTAGCATTGTTCCTCTTTTATTCTTGTGTGATTCATGCTTACGTGAGAGAGTAAGAGAGAGAGTGATTGCCTTATGCGACGCCTTATACGACGATGCGAGCGACTCTACCATGACAGCATGGAGGTGGAGCTTGGAGGTTGGAGCTTAACAAGCGAGCTTGGAGACCTCAAGGGGCTCAAGTTCAAAGAATTGGTAAGTGCCCTACGAAAGTTATGATCTATTGCTCATCCTTTAGGTGAATGTGTTGAGTTCCCTCTTGGAGGTGTGGTAGCCCATAACAACCTAAAAGCTTAAAAAGCGCTTGTAGAACAAACCATCCTCTTTTTATACAACTTTTGGCTATAATGCATACTTCTTGCTTTCGGTGCCATCTTGGTCTCAATGTTAAATGTCTTTTTTCTTGTGTCAATTGTTGAGTTTATGTTGTTTGAATTAATCGTGTCTATTTTGTGGCACAGGCTTAGATGCTAGCACAGATTTAGGTGATGGCACAAGCTTGTCTGTTTTGTCACAATTGTATGCATAAAGTATGTGAAGCATGCCAACTTGCTAAGAAGGCCAAACATGCTTTCCCACATGAAAAGCATGTCAATACTTTCCAGCATGTGCGCTTATGCATACCCAAATCTACAAATAAAAATATGAGTACTTATTTATTTTTCACTCACACGTGTGCGTGTAGACACATACACACACACACACACACACATATCAAGGAAAATATATATTTTACACATATATGTGTGTGTGGGTGTGTGTGTGTACACACACACACACACCCACATACACAAACACACACACACACATGCTTATACATGTGAGTGTATATGTATAATTTTTAGTATATTAATATATATAATTAAAAATTAGACATTTGTATGCGTATGAATCATCAAATTCTAATGGCGTCTAGCATTAAGAGTTAAACTTAATTACTTGTAACTAGATCAAACATGAAACTTTAGATTTAGAATTTAAGCCTTTCATAACCTCCAATGTTAAATAATCTTTCCCAAGACACATACATATATAAAATAACACACCCACACACACAAACACACATGTATACATGGACACACACACACACACACACACACACACACGTGCTTATACATGTGAGTGTATATGTATATTTCTTGGTATATTAATATATATAATAAAAAATAGACATTTTTATGCATATAAATCAACAAATTATAATACATTTGGCATAACTCAATTACTTGTAACCAGATCAAACTTGAAACTTTGGATTTATAATTCTAATGCATTTAGCATTAAGAGCTTAACTCAATTACTTGTTGTAACCAGATCAAACATGAAACTTTATATTTAGAATTTAAGCTTTTCACCCTTTTTATAACCTCCAAGGTTAATAATCTTATATATATGTATGTATGTATGTATGTATGTATTACACACACACACACATGCATGCATATACGTGTAAAATTTGTGTGTGTGTGTGTGTGTGTGTGTGTGAGTACACATAGATAAGTCTCTTTAGACATCTCTCTCTCTCTCTCTCTCTCTCTCTCTCTCTCTCTCTCTCTCTCTCTCCACCCACACATTTTATCGTTGCACAATATACATGATTATCTTATAAAAAAGCCAGTTTTAACTACCTCTTTAGCTATAATACATCATACATGATTTTAACACTATAACACTCTCTTGCACACAAAGTTTTGAGCTCTAGCTCATTGGAAAATGGCCAAATGATAAAAAAAATGTCTCACACATTTTTAACTCCATCCATATAGTGCCCCATTTAATTTTAAAAAACCACTCCATTTAATTTTGATGGCTCCCATGTCTAAGCTTTTCTTTTTGGCCTCGTAATTATAAGATTGAGTTGTGAACTTTGTTATGGGCCACTCCTCCTATAGTGCTAGAATAATCACTTGGATGTACCACCACTCCTCCCATGCTATATCACCACGCTCAATATTGAATCTTGGCCATCCATGTGATAGGTCTTTGACGATGGCATAGGGTGGCAAAAATTGTCGCATATTTATAGCACTCTCTAGCTAGTTTACACATATACAATAGCTCCTACCCTCACTATACACACCACCTCCATTCACTTCCTTGTCACTAATCACACAAGTATTTAGGCTGCCCACTTCTCTCTCAGAAGATTGTGTATAGTCTTCTCTCTCCCTTCAGCTCCTCTCTTTAAAACTTCAGATAGCCAAAGATCCTTTCTCTTACTTCTCTCTCACCGTAATTCACATATAACCATCAATGTCTTGGTTGACCATTCAAAGCATTGGCTTATGGTGGTGGATAAAATGTTGGCTTGAAGCTTACCATGAGCTATTGTTTTTTCTTTCACCCATTTGGTGTCTTGAAACATTTTCTTTGCTAACTTGCCCCAAATCTTTAATATGGTTGTTTAAGATGGCCTTGAGACCATGGACTAATTTGCCAACATAATGCAACACCTAGTCACTATGAGGAAGTTTGGCAATCCACTATTTGTTGCTAGTAGCGTTAGACTACATCCAAACTACACAACATTAGCTCAACACTACGTTGAGTGCACATCCACTCACTTATATAGACCTCATATGCTATATAAATATCCTTGCTTTTATGGGATTATTAGCAATCTTCCTAGAAAGCCCAAGGGTTACCACATCCTACACCTTGCATAACCATAGAGTAAAAACCATACCTCTCCATTTCACCATGGATAAGGTGAATTTGACATGCTACAAGCTAATGTGCCTATATGTACCATCAAAATAGATAAGTATGTAATATAAGGGACTTTACATATTGGTTGTCAACCCAAGAATGGGTTCCCCAAATAGTTGGCTATGGGACTTTTGACTTATTATATTGACCACATAAGCTAGCAAGGTTTTAAATGCTACTCATAACCTCAATTGAAAAGTGAAACAATTATGTTAATGAATGTGAGCAATTTGGGCATGATGCGACTATTGACAAGGAATCCTTAGACTTCCCAATGGGAGCAAATGTTTAAATAATTAAAGGTTCACCTTATCTCAAGGCATGGCTTGTGAAGGTTGTGTAGTTAAAGATCATTGACCTTAGGTGGGCGTGTGGGTTAATCCTTAAGGGACATTACCTAAATGTCTTTGGACATTATGTAGGCAAGTTGGGCACAATTTTATATACACCTTTCCGTGAACTACATGGATTGCAAAGTCCGATAATGCGACTAGAGTGGAATTGTGCATATGAAAATTAGTTGAAGCCACACATACAAAGTGGACCACTTGCAAAAAGGAAATGGAGGGTGGCAATTTTTTGGCTGTCCACACTTGAGTGGAACTGTACATAGGAGAATCATTTATCTCGCCACACATTTAAGGCGTTGCATTCTATGAAAAGAAAGTTGCAAGTCAGATTGCCAAGACGTGTGAAGTGGACGGTGTTAATCAAATTTTACAAACCCTATCAATGCACAAAGTTACACTAGGATTGAATGTAGAAAATCATCCAATAAAGAAAACACGAGTTTTTTTTAATGAAACAACTCGGTTGTTAGGGGGGTGTTGTAAGGATGCATTTCTGCTTGTGTTTCATTGCTTTTGTAAATACAGCACAAGAAGAAAAAGAGTGATAGCATGAGCATTGCATGGGTATCCCATTGGAAAAGGAACCAGAGGAAATCATTCGAGTAAGCTATAAAAGAACCAATGGAATCATGCCTAGGTGTTATGGTGAGTTGATGGAGGATGAATTGATGCAAAGACGGTTTTGTTTCTTTTGTGTTATCTGCTGGTTAGCCGTGAGAGAATGATGGATGCCTGAGACAGGCGGGTGCTGAGAAAGAGAGAGGAAAATCGATTCATGCGTAAAGAAGCTATTGGGATTTGATTATAGAATCTGTGGGATTGAGGTTGAATGCACAAGGGGTTGGTAGTTTTCAATTTTTTTATCTTGAGATTCAAACCATAGCTGTGTTGAACCCAAGTTTGAGGGAGCGCAAGGAGGCAGTTTTTTTCAGTTTTTTAAATTATTGTCCTGGTGCTGAATCCCTTTGTGCTAAGGCAAGGGAGAGCTGGAGGATTGTAGTCGGGTCTTTTTATGTTATTGATATCTTGTTGATTGGCTGGTTAGCCGTCTAAAGAGCACAAGGTGGCCTGTTTCAATATTCTTGATATTGTTGTCCTTGAGGCTTACTCAGTCCGCGCTAAAGCCGACTATGCACACATAAGGTTGGCCGATTTTAGGATATAGTTCTTTGATGATGGGTTGTTGCTGAGTCAGCTTTTATTAGTGGATTGGTCTCTTATTTGATCGATTAGTTGTTGTTGGATGTAATTGAGAGTCGTTAAGCTGCCGCCATTGATCCAATTGATCATGTATATTTGTTACTTGTCCTTGAGCCATGGGTAATCGATGTTGATACTATCGGCTTCCCACTTGTGGTAGAATCTTCGTGTTGCATACAGAGTTTGAATGGTTTCTCATCTTGCAGTTTCTAGACTGGTTAAGTCAAGTTTCTCTCTGCCCAAATATGCTAGATGTTGTAATTGATGTTGAAATAGTTCCAGATGAAGACATGGATTTCCACTTAGAAAAAACCCACTTATGTCTCTAAGTAATATTGTAAACCATTACAATAAAACAAAGTTGTTTTTTCTTTTTTTGCTACTAGAGTGTTTAGTGCAATTAGTGGTGGAGCTTATTAATCTATACCTATTGGTGTCCGAGGTTTTCTTAAAAATGTGTCAACAGTGCTTGATTCTCCAATGTTATGGATATTGGTTATATGGATATGGTATGAGGTGAAGCTAGATAGAGGCATTGTGGTGCTTTACCAATGCTTAACATCTGTTTTGGTGCCTCCATATAGGATTTTTTGTGAGAATTAAAGTGACTGGGGAAAGGACTCAAAGATAAGTGTGTGTGTGTGTGTGTGTGTGATTTAAAATGGCTCAAGATTTTTGTAAATTCCTTGGGTTACTGAATAAAGATGTGGGCTATTTTATTGAAGATTTGGAATTTACAGCCTTAATAAAGGATAGGGACACTCCAGAAGTTCTACTACAAATTTTGGCTTATTATCTTAAAGGAGAGGCAAAAACATGGTTGTAAGTTTTTATTCAAAATTTTCAAAGCTCTCGCATTCCTCCTTTGTGAACATGAATATAAAGAAGTGAAAGTAGCTTTTTTGTCACAATATGCTAGGGAAAGGGATCCTAATGGGATATGGAGAGAGATTTGCAATTATCAGCATGCATCTAATCAAGAGGTGGATCAGTATATGATTCAGTTTGTTGAATTATGGAATAATTGGAGAGCTGCCTTACACCCTGAAGTTCTGCCCGAAATGATACAGATAGAGAGATTTGTGGCCGAGCTCAATTGATAATATCATATTGAAAGTAGAATTGAAGAATCCTCTCCATTTTGATGAAGCTGTCCAGTTTGCTCAAGAGAAAAAGAGTGGAAAAAGTAGAACTAAAGAATCCTCTCCGTTTTGATGAAGCTGTCCGGTTTGCTCAAGAGAAAAAGAATGGAAAATAAAGATTCTTAGTCAATTAAGGTTGCAGGGGGAAGGACCAACACAAAGGCTTGTCAGCAATGAAGTCATTCCTATTGCCAAAGAAGAACCAACTCCTCTTCAATTAAAGGGGAGGGATGATTCCTTGAAAGAGGAATTACATGAAGTTGAATTGATGAAAAATATGAGTCTTATCATGGTTGGTTGTGCAGGTAGAGGACAAGCAAGAGGTCCAATTGGTGGTAGAGGATTAGACTCTCAATCAAATCAAAACGGACAAGCTACATGATAAGGAGGAAGGGGTTGTGGAGTATATCCAATGAATGTACATTGCTATAACTATAGAGAATGGGGACGTTACAGTACCTATTGTGATAAACCTCATCGCATGGGAGGAGATATGTTTCCTTTACCTCATAACTTAAATAATAGAGCAAATGATTTTGGTGTTGAAATCAAAGATGTTCCTCAACCTAATAACAGTGGCACTACTACTAATGATGAGAAAGGGAAAGGTAAAGTAGTAAGTCTTATTGGTGTGGAAGAGGAACCAGAAGTGATGCACATAGCAAAAAGGACCAGAGCTTCTATCAATGGAGAGGCTGAGTCCAACTCAAAGAAAGGGAAGCAAGAGATGTCATAACAGTCAAAGAAGAAAGCGAGGAAACCAAGAAGATGATTCAAAGTGACAGACTTGCCTTTGGGGAAGGAACGGGAAGATTATGATCTGGTAAAAGATTTGGCTCAACGGAAAGCTAATATTACTTTTGGTCAGATAATGGGAATGTGCCCAAAGTTGAAAAGGGAATGGAAACAAGCAATGAATCCCAACAAAAAAGCTGTCTCATAACCATTAAAGGGAGTAATGTATGTAGAAGAATTACCAGATATTTGGCCATCTATTGAAGCTTGGCATCAAGGAGTAGGGTTGGGAGAAGATTATATTGATGGGGGAACTCAAATTTGTGTGATCACCCAATCTTGTATGGAGAAACTTGGTTTATAGATTGCTTCCCAATCTGGTTTTAGGATTAGGTTAGCAATGCATGCTAAAGTAAAATGTTTGGACATTGTAACTAATGTTGATGTGGAAGTTTTTAATGTGCATTGTAAAATTAATTGTCATGTCATGCCAGCAGGATTGGGAGCCTATCCTCTCATTTTAGGGAGGCCATGGTTGCGGAGAGTGGGTGCCATTTAGAATTGGGGAAAGGGGATAATAACTGTACACATAAGTGATGGGAAAAGGAGTGAAAGTGAAGAAGAAGAAAGTGATGATTCTGAGATAGAAAATGGTCAGGTGTCTTTCATACTTGGAGAAGAAGACCCATATGAAGTTCAACTCACGACATAAATGAAGCAGAAGAGGAGGGAAGATTTGAAATCACGAAGAACCTAATACAGCCAAAGACTTCCAAACCTCAATTGTAGGCACTAATAGAGAAGATGTTGAGTACCAGTCTTACGTTAGAAGAGAGGCAAGAGTATCTTGCTATGTTTGCCAGATTTCTTAATCTTTTTATCACCTCTTATGAGAAGATAAGAGGATTTACAAGTAAACCACTCAAGATTAAGTTAAAAGAAGGTGTGAAACCAGTATTTCAACAGTTGAGAAGGCAAGGACAAGAACATACTCAAGTACTCAAGGAAGAGGTACATAAGCTTTTAAAAGCCGGTTTTATTTATCAAGTAGAAAATTCAGATTGGGGTAATCCGGTTGTGATCAGGCCAAAAAAAGATGGAAGATGGGGGGTATGTGTAGATTACAAGCCATTGAATGCAGCCACAAACATGAACCATTACCCTTTACCTTTTCTTGATGACATTTTGGATAAAGTTGCAGGGCATGAGAGATATAATATTTGTGATGGATACTTTGGATATTTCCAGATAGCCATTGCACCCGAAGATCAAGAGAAGACAACTTTTATCACACCTTGGGGATGTTTCTGCTACAGGGTTATGCCATTTGGTTTAACAAATGCTCCTTCCTAGTATCAGCAAAGATCAGATGAAGTGCTTACACCATTCCTAGATCACTTTGTTGAAGTTTTTTTGAATGACATTTGCATTTTCAATTTGAGGCATAAACATTGCAATAAATTGGAGCAAGTATTTAACAGGGTAGATTCAAGGGGTGGGCAGCTAAATCCAAAAAAATACTTTATTGGACAACCAAGAATCAAACTTCTCGGGCATATGGTGTCTCAAAATAGAATAGAACCAGATCCAGACAAGGTCAAGTCTCTAATCTTATTATCTTCTCCTACTTCTACAAAACAGTTACATACTTTTATTCAAAAAGTGAAATATCTGTCAAGATTCATTCTGCTACTATCCTAACTGCTATATCCACTTCAAAAAGTAGTAAAGTGTTAAAATATACAAGTGAATGGGTGTGTGCGGGAACAAGCCCTTAGCAAGAGGCTGTAAAAGAGAATCTATAAATGAGTGAGAAGCAGTGAAAAGGTGAGAGGTATCTACTTGGAGAGAATAAAGGGTAGCATGAGAAGTTCTAGGATGTGTGGAGATATTCTGGGAAAAGTGAAGAGGTGGAGTGAATCAAGGAGAGATCAGTGGGATTAGATGCTTGGCATCTTGTGGATGTAAACTCTATAAATTGAGGCATTGGCCTAATGAGAATTTGCTGGTTTTTGAGTATCCATGCCTACATTAAGCTATCAATTAATTGCTCACTAATCTCGTCTTAATCATCGTCTAATCTCTTTGTTAATGATGTTGATTCTTGCATTTGATCCACCATAACTCATCACTTTGTTTGTATTTTAATATGGTATCAGAGCCTAGCTTAGGATCCATCCAATTTATGAGCTTATTATCTTGCTAATCACCCTATTAATTATTTTTAGTCAATTGTCAACCATTCTCTACACCCCCAGCTGGTGGAGGAGCTCCTTCTTCCTCCAGCCTTAACAATAGGCTTCAAGCTTCTAGCCCCACCTAGCCAAGCTGCCCATGCACCAGCCCATCAAGTCAAATCATCAAACCGCCGTCGGCGACTGCTCCAGATTTTCGCAAATTTGCAGGCGTCTCCTTTCTGAAGAAAATCTCAAATCTACACTTACACAGAAGCAATTGGTCTAATTCCTCTTAGCCCCAGGGGTTTTCAAGGGTGCTCTACATGCTGGTGATGTCAGATTTGTGAAATTCCTCAAGGAGAAGTGGCATCAAGCTCTGCATCAAATCTACAAGTGAATTTGGTAAAACATAGATTAAGCATTCAATGTTTGGTCAAATCTTTTGTTTCTTGGCTTGATCCTCTACTAGACTAACTGCTATTCATGGCTTTGAAAGGATTTGAGCTCATTTGAACTCTAAGGCCCCAGATCTGGCCTCCCTGCACTCTCTATTTTCAACACACAAAACAAGGGATTATTTTGCTAATCAATGATTAATCAGTACTAATCACTATATTTTGCTAATCAGTGATTAATCAGTACTAATCACTATATTTTGGTACAATTGAGGATTCAAATTTACCATTGGATATTTGATACAGATCCCTATCACTTTATATTACAATTCGGATATGGTTTGATACTCCAACCATTCAGTACAGATTTGTTACCCTTGAATTTGGTGAATTTATGCTGATAAATCTATTGTAATCATCACCTAAACACCAGATTGAGTTGTAAAAGGGTAGACACTGCCCTTGAATCTTGAATTGGATTAAGAGGTAAGACCCCCTTCACATCATCATGAGCAAGGCACAAGAGATAGCTAAATTTAATGGGGAGTAGTTTTATACATGGCAAACAAAAACCATGTATTTGCTCATGAGGAAAAATCTGTGGGGACTAGTTGAGGGAAGAGATGAATGCCCAGAGGTGATTAGGTAAAATGAGTGGAAGAGCAGGAATGAGAAAGCATTAGGACTCATTGCACTTAGTTTAAATAATGAAATCATTCACCACATCACAGGGATACAATGGGCAAAAGATGCATGGGATGAACTCAATAAATTATTTGGCACTCAAGCAAAAAATTCAAAGATAAATCTGTTAATGCAATTCTACAAACTTGACATGAATGAAAGTGAACCTTTAATCACACACTTGAACAAATATAAAAACATTAAGCAATAACTGGCAGCAGCAGCCAGGTAAGAAGGTAGAGGATGATGAGGCACTAGTAGTACTTCTGAAGAGTGTGGACAAAGGTGAATATGAAAACATTGTGGAAACCTTAAAGAATGTACCTGAATTGAAGCTGCATGAGATAGAAGGAGCTTTACTAGAGCAAGAGACCAAGGTCAAAGAGAAGAAATGGGTGGACTCAACAGCTAGAGAGGAAAAAGCATTCTTCACCTAAGGAGGATTCTCACACAAGGACGAGGACGAGGACGAGGGAGAGGAGGAGGAAGGACCTTCACTTGCCATAGCTGTGGGAAGCCAGGACACGTGTCAAGAGACTGTTACAGCAAACCCAGTGGAGAAGGAACGACATCGGCAAACTTCATGAAGACTCCTAAGGAAGTGGAGTTAGATCATCTTTTCTGAGTGAGAGAGAGAGAGAGAGAAACCCCACAACCCAATGTAACCTGCCCCAGTAGAGTAAAACCACCTCTGAGCCACCGATGATGTAGGCCATGTGGTGGATGTATGTGTGAGCACTTTAGTCAAGGTCACGGGCACTTATAGTAAGCCTTAGACACATAGAGAGAGAAAGAGTGTCAAGGACTATGAGTTTAGGGACTTGAGGCAGCACTGGTCGCGGGCTACCAAGTAAGAGGAAAACTTGGTATAGAATCCAGGTGTGCTAGGATTATTCACTTGAGGGGAGGTGTTGAAATATACAAGTGAATGGGTGTCTGCGAGAACAAGCCCTTAGCAAGAGGCTGTAAAAGAGAATCTGTAAATGAGTGAGAAGCAGTGAAAAAGTGAGAGATATCTATCGGGAGAGAATAAAGGGTAGCATGAGAAGTTCTAGGATGTGTGGAGATATTCTGGGAAAAGTGAAGAGGTGGAGAGAATCAAGCAAAAGAGGTGGAGTGAATCAAGGAGAGATCAGTGGGATTAGATGCTTGGCATCTTGTGGATGTAAACTCTATAAATTGAGGCATTGGCCTAATGAGAATTTGCTGGTTTTTGAGTATCCATGCCTACATTAAGCTATCATTTAATTGCTCACTAATCTCATCTTAATCATCATCTAATCTCTTTGTTAATGATGTTGATTCTTACATTTGATCCACCATAGCTCATCACTTTGCTTGTATTTTAACATAAAGAAGGATCATCTTCAGTGGGATGAGGAATGTGATGAAGTTTTTGGTAAGGTTCAACAAGTATTGGGAGAAATTTCAAATATAAAAGCTCCTGAGTTTGATAAGCTGTTTTATGTGAATCCTTCTATTGGACCAGATGCAATAGGAGCCATTTTGTTGCAACAAGGGAATGAATCCAGGTACATGAGGCTGGTGTATTATGCAAGTAGGGTGAAGACTGAGATGGAGAGAAAATTTATTTAATTAAAACTGGTGATATCAAGCCTAGTTTATGCTTGCAGAAGATTCAGATCATACTTGCTACCCAAACCCTTTGTAGTGTTGACTAGTTGTACTCTTTTACCATAACTTGTCAACAATACCAATTTGTCAAGAAGTATGCTCAAATGGATAGTTGAATTGCAAGAATTTGAATTCACATTTTTGATCGAGGAGTCCTCTTGATCTTCTTTAGCCAATTTACTCACATATACAGAGGGGCCAATTCTAGTAAAAGAAGTATAGAAACAAAGTAAAAAGATGGAAGATCAGCAACTTGTCAATGCTCATGTACTCTTTTTTGATGGCTCTTTCAAAAAAAGTTTAAGTGGAATGGTGATTTTGGACTCACAAGGAAAAGAAATATAAAAAGTTTAAGTGGAATGGTGATTTTGGACTCACAAGGAAAAGAAATATAAAAAAAAGGACTTCAATTGGAGGCCAAAAGCAATAATGAGGTGGAATATGCAGATCTATGTCAAAGTTTAAAGGTATGTCTTAATTTTGGAATTAAAAGGATTGCAATTAAAGGAGATTCTTTGTTGGTAGTCAAATAGGTACTGGGAGTATGGAGAACCAAGCATACTTATCTCAAAGCTTGGGTAGGACAATTTTGAAGCTTGGAGCATTCATCACATTAACATGGAACAAAATCATGGAGCCCATGAAGTTGCTCAAAGTTCAATTATGTCTACACTTTATGCAGCCAGGGTGGATGGACCATTGTATCAAGGAAGGAGTACCTTTACAACGAAGAAGCATATCTCATAACAGGAAAAGTGCCTCAAGATGTGCCAAAATCAAAGAGGTATCACTTTGCTAAGAGATGTCAAAAATTTTGTTTGATTAATGATGTTTTATTCATGAAAGGACCATATTTAGTGCTGAGAGAAGAATTCCTTGGTGAGAAGAAATCTATCGGATCTTGAAAGTGAATCATGACGGTGACTGCGGAGGACATTTTGCTTTCAAAATCACATTACAAAAGATATTATTGGAAGGTTTTATATGGCCTTCAATCCAAAAGGATGTACATCATTGGTGTAAATCATGTTTCCAATTCCAAAGAATGGGAAAGAAGAATACTAAAGTTTGAGCCCAGGAATGTTATACTTACTTTTAACATTTTTAAAAAATGGGGGATCAATGCAATTGGGCCATTGTCCATGATTGCACGTGGGAAATGTTATATACTCATAGCCATTAATTATCTCTCAAGATGGGCAGAGGCTAAAGCTACAAAAGCAGTCAATGTAAAAGAGGTATATAAATTTGTATATGAAGGAATTTACTATCGTTTTGGGGTAGCACTAGAGCTGCTTTCTGATAGGGGACCAGGATTTAAAAGTGAACTAATGGATCATCTATGTGAGAAGCTAAAAATTCAACATAGATATGCTACACCATATTACCCCCAATGTAACGGGATGAATGAAAGATTTAATGGGTAACTGATACGCATGTTAAGTAAAATGACACAATCTCATGAAAGGACTTGGGATTTAGAGCTTCCTTGTGCACTTTGGGCTTATATGATTGCAGTCAAAGAGGGCACTGTTGAGATTTCGAGCTCATCTAGTGAGGCGGTGGACACTGATGACCCGCCTCGGGGATAGGCCCCACACTTACACCACTCGCATGGTTGGTGAGATCTCTCTCTCTCTCTCTCTCTCTCTCTCTAATAGTCATATCTCTTGTGCATTTAGTGTACAAAGTTTCACACATATATGAGAGCTTAAGGGTGATATGCGGCCAGTGGGATGACAGGCTGTGTGACAGCCATTTTAGAGACTAGCATAGTTATAGCGCCAGCTCATTTAGTTGGGTTCACAATATAGAGAACCCTAGTATGTATTTGGTTGAGTACCTTTGTATATTATGTGTACTCTTATCTTTATATATGGTGTGTTGAGTGTTGTGTGAAGAAGAAGAAGATTTTCAGCCTCTCACCTTGTGTGTTCTCTTTTAGGGTTGTGTGAGTGTGTGTGTGCTTGCAAGAGCTCAAGCTCTCTTCTCCCCTGCATCTTTTCCTGGTGTATCAGAGCCTGGTTCATGCTAAGGGCTGAGCGCTGCACAGGAAGCGGTACAAGGGTAAGAGCTTCATCTGCTCTTCCCTATTTGTGTTGGCGACTACACCACGTGCATCTTTTAAGGCACTCAGTTCTTTCCTTTTCATATTCTTTATGGTGTCAAAGCTTTATTACCTATTGAGGTGGAAATGCTGGCCTTAAAATTCTTGGTAAAAGAAAGTGAAGAACCACAACATTTTTTCAAGAACAAGCTTCTTGCACTACAAATAGTGGAGTTGGACATGATGCATGCTGTAGAACACTATCAAGGGACTCAAGAACAAAATCAACGGAGAGTTAACAAGAAGATCAAGGACAAAGGCATTGAAAAAGGTGACCTGGTACTCCGATATAACAGTAAGATGGACAATATGTTTCACACAAAGTTTCAAACAAAGTGGGAAGGTCCTTTCAAAGTGCAACAAAGCTTCCCTAATGGTTCATAATCAATTAGAGGATTTGAATGGCACATTGCACCAGAGAAGAGTCAATGGATACCAATTAAAAAAGTAATTAGCAAGGTTGATGATGATTACTTCCAGTCAACCAAACAAAGATAAGGGTGAAACATGTTCATATAACCAAGAAGAAGATATTTCTATACGACAGCTATTTGAGGACTGCAGGATATGAATGTCCATAGGCCAAGGGGTGGGCAAAATATGCTAAGCAGATTTTACGAACCCTATCAATGCATAAAGTTATACTCGGATTGAATGTAGAAAATCATTGAATAAAGAAAACACAAGTTTTTTTGAATAAAACAACTCAGTTGTTAGGGGGTGTTGTTAGGATGCATTTCTGCTTGTGTGTTCATCACTTTTGTAAATATAGCATTATGTGACTGCATTATTTAGAGGAATGAGGGTACAAATGACTCATGTGGCTTTGAAATTTTATGAGATGGACAATGTATCAAATGGTGGCCAATCTCCTTTCACATACATTGAAGAGGCACGAATGGGCATATTTTCCAAAAAGTTTTTGACTTAAAACCAAGGATTTAAGGATTGTTGAAATGGCGCATTATCTAGTGGAGAAGACCATAAAAATATTAAAGGAGTAAAGCATAGATGAAACCGGCACCAAGCGCATCAACAAGCGAAAGGGAAAAGAACCGGTTGTGCGCTAAAGAAAAGCGGATCGTAGAGAAGGAAGAGAAATTGGCTACAATCGACTAAAAGCAAAAGGAGTGGTGATGTAACTACCGAGGAAAGGGAAGGTGGAAGTTGAAAGTTATGCAGAAGAGAGGAGGAGATTAATGTAGAAAAAACGATGGAGAAAATTATTGCAACACAAGAAGAAAAAGAGTAGCATGAGCATTGCATGGGTATCCCATTGGAAAAGGAACTAGAGGAAGCAAAGGAGGACATCATTCGAGTAAGCTATAAAAGAACCAATGGAATCATGCCTAGATGTTATGGTGAGTTGATGGAGAGATGACTTGATTCAAAGACGGTTTTGTTTCTTTTGTGTTATCTATTGGTTAGCCGTGAGAGAATGATGGATGCCTGAGATGGGCGGGTGCTGAGTGAGAGAGAGAGAGAGAGAGAGAGAGAGAGAGAGAGAGAGAGAGAGAGAGATTCATGCGTAAAAAGAAGCTATTAGGCTTTGATTATAGAATCTATGGGCTTAAGGTTGAATGCACAAGGGGTTGGTAGTTTTCAATTTTTTTATCTTGAGAGTCAAACCATAGCTATGTTGAAGCCAAGTTTGAGAGAGCGCAAGGAGGCCGTTTTTTCCTATTTTTTTGAATTATTGTCCTGGTGCTGAATTCGTTTGTGCTGAGGCAAGGGAGAGCTGGAGGACTGTAGTTGGGTCTTTTTACGTTATTGATATCTTGTTGATTGGTTGGTTAGCTGTCTGAAGAGCACAAGGTGGCCTGTTTCAATATTCTTGATATTGTTATCCTTGAGGCTTAGTTAGTCCGCGCTGAAGCTGACTATGCATATAAAAGGTTGGCCAATTTTAGGATATAGTTCTTTGATGATGGGTTGTTGCTGAGTCAAGTTTTATTAGTGGATTGGTCTCTTATTTGATCGACTGGTTGTTGGATGTAATTGCGAGTCGTTAGGCTACCGCCATTGATCCAATTGATCATGTATTTGTCACTTGTCCTTGAGCCATGGGTAGTCGATGTTGATACTATCGGCTTCCCACTTGTGGTAGAAGCTTCGTTGCATACGGAGGTTGAATGGTTTCTTATCTTGTAGCTTCCAGACTGTTTAAGTCAAGTTTCTCTCTGCCCAAATATGCTAGATGTTGTAATTGATGTTGAAATAGTTCTAGATGAAGACATGGATTTCCACCACTGAGAAAAAACCAACTTGTATCTCCGAGTAATATTGTAAACCGTTGCAATAAAACAAAGTTGTTTTTTCTTTTTTTGCTACAAGAGTGTTTAGTGCAATTAGTGGTGGAGCTTATTGATCTATACCTATGGGTGTCCAAGGTTTTCTTAAAAAATGTGTCAGTAGTGCTTTATTCTCCAGCGTTATGGATATTGGTTATATGGATATGGTACGAGGTGCAGCTAGATAGAGGCATTGTGGTGCTCTACCAACGCTTAACAACGGTTGGTCGATGGAGGGCAGATATTTGGATGCATTCTATGAAAAGCAAGTTGTGAGACAGATTGCCAAGACGTGTGAGGTGGACAGTTAGGCGATGAAGGGCACATATTTGGATGCATTCTATGAAAAGCAAGTTGTGAGTTAGATTGCCAAGACGTGTGAAGTGGACGGTTGGTCGATGGCTTATCAACGAATGGACGTTTGTTGAAAGGAGTGTGTAAAGCCCCTCTTTGGCCGAGTATAGGTGCTAGTGTGTGATCATCCTAAGGACCTATTGGCTTGGTCACTAGCGTGTAAAGTAAGTCGTGTAGTAGTACCGCCATACAGCGCCTAAATTTGACGGGTGTCATGCCCGTCATTAGCCTTTTTGTCCGTCAAAACCGGTACGTTTAAAAAATGTCCGTCAAATGAAAGGTGTAAATGGTCACGTTCCCCGTCAATTGAAAGTTCATATCGTATATTCCCCTTCATTTGAAAGGGTAGTTAAGAAAATCATCTTTCATATATATATATATGTATATATATATATATGTATATATATATATATGTATATATATATATATATGTATATATATATATATAAAGTTTGTAAATGTAAGCTAAAGCTTATGAGTTATGATCATTGATTTATAAGGTTAACTACTATAAGATATTATAAATATTTGGAGTCTGGATTCTCGAGTATACATTATAATTTATGCATACCTTATAATTATAAGGTATTTTATAGCTACAGCCTACAGCCTACGTGCCGCGTGCCGCCCTCAATGCTCACGAGTCACACCCTATCTCCTTCATTTCAAAAAAAGACGCTGTGAGCCTGTGTGAACTTTGCATACCCTCAAGCTTTAGCCTCGGCCCTGGCCCCTGGGCCCTCACTACTCAGCCCTCCAAGCTCCTCCCGCCCTCCTCAAGAACGGAACCGGACGACGGCAGTGAGCACTGAGTAGTCTAAGCATGGCGAGTCCTCGCCCCACCCTATCCTGCTCGACCAACATCAGTTCTCGAAATCTATAGTTCAACTGCGCCCGGCGTCTGCCTCAACTATCGCACCGCCTACTGTCTACAGGTAACAGACTTCAGCCTTTTACTTAGTACCTATTTGGAGGATAAGTGTAGGCTGGACAAGTAGATGTACACTAGTTAGAGGTAAAACATGGGGTCACGGGTGATACTAGGCTCGAATGGAAGGGCGCACGGTAAAAGGAGCAATCAGCAAGACTGTGTTCGAATGCTGTGTAAAGAGGAATTATTTCTTGGAAGTTTTGGAATTATCTATTGCTTAGACATACCAACCATGAAAGCTGTGGGTTGCTTTTATCTTCTCGCAGATCAGAGCAAGAATAGCTTGTGCCACAGCAAAACCATTCAAGTAGAAGTTGATAAGCCATTGGGCCTCACTCTTGGCCAAAAGTCTGGCGGAGGTGTTGTCATCAAGGTGAGTGGGACTCTTACAAGCTTCCTTGTCAAGGCCTGTGAAGTATGTGGTTACCAACTTACCAGAGTTGTGATCTTACAGGCAGTTGGATAGTGGTGGAAATGCAGCAAGAGCAGGCTTGAAAGCAGGTGATCAAGTAGTCTATACAAGCAGTTTCTTTGGTGATGAGCTATGGCTGACCGATAAACTGGGTTTTACAAAGACTGCTATTCAAGCCAAACCAGATTCCGTTTACTTTGTCGTGAGCACTGAGCAGGTAATCACCACTTCTACCTGGGTCTTTTAGAGAGATCTTGGAAGTATGCTGTTATGTATGTGTTTTTGTGTGTTATATCTATGGATGCACATTTTCATGCATGTACAAATGCATGCATGCAAGTGAATGCCTCCATTTTATGCACGTAGGAATGTTTAAATATCTGTCTGTACGTCACTAATTGTGTCTATAAGTGCATGCTGTCTTTAATGGGGTGAGGAGAGCCAGAGACGATGAGTCTAAATCGAGGTTGCATACTACTTGATTCTGAAACTTGGGCTTTATCATCTTGCCGACTACATAGTACTGTGAATATAGTGTTGCTGCCATGATCAGTCGGACACCTGTCTTGGAGCTGTAGTTGGGATTTGCCACGACATTTCCTACCCCATAGAGACCTGATGGGTTGTTACGCAATATAAGGCGTTGTGGGGGTGCTACGCTTCAGCCTCCAACTGTCTATAACTCAGGCCGCCACTAATGGAGCATTGAGGATCAGTGGTCATACTGTACACGGTACACTACCTCGGTCTCGAGAGACCTGATTGTGAGGTAGGCGGTGTAGACGCATCATTGTCCTATGGCAGAGTCATAAAGCGACGACGAGACTTGTCTTGAGATCTAGAGGCTAGATGGTGAAGTAGGAGGTGTAGACTCATAGGACCTCATATCGCTTTGTCTAATCATCTTTTACCATCCCATATGTCGTGCCAGCACCTCAGATCGCTTTGAATAACTTGTGAGAAGTGATCGTTCTAAAGCGTGGGACGACTTCGTAGATGATCATGTAAGTGTCTCACATAACTTGTATTTTTGTATATTAATACCAAAGTATTACTTTTTAAGTTCTAGTATTTTTTAATATCAATACTAAAATAATATTCCTAAAGTTATGCAATACATTATTGTATATAGGGGTAGATCAAAGAAAAAGAACTTACAACAACCTTCCTTGCATAAGTTCTTGTCAAAAAATACTTTGCCTACACCGGATGCCAATGCTTTGCCTACACCGGCGGATGCCAATGCTTTGCCTACACCGGATGCCAATGCTTCATGCTCCACCATTGCTAAACCCAAAAGAAAATGGAGAAAGCAATGGATGGTGATCCATTCATGGGCATATTTGGCAAAGTCACCCCTAAATGAGCCGAGAGTAAGATGTTCATTTTGTGAAGATGCAAAAAAAGTGAACAAATTTACTCAAGAGGGTTCCGAGACAATGCAATTGTCATCTTTGAATGATCATGCATCATCACTTGATCATAAAAATGCAGCTAGTCTTTACCATGCAAAAGTGAAGTATGCGTCTTCTAAGAGAGGTCCCATTGAAGATGGGGTGGCCACTATTGTAAATGCGGAGTATCAAAGAATTGTCACATGCATGAAACTTGTGCACTTCTTTGCTATGAATGATATCCCGTTGGAAAAGTATCCAAAATTTTGTGATTTCCAACGCGAGGTTGGCACTCCGCACATGCCGGCAACAAATGAATATGGTTCATACGTAAATCCCGTTTCGGGACGTGAGTTTTTGATTGCCATAAAAGATGTTGTTCGCAAACAAATGTATGGTGAAATGTGTGCAAGTCCGTTCTTCTCTATCTTGCTTGATGAGAGTACGGATAGAACAATGGAAAAGCATTTGATCGTATATGTGATCTATGTAAGTGCAAATGGTCAAGGAGAGCAACGATGCGATTTTGCAAGATTGCTTCCAGTTGCAAATGGGTCAGCCGAATGCATTTATGATGCGATCAATGCATTCTTGTTGGAAAGCAATCTTGAGCTTCATAAGCTTGTTGCCATTGGAAGTGATGGTGCCTGCTTCACTTGTTGGCCGATGTTCTTATGGAGCTAAACAAATTGAGTGTGGTATTTCAAACCTCCACAATGGATGTAACCATGATAGGTGTTCATTTGGATATGATCCATGAGAAGTTTCGAAGGAGATACTTGATTTGTGATGCATTTGGTACCGGATCAACATATCTTTCACACTTTCTCTTGCATGTGAAAGATAGTGTGTACTCATTTGTCGATGCAAAGGGTAATACTCATTCATATACTCTCAAAAACGTTTTGATTTCAAATGCAAATACATTGAGTAAAAGAAAGAGGGGAAATGCGAGTCATGATGATACAATGGGAATGGATTTAAATGCATTGCCAATGGATGGTCCTAGCATTTTGAATGAATGCATCAAAGTGGGCAAAAAGCTTGTTGAGGATGTTTTAGATGCATTGAATATTCGCTTCATGGATGTTTCATTCTTCAATGCGGTGAAACTCTTTAATCCATCATCATATCCATGTGATGGCAATGAACGGGAGAAAAAGACCCTTGAGTGGTTACAAAGGCTCATTGATAAAATCAACAATGATGATAATGCCATTGATATTAGAAGATGTGTTAGCGAGAGAGAAGACTTTGTTGCCATGCTATATAGAGTTGCCAAAGGGAAAGGATTGCATGATGCATGGGAGATATGTAGTCAAAGAAAGACTTGGTGGAGTGAGTATCCTACACTCATGCGATTATGGCAATTGTGTTTAACTATCCCCGCAAGCACGGCGGCATGTGAAAGAGGTTTCTCTCGTCAAAATGACATCAAAACAAGCTTACGAAATAGCTTGTGTTTGGAAACATTGGATGCATTGATGATGGTGTCATTGAATGCAAACGAGGCATCCATGATCGCGTGGAGGGATGTATATGATACATGGTATGGCGAAAAAGAGAGGAGATTGATGTCATTAGGCGAGAAGTAATCCATTTTGAAGTCTATTTTTGGAAATGGACATTGCAAGCTAGTTTTGGAACGCTACATCATGAGTTGAGATGTGGCACATTTTGAAAGCTTATTTTGATGTTTTGTGATCTCATTTTGTAGTGTTACTAGTTTCATGTATTTTGATGTTTTGTGATCTCATTTTGTAGTGTTACTAGTCTCATTAATACACTAGTATGCTCTATGAAAAAATGCATCATGAGTTGAGATGTGGCACATTTTGAAAGTCTATTTTGATGTTTTGTGATCTCATTTTGTAGTGTTACTAGTTTCATGTATTTTGATGTTTTGTGATCTCATTTTGTAGTGTTACTAGTCTCATGTATACACTAGTATGCTCTATGAAAAAATGCATCATGAGTTGAGATGTGGCATATTTTAAAAGTCTATTTTGATGTTTTGTAGTGTTACTAGTCTCATGTATACACTAGCATGATCTATGAAAAAATGTATCATGAGTTGAGATATGGCACATTTTGAAAGTCTATTTTGATGTTTTGTGATCTCATTTTGTAGCGTTACTAGTCTCATGTATCATGTGAGAATGCCAAAGTAGTACTATCATGAATACAAATATGTATCCTATTGCGATGATTGAATAAAGTTTGTTGGATTAATTTGGTGGGAAAAATTATTGCTTGTTTTTGTATATGCTAGTCTAAATGTTCTTAAATATTTGTCTTTGTTTCTTTTAGTTATAATGATCTCTTTCACAACAAAAATTTGTCTTTCAATTGAAAGATGATTAATACAAATATCTCCGTCATACGAAAGACAAAGGAAATACTTGTCCGTCACATGAAAGTGAACGTAAGCCGTCAAATTTAGGCGCTGCCGCCATATATAGAGTAAAAGGGGAGCAAAGTGTAGATATTCTTATTTGTGTGTGTGGGGGGGAGGGACAGACAGCGTAGCATCATCATGCCTACATTCAAGACTGCGTTCAATGGCTACTCGGTAAAGTTCAGCCCTTTCATGGAGACGAGGCTGGCGGTGTCCACAGCGCAGAATTTCGGCATCATCGGCAACGGGAGGCAGCATGTGCTGGAGCTCAGCCCCCACGGCATTGTAGAGATCTGCTCCTTCAACACAGCGGACGGCCTCTACGACTGCACCTGGTCCGAAAGCAACGAGAACGTGCTCGTGTCCGCCAGCGGCGATGGCAGCATCAAGATCTGGGACGTCGCCTGCCCGCCCATGGCCAACCCCATCCGTAGCCTGGAAGAGCACTCCCATGAGGTATACTCTGTCGACTGGAACCCCACTCGCAAAGATTGCTTTCTTAGTGCTTCCTGGGATGATAGCATTAAGCTCTGGACCATCGATCGACCCCAGTCCCTCCGTACCTTCCGTGAGCACTCATACTGTGTCTACACCGCCACTTGGAACCCCCGCCATGCTGACATCTTTGCCTCCGCCTCTGGTGACTGTACCGTCCGTTGCTGGGATGTGAGAGAGCCTAACTCCATCCTTGTCATTCCCGCCCATGAATATGAGATCCTTGGATGTGACTGGAACAAGTACAATGACTCCTTGCTAGTCACTGGGTCTGTTGATAAGTCCATTCGGGTATGGGATGTGCGGAACCATAGGCAGCCTGTCACTGTGCTGCAAGGACACACCTATGCAGTTCGACGAGTCAAGTTCTCGCCTCACCACGAGAATCTGATTGCTTCCTGCTCTTATGACATGACCATGTGCATGTGGGATTACCGAGCTCCTGAAGATGCATTACTTGCTAGGTATGACCATCATACGGAGTTTGTTGTAGGTCTTGATATGAGTCTTCTTGTTGAAGGTCTTCTTGCCAGTACTGCTTGGGATGAATCTGTATATGTATGGCAACATGGCATGGACCCTAGGGCATAGAAAGTTTCACTATTACTTTTTTTCAAAGACTCTTATTTCAATGGGCCTTTCACAAATGTGAATTGGGATTGCTCTTGATTGTTCTCATCAACCCTTGTCAACAATAAGAAAGATAGGTCCAAACAAGTATATGAAAGTCCAGGTCTTAGTTCTCTAAGGAGCTTTACCACTGTGTGTATGAAATCCACAAGGTGTATAGTATCAACAAGTTGTGATAACATGCCCACATTTGTGTCTAGTGTTTGGATGGTGTAAGTTTTTTTATTATGGTGGTGGTTAGGTAGCCCTTTGCTTAAAAATGTCCTTGAAACACATGTGTATATATGTATGATAATGTGTTGTCTTGTGGTCATGCCTAACTTCATCAAATGGGGGGCCTACCATGTCATCAGATGTGGCTATGCCTGCCCTCAACCCGAAGGCAGCCTCCACCCTTATATTGTAAGGGCACTGTGTCCAGGCGCGATTATCTGAAGTGCATCTAATTTTTAACCTTTTTGGGAACATTTCTTAATGTGCACTTGCATCAATAGTTTTGTGGTAGGGGACTCCCTTTTTTGTGGCTTATTTTTTTTTTCTATTGAAGATAGATGCATCAAAGGACTGTCTTATCATGAGCTTGGTACTTTCTTGCTGAAAAATTATAGAGCTGGAAAAGTATTTTATATCTAGTTTTTTTGGCAGCTTGAACAACTAGCTTTAAAAGTCATCCTATGCTCTTAAATCAGCTTAACCTTACAAATGCCCCCACCAAGCTCAGCAAACTGATTTGTTATAGTTATACATGAGTTTGGCATGACGTTAGAAATTGTAAGAAGAGCATTGTGTATTCATAGTACCCTTGGATCATGCATAATGGCTATAAATATAGGTATACTAAAACTTATAAAGGTAAGGTTGGATATATTCAAATCTTATGAAGATTACACACACACACACACACACACACACACACACACACACACACATGATTGTAAATATAGGTGCTCTAAAGCTAAGCGATGTTATTTGCTCAGCATTTTGTGCTGAGATTATGGGACAAAAGAGGCCAACAAGCACTTTTTACGAGTTCGCAAGGACAGTAAGAGTATAAGCTTTCCTAAATGGAGAATATCCAAGCCAATTGCCTTAAGCAAATTTTAGAGTTCTGTTGATTTTGTTTATGGGTTGTTGCGAGTCATGAAATTATGTAATACATATTAGTTGCATGTAGAACAAAGTTAGGCTTGTCATGAATTTCTTTTGCAAGGAATAACATTGGACACTTGCATTAATTCTTCATAGAGTTAGACGTTTGTGTCACGTGCATCCCGCAATGCCTCGTAGGGGACTTGGGACCCCAAATTGAAGCCGAAGCCGCTTTTGTGGGCAAAGAGGTGCAAGCTACACCTGCTATAGGCAAGCTGCCTGTGCACATTTAAGGCTATTTAGATCATGAAATTTTTTTGGTTGCCCCTCTCAATGGTTTTAATGTATTGCTAGGCAAACCGTGGCACCATCGTCTTGATCCCGACAAGGATTACAAGACAAATAGAATCACTTTTATGCATAAGGGCCGCATGCATGTTATTGATGCCGGCAAGGAGGGAAATTCTTTTTCCATTGTATCTCATACAGATTAATAAAGCAATGAAAAAGAGTTTTTCCGCATACTTGTTTTTTGTTTGTGATAATGTTGCGGCTAGTTGATATTGTGCTTATTCTTTCTATCTTTAGTGGTGCATTTGCCCTATCAACTACTTATTTGCTGCACTAACTCTTTCTATTTGCTACTTCCCTTAGTGCTAGGCTTCATTATGGTTGAGTATCTTCGGAGGTTTGATAGAAACTCAGTATGAAGGGCTTTGTGTGAATATATGCTCTTATGTGTGTGTGCGTGTGTATGTGTGTGTGTGTGTGTGTGTGTGTGTGTGGAGTGCGTGTGAGAGCATATCTTGATATAGAGTTCTACATCCACTATTGGGCACTGATGATGTTAGTGGGGATGTCGTAGTATCTAGTCCATACTATGCATAATGGAGTTGATAGTTATATAGTCTTGTGTGATGACTACCATGAGTATAAAGCAGGCACGTTTCTAAAAGGTGAATTTGGACATGTTCCTGGATTCATCTAGGTATATAATTCAGTCGTATCAGCGGACATGCAGATTTCACATTGTGAAGTTTTTGTCCGAGTTGCGGCCAGTTGATATTGTGCTTATTCTTTCTATCTTTAGCGGTGCATTTGCCCTATCAACTACTTATTTGCTGGACTAACTCTTTCTATTTGCTACTTCCCTTAGTGCTAGGCTTCATTATGGCTGAGTCCGCCCGGCATCTCCGGAGGTTTGACAGAAACTCAGTACGAAGGGCTTTGTGTGAATATATTCTCTTGTGTGTGTGTGTGTGTGTGTGTGGAGTGCGTGTGTGAGAGCATATCTTGATACAGAGTTCTACACCCACTATTGGGCACTGATGACGTTAGTGGCGATGTCGTAGTATCTAGTCCATACTATGCATAATGGAGTTGATAGTTATATAGTCTCGTGGGTTGACTACCATGAGTATATAACATGCACGTTTCTAAAAGGTGAATTTGGGCATGTTTTGTAACTCACGGCGGATGCCCGGGAGACTAGGGCCTTTGACACACTTGTTGATACCATCAATGCATATTAAAACATTTAAACATGGCCACAGCCTTAACATATATCCATCATCACTTTGCATGAAACATAAAAGCTGGATAAAACATCCACAAATGCTGGAAGTGGAGCTTGCACGTGTGACACCGCATAGAGGCCGGAATGGGCCGATCCCCCCCTCCCCTTTGAGTATTTTATTACCCAAGGAGAATAATATCATGTACAAGCTTTGAGGGCCTTACTCTCCCCACGGGAGATGCCGGATTATCCATATACAAATGCCATAACATAGCCCAACATGAGGCAACCGAGCCGAAACATAGGCTGTAGAAATGCTGAACCAACAATATTACCCATATACCTTCGTGTGGGTACTGATTCTTCCCCAAAAACCACGGGTCTTCATGCAATAGAGTTGGTACAGTAAGTACAACTCTCCATTCAGTCGGTACAGCAGGTACAGTGGTTGGTACAGTAGGTACAATAGTTGGTATAGCTCGAACAGTGGCTAGTACAACAAGTACAAATGTTGGTATAGCAGGTACAATGATTGGTACAGCAAGTATAATGATTGGTACAACAAGTACAATGGTTGGTACAATTGGTACAATGGTTGGTACAGTAGGTACAACAAGTACAAGGACTGATATAGCCAGTACAGTGGCTGGTACAGTAGGTACAAGGGTTGGTACAACAAGTACAATGGCTAGAAATCATAATAAGTGATTAAATACCCTTGCTTTCAGTATTTCTTCGCGATGGAAGCCTCCAAAACAATCCCCAATAGCTGGTATTCTTCATGGGCAGCCTTCAAGAGAGAGAGAAAGAGAGTAGCCATCATTAGGGCAGCCTGTAACGGTGGTAGAGAGCCTTCATTAATGAAGAGAGAGAGCTCCAATTTATAGATTTCGGCCTCCCATGAGCTAAAATGGCAAGAGAAGGCTACAATGACAAGTGGAGAGCCACACAATAGCTGAAGTGACAAGTGTGAGGCCACTTGTCTCACTTTGATCCACTTTCTAACAAGTGTCAGGCCACTTGTCTCACTTTGGTCCACTTTCTTGCCACATGTCCCAATCTAAGAGATGGGTCCTTTCATAAACTTTATCTCTAAAAATATCCCAATTGGTAGACATTCTGTCCATACCCCTTTCATACTGGGAAATGTCGAGGCTGGTGACATGTTCCTGGATTCATCTAGGTATATCATGTTGAATGTGATATGCATGTGGATACTCTTACTTAAGAGGTTGAATTTTCTTGTTGAATTTAAAGATGGTTTTCTTGATGCATGGCTAGGAGAGCTACCTCCTGGAAGACTGGATCATCGCATTGATATAGTGTTGGGTAGTTCACTACCTAATAGACCCGCATATCGCGTGAGTGTTGCGCAACAAGAGGAGATTATGAAACAGATAAATGAGCTTTTAGAGAAGAGGAGGTTTCAGCCAAGCTCTTCACCATTTTGCTCTCCTGTACTCCTCATACAAAAGAAGGAAGGGTCATCTGTATGTGTTGATTGTCGGGCATTGATACTATCAAGAATCGTTTTCTAATTCCATTCATAGATGACATTCTTGATAAGCTTGATGGGTCGGCATGCTTTAGCCACACAGATTTGAAGAAAGGGTATCACCAGGTGCGTGCGGTATCACATGATGTTCATAAGACACCATTTTGAACATCATTTGGACTTTATGAGTATTTGGTTATGCCATTTGGTCTTACGAATGCCTCGGCAACATTCAATAGAATGATGAATTGCATGAGCATTGGAAATTTGCAGGTTTATTCTTTGATGATATATTGCTATTCTCCAAGAATGAACAGGAACATATGGCTCATTTGGCCATATTTTTCAGAGAGCTTCATAAGTATAAGCTCTCTATTAACGCCAAAAAGAGTGAGTTCTTTCTCTTGGAGATGCCAACACAGGATAGTACAAGTACTTTGGATGGTGATACTAGTTCATATGTAAGTGTAGCATCCGCCTCCGTGTGGAAGAGAAAGCATGCTGGAGCAAGCACATGTGTCAAATATGCTCTTCGTTGTTACCAACTTTGGCATGATATAGAAGATTTCAAGGTGCACCCTAGGTGGTGGATTGATATATACAAAATTTTAACCATGCTTTTGCTTCTCTCTAGTACTAGCGACTCTCTCTCTCTCTTCACGACTATTGGTTTTTCTTTGTCCTCTTTCTATGCCCAACTTGCCCACTAGCTACCCACATGGCCAAGGTCTCTACCCGTTGCACCTTGTGCCTTGGGTGCTATGTTGTTGAGTGATTGGAGGCTTGCTGGATGGCCTACACAGCCTAATGGGCTGCGCTTTTTGCTACGTGGCCTCTATTTTTGCTAGTCACTTGTCTAGTGGGGCTGTTGGTTGTAGGCTACCGTTTGCTCCATCTCCTCATGCCACACAGCCCCATATACGTCGCTTTTTTGCTCGTCTCATTCTGTTAGCAAAATAGGGCGAAATCAAGGGGCAAAAAAACTACCAACCGTGTCATGGTTTGTGCTCATCTAGGAGGTGATCCCCAGCTTGTAAGATGGTGCTTTCTTGCCGTCTCCCTTGTCCTATGCACATCCATGCTCAAGGATCTTGCTTTTCTTTGTCTCTCCCACACATCGATGCAGGAAACCAGCCTGCGAGGGTATCGTCGTGTACAACCTCCATTCTTGGGTTCAATCTTGTTAGATCCGCGCTCTCATACCGTTGTGAGGTCTCCATAGACCAAGCCCAAGGATGAGTTGACCTCGAACCAAATGCTATCTCCGAGCTCCTGTGTTTGTCACCAAACCTGCCAATGTTGCTTGCATAACAACAATGGTGTTGGTAAGGTTTAAAATCTACTACTAAAGCAAGGTTATTTGTCACATGCACCGTGCACTGGAGTGCTATGTGATACCTTTGATTTTGCTAGGATTTGAGCACTTGCAGCTTTTACAGGTGTCAGCTGATCGTGTTTTTCATGGTACATGTATACATTTGTGGTTTGCTGCGGTATATGTATGCCATTGTGGACACTTTGACATATTTGCATCATAGTGCAGCACACTTGCAGATTTGGGACATGCATATGTATTTCTCGTGGTGAAGGAGTTCTCTTTCAGTCCATTGATTATCATGCTATTTATATCTTGCATTCTTACGGTTTTGTTGGGCATTTGCCTACTCGTGGTGACTTGTGAACAGATTTGCTGTGTTATCATGGCCAACAGTAATAATGACTCAATGGGGATAACTACCCTATGTGGGCTTATATGATGCATCATGTATTGGTTGCCAAGAATGCATGGCTATATGTGGATGGCACTGAGGAGCGTCCTCTTGCACCTGCTTCAGCGGAAGGTGAAGTGATTCCCGCTCACCCTCCTGCAGGTCCATTTCCTTGTCCTCCTCCTACTCAGCAGCAACGTACTTGGGATGCTAGGGATGCTCAGGCCCATGCGTTGATTGCATAGTCACCAGGGAACGGGAACGGATATGGGAACGAGGGGCCAATCCGGAACGGGAACGGGACCCCTTGCAATCCGGAACGGGATCCGGAACGACACGTTATCATATTTTAATACACATGAGTAGACAAATATACAATTAAAAGCAGGTAAAAAGAGACAAATATACAATTGAAAGTAGACAAAAAAAGACAAGAATTTGATAGCAAACTCAATGACCTTGTTCATATTTAGAAAACCAGAAGTACAATAGCTTGTACAATGTACATCCACATAGTGAAAGCTAGATAGCTAAGAACAAAGAAACCTAAAGTCCTAGGTGATATCAAATAGGTGCAAAGATGTCAGCTAGATCATCCATAGATGCATCATGCATCGATGCAGGTGGAGGTGGAGGTGGAGGTGGAGGTGGAGGGTCGTCATCATCCGACTCAGACTGTGGCTCCATATCTATGAAGCTCTCATGGTCAAAGTCACCACTAGCAACCTGGGCTAATAGTCGCAAGTTGGCTGACACATACACAAGGTCATTTGTTCTGGTAGTGAGTAGCCGATTTCTCTTCTTCGAGGCAACATGGCTAAAAACACTCCATAGTTGCTAATTGGAGAAGAACTTGCATTCTGACTGAGAATGCGCATTGCAAGCCGTTGTAGCTCTGGAGTACCCGATCCGTAGTTCTCCCACCAAAGAGCACCTCCCATAAGTGTCCTATCTTGCTGGGCATCTGCTGAACCAAAATTACCTGTCTTTGCTCTGTACTTTCCCAAATCAATTCTAATCTTGCTTCTCATCGTAGCATCAGGCACCAATCTGGCAAGGATTTTGTCCCAGCCATTTGTGACTTCTTCATCCGATTCCTGGCCTTTGCCTTGAAACTCTGGATCAATCACAAATGCAGCTGCATGCATTGGTGAGTGATATCGGTCCCACCTTGCTTGACACAAACTTTGAAGTTCTGCCTTCTTTGTTGTGTCGGGCTCCAAAGAAAGGATACGCTCCACCATCTTGTCCATGCCCTCATAAACTTTGCCAATGCAAGGTTTTTTCCCATCCACCATACGCAGCATGTAGATAATGGGCTTCGTAATGTTGACAACATGCTCAATCTTCACCCACAAAGGAGCATCCATGATGTGGGTGTAACAAGTTGTTCCTTGTGTGCTACGGGCAGTGGGCCACGTGCTCCACTCATCACTCACTACAAGCTGCTTGAGAATGTTATGGAGTGCAACTAGCCTCTCTAGCATAATAAAATTATATGCAAAACGAGTTTCCGAATATTTTTTAAGATCCAAGTTTGGGGATCTTTTCCTAAACTCGGAGAGGCTAAATGTGTGCCGAGTGATGAATGAAACTATGTCTTTTCCCTTTGCTATGCATGGTGCTACCCATGAAAGACCATCAATGTCTTTCAGAAGATTATTCAAGCCATGTGCAATGCATGGAGTGAATGTGATGTGTGGATACCTTGCCAAAAGAAGGTCGCCTGCAGCTCGATTTGAGGCCTCCCCATCACCAATGACCTGGATCACATCTTGAGGACCCACTTGCTCAATTGCCTCTGCCCATTCCTCCACGATGACGTCGGCATACTTGCCCGTTGGAGAGGCATCATGGGAAGACACAAAAAATGTGTTCCCTCGAGAGTATGCGATGATGCCATGGATGGAGCGAGATTGGCTATCACTCCATCCATCACTAATGATGGAGACACCGTTGCGTTGCCACCCTTCCTTGACGTTTTGCATGGCTTGCTCAACAGCTTCCTTTTCCTTTGCCAAAAGCGTGGTTCGAAGGCTCTCCGAAGAAGGGGGAGTGTAGGTTGGTCCAAATTCAGCAATGAGACGAACCATTTCCCGAAAATAAGGGGACCTTGCCACATTGAAAGCGATGTGGTCATGGTAGAAGAACCTTGCAATAGCTGCATCCACGGCTTCTCGTTTGCGTGGATTCCAAGAACCCGCAAGAGTTCTTTGCGTGCCTTTGGGGGGTGGTGGTTGATGCACGGAAGAAGAGCCTACGGATGTGGAGAAGTTGCTTGAAGGAGTTGTAAAGAATGATGGGTTCGTAGCCATAGCTCTTGGAGGAGGAGCACGAAAAATCACTTCATTATGCCTAGCTTCTAGCTCTCTCTTTTTCTCAGCTGAGATTGACAAGCATGGTTGGATTTCTTGTCCCGGCTCATGGATTAGGTGACCTTGAACTCGGTTGACTCCCCCATGTTTGGTGCTGCCACAATAGCGACATTTCCACTTCCTAGCTCCTCCGCCTTGATTGGCCTCAAGAATATCCACCTCATCCCACCATGACCATGCTTTGTTCTTCTTGGCTCTCTTGGTTCCCTTAGGAGGCATTATATGTGTGTGTGAGAGAGAGAGAGAGAGAGAGAGAGAGAGAGAGAGAGAGAGAGAGAGAGAGATTGTACTTGGCTTTGAGAGAGAGATTGTACTTGGCTATGAGAGAGAGAAAGCTGTCTTGGTTCCCTTATGAGAGAGAGAGAGAGAGAGAGAGATTGTACAATGTACTTGGCTATGAATAATGAGAGAGAGAGATTGTACTTGGCTATGCACATTGTACTTGCAGCTGCAGTGTGCACTCTGTAGGTTTTTATAAGTTCTCAGAGAGATACGTTTTTTTTAAAACGTTGATATTGACGTTTTTTTTTGAACGTTGCAGGGCAGCCTGGCAGGTCGTCTTTCAACGTTTAAAAAAAACGTTGCATAATCTTTTTTTTTTCCCATGTTTTTTTTAAAGGGGTCGGCGGCGGCGCTACTTGCAGGTATCCGTTTTTTTTTTTAATACAAAGGGTGCCCAAAACGTTTTGGGCACCCGTAACCCTTCTATTCAAAAAAAAAGAAAGAAGGATGCGCTATTACGCTGCCGGCGGCCAGAAGGTGGAAAAAAAAAACGTAAGGGGTGCCGCTTCGCGAATCATGGAAAAAAAAATTAAAAAAGCGTTCCTCCACGTTCCGCTGTTCCCAAATTCCATTCCTCCACGTTCCCCCGTTCCACACCAATGGAACGGCGTTCCCATGTGACTATGGTTGATTGCTCTCTCGTGCCGCAGGCATATCATTCCGCACATTCGTTCTTGCACCACTGCAAAGGGTGCTTGGGATACCTTGGCGGTGTTGTATTCAAGTCGCAATGAGGCTCGTGTAGCTTACCTTCGGGGCAAGCTTGAGACTGACCGCATGCTTGAAGGTGACTCTATCGATCAATACCTTACGCATGCGAAAGACCTACGAGAGTAGCTCATTAACATTGATGAGGTCTTGACAGATGGCTATCTTGTTCAGACAGTTTTGTGTAATTTGCCCAACTCTTATCAGACATTTGGCACCACTTTGCGGTTGTTGGCTGGCAATGCACCTAATGCGGTCACTTTTGACAACCTTGTGACTCTCTTGCTCAGTGAAGAGTAATCTCGTTCCAACAGGAACAACATGATGTCTGCTGAGAAACAGTGGCTGCTCCCTTTCGTGGGAATAGATCTGGGCCTAAACCTAGCCCATCGGATCCTCCTAAGACAGAGGACAAGCCTAAAAAGAAAAAGTGCTGTAATTATTGCAGGAAAACAGGGCACACCATAGAGGAATGCAAGAAGCATATTGAGAGTGGAAAAAAGAAGAAGCTAGCATCTTCTTCCACAGGTGCAGATCAGGCCAATTTGGCTACACATGTATCAGCCTTGACCCTACATCTTCATCACCTACAGAGATGTCTTCTGATGCCGTTGCTTTTGATGACTATGCTCTATAGTTTGTTCTCCTTGGTATGCATTGTCTGGCAGATGCATTTCAAGGGGGGATTTTACTTGCCCACATGCAGTTGGTGATGGACCCTTATGCTTGTCTATGCTAGACACTTTCTCTTATGTGATGTCTGCTGGAGATGTCTTTTATGCTGTTTTCCCTTGCAGCGGGATTGTTTTTGCAGTGTTGACATTGTCACTTTCTCACATGTGATGTTTACTGGGAGTGCCTTTTACACACTTGGCGAGTGTTGGCTTGCTCTCATGGTTTTGACATGTCACATGTATATTATTCATTGTGGGATTATGCATCTTTACACTTGCCATACATGCCACTGATCATGGCATTGTTGAGAGTTTACCCATCCTCTCATAGCATTGGCTGATGCCCGCCTCGAGCCTCCACTTTTTCTCCCCATTTTCAGCTTTTTCCATTGCTGAATTTTTACTTTTATCAGCCCTACCATTGTTGATTTTTCCTCATCGGATCCTCCATTGATGAGTTTCACTCTTGCAGCTTACATTGCATGTCTCACAAGCATGACTTCTGGATCCTGTTGCCTTTACACGTGTATATCTGCTACCTCTTCTTATGCTTATCACTGGTGCAGTTACAGAGCATTGATCCCATTGCTGAATTTTTACTTTTATCAGCCCTAGCATTGTTGATTTTTCCTCATCGGATCCTCCATTGATGAGTTTCACTCTTGCAGCTTACATTGCATGTCTCACAGGCATGACTTCTGGATCCTGTTGCCTTTACACATGCGTATATCTGCTACCTCTTCTTATGCTTATCACTAGTGCAGTTATACAGAGCGTTGATGTGGACTACATGCAGTTCAGCTTGGCATTTGGATGCTTTCCTTTAGGGGAGGTATTATGCGATGCCTCTTGATTTGATGCAGTTGATGTCCACATGATCTTTGCCATGCATTTCAGGTGATGCGTTTATGTACTACTGTGCTCTAGCATTAGCATTATGACATTGGGGGTTCTCCTTTTCCTCGTCATATAGTGCTTGCTTTTCCAATTGGCACTGTAGTTCACTCTTACTGTGAAGCATAGTGCAGGGCAGCATTCACAGCTTTATCACCCTGCTGCTACCCGTTCACTCCGTTCACTTGAGGGGGGTTTGTTGGTCATGCCCACTCTCGGCTAGTTCAGGTGTGAACCCAGCTTACTCACGGGCACTTTTTCCCTGTGATTGGACACAGTTTTAACTATGGCACCCCCCTTGGTCCATATTTCAACCGGGCTCTTTCGGAAGGCTTCCCGCCCACTTGGACAGCCCATATGATCACATCCATCCATAAAGCCAGAGATCCCATGGACCCCAACAGTTACAGGACTATTATGATTGGCCACACATTGGCCAAACTTTATGGGTCAGTACTTGAGATAGAGCTTAGCACAGAAGAGCAGAGAGACGTGGGCTCAGAGCATCAGGCCAAGCAGACTTCTGCAGGTCATTCTCCACTTTGTATCACATCTTCACTCTTCGAGCCATCATAGAGGAGGCCAGAGCACAACTCTGATAGGTTTACTGTTGCTTTGTGGATTTCCACAAAGCCTTTGATATGGTGTCTTGAGCCTGACTATTGCAGAGACTCTAGGATTTGGGGGTACCATCAAACATGATATGGGGGATCATTGCATTATATGAGTTGGTCATAGGGTGGGTGAGATGCCTAGGAGGATTATTAGAGGAGATCTCTAGTACCATCGGAGTGAAGCAAGGATGCCCACTGTCTCCCACTCTCTTTGGCCTCTATATCGACGTGATTTCGGCCTTCATTGATAGAGTAGGAGGAGGAGGTGTATCACTAGCAGAAATCCTTGTTTCCATACTACTTTATGCTGATGACATTGTGCTTATTGCAGATTCTAGAGGCATCTTGACACATTATAGGACTTTTGTGCACAACTGTCATGTGCATGACATGTACATGCTATTCCCTGAGCTAATCCCTGAAGGGCAGCAGAATAAATGCAAGTTTAAGGCATGAGCCAGGCTCAAGAGTGTGCAGGAGAACCCCGGAAAGACTAGAGGGCTGTCGGCCTGTACTGTAACTGGCCAACAGAGATTATGGACAACAGGTTGGGTGGATTATCTGCTGGCCGACAGGGAGCCTATAAATAGGCTCAGCGAAGAATCATTAGGGGATTCAGTCCCCTTTTGGTACTGGGTCATAGACTAGGATTAGACTTGATGATTCTATCTTTTATGGGGCAGCCTATGGTTTGCTAGATTTGTACACCTTTTTGTACTATATTGAATATACTGAAAATACAGCTCTCTCTCTCTCTCTCTCTCTCTCTCTCTCTCCATCTTGTGTTTGCGTTTTGCATCAAGATGTTCTTGAAAAGTGTTTAGGGCTGAAAGAAGACTCCCAGAGCTTCCGCATTTGACATTGATATCAGAGCATCAGGCTCAGCAAGGCTAAACATTGATTCAGTTGTAGATGAAGGTGCACAATTCAAGGAGAGTAACACAAGACATGGAAGAAGTTCCCAGGAGGTTGGTTGGTGGTGTTCCACAAGACCCAAGGGGAACGGCAGTCCTGTGGAGTCGGATGCCACTAGGGCATACCAAGAAAGGCTTTCAGGCAACGGTTCGAAGGGATGATGATCATCCAAGGGGTGGAGTGAGAGTGCCAGATTCAATACTCAAGAAAAAAAAACCAAAGAAAGTGTTTAGGGATAGGGCATGAAGGGCAAGGGGACAAAGTGGAACAGATGCACAGATCTTCATCGGATTTAGAGTGGAGTCAAAGACAAGGCAAGGTTTTCATTGAAAAGGTTGCCAGGAAGGGAAGGATGACAGGTTTGGGAGTGCACGAGGAAACAAGGGGATGATGACAGTCATCGAGGGTCAGAAGTTGGAATCCCGTCATCAAGTTTAGCAGGGGGGATGTCATGTGCATGACATGTACATGCTATTCCTTGAGCTAATCCTTCAAGGGCAGCGGAATAAACAGAAGTTTAGGGCATGAGCTGGGCTCAAGAGTGCGAAGGAGAAACCCGGAAAGACTAGAGGGCTGTCGGCCTGTAGCTACCGTAGCTGGCCGACAGATTATGGATAGCAAGTCGGGTGGATTATCTGCTGGCCAACAGCAGGTCAGCCAGGTTCTTCTGTTTGCCTTTGCGTCAAGACATTCTTGAAAGGTGTTCAGGGCTGAAAGAAGACTTCAGAGCTTCCTCATGTGACAATAGTGGGATCTCACAGTAAACCTTGGGAAAACCAAGGTTATGGTCTTTAACACATCCCCTCTTTTCACATCTCGACTGAGTTTCACCTACATGGGCAGCCCAGTGGAGATTGCACACTTGTGTGTATTTGGGAGTCACTTTTACTGGACCGGTCTTCTCGATGAGCCATGCTGGAAAGGCTAGACTGATGCGAGGGTATGCTTCTCTTGCTCCCATGGAGAGACAGTGCTTCCAGCCCATTTCCATGAGCTGAGGACCAAGATGTGGCTATTTGACACCTTGGTCACTTTGGCATTGATGTATGGAGCACCCTTTTGGGCACGTGATTTTACAACAGCCAAATGGCCGAAGATAGAGAGGCCTCCCGTATGACACACAGTAAACCATCGGTCCCATGTGAGATTAGTTTGCTGCTGCACCCATGGTAGTAGAGGCACTCTTCCAAACAATCACATACATTCACAGGATCAGTGCCATGGTCCCCCGGAGACCCCCGAGGCTCGCCCTATAGTCCTCCCAGCAACTAGCAGCAGATGGGCATGAGTCATATAGCCGAGTATGCACTTGGTTCACGAGGCAAGGACCCAGGATGGATTGCCTCCTGTCACCCTAGTATGACCCGAACTCCCCATCCATCAAGCTCTCTCAGGATGACAGGAACCGGGTAATCAAATATAATTTATTGGGACTACCATACATACAGGATTCGTGGATCACAACACATGAGCCACTCTCACACAAACGGCAGTCCTACATGGACACTTTCATGAGGTTACAGATGATGGTTTCATACTGAGGACCAGATATCTTGACATATGCATGTCACATGTGGATTGCAGTGGGCCAGTTGCAGGTGTCATTGCACTGCTTGAGGATAGAGAGAGGGAGAGCCATGCAGATACCTCGTGAGGAGAGGATATGCACTGTGTGCCTCTGCAGGAGGTCGAGTCAAAGGAGCACTTCATACACAAGTGCACCGTATATTATGAGATTCGAGGGAGGTTCCATTGTCTCTTCAGGGGTTTGGATGATCATGGATTACCTAGATCAGTGGTGCCTGGGCTTGTTCCTACTAGAGCTTCATCGCTACTGAGACTCATTGACTAGGGAGTGGAGACCCCGTGGGAGACATCCACCCCGGCCCCAGGTGACCATCACTCAGTTCATTCGACCACGAGAGGACGCCACACCAGCCATGGATGACATACCCACAACCTCATCGAGGCACACATTCTCGCCACACATTTTGGAGTGCCACACCTCCTGCCAGACCCCACTCTGGTGTGACTCTAGATCGGACCACGGCGCTACGGCGAGCCCGATGTCCTAGACTCCCTGGAACTTGCCAGCAACATAGACATTAGCCCCAGCTTGAGGAGATCTTGGAGAGGCACATAGCCACCTTCCCACGCCTAGCGGATCTGCAGAGCTGTCTACAGGCTAACCCCATGCTTGATATCCTTGATGGACCCTCCTTCTACCAGGAGGTTAGCTCCATAGGCTGTATGATGATGATGGTCCCATTTTGTATCATATGGCTCGGATTTGACATTCCCAGCTCATAGCTCTCATCTTTATTTTCTTTTGTACCATGACGAGATTACATGGACACTATTGTATCACTTTTGGTCTCATAGATCCATCGGGTCTTTTGAAGACGTTTAATATAACTCTCTCTCTCTCTCTTTCTCTCTCTCTCTTCTCTCCTTCTCTTGCAAGTTAAACACACTGGTTCCCCTTCATACTCATCGCAAGTAAAAGTTCTTATAGGTGTCATGTCTACTGGGGGCACTAGGGTTAAGGTTTAGCAGAGGGGCCTAGAGGCCACGAGTGATGTGAGTGTAGGCAGGGTGCCTGGGTGTTTTGATGGCATGAGTGGTATGAGTTAGGGAACCTTGGGCAGCCAAAACAGCATTGGCAGGGTGGTCAAAGTTTCATGGTGTGTTTCACATAACCATTGTTTAATTTTTGCCCTCCCTCCCCTTCAATAGCATCCACTTTTCTCTGGCCACTCTGCAGCCGTGGGTGCAGGTTTTATTTAGCCCCTTAAGCAGCTCAGATCCAGTATGAGAACATTATGGTAGCAAGCGAAGAGCAGAGCTATGAGGATGTAGCAGATTCTTGCAAAAATGGAGCTGGACTGCTGACGATAGCTGAGCGATGGCAGTGGTGATGCTTGGTAGACTCTAGGGTTCCTCCTAGGGCTTGCTCTGCTATCAGCCTGGAAGGTCTAGATAGAGTGCAGTGAGGTATTTGCAGCACAGTTTCTTTTAGATTTACCTTGTACTCTGTACTTTAATATCAGGAAAGTAGCTGCTCTGTGGAGTTTTTGCCCACTTGGACACCATGTGGTGTGGAAGAAATTCATCTTTCTCAGGTTTTCTTAACATTATTCTGCCAGCTGTCTAGCAAAGTCTGATGTGCTTGAAGTTAATTATTTCATCCGCTTCTGTGACATTGGTTTCAGCGTAGGTTGAAGAAAGTATCTTTTTAGACTTAATTTTGTTTCGCCTTGTCTCAATAGCCATCTTTGAGCTTGCGGACGAACGGTGAAAAAGTAAATTGCCGTCGCAGTTATGTCCCCCCCAATGAAGGTGACTTTCCTTTATGTGTCCACACTATGCGAGGTAGATAAAGGGCTTGGAGCAGCTTTGTGTAACTCCTAGTCTAACCACCTTTAAGCAAGATTTCAAATGGTTAATGTAGAGCTTTCCTGAATCGTTTTAGTAAGCGGGCTGGCAGTTAGATTTGGTCACATCGTCAGAGATGCTGATCTGTTCATCATCAAGATGTGTGCCCACTGCCTAGTCATCCTATATCTGCGCATCCAGACCTCTTGGTACGATGGAGGTCCCTTTACTTTGAAAGATTTTATCCACACATTCATGGGCGAGGCAAATCTGCCCCTTTTCGTTGCACCTGGCCGAAGTGATGGGAGGATTGAACCCTGCACCTCTGCCAAAGAACTCTTAACCCTTTTGCCAACTTGACTACGCGGTGGGTGGCTGCACTGCTGCGGTCTTAGCAAAGCTAAAAACATGCCAAGTTGATCCCGCTTTTTCTGCTTTGCTTTCAGACGCTTATTCATCTATTGTGATTTGCAATCAATTGGGCTTGTTTTTGCTACATGATCTATTTGTTTCTAAACTTAGTTGTGCACTTGTTGCAGCATCTACTGGTGGTTCTACAGCACTTGCATCATCATGTGGTGCATCATTTGCAACCCTGGGCATAATGTAGGGAATGATGCCTCTAGGATCTATATGGTCTAAGGTGCTAGGTGTCGTCTTATGTATCATATCCAACACTAAAATGCATGTCATGCTAGGGCTACTAGTTAGGGTAAAGGTTTAGTAGCGCATCGTGTGAGCGTAGAGGGACAAAAGACTGTTAGTGTGAGATAGGGCACCCAAAACGGGCAACAATAGGTTGCCTATCCAACCAATTCCAACTAATTCAGATCTAGCAAATCAATGCAAGTAGGCCTAGCCTACTTCTTGGAGATAGAAAAATAAAACCCCTCTCCCCAATCAATACATCTTTTACAATTGTAGCAAGCTAGGTTAAGGGGAGACCCCCTTGAGCTGTAAGGAAAGGGAGTCTTGCTGGGGCAATTGTCACTGCTTATAAACCCAAACCTGTGTGATCTATCCATGACTAAGATGAAGCTTGGGAAGGGAAAGAAGACCATTTTTTTTTTCCAGAAAAGATCCTTCTATTAGTTACCAAAAGTAGCCATGCGGGCCAAGTACAACCTTGAATTTGTAAAGGAGGCGATAATCAACATGAAAAAGGGGGGGGGGTGCTCTCCTCCCCAGGCTGGCTACTCTAGGGGGCGGGGGCTACCTCATACGATTATTTGGGGGGGGGGGGGGGGGGGGGGGGGGGGGTTGCGGTGGAGAAGAACCAAACGGGTGGTTTATAATACTAGGTGGGCTCACCACAAGTTCGCGGGAAGGCCCCACGGTGCTTCCGCATGCGATCAAAGCCAGCCTGGAGTTTCCCCCGTGTCCATGGAGAACTTATTTTCACAGTGATAATTCAAAATATGGTCCTTATGTGAGTGTGTGAATGATGTTGAGCCATATGCTTTGGATGGACTCTGTGGGTGGAGTGAGCATGTCCTCAATGGCCTCGTTGCAACGAGCACGCCAAATGTGCCACGTAGCAATGGTGCTGCAAATCTCCCATCTCTGGAGTCCAATGAACTCCAGAGGGGATGGTGGGAATTGGAATTGTCGAGTTCTGATGATGAGCAACCTGTAGTGCCAGTCCCCCACCATCCTCATATGCCATGGTAGTCTCAGCGTTGGAGGCCCAAGCCACTATGCCCCAAGTAACTGTGTGGGGGGAGCCAAGTCCATAGTGAAGATGCGAGAATCCTCTGCTAGACCTATTGAGCCTTCGAGCAATCCCAAAGGCAATGACGTAGAGACTTTTGTGGATGGTGGCCACACCTCGAACAGGGTGCAAATCTAGCTCCGATGGCCAACCAAGTGCCAACCGCTAGGCTCTGATGGGCTACCTACCACAAAAAGAGTGCAATCTCTCGTGGCTGAAAATTGTCCCACAACCTCTGAAAGTAATTGAGGAGGGAGGCCCTAGGACTACCAATGCCTCGCTGTTGTTGGGGTGCCCTCAATCTCAGGCATCTAAATCCTATGGCGTAGTTGTTTGGTGTACTCAAAGAGGGGGGTGTTGGGGGCTGCCTCTCTGGCAAAGGGATCTTGCCATGTCCACTCTCTTGGGTCCCACCGAAGGAATGTGAGCAAGCAGCCCTCCCATAACCATATTCGCTAAAAGCCCTCTTTGGCCATCTTGGCCGTCGATGTGCTAGCCATGCTCATGGAAACCAATCACCTTTACTCTCTGCAGAGTACATCCGCTAAGATCCTTGGGCTTTGCTCTGACAAGTTTGCCATGAGGTCCGATAAAATAAGTGAGGAGGCTTGAACTCTCGTCCGCACCATGAACTACTAAAGGCATGTCATGTTTGGTGAACCCTTGTAGCCACTGCGCGAGGGAGGGGGCTCCGGGATCGGGGTAAGCCACTCTGGGGGAATGTAAGAATCAATGTCAAGGCTAAGTCTGTCCCTACCTTGTATCCCAACGAGGCTCCTGTCTGAAAACCAATCTCCGAGGGAGTGTGCTGGGCCCATGCTTAGACCTTCCCAAGATACTTGCGGACGGGCACCCAACATGGGGTTCCATATCCTCGGCTGGGAAGGACTTCTTAAGGGCCGGCTTCATGTGATCCTAAGCTGTAAAGAGGATGGCTGCAAATCTGTCCTCGAATGCTAGGCTAAAGCAATGGGCCCGCATCTTTGTGAAGATCCATCTCAGACTCGGGGGCCAGGGACTGTCCAGAACAAGGGTGTAGGCTGAGATCCGAGCTAAAAGAAAGTCCTTCCAGGGTTCACCACCCAGAAGGAGTCTACGAACGATCAACTTGCCTAGCAGGGCCCGTCTTTGAACATAGGGATCAATGATGTTGGGTTCTCCACGACGGCGAGGTTGAATGATCACTCTCCAGGCCACCTTGGCTTGCGCGGGCCTTGCATGCGGTCTGAGCCACCCTGAAGCTGCTCCCACTGACCATGGAGGGTATGAATGATATTGACCCAGATGCTCCGGATAGACTCCGCCGGGGGGGTGAGGGTGCCTTCGATGGCTTTGTTGCATTGAGCTCTCCATTTATGCCACGCAGCTATACTGCTGCAAATCTCCCATCTCTGGCTAGAACCTTGTGTTGCTAGTGTAGAAATACGAAGGTAAGAGACTTGAAGGGCTAGTCCTCGGCCTTCCTCCTTATATGGCATGATTATTGCGGCGTGAGTGGCGCAAGCAACTGTGCCCCACGTAACAATACGTGCATGGGTCCAATCCATAGTAAAAATGCGTAGGATCCTTTGCCAAACCTGCTGAGCCTTCGCGCAATCCCAAAGACAATGACGCTGAGACTCTTGGGGCTGGCCACACCAACATAATGCTGGTCTACCCCCAGTGGCCAACGAAGTGCCAACTGCTAAGCTCCCATGTGCCAGTTGCCACATGAAAAGAGTGATCTTCTGTGATCGAAAACTTTCCCACAGCCACTTCCGGAAATCTGAGAGAGAGTGTGGCAGGAGGCCCTGCGACTGCCAGTGTGTTGCAGAAGTGCCTTCCACCTCTAAAATATGAATCCTACAGCCCAGCCATGTAGTGTAAGAAAAAAGGGGGTGCCAGGCGTCCGCTCATTGCCCTTTGGATCTTGCCATGGCCACTCTTCGGCTCTGAATGGAGAGGTTGATGATGTGCAAGCTCCCTCTGCGTCGTGTGGCTGAATGATACTCTCCAGGCCACCTTGGCTCGGGTAGGTCTATTAGAAGTCATCTCGTGTCTAGATTCATACACCAGGGCCTTTGTTGTGGGTGTGCCCGCCCTTATGAGGTGTTTTCCCATTTTTTCCCACTCTCCGTATTTTTCCCCTATTTTTTCCCATTTTTCTGAGGCTTGGGAGGGTTGCCAGAGGGTGCCAAGAGCAGTACAGTGCTGGCCGACTGGGTGTTTATCAGTCGTGGACACTCTTGCTGCTGGCCGACTGTTTTTGATCAGTCGTGGGCACCAGTTTGCTGGCCGACTGCATTTATGCAGTCGTGGGACCTCTGTCTTCAGTCGTCGGTACTTTAGTGTTGGCCGACTGCCCTTCCAGGGAGGTATATATAGGTCCTCAGCCCCCATACCTTATTTGTATCATTCCTCGGGATCTTCTTGTGCATATAGAGCAGAGTTACACGCCTACATCTCTCTCTCTCTTGTGCTGTTTTTCTGCCTGCGTTTTTTGCTCGTGTTCCCAGATTTGGTCATCATCTCCGCTGCGTATTCTGACATGGTATCAGAGCCCTAGGCTCTAGATAGGTCTTGGGATTTGTGTGAGCAAGAGGGGGCTGTTTTGTGGCTGATTGGTGGACTGTTTTGGGCTGATCGGGAAGAGGAGAAGCAAGAGGAAGGCGGGCTGATTTGCTGGACAGCCACTTGCAGGTATCAGTTCTTCTTTGTTCCCACCGACCCACCCTTTTCAGAGTACATCCCCGCTATGGCAGATCTGTTTGAGATGGCCGAGAGACGTGTGAAGATCCCGACACTCCCCACGTTCCCGGTGGACCGTCAGTTGGACGGGAGCAACTACGGCATATGGAAGGTGATGATGGAATCCGTTCTGGAGTCTTACGACCTCGCCGATTTCGTCATTGTTGGTGTTCCACGACCGAAAGTAGAGAAAGGGGAGTTACCGTCAACTCGAAAGGACCGGGAGGCCCAGACACAGATGTGGGATCGTGTCAACGCCAGGGTCCGTTCGTTTATTTTCCTCAACTGCACACCACAGGTAATCAATCATGTAAAGCACATGACGCTGGCCAGAGGTATATGGCAGCATTTGGCCTCACTTTACAACAGGGTATCGCCCATGAAGAGGATTTCCTTGGAAGTACAGATGCGGGTTATGAGCCCTGCAAAGTCGTCGACGATGCGGGAGCATATTAACAAGCTGCAGGCTCTTCAGCAGGAAGTTCTTCAGGTTGGAAAGGAGATATCGTCAGAGGACATGGCCATCACGTTGCTGTCACACTTGCCCTCTTCGTACTCAGCATTTTGCTCGTCTTTGATTACCAGTGTGGCAGGCTCAGCACCATCACGTGGGAGGAGCTTGTGCCCATGGTCCTGGACCAGGAGGAACGATTTACGAACCCTCCTCAGGGTGGAGGTTCGGAGGCCTTAACTGGCCAACGGTCGAGAGGCCGTAACTCGGGCAAAGGGAAGGCTTCATCGGAGAAGTCTTCTGAGAAGAAGTCTGACGCTGACCGCGAGAAACTGAAGGCAGAGAGGACCTGTAATGATTGTGGCGAGAAAGGCCACTACTGGAGACAGTGTCCCAAGCGGAAGACCGAGAAGGGTGAAGATTCCTCAGCAGCAATCATGAAGACTCCGGCTTTTGTGCACGTGGAGGTGATGGATACCGATGCTTCATTTTCTTCAGGCAGGGAGGAGATTGGAGGACTCTCCGCAACGGATACTCGGGAGTGGATTCTCGATAGTGGTGCTTCCAAACACATGACTCCTTCCCATTCCGGTTTACAGGATCTCTGCAAGCTTTCTGGTCATATTCTTACTGGGGATACGTCCACTATCCCAGTTCACAGTGAGGGCAGGATGGAGATAGTTCCCGATGGGCAGAGGGGAGAAGCATTCCTCCCAGGTGTTGTATGTTCCGGCTCTTGGTTTTCATCTGTTGTCAGTGCATCAAGTTTGCAAGTCTGGCGTACGGGTGGAGTTTGATGAGCATTTTGTTGCTCTCCGGGACAAAGCAACAGGCCAAGTGGTTTGGGAAGGTGGAGTGGAGAATGGAGTTTACAGGCTTTCAGCACTCTCTCCCAGGTCCTCAGGATTGTGATGAGTGGCAGTTTGGTAATGGCTACTCAAGTGTGGATACGCTGCAGGTGCGGGCTTTCCAGGACCAGATGGTGGATAGCTTGCCAGTAGATGGCAGCAGTTGGCAGGAACTTTCCAGTACTGATGTTGGTAGTTCTTGTGTTCGTGAGTCAGAGGAAGCTGAACAGGTCACTTATGCTCTGATGTCTCGTAGTGTTCGGGACATAGAACTTGCAGTTGTTGAGGATGTTCTTTCCACGGGGACCTTTCGGAAAGCCAGGCAGGTGACAGGTGCTTACTTGCAGAAGGAGGTGGTTTCTCCAGGCTTTGTGGTTTCGGATTCAGAGGGGGTGGTTGACAGGTTTCATCAGGTTTCCAGGACTTGTTTGTGCACCGTAACAGGTGTTGATCCTTGTGAGCAGTGTGATGTCTCTGTGACTCAGAAGCTGTTTGGTTCATTGATGGACACCAGATTGGACGGGAGCTTCCTGATGAGGCAGTTGAGCTCATGGTTGCGGATGTCTCTTTGGGAGGCAGGATTGCGTTTTCTGTGGTTTCTGCGGCATGCGAAGGATCATGGACTCTTGTACACAGGAGGGGGATTGTTGGATGGAGTCCGACTCCACGGTTGGAGTGACTCAGTTTGGGGAGGAGATCCGGACACGAGGAGATCTACTTATGGCCCAGGAGCAGTTTTACGGAGCAGGAGGAGGTTATATTGCAGGTTTGGGCTTCCACTTGAGGAACCCATGGTCATCCAGAGGCACTTTGTTCGTGAACAGATCGTTGCTGATGACATCTTGCTGGAGTTCTGTTCGACGGAGGACAGTACGGTGGACCTCTTTACGAAGTCGCTCTCTCAGGATTTGCTCAGGCGGCACCCCAGCTCCCAGTGGTTGGTTACACAGCCAGGAGCTGAGAGGGGGTGTTAGAAGTCATCTCCTGTGTAGATTCATACACCAGGGCCTTTGTTGTGGGTGTGCCCACCCTTATGAGGTGTTTTCCCATTTTTCCCCACTCTCCGTATTTTTTCCCTATTTTTTTCCATTTTTCTGAGGCTTGGGAGGGCTGCCAGAGGGTGCCAAGAGCAGTACAGTGCTGGCCGATTGGGTCCCTTTTATAGTGAAGTGAGGGGGTTGATTGCTCACGACTTTCTAAAATAGGAGAAAATAGTTAAGAACCCATAAAATAGGGAAAGCCCAAATACACCAGAGATGCACAAATTCTAACACTCCCTCTGTAGCTCATAATGTGCAAAAGTATGAAGAAGATAAGCTGATGAAGATGCAACCATGGACCCTCCAGGACTACAGATACCAGAATCACCTCGGAGAGAGCACCTGCCAACGTGTTTCCTCGAAACAAAATGCTACCACAAATAGCAAAGGAAGCTTGCTTGGCTCCGAATTCCCACACAAGCGTGCAATGATGAAACGGATCCCGTCAAGTAGGAGTAGACTCCGTTGGACACCCACACGCGTAATAGCACAACTTAAATATCACAATATGAATGGACAACTCAATAACAACTGAAAAACTGAAATGAACTGATGATCAATGGACACCAGCATTGGGGCCGGAACGGGCCGACCCCCCCTCAATATATAATATATTATTGGGAGTATTTAAGTGATACAATGCTCCATGGGTTCAATAAACAATGTCCATGTACAACTGAAATGAATACAGTCACCAAACAAGAGACTTGAAGTAGACGTTCGAAGTAGAGCGATCCACTTGAAAAAGTCTAGTCTCTACGGTCCCGTGCCTTCACTGGAATCCGCAGAGAGCGCCCCATTGGCGTTCCAGGACCACGCACAAACAGGCGCTCCCGTACTAACGCGTGGCTCTCTCGATCTCGGCACCCACGGACGATGGTTCTCCAAAAGCTTGGACTACTCGGCACTGAACGAGTGTTAGCAGTAGTAAATATCCCTCGAATGTTTTACACCAAGGACCTTTGCTTGAATCTCTTTCAATAAGCTTTGCAAAAACCTTTGGTATCAATAGAGTATAAGCTGGACAATATGTGTGAGTTCGTGGTACTATACCCGGGCTGTAGCATCAAGTATTGAGAGACCTGAATATGGGACTGTTTTGGGTCTGAATCGGGTTGCCACACACACACACACGACTGGAGCTTACGTTTGATGGAGAGATGGGCTGCTGCAGACTGTTGTTGAATGGCTGTGCTTGCACGGAAGAAAGCCCTGAACAGCAGCCCAATAACCAGCAAGAGAGAGAACCGCCTGGTTGCTGCCCGCCAGCCAGCAAGAGAGTGAGAGTGTCGCCTGTTTGTAGCCTCTTGCGGGGCTAGTGAGGAAAAGTCGCCTGGGTGCAGCCCGCTTGTGAGCAAGAGAAGGAAGAGTAGCCTGGGTGCAGCCCACTTGTGTGTAAACAAGAGAAAGGCGCCAAGCTATGGTGAGGGTCCCTCGTACGGCTAGCCGGCCTACTCTTTGCATGGGGGCGGCCAGTTCGAAGGTACCCAAGGAGGAATGGGTAGGTGGCCATGCACCCACCCCCACACACACACGATTAAGGGAGGGCTTCCCTCCCCACGATGGCCCATGTGTGGGTGCCCACTCTACAAAGGGCACCAATAAAATATTGAGGAGGCCGCCCACTCATTAATGAGTGTGAACCTGCAACCTTATAAAAAACAAAGGTTAGAAATAATGCTATAAAATAAACAAATGCAATACACTTACCACTTGTTCACACGCAACAAAACTCGTCAGAAGACAGAGCAAACTTCACGACTCACTGGCAGCGTCCCTGCTCAGTAAGTGGCACGTTAGGCAAGCAAACACAAGAATACAAGTGGCGCGAAAACAATTCCAGACATGCAAACAGTATCATGGACATCTCCCGTTCATGGAACAAGTACTAAACATTCTTGTCGGGCACAGTGATGGCACGACACAAAGTATAAATCCGGTCTTCCTATGAAGTGACAGTCCCATAGGTAAGACAGATCTAGGCACGAGCATCCCTATGGAGTGAGTCCCATAGGCAAGACACGGCACAAATACTGGCTCTTCCATGGCGTGACAATCCCATGGATAGAACACAGTCCAGGTCATACACGGGTGGCACCAGTCTAGCTCTCGTCCATACCACACCATCTTGCTAACACACCGGTGGCACCAGTCTGGCTCCCCTCCATGTTATGCAAAATACCGGCCCCTTCACATGAGACACCGGCCTGGCCTCAAGTGAACAAGACACAGATCTGGAGATGGACCAAATGGTCGGCCAATTGGTGACATCCCCCCGGGCTTCTAAAGAGTTGTCCTCAACTGAATAGCCTCAAGATATGCCTGCAACAACTGTGGGTAGTCAACAAAATAATCTTCATTTACCCACTTTGCATCAATGGGCAAATATCTCTTGAACTTCACAAGGTATCTCTTGGAAAGCTTTCCTGCAGGTAGCCTTCTCTCCTTGTGAAAGACAATCTGCTCTGGCTGGAGGATCTCCTCAAGCTCATCAATCTCTGGCGGATCTTCTGTGATAGGCTCGTCAGGATCTGGCCCGACATACTTCGGCAAAAGACACACATGAAATGCATTGTGAATCTTCCAATGACTAGGTAAAGCAAGCCTGTATGACACTTCATTGATCTTTTGAATCACCTTGAAGGGTCCATAATAGCAAGTAGAAAGCTTAGGATATGATCCTTCTTGTCCTGGCCTCTTTCGAAGCCTAGCTTTCTCAAATTTCAGCGAAACCCAATCACCTTCTTTGACTTGCATGTCCCTTCTATGCTTGTCAGCAGCCATTTTATGCTTATCTTATGACCTTGCAATGGCTATCCGTACTTGAGCAAAGGTTACATCCAAGTCACGTACATACTCATCAGCTGCAAAAATCTCATCCTTTGTACGAAGGATGGGTGGCAAGATCACTCTGCCATAAATAATCTCAAATGGGGCCTTTCCCGTAGAGGCATGCATCGTATTGTTGTAGGCAAATTCAACAAGTGGAAGATATTTCTCCCATGCAGTCTTTTGATCTGCCACATAACACTTCAACAAATCCAACACGGGTGAATTTGCAGCCTCACTTTGACCATCCGTTTAGCGGGTGATAGGCCGATAGCAATGCTTTCCCATGGCTGCGAGGGAATAGGCAATGGTTGTAGCAAACCTGGAGGCTTCTGCCTATCAAATTTCACCTTTTGGCAAGTGACACATGCACGCACATATGCCTCAATGTCTTTACGCATGCTTGGCCAAAAGAAATATCTCTCAATCATGCGTGTAGTAGGCATGATACCTCTATGACTAGCATAAGGTGGAGCGTGACATTCCTCCATAACCTTTGGACGCATATCCTTCACCACACATAAGCAATTATCCTTCATAAGATAACCCTCTTTGATCACATAAGAGACACGTGAGTGGCCAACCATCAAATCAGTCCAAATATGACAAAAATTAGCATCCAAATGATACAAATCATGCATAGTAGTCAATTCCCCATGTGAGGCTATTGAAATTGCAGCCACATATGGCCTCGTGGACAATTCATCTGCTACCAAACTCTTCTTTATTGCTTTATTAATATGGATGTGTGATACAATAGGGATGGAATCTCCCTCTTTGCCAGCATGATCAACACTAACCTGCATATCGGGAAGTGCATGCACATTAGGCTTAGACTGCTTGTCCTCTTGCATCTTGCTTACGTTTGGGGCATTGCCGAAACATATGCTCTTTGCTTCCACATGCAAAACATTTCCCCTCTTTCCCATATTGCTCCCTTTGCTCAGGAGTCAAGCCAAACCCGTTCTTCTTGAGCACACTATCCATGGATGAGGTATTTTCAGCTTTACCTCCCTTCTGGATTTCCCTGAAGCTCTTTTTAGGTGGCTGTCCACCTTTTTGCAGGTTTGGGGCAGCCTTATCTTTGCCCTTAGAACTTCCTTGATCTTGCTTATATTTGAGCACCAATTGCTCCGTAGCAAGAGCAGAGGCTATAAGCTGTTGCAAAGTATGTTTCAGGTGCAATTCAATGCCGGAACGATAAGCTGGTTGCAATCCGGAGCGAAACTTCCTCTTTCTTTCATCTTCAGTGATTTGCATAAAGGGAGTTACCTCAAGCAACACTTTCCAAAACTTATTGACATACTGCTGCACACTTTCAGTATCTCTTTGCTCAAGTCTATCCCACTTTTAGGTGAGAGTTTGCTCCGCATTAGGTGGCAAGAACTGGGCATAAAATCTGTCCTTAAACTCTTTCCAAGTGCAAATGGGGTCTTTGGTGGTCTTTTCAGTGATCCACCAATGAGCGGCTGTCCCCTTCAAGAACATGCTAGCATGGCGTACTTTAGACTTCTCAGTGAAGTCCTCATCACTAAAAGCAATATCAAATTGTGCCACGAATGCTAACACCTTGGAAGCATTATGCTCTCCATGAAAACCATCAAACTTAACGGACTTGTCACCTGCTTTTTGAATTCCTTGAGCTTTCTAGCATGAGGCTCATGGTCCTCTCTTTTTCTTTTTCCCTTATCCAACAGGGTAGAGCCCTTGTGCCTTCCTTGCAAAGCATCAAAACCACACGAGGCACTTGATGGCCCCCCAGAATCAGGCACTTCCAAAGGGTTGCCTTGGCTGTCCATTGTGTTAAGTGTGCTAGAAGCGGGGTGCCCAAAACACAGGTTCGTTTCCCCACTAAGAAGAGGGAAATAACTTGGCTCTGATACCAATGAAACCGATCCTGTCAAGTAGGAGTAGACTCCGTTGGACACCCACATGCGTAATAGCACAACTTCACTATCACAATATGAATGGACAACTCAATAACAACTGAAAAACTGAAATGAAATGATAATCAATGGACACCAGCACCACTGGGGTTGGAACGGGCCGACCCCCCCCTCAATATATAATATATTATTGGGAGTATTTAAGTGATACAATGCTCCATGGGTTCAATGAACCAGATGATGTCCATGTACAACTGAAATGAATACAGTTACCAAACAAGAGACTTGAAGTAGATGTTCAAAGTAGAGCGATCCACTTGAAGAAGTCTAGTCTCTACGGTCCCGTGCCTTCATTGGAATCCGCAGAGAGCGCCCCACTGGTGTTCCAGGCGACGCACAAACAGGCGCTCCCGTACTAACGCGTGGCTCTCCCGATCTCGGCACCCACGGACCGTGGTTCTCCAAAAGCTTGGACTACTTGGCACCGAACGGGTGTTAGCAGCAGTGAATATCCCTCCAATGTTTTACACCAAGGACCTTTGCTTGAATCCCTTTCAATAAGCTTTGCAAAAACCTTTGGTATCAATAGAGTATAAGCTGGACAATATGTGTGAGTTCGTGGTACTATACCCGGGCTGCAGCATCAAGTATTGAGAGACCTGAATATGGGACTGTTTTGGGTCTGAATCGGGCTGCCACACACACACGACTGGAGCTTACGTTTGATGGAGAGATGGGATGTTGCAGACTGTTGTTGATCGGCTGTGCTTGCACGGAAGAAAGCCCTAAACAGCAGCCCAATAGCTAGCAAGAGAGAGAACTGCCTGGTTGTTGCCCGCCAACGAGCAAGAGAGTGAGAGTGTCGCGTGTTGAGCCGCTTGCGGGTTAGTGAGGAAGAGTCGCCTGGGTGCAGCTCGCTTGTGAGCAAGAGAAAGAAGAGTCACCTGGGTGCAGCCCACTTGTGTGCAAACAAGAGAAAGGCGCCAAGCTATGGTGAGGGCCCCTCGTACAGCTGGCCGGCCTACTCTTTGCATGGGGGCGGCCAATTCGAAGGTACCCAATGGGGAATGGGTAGGTGGCCATGCACCCACCCCCACACACACGATTAAGGGAGGGCTTCCCTCCCCACCATGGCCCATGTGTGGGTGCCCACCCTACAAAGGGCACCAATAAAATATTGAGGAGGCCGCCCACTCATTAATGAGTGTGAACCTGCAACCTTATAAAAAACGAAGGTTAGAAATAATGCTATAAAATAAACAAATGCAATACACTTACCACCTGTTCACACACAACAAAACTCGTCAGAAGACAGAGCAAACTTCACAACTCACTAGCAGGCGTCCCTGCTCAGTAAGTGGCACGTTAGGCAGGCAAACACAAGAATACAAATCACGCGAAAACAGTTTCAGACATGCAAACATGAATGCATGTGCAAACAGTATCATGGACACATCTCCCGTTCATGGAACAAGTACTAAACATTCCTGTCAAGCACAGTGATGGCACGACAAAGTATAAATCCCGGTCTTCCTATGGAGTGACAGTCCCATAGGTAAGACACAGATCTAGGCACGAGCCTCCCTATGGAGCGACAGTCCCATAGGCAAGACACGACACAAATACTGGCTCTTCCATGGCGTGACAATCCCATGGATAGAACACAATCCAGGTCATACACGGGTGGCACCAGTCTGGCTCCCGTCCATGTTATGCAAAATACTGGCCCCTTCACATGAGACACCGGCCTGGCCTCAAGTGAAGAAGACACAGATCTGGAGATGGACCAAATGATCGACCAATTGGTGACAAAGGAACTCCAAGAATAAGATGATGAGCTGTTGGACAGACCATGCCCATAATCCCTAACAGTGGATTGTGAACACATCACGTCCCAAAAGCCTCGAACAATGAACTCGGAACAGATCCTGTCCACAATCTCTACTACACCGAAGATGTCTTGCCAGATTTTTAATGCTTAGAACTCTGATTCACGGTTCCCATGCACCAACAAATGGAGCTACTACAAGTCCCCTCTCCTACCCACAAGCGTCCTCTAGTTGGAAGCACAGGGAGGAAACTGCTTGTATACTAGAGAAGTACACGATCTTGGTTCTCCCGAGCCGGAAGCGCATGGGAGCCCTTGATGTATCACCGTCGTGTGTTGTGTCTTTGCCCTTCTTTTGAGATGAAGACTTGCCCTTGGTTTTGTCCTTCTTCTTGGACAAACAATCCTTGGACAGATGTCCTCTTTCCAAATGAGAAGCAACGACTCCGACCTTTCTTTTGAACTGAAGTAAGTGCCTGATCATAACTGTTGAGAGACACCTTGATCTTACCTTGAGAAACGAGGACAAACTCGTCTTCCAAGAGAAGGGAGCTAAGGTCATCAAAATCCAGCTAAGTGGATGTGACCTGGCACATTAAAGGTCGAGAAACCACATCATACTCTGGGGGAAGCTTGGCGAGGATAAGTGCAACCAACTGAGCAAAGGACAAAGCGGCACCCATTGTCAGTAATTGGTCATGGATAACTTTGGCCTTCATGAGAAATGAGTGCATAGAACTGCCAACAGGAAATAGCAAACCGTAGAGTTGCCCTTGCAAAGTAACTGCCCTCATCGATGAATCTCGAGCAATGACTCCTAAAAGCCAAACTTCCGCCAACCTTTGATGCAATCTTAGAGCGTAGTACTATATGATTTGGGAAAGTAAAAAGTGCAATTGGGGAACTTGCTTTGTACCAACTAGCAAGCTCATCAAACACCACATCTCGTGAGATGACCACTTATCTAGTTTGTGGATTATAACATTTGTATGCCTTTCGATCCTGTGCATATCCAACAAATATACATTTTTTTGCCTTAGGATCCAACTTCCTTCTTCTTTCATCAGGCACATGTACATAAGCTATACATCCAAAAACTTTGAGGTGTCCAATGTCTGGCCTATAACCTGTAAGCCGCATCTCTGGCGTGCTTCCATGAATGGCTGCTGTAGGTGTTTTGTTCAGTATATACTCGTTGAAACGAACCTGTAATCCCTGTTCCACCATTTGACCAACTGAGGCCAAGCTCTTTGTGATAGAAGGCACATACAACACATCAGACATAGACTTTGTTTGACCATTGTGCATAACCAATGGTACACTTCCAACATGTGTAATGACATGCTGGGTATCATCACCTGTCTCCACATAGCCTTTTACATCCATAGGCTTCATATGCTCAAACCATTCACCATGACATGTCATATGGTTTGATGCTCCTGAGTCCATATACCATGTGTCATCATTCTCAGCATTTGTCGTCATAGAACCCACAACATGTTTCATGGGGCAAACAAATGATTTGCAGTGCCATCATTGCTGCTTGATGCATAGTTTCCACCATGTTGTGCATAATTTTCACCATAATGACCACCACGTTGTGCTTTACCCCCTCTCAAATCATTCTGTTTGCGAAAACAATCTCTCGCCATATGACCATATTTGCCACAGTAATGGCATTCCACATCTTGCATAGAATTTTGTTGGCCTTGCCAACGTCCTCTACCACGGGGGTTACCTCTGCCTCTCTGAGGTGCATATCCACGACCACCTCGAGCACCATATGAAGGCTGAAAATTCTGTTGTGGAGGCTTGTCCTGCCATCCACAACCATTACCACCACGTCCGCGTGATGTGAATCTCCCCCTGCCTCTAAAGCCTCTCTGCGAGTAGAAAGCCTGATTTCTGCCATTATCATCATGGCTAGTAGATGCATCCAGAAATGAATCACTGAGTTTGATTTCCTCAACCAACAAGAGTGAAACCAACTCATCAAAGTCGGGTAGACCTGTACTCCTCACTGAGATAGATGTATCAAAAGATTTGTATTCCTTGCCAAGACCACGCAAGGTAATATCCACCAAATCATCATCAGGCATGGGGGCATTTATTGTGGCCAATGCATCTGCAAACTTCTTGATTTCTTGCACATAATCATGTATGCTCCTTTTATTCCTTTTCACATTATGTATCTGCTGTCGCAACTGAGACTTGCGAGCACTCGTATCTGTATCAAACATCTTGACCAAAAGTATCCCATGCATCTTTGGGATTCTCAGCATCTTGTATGTGTATGATCATAGCATCAGATATACATATAGACAGATAATGTAGCACTTTGAATGCTCTCTCTGACCATTGCTTATGAGCAATAAGCTGCTGCTGTGTAGGTTGTCGAGGTAGCTCAGGCTCTGGCTCAGCGCATGTAATGAGATTTCAAAATCCTTTTCCTTTCAAGAAACTTTTTATCCTGTACTTCCATGCCTGGAAGTTCTTCCTATCCAGCTTTTCACCAACAATCTGAACTGGATTATCCGACATGTTTGCTCAATGCATACACCTTTTGCACACCTCAAATCTGTAAATGAGCCTTCCTCAGCTCAACCACACTCCAATGAATGTTCCAGATACTCCAATGTAGCCAACAATCTTCAAATTTGATGTAGAAAATCAACATGTATGCATCTAAGATGAACTGGCTCATGCAGTCCGAGATACCCTGCTTTAATGCGCTTCCACGGCTCCACATCACAATGTAGTGGTGCAATCAAGTATGGACAACTTGCATTGACACCTAAACAACCTCAATGTAGAGTATCAACACCATCTGACATGTGTACATATCAATTTTTGAAAATCCCTTTCTCTGTTTTGGGAAAAACCAGAAAAACCAGTAGGAAAATGGCTCTAATTTCTTCAATATTTGACCAAATTGAGCAACCAGGCATTCATTAGCTTAGCAATATGTCCATCAACTCCATGCAAGAGGAATTTGTCCAATTGTATAAGACCAAAGATTAATTGCTCAACTAAAATTGCTCTGTTTCTCTGCAACCAGTGGACAGCCTATTTAATCAGCTCATTCCCAGCTCAATTAGGCATAATTCATCAATCCAATCACATAGCCCTCTTCTCCTAAGTGTATAGCAACCAATTGCTAAAGCAATTGTGAAATATACCAAGCAACCAATGAGTAATTGATCTCCTCGCTTCAAAATTGTCAAAACTCTGCCCTGTTTCTCTGTTCTGGCTGCGCTACCTGCTATAGGGGCCTTTGGGAGTGGTTGTAATGCTAAATGATGAGGTAATCAAGTCCTCAACACTCCTAGGTATGTGTGCAATCCATCAATGCTTGGATTTTTGTCAAAAATATGCTCCAAATGCATCAAATCTTCACCTCCTTTTCTCTGTTTTGTGAGAGCTCAAAAAACCAGTAATTTCACTCATTCAAATGCATGTAACTTGCTCCAAAATTAGTTTAAGGCTTGCATAGGAGTTGCCAATACATCCCTCATTGTCAGATACATGTTTGCTTTGCTAGATTTACATGTATTTCCACCATACATCAATGCTTTCAAGCTTTAATGGAAAGCTTCCAAAAACCAAAAATTTTCTTTGCTTTGATTTGCTCTAAATTGCTTTGCTTTTGTCTGAATCACCTGCAATCCGCTCAAGGATGTTTAGAAGACCTTACCCGGTAGGCCAAGCTCTCAGATCTGATAGTATTTGGTGTGCTCCAAGCTTCACAGCTCCAATGGCAAGCTTCACAGCTTCTCTTCACAGCTTCTTCTCCCTCTTCACTCACTCACTCATAAACCCTAATAAACAGCACAAGGCTCTGATACCATGTTGAAAGAACGGTAGAGGGGGAGGAGACACACACACAGGAGCAAACCCTAATGTATATTACAAACCCTAACCATAGAGGGAAGCCATCTCCACTCTCACACAAAGCATAATGCACTAATCCATAATACACACTACACACTATGAGTTGTGTCCACACACCTCTAACCCTAGCTAATGTCCACACACTATGACCAGCTGGACACGCGGTCATTTATGTCTCACACATGTTCCTATCTAACATGCCAGCACATAGCATAGCTGGCTCGCACTGACATCGAGCTTGAATCTCAACATCATGGTGGGAGAAGTATGGGATCATTAGCCCTCACTTGGTGAGTACAACTCTAAAAGGCAAGTCTGTTATTTACATAATACATTGATCAATGATGATTATACTGACTTTAGTACCCTGTACTTACAAAGTTTCTGTATTTTAATGTCAAAAACGCCTCACCATTCGCGTCCTCTCACATGATTACAATTCGGGTCTGCTGAGAGGAACTGGAGCACATGGGCCCTCTTCCATACAAAGAAGAGGAACATGTTGTCTACTGCTCAGTTGGAGCGGTTGGTGTATTGCCATTGCAATCTCCGCCTAATTGAGCAGTCTGGCGATCCGATAGAGTCTCATCAGGTCAATGTCAATAAAATTGACATTGAGAAGATGAAAGATGTCCCAGAGATTCCTCACGAGGAGCGCGACATATATGCCATGTTGTATGAGGAGTTGATGGCACCTGCTCATGGCACACGAGCATCTACAGTAGCATTATCAAGAGGTGCTAGTACTAGTGCAACAGTTGAGACGAGTGCGACAGCTAAGCCAGCATCATCCTCTTCTGAGAGTGACATTGAGTCTACCAAGGAGAGTATTGATGAGGACATCGAGGATGTTGAGGATTGAGTGCCCAGTTGGCAGTGACCACACTCCATATTGAGGACTACTCTAGTCTTTGGGGCCATCAAGCTCCTCTAGTTTACTATTTGTCATCATTCATGCATGATTGCATCTTTCAGGCTTCAGCATGCTTTACTTTGTGTATTTCAAACTGCAGTTTACTTTTTTTGTATCAGCTCACGATTCAAACTTTTTGAGTGCCATTATTGATGATGAAATCCAGATCTTGATTCTTGATGTTGCCAATTTATTTATGCCAATTGGTTAGTGACTCAGTTTGGTGCCCACTGTAACTAGGTCACCTAGATTTTTTAGCTTTAGCTTGTAAACATGTTTTAATGTGTAAATGATGCATGTTTAATAGTGTTTTGCAGGGAAGGTAACATATTTTTAACATATTATAAACCTGTATATAAATTTTGAGGCTTGTACCCTCCCTTTTTGTATGAAACATTTTTGAAACTTCTGGAAAATGAATGAAACGTTTATGAAACACGTTTCATGAAATGCCTGGCAACTATGGATAGTTCTAAGGCTTGTCCTTGAATAGTGGTGGACACTGACTCCATGCCCCAATCCTTTCCCTGTGCTACACTCAGTGGGTGTCGGGGGTCAATCTGATTGGAAAGCAAATCTACCAATGCCTAAGTTCAATGTGTTCAGAACTCACAAGCTCACAGGCTGAACAGAGAATACACACAAAAAAACACAGATGTTCACTCTCTCATTCACTCACTCAGACAGCACACAATGAATAATGTTCAGAGACTCTATTACTATGCTCCTAAAACTAGTATAATGCTGTTGAAAATACAAGTGAATAGGGTGTGTGCGGGAATAAGCCCTTGGTTAGAGGTTGTAAAAGAGAAGATGTAATTGTGAAAGAACCTGTGAAAAGGTGAGAAGAATCTACTGGGAGAGAATAAAGGGTAGCATGAGAGAATTTAGGAGTGTGGAGTTATTCTGGGAGATATTCTGGGAAAAGAGAAGAGGTGGAGAGAATCAGGCAAGAGGTGGAGATATTCTGGGAGTGAATCATGGAGAAATCAATGGGATTTGATGCTTGATGTAAACTCTATAAATTGAGGCATAGCCCTAATGAGAATTTGCTAGTTTTTGAGTATCCATGCCTACATTAATCTATTTGTTAATTACTCACTAATTACGTCTTAATCATTTACCAATCACTTTGTTAATGATGTTGATTCTAGTGTTTGATCCACCATAGCTCATCATTATGCTCAAATTTCAACATGGTATCAGAGCCATGCCTAGAATCCATCAGGTTTATGAGCCCATTATCTAATTAATTAGGATTAGTAAATAATTAGCAAATAATCAAAATTTTAGTTAGTTTTCACTTCACCCCTTCACCCCCAGCTGGTGGAGGAGCCCTAGCACTTTGCATACTCAATCATTTGCCAAACCATTCTAGCCCAAGGTAGCTAACACCCAAAGGGGCTCCAGCCTATGCAATCAGATGTGCAAACCGCCACGTTGAACTGTCGATTTTCGCTGATTAGTGGGCATCATTTTTCTGAGGAGTTTTTGCCATTGCTGCTTCATCAAGTCAAATCTCTCTAATTCCTCTTAGCCCAAGGTGTATTCAAGCATGCTCTACAAGCTGGTGAAGACAGAATTCAGTTTCATCAAGTCTACAGTGAGATCCAAGCTCTTCATCAAATCTGCAGGTGACTTTGGTAAAACAGAGATTAAGCTTTCAATACTTGGTCAAATCTTGTGTTTCTTGGCTTAATCCTCTACTAGACTCATTGCTATTGATGCCTTTGAAGGCATTTGAGCTCATTTGAAGTGTAAGGCTCCAGATCTGGACTCCCCGCATACTCTGTTTTCTGCACACAAAACTGAGCATTAATTTGCTAATCAGTGATTAATCAGTGCTAATCACTATTTTTTGGTACAATTGAGGGTTCAAATTAACCATTAGGTATCTAATACAGATCCCTATAGCTTCAGATTGCAAATCGGAGTTGGTTTGATACTCCAACCATCCCGTACAAATTGGTTACCCTTGATTTAATGTAATTTCTGGGAAAATTGTGCTGATAAATTTGTGATAATCATCATTTTGCATTTAACCCTTGGTTAATGCCTGTAAATCTCACTCAAATTCAAGATTATTCACAGCCAGAGTTGCATTTGGAATGTGCATGAGAATGAATGCTATACGCATTATGTATTGGGCACATTGCATCAGTGTAAAAATGGGAACAGACACTGCCCTTGACTAGAATAAGGCAAGAGGTAAGACCTCCCGCATAAATTTGGGTTTGCATTGCATAATGACACAAGATAAACATAAAAAGCCGAAAGGAACTGTCAGCAAAACATTGAAATATGTTGCCCACATGGAGCAAAAAGACTTGACGGACAAGCTCATGGCCCCAGCCATGAAAGAAGAAGAATATCTATTTCCAAGAAGAGGATCCACACCAAGAAGAAAAGATGAATGAAGACATGGACATGAGAAGAGAAGCTTCCACAAGAAGAGAAGCTGCCACAAGAAGAGAAGCTGCCACGAGAAGAGAAGCTGCCACAAGAAGACTGAAAGAAGAGACAGACGCGTGGAGAGAAGCTGCCACGACGAGAAGACTAAAGACAAGAGAAGATGTGAGGCTCCAAAGAGTGAGGAGCCATGTGAAAATCTCTGAGAGAGAGAGAGAGAGAGACCCCACAACCCAATGTAACCTGCCCCAACAAAGTAAAACCACCTCTGAGCCACCAATGATGTAGGCCACGTGGTAGATGTATGTGTGAGCACTTTAGTCAAGGTCACGAGCACTTATAGTAGCCTTGGACACATAGAGAGAGAGAGTGTCAAGGACTATGGAGTTTAGGGACTTGAGGCACTGGTCGCAGACTGTCAAGTAAGAAAGAAACTTGATACAGGGTCCAGATGTGCTAAGATAACTTGAGGGGAGGAGTAGACACTAGTCGCGGACTACCAAGTAAGGGGAGGCAAACTTGGTATAGGGTCTAGGTGTACTAGGAGTATTCACTTGAGGGGAGGTGTTGAAAATACAAGTGAATAGGGTGTGTGCGAGAACAAGCCCTTGGTTAGAGGCTGTAAAAGAGAAGATGTAATTGTGAAAGAACCTGTGAAAAGGTGAGAAGAATCTACTGGGAGAGAATAAAGGGTAGCATGAGAGAATTTAGGAGTGTGGAGTTATTCTGGGAGATATTCAGGGAAAAGAGAAGAGGTGGAGAGAATCAGGCAAGAGGTGGAGATATTCTGGGAGTGAATCATGGAGAAATCAATGGGATTTGATGCTTGATATAAACTCTATAAATTGAGGCATAGCCCTAATGAGAATTTGCTGGTTTTTGAGTATCCATGCCTACATTAATCTATTTGTTAATTACCCGCTAATTATGTCTTAATCATTTGCTAATCACTTTGTTAATGATGTTGATTCTAGTGTTTGATCCACCATAGCTTATCATTATGCTCAAATTTCAACAAATGCTACTTTGTCAACAAACTCTATATGTGACTGTTCTCTCTCTCTCTCTTAACTGCTACCTGCTTCCTACTTTACTATCTTGAAAGGATCTCCTTTCTTGTCTTGCTGTTGGCCTCTTTGTTACAAGAATATTAACGGCCAGTTTTTTAGGTCCCACCATCTATCGAGCGATCAAGACATGGCACTACCGGTGGCTCTGTGCCAGCAGCAGTCGCCTTAGAGGTTGATCGAAATGATTGATGGATGGGCGGGGGTGGCCTAGTGTTACTTGATTGGAGCCACCCTTTATTCTTTTGCTAGTGCCTGTCTGCTACCTGGGGATCACATCCTAAGCCTCCCTTATTATCATGGGGCTGTATTGTATCGAAAACTATTTGCATCGGCATGTACATCTTGATAATTTAAAGAATGAAAGAATAATCTAGCAGATATATGTTTCTGCTTGTTGCATTCTAGCTGTTGTTGCAGGGCATCTATGGTTTAGCTTTGAACTCATCTTGCCTTGTAGCAGCTGCACAACATTATTTGGGATCCGTTGCTGAAGATCTGAGGGTTTGGGATGTGGATCTTTCCTTTGGTTTATATTTGCTGAGAAATTCATTTAGCTTGGAGGGGTTTATTGGCAGGTTCCATCCCTCTTCATCATATTGCTGTTTGATCTTAAAGGTGAGTAGGCAGCATGCTCCAAATTTTGTGCTCTGGCCTTCAATTGCTTTGTTGCATGTGCCTGCTGTGTCTGCTTGGCCTCTTGTAGATTCACCAGCCGCTGCTCTGCTGGCGGAGAATGTTTACTTGATTGGTTGTGGCAGCTGGCGGAGTTGATGATTTCAACTACTAGTCTATCAGCAGCTCTTCGTTCAGCTTTTAATGTTTGCTTTGCTCTTGCATTAGCTGTGTTTGTACGCGTTGCAACTCCAATTCTGCTTGATTTGCTTTGGCCAGCCTTGTATCCCTTAGCTGAATTTCTTTGTGTAACTCTACCAGTTTCTTCTTGATTGACTCTATTAGCTGTTCTGGTTTTTCTTGTTGCTTGCTGGCTTCTTCCGTGATGGCTTTCAACTCCTATTGGAGGTCAGCTTGGAGTTTTCTTCTTTTAAACTGCGCAGTTGTTGTAATTTCTTTGCACTGATGGTTTTTTGCTGTGCTTCTACTATGTCTGACTTCCGTCGAGACCTTGTCTTTGGGGAGGTTTTCTTCTTCGCGGCTTGCTCTTCTAGCTAAGTTAGCTTTACTTTTTCTTATCTAGCTTTGGATAAGCCTGTGTGAGTGCCTTGTCTATGTTTTTGAATGCTTCCTCAAGTTCTAGCATGGTAGCGTATTTCGTTGTGCTCTCATCTTGTTGCATAGACATTTGTTTCTACAAGATAATGATTTGCTCTTTCAGTTGGTTTGGTGACATCTGATCTATGACATGCGTAATCTATTTGGCTTTGTTCTCATCTTGTTGGACATAGATTTGTTTCTCCAAGATAATGATTTGCTCTTTCAGGTGGTTTGGTGACATATGATCTATGGCATGCGTAGTTCCAATTGTTATTTTCTTTATGGGCTCCAACTGTTGTACTGGTTCTTTCTCTTTGGCTAGTGCTAGCTTTGTTTTTTGCTGTTCGTTTTCTAGTTGCCTTTTAAGTGTTCCTACTTACTTTTGTTGGTCCAACAGCAATTGTTGATCCACTGAGCCTTCTGCTGTAGCGCCTTTGGCTGACAACTGTTTCTATAGTAGTAGTTCAAGCTTGATCTCTAGTTCCTTTTTCTCACTATGGAGGTGGTGGTGGTTGCTGTAGAGCTGAGCTTTCTTGTGGTTGTGCGGACGTTAACTCTCTAGCTCCGCCTCTAGCTCCATCTTTGTCGTGAGGTGGAATTGGTGGTAGCAACAGATGGCATGTGGGAGTTGGCAGTACCATGTATTCTTTCAGTAGTTGTAAATTGTCATCCCAATATGCTTTTTGAGAGGTTGTCAATTTCTCTTTCCCTCTTCACCATAAATTCCATTAGCATTTGGACCATAAGGATGTCTTCATCAGCCTCCATGGACTCATGTATCCGTAGCTTGCCTTTTGCACAAGAAGTAATTCCTTGCAATCTTTTCTCGCTGCTAGCTCCACATTGCGGATCATCTGGTAGCATGGTCCATAATGCAAACTGCTTTGTTGGTTGCTGACTGAGCCACCTGATTCGCCTGGTGCAGCTTGCTTTGGAGCTTGTTTTTTGTCGCTCTGAGCTCGGAGGCCACCATTTCCAACTCATCCCCTCTTCTCCATAATCTTGTTGCTTCCTCCTGCAGTCTTCCAAGGGTGTCTTGCTGCTGCTGCTACCTTAGCAAGTTCTAGGCAACAGCTTGTTGATGGTGATAGCTGTTGAACTTGCTCTTCTACTTGATCTACTCTGGCCATTCTCTCTTCATTCTCCAGTTTTTCCATGACACAGTTTGTTATGTTTTCTAATGCTGTGAGAATATTCTGAGTGGCTGGGTCAGTTTCTTTGTATCATTTTATTCATCCTATCACATAGTGTTGATGATGGTGGTGATTGTTGGATTTTCTCATGTGTCGTCACTTTTGTTAGTTTTTCTCTGCCAGGGGACAATCCTCTCATGACTAGATTTTTGCTGATGTCTTCAAGTTGTTGCTTTTGCTGTTCCTTGTTTGCTCAGGCCTCCTTTTGCTTCTTTGCCTTGAGAGCGGTGATGTACTGAGACCAATCAAACTTTCTTTTGTGAGGGTCTATTTTGTTGGAAACAACTTCCTAAGTCTTCTTTTCAGCTCCACTTGAGGCGGCTTCTGCTTTACTCTTGTTTGCTTCTTCACGTTTGGCAGATTCGGCTTCAAGGCGTTTTATCTTTGCCTCCTCTGTTAGCTTTTGCCTCTTAGATGACTCCTCTTGTCTCTTAGATGACTCCTCTTGTCTCTTAGATGACTCCTCTCTTAGCTTTTGCCTCTTAGATGACTCCTCTTGTCTCTTCCTGGCTGCTTCCTCTTCCTGTTGCTTCTTTCTCTCTGCCTCCTTTGCCAGCTTTTGCCTCTTAGATGACTCCTCTTGTCTCTTCCTAGCTACTTTCTCTTCTTATTGCTTCTTCAATCTCTCTTGTTTTGCAACTGTGAGTCATCCTTTTGTAACTCACCTAGTTGTGCCAAAGCTCTCAAGTGACGAGCCATCTTTGTGTGACCTCTTGATAGTTTAAGCTTGTGAGCTTGTTGCTGCATATTCTTGGTCTCACCACCATTGCCCAATTCACCTTCTGTCCATGTTCTATTGTTGCCAATAGCCTGTAGGTTGGGTTTGCTTATGTTGGTGTTCTTGGCAAGCAGACAGATCATATCTAGATAAAATCTGAATTGCTTTTGTTCTGTTTGCAGCAGACATTAGGGAAAAAGGGAGCTCATTTTGGGGCCCTGTAAGAAATTCACTATTTTTCGATTTATTTCTCTCCTAAAAGACCTCAAAAATAATAAAATATGGAAACGTGGCTCAGAACTATCAGTAAGGGACTACCGAACTGTCAGTTCAAAAAAGAATAAGATAATCTTTTGTTTAACTAATACGATTTTGCATTAAATATCTCCTTAGATTTTTTTTGTTTCCCGAAGATTCCGCATCTCTTTTGACGACGTGTGGTGCAGGCCTCTCATAAAGAATCCATCATTGAACTTAATGATTGTATGGATACTGCCACACTTCCACGATTCATGTTACAAAAAGACTATGAGATTGACAAGCAAACTTTGCAACCTCAGAAGCATAAAAAATGGCCGATACTAGTGAGTCACAATCTCAGAAGAAGCGATTACACCATCTTCACATCGACTTAGAAGAACAATATGCTCCAGCACAAAAAAGACGAAAGGATACGGTGCTGAATGCTCAACAACGGGAAAATATGAGAAGAGAAGGGCTCCAACATATTGACTTATGGTGCGATGGAAGCATATATCCAAAATATCTAGTAAAAAACTCCACACCTCCATTTGTCAATCCAACCACACTACTGAGGTTTGCGGGCGATGGACAAAATGGACTTCTTGGTTATATTTCAGCACAGTCTGCATTTGCAGAAACATATAAAACAATGTACCTACAAGAAAAGGGAGCCAGGATTCGAGAGATAGCCATTCGTGTAAAATTGGAGCAGCAGAATGAAATTGAGGAGCATTCAAAGAGTAAAAAAGAGTTGACAAGATCAAGAAGGAAGAGAACCGTGCTTGGAGACAGACAACGAAGCAGGAAGATTAAAAACATTGCAAATTTGAAGGCTGAGACTGGTGGATGCAAGCGAAGAATTCAGGAAGCAAGGCTAGTTTGTAATTTTTCATTTTTTATACTAAAAAATGCTCTCAAATGACTATATCTATTTTGTCCATTAACGCAAAACAAGATTGGAAGTGTTGAATAATATAGGCATATTGTGTTGTTACTATAAGAAACTATTGGAGCCTATAAAAGAAAATATGGATCCCAACCTTCTTCCAGTTAAACAAATGAAAGGATTGCTTTCTTGTGGTGTAGCAAAAGGTTTGATTGAAGAAAAAAAATACAAAACAATCAAACACAATGTTGTAGAGGACTTTATATCCAATAATCAAGTTGATGGTACTACAATCCAAGAGGCTCTTGATGTTAGTGGAGTTAGCAGGAAGGGATATAGTTCGATTTTTCATGCGATATTCTCAACTTTGAGAGATCAAAGGATTAAACGAGTTTTACTGCCAAATCCAGCAACCGTGTGGAAGATAAGAGGTCATTTGAATGAAAGTATAGATGAGTTTATTGGACAATATATCCATATTGAAGAAATATTTCATGGTGGTAAAGGAACCACTGTGTATGACCCTTGGAACAATATATTTGTAGATCTACAATAACTTCAAAGAAGAATGGTCGAGTTTTATGGAATAACATTTGAAGAGTGCAAAGGCATTTTGAAATTTGTTATCAAACTGGATGAGTGTGAGGTTGTAAAGGAAAAGAAAATGGAAAGGATTACTATTACATTGATGAATGGAGCACTTGATACATCATTGACTGAATTGAGTTCGAAGTATTTTAGTGTGCAGTCAGAGAAACACATATGGTGGTTAGGCTCATTCCAGGTATGATCATTTTTTGTTTCGTACTTGATTTTAGTCAATGTTTTTAAATCTTTTATAGTAAGACTTTTGTTTTGTATAATCACAGGTGAAGACAGAAGACCATGAAACACTAGATTGGGTGTTTCACCACACGGAAATAACAAGAATAATTAAAAGACAAGTGCAAGGAGAGAATCTCCATGTTGCAGGAAAAGGTGATTTTCAAGTAGAGTGGCACATGGTGGGGGATCTTAAAACACTTAAGTGCATGTATAACGTTAGTAAAGGAGGTAACTCAAAGTCTCCTTGTCTTTACTGCAAAGAAGAAGCTCAAGTAATGGATTCCAAATGGTGGAAGAGAGCACCTAATAGAGATAAAGTTGACCCTGACTTCAAGGCCATTCTTGACATTCCACTATGTAATGTTCACATATGCACATTGCATGCTCTATGTCGAATTATTGAGAAATTGGTATTTTTGTATATTGGATTTGCTTGGAAACTCTGTCCCGAAAGAAATAGAAAGGATGCTCTTCATGCATTGGAAAAAGTGTTATCCGATATAGGTCTGCATGGAGGTGATGTTCATATCACAAAGGATTTTAAAAAGTCTACCAATGGCAAGGAGGTACCAATCAAGTCCTCTAATGGTGGTGTTAAGGCAAGAAGATTCTTGTCTCGACCCAAACACAGTAGTAAGCAAGTAAGGCAAGGTAGAACAGTTTCAAGGATTAGTTATGGATTGTGGAAGCAAGTCCATAATGCCGTGAAAGATCATGAGGCAGATGGGGAAGCACGAAATGTGAAGGCAGAGGTGTGGAGGTCTCTTGATCAACTCTTCATGTTCTGTGACAATGTAACATGGACAAAGAGTGATTACAAGAACTTTGAAGAGGCAATTAAACATTTTGGGAAGTCAATGAAAGACGCGTGGACAGCTTGCAATATAACTCACTACATGGTAAAGTGATGTCTTCTTCTTTTACTTAAGTGTGATCCTCTTTTCTTTTATAACTTACTATGCATTCTTATGTCTCTGTGAAAACAACATATCATCTACAACCACCTTCCCTATTTTGTCAAAAAGTATGGATGCCCAGCAATTTGGTCTACCCAAGGCATGGAGAAGTCTCACTACATGGCACGTAATGCATTTTTCAGACACACACAACAGTATGGAGGGAGTCAAAAGGCAAATAGTCTGAAAGAAGTCTTCCAATGGTTTTACCGAGGCATTCTACAAAGGCTGCATGCTAAAAGAAAAGTTGCTAGTTCCAAAGTCAAGCTTGCTTTTATTCTAGCCCAAAAGCAAAGACGAAGACAAACTTTGGACAATTCAATGGCATCAGAGAGACATAGACAATGGAGGGATTCGAAGATATTTAGAAACCATAAATGGACAAGTAAACATGAATAGCAGTTTGTAACTTATTGGTGTTATGTCCACATGTTTTCAAACTTAATCAATAGATTTTTATTCTGTGGAACAAGTGACTCTTGGTGTTATGCCTATATGTTTTGAGACCCCATCAAAAGTATTTCTTTTGTGAAACATGTGATCTATATTAACAAGCATCACTACATCCATGAGCTACACACAAAAAATTCAATCAATACTACTTAATTATGCTAGACACACTATTGATCCTTACCAATAAGGTACTGAGTGTCAAACGCTTTTAGAAGCTACTGAGTGTGGGAAGAGTACTGAAGTGTCGTACGGTGATGGGACAAATGCAAAAGGGTAATGATCGACCGTACGGACAAGGAACTAATGAGGATCAAAGACTTTGTACAAATCAGTTCAACTTCAATATAATGTTTGTGCTATATTTGATGACTAAATCCTATTACTCCCAGGGCCTACCAGCCAGAACTCTCTTTTTGAACTTGATTGGACTCTTTTTCTTCCATGTTGGCTTGATGTCGACTGTCTGTTTATCAATGCTTGCCTCTGTTTGCGGAGGGGTATCCTTGTCTTCAGCTATCTCCACGTGTTCTTCTTCTTGGATTGTGTGGCCTGATGCAATCATGGGTGGCTCTCGAAACCTTATGAGCTTGTGTTTTCCATAGCCCTCTAGACATTTGGGCTCCTTAACACCACGTGCTAATGCATAAGAAGTGTAAGACAAAAAGTAAGAGGCCTGCTTATTCACATAATCCCCAAATATATCTATGGCGGACAACCTCTCTATTAAAATGATCTTTTCCTTTTGCCATGGAAGATCATGTCCACCTAAAACCCTAGACAAACATTTAAAGAAGTAAACAATGGCTTCTCCATTGTTGCTCAACTGCCTATGGTAAATCAAGATCTTAGCACTGCCTAGATCATGAATATAATGAGCTAGGCTTGACATTTTGCCAAACCCAGCCGGCCTGCTTCCACTTGTTCTCTGGAGGAATGTGTCATCCTCAATTTGTAGATGCCACGTATCAAAAGCTTGGAGTGAGACAATAATACACAACTACAAAACATTTAAACACAAGATAAAGTATTTGATTTGAAGTAATAAGATCATACCTTCACATTTTCATCAGCAACAACAAGAAGTTCATCTTTCCAAAGATTTATTCCTCTCCCCTCCAGTCTAGCCTCTTCTTTAAGCTTTTCCTTATGAAGTGCTGAGAGATTCATAGCTTCTTGGGTGAGCTGGAAGGCAGCTTCATCTGGCTCTTGGAAATTTTCAGCCTCTTTGAAACAAATAGTAAGGGCCTCTGCAGGATCAAAAGTTGTTTCCAAAGCCAGTAGTGAATGGTCATCCTCTATGCCAACCTCCTTGTCAAGCCTTGAAGCCTGGGCAATAGGGGAAATGGCATAGTCCTCCCTCAAATTGAACATACACTCTATATCATGGAGGAAAACATAATCTTTACCACCAATCAAGACACCTGGAAGCATGGGCAGTGCATAGTTGCTGCTCTGAACATCAAAATCTTCAACTGGCTATGCTGCCCTAAGAGTTTCAGTCCTCAAATGAACAAGGTCAAGAGCAGCCACTTGCAGCCCCTCCTCCTCGAGGTTGATATCTTCTTCCTACTCTGCCATATCTGTTGCCACAGGAATATCCACTTTTTCCTCCGCTACAGATATATCTTCTTCTTCAGCCTCCTGCCCTTGCTCTTCTAGAGATTGCTGATGGAAGACAATGTACATAAGGAATGCCATGGTTTCCTCAAGCACTCTACACTTTCTGGTGTGCAAGTTACAGCTGAATTTATATTCCTCAGGCAGGCTGTCAAATCTTCTATTCACATGGTACCTCAGCCTGTCAATGGAGACAATATGATTTATATGCACAAAAACCTTTTCACCTTCCACAATTCTTCTTGCCTCTGTCAGTTGTTTGAAGGTATCCCAATGGTCTGAAAGAAAATCTCTGTGATGCTCCAATACAGAGCTCATAGTGAACTCCCTGTTGAAAATACTGTGGTATATGTGGAAGTTCCTCTGAGCCTTGCACTTGTGAAGAAAGTCAAATAGGAGCAAATCTGGAGATTTGTCCTCTTCTGGTTCCCTTTGTTTTGAAAGGGAAGACTCACATTTCTGCTCCAGTCTCTTGCTTTTGCCTGAACAAAAATTTATATATCATGAATTCTATATGCTGACATATGCAATCAGGGAATGTATAGGATATCACCAAACAACTCTCTTCATGAGCACACATGAATCACCTGGTGATTGCTGTGGTCTGAGTATAGCAGCAGAAAAGTCCAGCTTCCTCTTGAAAGGAGGGGCCTGAGAATCAACTGTTCCAAAGCAAAAACTTTTCTCATCATCAAGAAAGAAATCCCCAGGGACATAGAAAGCAAAACAATGAGGAAGAAGTGAAAACCAAAAGGGACACAAGAATTTGCAAGAAAACGCGATGCAGGGCCATTTGGAAAATGTCAAGTACTCTCCTCGCATTTTGTTGCAAATTCTCCATTTCTATTAACATCCATCTCCAATCAAATGCTAGGAACATCTTACAGTGTTCTGGACAGTAAATGATACTAGGAGGAATTCCCCAGGGCAAAAGAGAGCAAAACAAAGAGGAAGAAATGAAAACTAAAACTAATATAAGAATTTGTAGGAAAACGGGATTTAGACCATTTGGAAAATGTAAAGCACTCTCCTTGCATTTTGTTGCAAACTTCTAAGTCCTATTCATATCCATCTCTAATCAAATCCTAGGGTGATGTACCAGATTCCTAGGCAATAAGATTCAAGAATTCTATAGATGGAAGAAATATATATCAAAAAACATTGAAAAGAATATAGATCTCTGACCTTTCTTTTCCTCTTCCATACTGTTGGAGTTGCCCTCTTGATTCTCCTGCTCTCTTCCAAACTTGAGCTGCAGCCTAGGTAACCTGGAGATCTGGCAGTGGTAGTAGTCTTCAGGCAGGTTGCAGAGTGGATGGAGTGTGTTGGGTAGGAAGTGATCAGAGGGGGAAGGAAAAGGATGATGGGAGGGTGCTGGCAGGGATGGAAGACGGGGAGGGAAGAGTGTTAATGGATCTGATTATGAAATTATGATTGGCACAATTTCCAAGGCAAAAAGTGACTTTCACACGTATCAAATTTCAAAAGATCTGGGTGGGACCCACACGTGTGAAAAAACGACTACATTCCATACGTGTGGTATTTATTAGCTACTTTATTTGTATTTTGTAATAATCTATTCACTCCTGTTTAATCTCTCCTAACTCAGCTCTCTTACCTCTCTACCTCCCTACTCTACACCATCAGCATCCTGACCAGCAGCACAGGTTCATCCCCAGCATAGGGTACTCATCACCAGCACAGCACACCTACAGATAGCTTCCAGGTCAGTAAGACACTCTATTTCCTTTTCTTCTTGTTTAATAGTATATTAGGGTAAGGTACTGAGTGATGTGATGTAGCTTAGATATTATGATAAATATTATATGCATTCCTTAGCTTTTTCCACTGCAAAGAGAAGCAGGAAGACTTTTGAATTGGGCCTGTTCAGTGAGAGCTTGATCACTTCTTGCCTTCTATAGACTCAATCCATCTTGCACCAAGTTGGAAACACACTGAAATGACTGAAGGCATGCTCCAGTATGCTGCCTCAAGAATTTGTAGTAAAATGCGAGGAGGGGGCTTTAGGAATCTCAAACAGCCCAAATCGCATTTTGTTGCAAATTTAAAACTGCTGCTTCATCCACCCCTATCATTGTGATTTTGTGTCTTTCTAGGCTATTCAAGGCTGTATACTCCTTGCATAAACTCAATCCATATTGTTTGTAGTTGTAAAGACAGAGAATTCACTGTAGGAATGTAATAGCATGTTGTTTCAATTATTTGCAGGAAAACGCGATGGTGAGATGTTAGGAATTTCAAATTATCAAAATCACGTTTTGTTACAAATTATTAAATGTTGCTTTATCCACCTTGTCATTGCCTTCTTGTATCATTCCATGTTCTCCATGGTTGTAATCTTTTTCCATTACTTTGTATGCAGCTTTTCAGGGTGCATACCACCTTGTCATTGCCTTCTTGTATCATTCCATGTTCTCCATGGTTGTAATCTTTTTCCATTACTTTGTATGCAGCTTTTCAGAGTGATGGCAAGAACCAAGGCAACTGGCAAGGAGGGCTGGCAAGGGGCCAGGGCTTGTAGCAGCAGCAGCTGGGGCATATATCAAGGAATCTAGTGTGCCTCCCAAAGGGAAGAGTTGCACATGGCAGGAAGGGGAAGCCAATGAGCCTTCTCTAGCAAAAGTCCAAGAGATTAAAACATTCTGCAGGTGTGCTAAAGGAGATCAGGAAGCAACAAAAAGCTATAGGCTTTGCAATCCCCAAGGCACCTTTTCAGAGACTAGTGAGAGAAATATGTGTTGAGATATCGAGCTCATCCAGTGAGGCCGGTGGACACTGATGACCCGCCTGGGGGATAGGCCCCACTTACACCACTGGCATGGTTGGTGAGATCTTGGGTGATATGCGGCCAGTGGGATGACAGACTGTGTGACAGCCATTCTAGAGACTGGCATAGTTATAGCGCCAGCTCATTTAGTCGGGTTCACACTATAGAGAACCTGTGTATGTATTTGGTTGAGTACCTTTCATATTATGTGTACTCTTATCTTGTATATGGTGTGTTGAGTGTTGAGAGTAAAGAAGAAGATTTTCAGCCTCTCACCTTGTGTGTTCTCTATTAGGGTTTTGTGAGTGTGTGTGTGCTTGCAAGAGCTCAAGGTCCCTTCCCCCCTGCATCTTTTCATGGTATCAGAGCCTAGTTTGTGCTAAGGGCTGAGCTGCAAGCAAGAGGACCACAGGAAGCGGTACGAGAGTAAGAGCTGCAACTACTCTTTCCTATTTGTGTTGGTGACTACACCCTTGTCGGGAGATCTACGGGAGGCACCGGCAACGATCTCTGATTGAGGAGCTTTCTTCGCGGGAGTAAAGCTATAGGGCAACTATTTTTGTCCTATCGGACATCAATTTTCTGGGCCGAAAACGCGTTTCGGGCGCGTCGGGACCTCCGTTTTTTAGAAAGCAGGTGATTTCGAGCACTGCGGGTAAGTCATCTATTCTCTGCAGAACTCTGTTTTAAGAACTACAGGAAGACAGATTGACTGTGCAGACACTATGGGTGCTGCAAAGAGGTCTACAGTTGCCATTGGGTGTATGTATGCACATTGAGGTCATTCGTTGTGACACTTGAGAGTACTATAGTACCGCTGTGCAGAAAATACAGCAGTTTGTGCAGAAAAACTAGATTGCAATTTCTGGTAAAATTGTGTGTTTGGCAAGATGTCAAACGATGGGATAACCCAGATTGTAGCTGAGAAGCTGGATAAGAATAACTTCCATGCTTGGAGGTTCAGGTTGATGAATTTCCTAATGGGAAAGGGCTATTGGGACTACATAGAAGGTGAGCATGAAGAGGCACCGGAGATACCGGATATAAATCTGACTGCTGTAGATGTGAAAGAGTTTAAAAACTGGAACCAAGGAGCCAGGAAGGTTATGTATTGGCTATCCATTAGTATACAGGACCCCATGATTGGGCACATTCAGGATGCCAAGTCCCCCAAGGAGGCATGGGACACCTTGGTAAAGCTTTATAAAACAAATACCAAGGCACGTAAGATACAGTTGAAGAATGAACTTCATACTGTGGAGAAAAAGAGCATGTCTGTGTGAATGACTATGCATTGAAGATAAAGGGTATTGTGGAATCCCTTGCATCTATTGGTGTGTCAGTAGATGATGATGATAAAGTGGAGGTCTGTCTACGTGGTCTCGGGCCACAATACAAGGCATTCAAGACGTCTATTCAGACTCGGGAAAACATTCCCAACTTTACAGATTTGGTGTATATGCTGATTATCGAAGAGAAAAGCTTGGGTGAAGACCAACAGTCTTCACAAAGCAAAAACAGTTCAGAGCAACAGGCCTTCTACACGAGTTTAGGAAGAGGACGAGGTAGAGGAGGTCGTGGACGCGGTCAAGGAGGTGGCCGAACAGGTAATCAGAATTATGGCCAGCAGCAGCAGCAACAACAACAGTCCCAGAATCAACAACAACAACAACAACACGTAGGTGGAAGAGGCAAATTAAGAGGCAGGGGGAGTCAAATAGGCCGTGGAAATTGGCAAAGGCAATATAATGATGCACGTGAATGCTATTATTGTGGTAAGCCTGGACATGTGCAGGCAGGCTGACATGCAAAATGGAAAAGTGCAGCAAAACAACTATGCATCCTCAAACAGAAATAATGAGGATAATGAAAGGTTGTTTGTTATGCAGCATGTCGTGAATGCCATGTCTGAAAATTTTGATGCAGCACAAAAAGATAATGTATGGTATATGGATTCAGGCGCTTCGAACCACATGATGAGTCATGGGGAGTGGTTCAAGGAGATGAAAAACTCGGAAAGACCAGGTTTTGTGGAAACACGGGATGACACTGCTCATCCAATTGCCCATGTTGGAGATGTGCCATTGTCTATGCAGGATGGCAAAGTGAAGTACCTTGCAGATGTACTTCATGTACCGAACATAACAAAGAATCTAGTTTCAGTTGGCTAGATGATTGAGCAGGGTTTGCAGGTTCGGTTTAACCCTGATGGTTGTTATGTTGAAGACTTTAAAGACAAGTGTAGGTTGGTTGCAAAAGGCAACAGAGTACAGAATGTTTACATTGAATGTAGACATGCCTGAAATGAGTGCTGCAATGTTTGCAAATGGTTCAGGAATTGTTGCAGACACAGACATTTGGCATAAAAGGATTGGACATGTAAATGTGCAGAGATTGAAGTCTATGCAGACAAAAGGAATTGTGACAGGGCTGCCAAAATTTAAAGTGGAAGGTATGCAGAAAATATGTGAAGCATGCCAATTTGGGAAGCAAACAAAGCATGTGTTTCCATGTAACAGATATGTGAGCAGAAATGCACTAGATGTTGTGCATTCAGATGTATGGGGTCCTACGAAGACCATATCTATGGGAGGCTATAGGTATTATGTGACTTTCATTGATGACCACACAAGGAAAGTGTGGGTATATTTCATGAAGGGGAAGAGTGAGGTGTTCACTCACTTTCAGAATTTCAGAGTTTTAGTTGAAAAGCAAACAGGGAAATATGTAAAGTGCCTAAGGTCAGATGGAGGGGGAGAGTACTTCTCCAATGAGTTCTCTGAATTTTTAAAGCAGAATGGTATTCAGAGACAGTTTACATGCAGATACACTCCGCAGCAAAATGGAGTTGCTGAGCGAAAAAATAGGCACATTGCTGAGATTGCGCGAGCATTGATGGAAGAGAAAAATATGCCGCATAGCTATTGGGCTGAGGCTGTTTCTACATCATGAATAGGACTCCAACTATAGCCATACATGATGTAACTCCAGAGGAGAGGTTTACTGGCAGAAAACCTGATTTGTCTCATCTGAAAGTCTTTGGATGCATTGCATATGTGCATGTCCGAAAGTTGAAAAATGTGTGTTTATTGGATACTCCCTTGAGCAAAAGGGATACAGGTGTTATAACCCTGCTACACGTGAGTTGAGGGTAAGCAGGGATGTTGTCTTTGATGAGATGAGCAGTTGGTATGCTGCTAAAAAAGAAGCTGTTGGGGCTGATGTGAGTGGAAGTGTGGTTGCACAGGATGCAGGTCAGCAATCACAGTCTTTGAGTGGACCAAGAGAGTCCTCATCTAGTGGGTCTGTTTTGATAGACCATGGAGTGGCAAGCTGCGTCATAATACCAGTCCTGCAAATGTGATTAGTACATCACGTAAAGGAAAAGAGAAAGTGGTTGAGCACCTTGGTATGCCTGACATTTCTGCAAGGCATTCTCATGTTGATGGAGAGTCTAGTGGCTCAGATATGAGCCTTGATGAGGAGCTTGGGATCCAAGCTATGAGAACACCTGGTGTAAAGAAGGCTATGGAAGCCATGAATGAAAAGCTGCGAAGATCTGGGAGAGTGAGAAATCCTGTGCAGAGATTTACCTATGATGGTTATGTGGCACATCACTATGCATATATGGCAAAGGTTGTGTAGGTTGTTGAGCCCACATGCATTGATGAGGCTGTTGGAAATGTGTGTTGGGAGAAAGCTATGGATGAGGAGATGGATGCACTATATGGAAATGAAACTTGGGATTTAGTGCAATTGCCTGAAGGCAAGAAAGCCATTGGATGCAAGTGGGTGTACAAAGTTAAACATAACAGTGATGGAAGCATAAACAGGTACAAGGCTAGATTGGTAGCCAAAGGATATGCGCAGACATATGGCATTGATTATGAGGAAACTTTCAGCCAAAGGATATGTGCAGACATATGGCATTGATTATGAGGAAACTTTCAGCCCAGTTGCCAAGATGACAACAGTGAGAGTTGTGATAGCAGTGGCTGCGTCAAAGCAATGGTCTTTACATCAGATGGATGTAAAGAATGCATTCTTGCATGGGGATTTGCAAGAAGAGGTGTATATGTTGCAGCCACCTGGTTATGAGGATGTGGGTCACCCCGAGCATGTTTGCAGGTTGAAGAAAGCCTTGTATGGCTTAAAACAAGCACCAAGAGCATGGTCTGACAAGATTTATGAATATCTTGTCACTATTGGCTTTCATGTAGCCAATGCAAATTTCTCGTTGTATGTGAGACACGGTGATAGAGGGGTTGTGCTTGTTGTCATCTATGTAGATGACTTGATCATTACGGGGGACCATGATGCAGAGATCCTTGATGTAAAGATCTTGCTTAGATAGAAGTTTGAGATGAAGGATCTGGGGGAGCTCAGATATTTCTTGGGCATTGAGGTGATTAGGTCACCACATGGTATTGGATTACTGCAGAGACAGTATGGCTTGGACATGTTGTCCAAGTATGGTATGACAGGCTGTAAGCCTATTTCTATGCCATTGGATCATAATGGCAAGCTGAGTGCAGATTCAGGAGAGATCTTGGAGGATCCTACTATGTATAGGCGCATAGTAGGAAGCTTGATCTACATGACGATCACCAGACCAGATTTGAGCTATGTTGTTTAGTTGGTGAGTCAGTTTATGCAGGTTCCACGAAAACCGCATTTGGATGCAGTGAGACGCATACTGAGGTATGTGAGGTCTACTTTGCATTGTGGACTATTCTATGAGACTGGGACAGAGATATGTGTACATGGGTACACAGATGCTGATTGGGCTGGTAGTATCTCAGATAGAAGATCTACCAGTGGATGCATGTTTTCTTTGGGGAGTGCTGCTGTGACTTGGAGCAGCAAGAAGCAGCCTACGGTTGCTCTATCCAGTACAGAGGCCGAGTACAGAGGAGCTGCTATGGCAGCATGTGAGGTAGCTTGGTTGAGAAAGCTACTTGTAGATTTGGGTCTATCAGTGGGGATAGACAAGTTGTCATTTTCTGTGACAACATTAGCAGTATAGAGTTGGCCAGGAATCCCGTCTTTTATGCTCGTACTACGAAGCATATAGAGGTCCACTACCACTTCGTCAGAGAGAAGGTCTTGGCAGGAGACCTTGGCCTTGTTTATGTCAGCACAGAGGATCAGGTAGCTGACATCTTCACCAAAGCATTGGGTACAGAGAAGCTCCGCAGATTCAGGGCTTCGCTTGGTGTACATGAGATGGAGTTGAGCTCGAGGGGGAGTGTTGAGATATCGAGCTCATCCAGTGAGGCGGTGGACACTGATGACCCGCTTGGGGGATAGGCCCCACTTACACCACTGGCATGGTTGGTGAGATCTTGGGTGATATGCAGCCAGTGGGATGTCAGACTGTGTGACAGCCATTCTAGAGACTGGCATAGTTATAGCGCCAGCTCATTTAGTCGGGTTCACACTATAGAGAACCTGTGTATGTATTTGGTTGAGTACCTTTCATATTATGTGTACTCTTATCTTGTATATGGTGTGTTGAGTGTTGAGTAAAGAAGAAGATTTTCAGCCTCTCACCTTGTGTGTTCATCGCTAGTAGGGTTTTGTGAGTGTGTGTGTGCTTGCAAGAGCTCAAGCTCTCTTCCCCCCTACATCTTTTCAATATGTGATACTTGGCACCTTGGTTTCAGGTGGAACAGGACTGCCATTCTTTCCTTACAGGAAATGGCAGAGGATTACTTGGAGAAATACTTTGAAGATGCAATGCTTGTAGCAGCCCATGCTCATAGGGTAACTCTGATGGCCAAAGACTTCAACACTTTGTCTAGAGTGAGATGGAGGTAGGACAAGCTGGTCCATCCTGTGGAATGGCAGGACATAAAAATGAGAGACATATTATTAATTCCACCTACAAGAAAATTGAAGGTAGATAAGGTGAAGGTTGTTGAAGTAACCCACTCAAAGAGCACCAAAGGGAAAGCTGCTTATGAGGAGTCACTGAAGCAGCAAATAGAAGAATCCAAATCTGCTATGGATGTGGAGACTGTACAGATGGAGCTGCAGATACAGAGAAGGTTACAGGAGCTGGGCCCTAACATAGTTGTCCATATTGAAGATGAAACTTCAGAGAATAATTTTGACTTGACAAAACCATGCTTAGCAGCATTGGCTCATAAGAATGAGTATTGCTCAGATACTATCATTCTTGCAATACTCTAGTAAGTGTCTTTTATTTTACATTTGTTTGCAAAACAATCCTTATTGTACCTCCTCCTTTACACCCTACCCTAATTATTATTTTGTCCAATGTAGCATGATGAGAAGCTGGCTGAACCATGCTGTACAGCATATAGTTCATATTATTGATCCTACCATTTCCTTCAAGTTAAGAGATCCAAAGGAAACTCCCATGGATATTTCCAATTGGTTCAGACACTGTGATTTTGATCATGTCGATATTTTGCTACTTCCATACCATAACAAGTATGTGGGTGACTGCTTCTTTTGGGATTCTAGGTTTTCCTCCTGAAGACTCGTCAAGTTCTTTACTGCAAAGCCATATAGTCCGACCTTTTGTATTCACTTGTGCTGAAACATAGGGTCCAACATGGCGTTGTAGGGGTCAAACTCCACTTGCTTGCCACTACTAGCCATGGCTGATTCTGATTGCTGAGGTTTGCAACAAGAACAGGGAAAGACAGGCGATAGCGAGAGAGCGAGAGAGCAAGTTGTGAATAATTCTAGGAGAGAGAGGGTAGTTGGGGTGGGGGGTTTGGTTGTTGTAGGGTCTCTTGATTAGGACTGCAATTTTAGGGGTTTTGCTCCTTTCCATGATTATTTCCCCAAAAGCGAGATAACCGCCCAAAAATGTCATACCCCTTTCTTTGCTTTTCATCATACATTCTCTCTCTGTTTGATGTTACCCATTGGAGTGCTCCACATGTGTCTTTATTTGGTTTCACTATGTAGATGGGGATTATTACCACCATGCACTATTCCACTGTTTCTATCTTTGTGCTATTGGTTGCTGTCCTTTATCATTTCCTTCTCTATAGGGCCTGAGTCGGAGTCTGTTTACAAGCTTGGGGAGTATTTCACCACTTAGTGTTTGCAACTCAAATATGCCTGAGCTTAATTGTTTTGCTATCTGATAGGGACCCATTCAATAGATTTTGAGCTTACGTGGGTGTGGTCCGAGTGTTGAATTAAACAGTAGTACTTTGTCTCCCTCCTGAAAGATCTTATGTTGCTGTTCCTGTCTACGCATTGCTTTCTTCTTTTTTGAGTGATGTTTGCCAACCATGCATTGTGTAGTCTTGCTTTCTTTCAGCTGCATGAGATGCTACATCCGCTTTTTGATTGATTCCTTTGGGCTGAGCCTTTCAGTCAAGGCTATTCTGAGGTTGGGGACAACATATTGCATTTGAACTACTACCTCTAAGCCATAGGCTAAAGAGAAATGGGGTGAACCCAGTGTTTATCTTGTGTGCTGTGCGAAACGCCTAGAGTGCAGAGTGCAGCTTTTCATCCCAGTTTGTTCTATTATGATTGAGTGTATTTAGGAGGATCTATTTTAGCACTTGATTTGTAGATTTTGCTTGATCATTTGCATGCTGGATAGTGGATCATTGATTTCTTGTGCAAGATCATGTGTTGCTGAGTCAGCTGAATCACCTCATTGATGTGTTTTCCTTGATCACTTGCCAGCTCCATCGAAGATCCAAATCTCATCATGATATTCTTGTACAAGAATTTGGCTATTGCTATAGCTGAATTATCCTTGAGGGCTTTTGCCTCCACCCATTTATTGCAGTAGTTAGTTGCCACGAGGATGTATTTGTTGCCAATTTTTGCAGCTGAATTCCCTGAGGGCTTTTCTCCTTGAGGGCTTTTTCCTCCACCCATTTATTGTAGTAGTTAGTTGCCACGAGGATGTATTTGTTGCCAGTTTTTGCAGGCTGAATTCCCTGAGGGCTTTTATCTCCATCCATTTAGTGCAGTAGTCAGTTTCCATGAGGATGTATTTGTTGCCAATTCTCCTTGTTGAGGGTTTAAATGGTCCTGCAACCCACTTTTGAAAGGGTTCAAGTGGTAGGACTGGCTGATAAGGCATTTGATCAGTAGTAGCTGATGGTTATCTGATGAGGCATTTGATCAGTAGCTGATGGTTATCTGATCCTTTGACATACATCACACTGCTTGGCATGATCCCATGCATCTTTAAGTACCACGGGCCACCATAAGCCGGCATGCAAAACTTTATTGCCTGTTGTTTCTCCAGAGTAGTGCTCGCTTTGACACTCCCTGATGTGCTTCTATCATCACAGTTGTTTGTTCACGGCTTGGCACACATCTGCGAACAACTTCGTCTATGCCTTTTTTGTATAGAGCTCCTATAATTTCAAGGTAATTTCTGCTTCTAAGAGCTTCTATTAGCACGACTGTTTGTTCATGGCCTAGCACACATCTGCGGGCAACTTCGTCTATGCTCTTTTTTGTATAGAGCTCTTGCAATTTCAAGGTAATTTCTACTTTTAAGAGCCAGTTTCTTTCGCTGATCTCTGCTCATGTTAGCAGGTAATATCCCTTCTGTGTTGAACTAAAGCATGTCAAAGTACCAATTTCTTTCCATGGGTACATACTGAACAACAAACAGGCTTGCATCTAGGAACTGATTAGCCACCCCTATAGGCTGCTCTCTTGTGTCTATTTTGCTGAGGAAATCCGCTACTGCATTTTGATTGTCGGGAGTGTGCACAATGGTAAACTGAAATTCTTGCAATAAAAGCATCCACCTTGCCAACTTTCCAATCAGATCTAGTTTATTTACCAAATACAGTAGTGTCTGATGATCTACATGAAACACAAATTGATTTCCCATCATATAATGATGAAATTTATTGACTGTGTAAATCAGTCCTAGGGCTTTCCTTTCAGTGGTGATATAATTCTTCTCAGCATGTGATAGCATTCGACTAGCATAATATATAGGCCTACACCACACCGTTATTCTATTTGCTGCATCAGCACACTTACGATTGCTGTGTCCAATGCATCCACGAACACATGGAACGTCTTGTCTCATTCAGGTGGTTGAATTATTAGAGCACTAGCAAGAATTCTCTTCAGATTTTGGAAGGCCCCCTTGGGTTCTTTTGACGACCAAAGGAATTCTACCCCCTTTTTTTTGAGGGTGTAGTGGCTCTGCCACATCAGCAAGGTACATGAGGAATCTATTGTGACATTTAATTTGGCCAAGGAATTTGCCGAGCTCCTTTAGGTTTTGAGGTGGATTCATCTGGCTTATCATCTTGACCTTTATCGGATCAACAACAATTCTATCTTTCGACACATTGTGTCTTAGAAATGTTCCGCTTCTCATAGCAAATGCACATTTCATTGGGTTTAGTTGCAGCTTAGTTTGCTTGCATCTTTCTAAGCATAGGTTTAGCTGATTCATATGCTCCATGCACTTTCCAAAGACACTAAAGTCATCCATAAACACATGTATGAATTCTGTTAGATAATCAAAAAAAATTTCTTGTTCCATGCGTTGGAATGTTGCGGATGCATACCGGAGTTCGAAGGTCATGACATATGCGAATGCTCTTTATTCCATTGATGAATGCACTCTTTTCCATGTCTTCAGGTGCCATTATGACTTGATTATATCCACTCAATCCAGGAAGGAATACATCTCATGGCCGGCCCAACATCTAGTATTGAGTTTGTGAAAGGCAATGGAAATGGATTCGGTATAGTAACTACATTCAGCTTCCTGTAATAATCTACACAAACTCTTAGCTACCCATTCTTCCTTGGCACGATCACTATTGGGCTCAGCCAAGTTGCTTTCTCAATTGGGTGGATGAATCCCACTGCCAATAATTTGTCAATCTCCTCCTTGACTTGCTTGGTGTAGTTGGGATTCATTCTCTGTACCTTTGCTGCTTGATCGGAACTGCATCTTCCTTTAGGTGTATCTTGTGCTAGTAGAAGCTTAGGTCAGGCATGTCTGTATAGCTCTAGGAAAAGACATCTTTATATTGGGTCAACAGTTCTTGAAGTTCATTTTTCATTGCTTGCTCCAGCTTTGCACTTATTTTTATTGTCTATGTGGTTGCTCCTCTGTTTCCAAATTGAGCTCCATGAGCTCCTCCTCTTGTACTTTGATGGATTGCTACTACTCCCTGTCTTTGCAGTGCATTGTCTCCATCCATTCTTTTAGCCCTTTGGCTGATAGGTCTTCTTCTGCATTCTCTAAGGATTCAACTTCTTCTGTATGCTCCTCCGATACTCCTTCTGTGTTTGCTCTGGCTTTTCTGACAAAGTTTTCTCTACAGGTTGCACGTTTAGTACCTCTATTGAGTACTTGGACACAATCTTTTCTATATGTCCACTTGGAACACTTATATGAGATCTGGAACACTTTTCTATGTCCACTTGGAACACTTATATGAGATCTGGATTCTCTTCTCCTCATCCTCTTCAATCCCTTCCAACATGTTTAGTCCTTCTGCATACAGTGGTATGACAGAGGGATTCAATTTCCTCTTGGGGTTTGTGAATATATTTACTTTCTTTTTTCCTTTTCTGTTTGTGATCTGATCCCTTTGCCAGTCATGCTTGATCTTACCTTGGCTTAGCCAAGGTCTTCCTAGTAGCATTGGATATGATCCCTCATTCTCCATTCAAAGAGAATAAAAATATGTTTGGGAATTCATAGCTAACAATCTGAATGTGTTCTCCTCGGACTAATCCTAGGGGTTGGACTCTGTGCTGATCTGCCGTCTTCACAGCAAGTGGATCATGGTCATATTTTGTGAGACCAAGTTCTATTGTTATGGATTCTAACAGTATATTTACTTTCGAGCCTCCATCCAATATGATTTCTTGGATTTGCTTCCCTTTTAACATTAGTGTTATCTAAGGTACATCATTATCCGTCTATGGTATTTTTGTTGTGTAGACTAACTTGCAGTTAGCTTTTGACTCACTGTTGCTGCTAGAGGAATCAGACAAGCTGTTGTCCTCTTTCTTGGAACCTAGCAGATTGGTCAGCAATTTTCTCATGTAGTTGGGCACTAAGGATAGGAGTTGATCAAGAGATATGTCCACTTTTAAACCTTTCATATCCTCCCATATGCCGTAATGTCCTGCGTTTTCCAGTGGGTTGCTGTTTCGTTGAGGAACTTCTTTTGCCATTTGCTGCTCTCTCTTTTCCAGGGCACCTCAAGATTCCACCTCCTTGTTGCTTCTTGTTGCTAATTCAGCTCAAACTATGGAATTTTCCGTCAGTTTGTCTGATCCTTGTACCTTGCAAGGCTCACCTTCCCACAGCTTTCCTTGTTTTGCCATCATGGCCATAATGCGGGGATTCTCCTCCCGTGACACTTCTTCGTCTGACTCCTTGCGAGGCTTATCTTCCCACAACTTTTGTTCTTTTGCCTTCTCGTGGATTTCCTCTGTTCCTCTTAGACCCTGTCCAATTTGAAGTATTTTCTTCCAACTTTCCTTCTGTGCTTGTTGCACCTCCTTTGTCGTAGAGTCTCTGACTTGTTTTTTTTTTCATTCTATACTAGTTTCCTTACGACTGGCGGGTTCATCTGACACACAGCTAGCTTCTCTTTCTCCTTTTAGGATCTAGTGATTACGGCCTAAGTTGGCTATACATCTTCCAGCTCTTTGATTTTGATCACATTGATAGACGGTGCTGCAACATATGCCCCCGTTGATTTTTCATGTAGCTCTTGTTGGTGTTTCTGAAACAACTGATAATCATTCCACCTGTGGTAGTTTGACGGTAATAACATTGGAATCCGTCTGACTGCGTAGCACCACCTCTTCCTTTGGCCATAGTAAGGTCTGTAAGTTGCAGGTGCAATAGCCATGGGTGTTACTATTATTATTGCATTGACAAATGTGCCTGCCCAATTCTTAACATTATATTTGCAATTGGATGTCAGGTGTGTGAAGGTTTGGCAGATGGCACAGGTCGACTGCATCTTGCATTCCACCTTCAGATGTCCCTCATTCTTGTAGATTGGGTAGAAGACACTTGCTTGGTAGTCAGATGAGTTGGAGGTCTTTCTAGATCCCACAACGAGATTCTCCACAACATTCTTGGCTAGGACATCCACCTCGTCCTTCTTGCCCTTGTGTTTGTCCTTCTTGTTGCACGTGGTCTCCTCAGTGTCTAACTTAGATTTCGAGTCTTCTGATTCCGACTTGCTTCCAAAGTCTCTATATGAAGAGTCATACTTCTTACTTTTCTTTTTCTTGGACTTCTTTTCCAAGTCAACCCTTGCCAATCTCTCCACCCTGCAGTTGATTACACACTATGAGTGGGCAATAAGTTGCCTTGCTATTGCTTATGCAAGAAGTTCCTCTACCCTTGTGGAGTGCTGCGCTGCCGAAATGTTGTCTTAGTGAGAAAAATGGTGAGAGTAAAGCCAAGAGGATCGCCAAAGTGTCGGGGGTCAATCCGACGGGCAAGATAGGCACTTATTGGTTGAAAGAAAATCTATCTCAATGCCTAAGACCAATGGGTTCAGAACTCACAAGCTCACAGAGAGTGAACACAAAATACATACACGAAACCCAGAAGTTCACTCTCACACTTGCTCACTTAGACAATACACAATGAAAAATGTTTAGACACTCTCTATTACTATTCTCCTAAAACTAGTACAATGCTACTTTGTCAACAAACTCTATCTGTGATTGTTCTCTCTATCTCTATATATCTCTATCTCCTAACTGCTATAATTGCTTCCTACTTTACTATTTTGGAAGGACCTTCTTTCTTGTCTCATTGTTGGCCTCTTTGTTACAAGAATATTCTATTACAAGACTATTATAATAGCATAGATATCATTATAATGAGTGCGCATGTGCATTGCCATTTGTGCACTACCGTCATCTATTGTTGGCCTATGTTTGTTGGGTCAGTCTTTCAGGTCCCACCAGTGTGCAACTTCTGTCGGGCAGTCAACACTGGGAAGTAGAAGATCATCGTGCCACTCTCTGGGTGGACGGTATATGGAGTGATATAACACCACACATATGCGAATGGGAGCCACTGTCTCCTCGAACATGCTAGTGCCTTCGGGGAGACACCAGAAGAAACTATAGTCAACTGGCTATCCCAACACCTTAGGGGGGCCGCTTGGCGACTTGGGAGGGAGAACCCACATCAGAGATGCAGCGATGATCATCTCTATTGGGTTTGAAAAATGATGGATTAGATGGTGGATCGAGCTGGTAGGTTGTCTTCGCTTCAGGTCTAGCGTAGTCTGGGGGTGGCGGGAGTGCTCTAGTGAGGCTGAAGGGGGGGAGGAAGGCTTTTGGTGTAGTTGGAGTTGAGGGAGATACGGGGGGGAGGAAGGGTTTCGGTGTAGTTAGAGTTGAGGGAGATACAGGGGGCGGGGGGAGTCGAAGCGAAAGGTGGGGGAGGGGGGTAGGGTGGAGAGATTGACAAGGGTTGCAAAGAGGGGGATGGGGAAGAAGGGTTCGCTTGGAGGGTGGGGGGGAGGGCAAGCTTAGGAGGGTCATCTAGCCTCTCGAGAAACTGAAAGCCTGGAGGGTAATCGTGACGAGGTAATGGTCTCTAGAAGGGGGTGCGGGGGCAAGGGGAGGGTGCGGGGCAGATTCCTCAAAGGTACTGAGGGGGGGTGCCCATCACCATCGAGGGTCTCTTGAGGTAAATGCTCAAAACGATTCTTTGACATAACTGTATCCTCTTGGATCTTGCTAGCTTGGCGTGCTATCGGCACCACTGTGCTCTGGAAGTCCGCGGGGTGGTTTTGCCTCGAGCGGACGGTTTGCCACTCGTGCACTAGTCTTAACTAAGATCGTGTCCCGGTGCTCTGGTAGCTAGGGGCTAGTGTCCCATTATCCCCCGGGGAAGGTTTGAGTTGGGCACCAAGGGGGGGGAGGGGCAATTGGAGGTGGCTGCTTGTTGGAAAAGATTTGGCGAGGTGTCCCATCTGCTTGCAGATGAAAGAGTGGCCTAGGAGGCCATAGTACTCAACTCTTTGTAAAATAGGGTCTACCCGCATGCTAGGGAGAAAAATGGTGTGAGGCACTAACTTCAGGGAGACAATGCAAATACGAAGGGATGGAATCCCAACCATGCATGCAAGAACTGAAGCGGCGGTGGGAGGGGATTCCATCACTCTTTTGATAGCACCATCTATCATTGGGAGGAGGGGAAGGTATTGAAAAGATGTAGGGGAGAAGAGAGCTTGAGCTCTTACAAGCACACACTCACAAATCCCTAAAAAAGAACACACAAGGTGAGAGGCTGAAAATCTTCTTCTTCTTCACACAACACTCAACACACCATATACAAAGATAAGAGTACACACTTATGAAAAGGTACTCAACCAAATACATACTAGGGTTCTCTATATTGTGAACCCAACTAAATGAGCTGGCGCTATAACTATGTCAGTCTCTAGAATGGCTGTCACACAGCCTGTCATCCCACTGGCTGCATATCACCCATGATCTCACCAACCATGCCAGTGGTGTAAGTGTGGGGCCTATCCCCCCCCAGGCGGGTCATCAGTGTCCACTCCCTCACTAGATGAGCTCGATATCTCAACACTCCCCCTCGAGCTCAACTCCATCTCATGTACACCAAGCGAAGCCCTGAATCTGCGGAGCTTCTCTGTACCCAATGCTTTGGTGAAGATGTCAGCAACCTGATCCTGTGTGCTGACATAAAGAAGGTCAACGTCTCCTGCCAAAACCTTCTCTCTGACAAAATGGTAGTGGACCTCTATATGCTTCGTGCGCGCATGAAAAACTGGGTTCCTGGCCAACTGTATACTGCTAATGTTGTCACAGAAAATGACAACTTGTCTATTCCCACTGATAGACCCAAATCTGCAAAGTAGCTTTCTCAACCAAGCTACCTCACATGCTGCCATAGCAGCACCTCTATACTCGGCCTCTGTACTGGATAGAGCAACCATAGGCTGCTTCTTGCTGCTCCAAGTCACAGCAGCACTCCCCAAAGAAAACATGAAGCCACTAGAAGATCTTCTATCTGAGATACTACCAGCCCAATCAGCATCTGTGTACCCATGTACACATATCTCTGTCCTAGTTTCATAAAATAGTCCACAATGCAAAGTAGACCTCACATACCTCAGTATGTGTCTCAATGCATCCAAATGTGGCTTTCAAGGAACCTACATAAACTGACTCACCAACCAACAGCATAGCTCAAATCTGGCCTAGTGATCATCATGTAGATCAAGCTTCCTACTATGCGCCTATACATAGTAGGATCCTCCAAAATCTCTCTTGAACAGCATAGCTCAAATCTGGCATGGTGATCATCATGTAGATCAAGCTTCCTACTATGCGCCTATACATAGTAGGATCCTCCAAAATCTCTCTTGAATCTACACTCAACTTGCCATTCTGATCTAATGGCACTGAGATAGGCTTACAGCCTGTCATACCATACTTGGATAACATGTCCAAGCCATACTGTCTCTGCAGTAATCCAATACCATGTGGTGACCTAATCACCTCAATGCCCAAGAAATATCTGAGCTCCCCCAGATCCTTCATCTCAAACTTCTGTCTAAGCAAGATCTTTACATCAAAGATCTCTGCATCATGGTCCCCCGTAATGATCAGGTCATCTGCATAGATGACAACAAGCACAACCCCTCTATCACTGTGTCTCACATACAGCGAGAAATCTGCATTGGCTACATGAAAGCCAATAATGACAAGATATTCAGAAATCTTATCAGACCATGCTCTTGGTGCTTGTTTTAAGCCATACAAGGCTTTCTTCAACCTGCAAACATGCTCGGGGTGACTCACATCCTCAAAACCAGGTGGCTGCAACATATACACCTCTTCCTACAAATCCCCATGCAAGAATGCATTCTTTACATCCATCTGATGATGTAAAGACCATTGCTTTGACGCAGCCACTTCTATCACAACTCTCACTATTGCCATCTTGCAAAACTGGGCTGAAAGTTTCCTCATAATCAATGCCATATGTCTGTGCATATCCTTTGGCTACCAATCTAGCCTTGTACCTGCTTATACTTTCATCACTGTTATGTTTTACTTTGTACACCCACTTGCATCCAATGGCTTTCTTGCCTTCATGCAATTGCACTAAATCCCAAGTCTCATTTCCATATAGTGCATCCATCTCCTCATCCATAGCTTTCTCCCAACACACATTTCCAATAGCCTCATCAATGCATGTGGGCTCTACAACCTGCACAACTTTTGCCATGTATGCATAGTGATGTGCCACATAACCATCATAGGTAAACCTCTGCATAGGGTTCTTCACTCTCCCAGATCTTCGCAGCTTTGCATTCTGACTTCCATAGCCTTCTTTACACCAGGTGTTCTCATAGCTCGTATCCCAAGATCCTCATCAAGGCTCATCTCTGAGCCACTACTCTCCATCAGCATGAGAATGCCCTGCAGAAATGTCAGGCATACTAAGGGACTCAACCACTTTCTCTTTGCCTTTATGTGATGTACTACTCACATTTGCAGGACTGGTATTATGATGCAGCCTACCACTCCATGGTCTATCGAAGAACTGAACCACTAGATGAGGACTCTCCTGGTCCACTCAAAGACTGTGATTGTTGACTTGCATTCTGTGCAACCACATTTCCACTCACATCAGCCCCAACAGCTTTTCTTTTTCAGTAGCATACCAGCTGCTCATCTCATCAAAAACAACATCCCTGCTTACCCCCCAACTCACGTGTAGCAGGGTTATAACACTTGTATCCCTTTTGCTCAAGGGAATACCCAATAAACACACATTTTTCAGCTTTTGGATCCAGCTTTGTTCTTAGCTCATCTGGCACATGCACATATGCAATGCATCCAAAGACTTTCAGATGAGACAAATCAGGTTTTCTGCCAGTAAACCTCTCCTTTGGAGTTACATCATGTATGGCTACAGTTGGAGTCCTGTTCATGATGTAAAGTGCTGTACAAACAGCCTCAGCCCAATAGCTATGTGGCATATTCTTCTCTCCCATCAATGCTCGCGCAATCTCAGCAATGTGCCTGTTTTTTTGCTCAGCAACTCCATTTTGCTACGGAGTGTATCTGCATGTAAACTGTCTCCGAATACCATTCTTCTTCAAAAATTTAGAGAACTCATTGGAGAAGTACTCTCCCCCTCCATCTGACCTTAGGCACTTTACATATTTCCATGTTTGCTTTTCAACCATAACTCTGAAATTCTGAAAATGAGTGAACAGCTCACCCTTCTCCTTCATGAAGTATACCCACACTTTCCTTGTGTGGTCATCAATAAATGTCACATAATACCTGTAGCCTCCCATAGACATGGTCTTCATAGGACCCCATACATCTGAATGCACAACATCTAGTGCATTTCTGCTTACATTTCTGTGCTCACATTTCTGTCACGTGGAAATACATGCTTTGTTCGCTTTCCAAATTGGCATGCTTCACATATTTTCTGCATACCTTCAACTTTAAACCTTGGCAGCCCTGTCACAATTCCTTTAGTCTGCATAGACTTCATTTTCTGCACATTCACATGTCCAATTCTTTTATGCCAAATGTCTGTGTCTGCGCAACAATTTCTGAACCATTTGTAAACATCGCATCACTCACTTCAGGCATGTTTACATTCAATGTAAACATTCTGCCCACTCTGTTACCTTTTGCAACCAACCTGCACTTGTCTTTAAAGTCTTTAACATAACAACCATCAGGGTTAAACCGAACCTGCAAACCCTGCTCAATCATCTGGCCAACTCAAACCAGATTCTTTGTTATGTTCAGAACATGAAGTACATCTGCAAGGTACTTCACTTTGCCATCTTGCATAGACAATGGCACATCTCCAACATGGGCAATTGGATGAGCAGTGTCATCCCCTGTTTCCACAAAACCTGGTCTTTCAAGGTTTTTCATCTCCTTGAACCACTCCCCATGACTTGTCATGTGGTTCGAAGCACCTGAAGAATCAACGTACCATACATCATCTTTATGTGCTGCTTCAATATTTTCAGACATGGCATTATCAACATGCTGCATAACAAACAACCTTTCATTATCCTCATTGTTTCTGCTCGAGGATGCATAGTTGTTTTGCTGCAATTTTTCATTTTGCATGTCAGCATGCTTCTTATAACAATCTGCCTGCACATGTCTAGGCTTACCCACAATAAAAGCATCCACGTGTATCATTATACTGCCTTTGCCAATTTCCATGACCTCTTTGACTCCCCCTGCCTCTTAATTGGCCTCTTTCACCTGTGTGTTGTTGTTGTTGGGACTGTTGTTGTTGTTGTTGCTGCTGGCCATAATTCTGATTACCTGTTCGGCCACCTCCTTGGCTGCGTCCACGGCCTCCTCTACCTCGTCCTCTTCTTGAACTTGTGTAGAAGGCCTGTTGCTCTGAACTGTTTTTGTTTTGTGAAGACTGTTGATCTTCACCCAAGCTCTTCTCTTCTATAATCAACATAGACACCAAATCTGTGAAATTGGAAATGTTTTCCCGAGTCTGAAGACGTCTTGAACGCCTTGTATTGTGGCCCCCGAGACCACATAGACAGACTTCCACCTTATCATCAACATCGCTACTGAAACACCAAAAGATGCAAGGGATTCCACAATACCCTTGATCTTCAATGCATAGTCATTCACAGACATACTCTTTTTCTCCACAGTATGAAGTTCATTTTTTAACTGTATCTTTCGTGCCTTGGTATTCGTTTCATAGAGTTTTACCAAGGTGTCCCATGCCTCCTTGGGGAACTTGGCATCCTGTATGTGCCCCAATCATGGTGTCCTGTATACTGATAGAGAGCCAATACATAACTTTTCTGGCTCCTTGGTTCCAATACTTGAACTCTTTCACATCTGCAACAGTTGGATTGATCTCTGGTATCTCCGGTGCCTCTTCATGCTCACCTTCTATATAGTCCCAGTAACCTTTTCCAATAAGGAAATTTGTCAACCTGAACCTCCAAGCATGGAAGTTGTTCTTATCAAGCTTCTCAGCAACTATCTAGCTTATGCTATCATTTGACATCTTGCCAGACACAAATTTACTAGAAACAACACTCTAGTTTGTCCTGCACAAACTGCTGTATTTTCTGCAACGGTACTGTACTACACTCAAATGTGACAACCAGTGACCTCAATGTGCATACATACACCCAATGGCAACTGTTGATGTCCTTGCAGTACACACAATGTCTGCACAACCAATCTATCTTCCTGCAGTTCTTAAAACAGAGTTTTGCAGAGAATCGATGACTTACTCCTGCAGTGCTGGAAATCACCTACTTTTTGAAAAACGGAGGTCGTAACGCACCCGAAACGCATTTTCGGCCTGAAAAGACAACATAGTTGCCCTATAGCTTTACTCGTGCGAAGAAAGCTTCTCAATCAGAGATCATTTGCCGGTGCCCCGACAAGGGTGTAGTCGCCAACACAAATAGGGAAGAGTAGATGAAGCTCTTACCCTCGTACCGCTTCCTGTGCTTCTCTTGCTTGCACCAGCTTAGCCCTTAGCATGAACCAGGCTCTTATACCATGAAAAGATACAGGGGAGAAGAGAGCTTGAGCTCTTGCAAGAACACACACACACTCACAAAACCCTAAAAAAGAACACACAAGGTGAGAGGCTGAAAATCTTCTTCTTCTTCACACAACACTCAACACACCATATACAAAGATAAGAGTACACACTTATGAAAAGGTACTCAACCAAATACATACTAGGGTTCTCTATATTGTGAACCCAACTGAATGAGCTAGTGCTATAACTATGCCAGTCTCTAGAATGGCTGTCACACAGCCTGTCATCCCACTAGCCGCATATCACCCCTGATCTCTCACCAACCATGCTAGTGGTGTAAGTGTGGGGCCTATCCCCCAGGCGGGTCATCAGTGTCCACCACCTCACTAGATGAGCTTGATATCTCAACAGGTATTCCTTCCTAAGACTTGGAAAGAAGACTATCATACGAAAGCTTGAGACGCAAGTGAAAGGATCGGACATCGGGTCGAAGCCTTGTTGAGGAAGATGAAAGGCTTGATGAAGAAGATGGGCTCTTGGATCTTTTCCGACTACGTCAGCTTTTCCCATGATGAGAGTGGGCTGATTTGGAATGGCTCCTCTTCCGTCCATGAGAAGGTGGAGGACTTGATGATCTCTTTTGAGAGGCAGAATTCTTTAATGAAGACTTTTGATTTTCATCCGCATTCTCCTTTGTTGGTTACTTATCCCCTTTCTTCATTTGCTCAATCTTCTTAGATGGTTGCTCAAAGATTCTCATAAAGTTGGGTTTTTGGAGAATAATGTCCAAATTGGTCATAGGTTCTTTAACCATGTGGGTTCTTGGGTCTTCTTGGGTTTGCTTTCCAATTTTGGTGGCTTGGTTCTCTTCTTGGTGCTTCTTGGTGAGTGCTTCCCATTGCTTGAAGAAAAAGAAAAAAAGCACCATGTGTAAAGATTGCTGTCCCGCGTAGGAGAGAGATATAGCTTTTGTGTTGATACCAATGGAAGAGGCCTTCATAAGGGCTATGGCACGGGTGATTAGCTTATCTTCAAGAAAACAAATTCACGCGTAAAACCTTGAAGAAATCTGAAAATAAACAAAAGAGAGAGAGAGAGAGAGTAAATAGAGAGAAGACACTACACCACCAGGAGACGAAATAGCCTTGGGCCGATTGCCCTCCTTCAAGTTACATTAGATAAAACCCCTTAGAGGAGCCTTGAGTATAAGTTCTTAGAGCTAGAGATCTCTCTTGTTTTTTTACATGTCTCAACAATGAGAGAGTAGCTCAATTTATAGTTCTTGCCCAAAAGTACTTAAGAAGAGAACTTAAAAACTCACTTATAGCCCAAAAGGCATCTTTTTAATAATAAAAGCTCTTCTCTTTTAGTATTCAAAAAGCTTTTAATCTTTTTCTTTCCAAAAGCTAGTCACATCATTCCTCCAAAACTTAAGAGTTGTCACACCTTATCTTCAAGAAAAAAATAAATTCACGCGTAAAGCCTTGAGAAAATAAGAGAGAGAGAGAGAGAGAGAGAGAGAGAGAGAGAGAGAGAGAGAGAGAGAGAGAGAGAGAGAGAGAGAGAGAGAGAGAGAGAGAGGGAAGGCACCACACTAAGGGTTAGAATAGCCTCCCTCCCATTAGATAAAATCCCTTGGAGGTGTCCTGAGTACATGTTCGTAGAGGTAGAGAGCTCTCTTGTCTTTTTACATGTCTCAACTATGAGAGAATAGCAGAATTTATAGTTTTTGCCCAAAAGTACTTGAGAAATGTGCTTTAAAACTCACTAACTAATAGTCCAAAAAGCATCTTTTTAATAATAAAAGTTGTTCTCTTTTTAGTATTTACAAAGTTTTGAATCTTTTGCTTTCTAAAAGCTAGTCACATCATTCCAAGCCGATAAGGTGGCCCTGTAATGCTATCTTACCATGTGGTAGTGCCACATCAACATCGCCACACATCATCAATGCCGTCATTTTTTTGTTTTATTTATTTTATTTTATTTTTTGGGTTTGTTTGTTTGTGTTGTTGCGTTTTTGCATGCCAGCAACTTGTATTTTGATGCTTTAGAGATAAAACAGTTTCCCTCAATTGATAGGTATAGATTTTTCTTAGCTTTTCCTTGCTTTTCTCTACTTTTTTCTTGCTCTAGGCCTAGCTCTTCTCGCTTTGGCTCTTGAGACATGGTTCTTCATGTGGAGAATATCCTCCTCTTCTCTTGTGCTTGGCTTCGGGGAGCTCTCATGGTTTTCACTCCACATAAAGTGACCTTGGGTTTGACCTCTCTGGTAGATACTCCCATCACACGTACATAAATATGCTGACAAGAATAAATCAAATGAATAAATGAATGTATAAATAATTCCTTGGTTTTGACACCAATTTCTTGATTTTTACAGTAGTTCCTATTGTAGTCTAACTACCCATATCAGTGTCTAACTATGGTAGACTAACAATATTCATATCCATGTACTTAGTTCTGATTTCCTTCACTGAGAACAATGCTTCCATGACATGGCTAGTTCCATGACTCTTATACAAAAGATTTAGTGTTGTTCAATCTCACAGTTGCGCCTTTTGGATACAACTTAGACAATAACCCTCGAGTTCTAGAATACCCATTTCCCTGCATTAGAATATAAACCTTGAGCATTCTCCTTTGTTCTTGGTCCCTTGGATGCCAAAATACAAAGTTCGGTCCCCTCGCCTTCTTCTAATCAATTATCCTCAATCGAAAATCTTTCTAATATTCTTGTAAAATGTGTGGATACTCCACAAAGAAGTTCTCATCCACCCACTTGGCATCCATTATCACCAAATAATTCTTGAACTTCACAAGATACTTTCTAGTAACCTTGACATGCGATCCCTTTATTTCCTTCTAAAAGACAATCTTCTTTGGTTGAAGGAACTTCCTCTAGCTCTTCAACTTTTAGTGGATCCTCATTCACTGGTTCCAAAGGTTCGGGATCCTTATAAGCTCTTAGGAGACTCACATGAAAGCATTGTGAATCCTCCCAATGATCGAGTAATGCTAGTTTGAAAGCCACATCATTGATCTTTTCTAATATTTGGAAAGGTTTATAGTACCTATTGGACAACTTAGGATAAACCTTCCCTTTGCCCTTCTGCTTTCGAAGCCTTACTTTCTCAAACTTCAACAATATCCAATCACCTGCCTTGTACTCCACTATCCTTCTATGTTTATCCGCAACCTTTTTCTACTTAGCCCTTGACCTCTCTATGGTTGTCCGCACCTGCGCAAAAACCATATCCAGATCTTTGACATACTCATCTACTGCAAAGATCTCATCCTTATTCCTTAGAAGTGGTGGTAGTACAACTTTTCTATAAACAACCTCGAACAATGCCTTTTTAGTGGAACTATGCACTATATTGTTGTACGCAAACTTTACTATAGTGGAAGATACATCTCCCACTCCATTTTCTATTCTACCAGCACTTTAACCAATCTAATATGGTTGAATTTGCTATCTTACTCTGGCCATCCCTCTGTGGATGATGATATGAGGAAGAAAAATCCAATTTTGTCTCCATATTATCAAACAATGCCCTCCAAAACAAACTGGTGGTCCTGGGATCTTGATCACCAATAATAGACTTGGGCATTCCATGATGCTTGAACACTTGTGTCATAAAAATTCTTGCCATGTTTTCTACCTTGATGGTCTTCCTCATTGGAATGAAATGATCTTGCTTATTGAACCTATCCACAATGGTCCAAATACTATCATTCCCAAATTTTGACTTTGGCAAGTAAAACATGAAGTCCATCACTATACTTTCCCATGGCTTTTCGAAGAATAAGTAAGTCATGGAGTCTTTTGACGATTATACTTGACCTTTTGACAAGTCAAGCACTCAGATACATACTTTTCAATATCCTTTCTCATGCTAGGCTCATAGAAGTACCATTCCAATGCCTACATAGTAGAAGAAATACCTCTATGCCATGCATAAGGTGGTGCATGTGACTCCTCAATCACTTTTTGCCTCAAATCCTTGGTTACGCATAACTGTGTATCCATCATCAAATATCCCTCTTTCAAGGAATAGTGATTTAACTGTCTGACCATCCTCTAGCTTCCACATAATCCCACCAGAGTCCTAATCATGCACATAATGATCTCTCATGGAATCCAACTAGGCAATGGTTATTGAATGTACATGGAATCCAACTAGGCAATGGTTATTGAATGTACTTGTGGTCTCCTAGATAGAGCGTTTGCAACTTTCTAAGTGTATGGATACTATTCTTTCCACTTATATTCCATTTGCAGGGAGTTAAGTATTCTAGAACTCGAGGGTTGTTGTCCAACTTGTATCCAAAAGGAGAAACTCTGAGATTGAACAATACTAAATCTTTTATACAAGATTCATGGGGGGACTAGCTATTCATAGAGGCACAAGGAAATTAGAACTGAGTACATGGATATGAATACTGTTAGTCTACCATAGTCAGACATTGACATGGGGAGTTGGACTACAATAGGAAATGAAGAAATTGCTTCTGTGAAAACCAAGGAGCTATTTGTGCATTCATTTGTTCATTTGATTTACGCATGTGAGCATATTTTTGTATGTGTGCCAAGGGTAGGGATTCCCGGTTAAACCTAAGAATGAGCATGTGTGCATGTATTTGTGTCTTTTGACATATAACGGATACGTGTTGATCTTGACAAGAAAAGAAATGTGCCAGCAAACTCCTGACTGAGGGCGACTCTAGAGGTGCAAGATGTGAGAGTATCTTCCAGAGAGGTTAGACCCAAGGCCACTTTTTGTGAAGGGTGAAAACCGTGAGGGAAAGATGCTCCCCAAAGCGAAGCACAAGAGAAAGACACTCCTTATGAAGAATCATGTCTCAAGAGCCAGAGAGAGAGAAGAGCTAGACCCATAGCAAGAAAGAGCAGAGAAAAGCAAGGTAAAGCTAAGACAAAGCTAAACCTATTAGTTGAGGATAGATGTTTAATAAGTTGGAAGGATGTTACCAAAGAATCAAAATACAGGAGGTTACTTACATGCAAAAATGCAACACAATAGAAAAAACAACAAAAAAGTTTTGGAAAAAAAGGTAACGTGGTGAAGATGATGACATGGCACTACCACGTGGCAGGATAGCAATGCAAGGCCACCTCATAGACTTGGAATGATGTGACTAGATTTTGGAAAGAAAAAGATTAAAATATTTTTAAATACTAAGAAGAGAAGAGCTTTTATTATTAAAAAGATGCTTTTTTGGGCTAGAAGTGAGTTTTAAAGCGCTTTTCACAAGTGCTTTTGGGCAAGAAGTAGAAATTCAGCATGTAAAAAGACAAGAGAGCTCTCTAGCTCTAAGAACTTATACTCAAGATTCCTCCAAGGGGTTTTATCTAGGGAGGGGGGGTTTAGCCCAAGGCTATTCCGGCTCCTAGTGTGGTGTCTTCTCTCTCTACTCTCTCTTTTATTTATTTTCAAATTTTCTCAAGGTTTTACGCGTGAATTTATTGTTTTGGGTGGTTGCAAGATCAGGGTGCCCAGTTTTGTCCACTCAGGCACCCTCTAAACAGTAAAAAAACAGGCATTTGTTTACCTTTAGTGGCTAATCTCTCCTAGTAAATGAAGGAATTTTGTTTCAAGTTCTTTTGTTGGAACATCATATTCAAAGTTGGAAATATAGTTGCATAATTTGATTAAGCATTAGATAGTCAAAAGTCCTCATTTTCTTAGGTACAAAGTCAATGTATACACCCTGTCCCAAATTTGAACTGATTCCATAAAATGCTAATAAATTTTACATATAAACTCATATGAGATTCCCACTTTGTATCTTAGATCTTCACATAATATGGAGCTTAACTTGATTTTTCGAGAAAATTTTAAGATATTTGTCTATTTTCTTTAAATATTTCAAGGTCTTTAAAGTGTTATAATATACGCCACTTTTTGTACCCACAATAGCTACCACTTAAAATCCTCAATCTTGTAGATCAAAAGAGTGGGTAGATACTGAGACAATAGTAGAATGTGGTGGTTAGTAAAAATTACAAATCCAATGGTTGGATTTTTAATCATCTCTTTTTCAAAATTCTTCCAGACTATCAGAAGGCCTGCAAATATTAATAATTTGGTTAGTAAAATTACATTTTTGATGTGAATCATCTAAAACCTATAGGGACTAGTGTACTTATAATGGTGCATCTATGGAAAAATAAATTGGATCACTCTAAGTATGGAAAGATCATTTTTTAATCATTTCATCATATTTTTGATTAATTTTGATTAATTAGAATAATTTATATTAATTTAAGTTATATTGGGTTAATTTAAGGACAATCATATTTTCTATTATTTGCATGATCTCATTTTAAGTACCTTGCCCCCCAAAATTTGCTCTTCAAGCATTGTCCCAGTCCAGCATAAACTGGATAAAACTGGACACCCTGATCTTGCAACAACCCTTTTCTTGAAGTAAGCTAAGTACTCATGCCAAAGCCCTTACGAAGGCCTGCTATAGTGGTATTAGAGAAAAGTTTATATCTCTCTTCTATGAGAGATAACGATATTTACAAGTGGTGATTTTTGCTTTTTCTTCAAGAAATGGGAACAAGAAATGGCAAGAACTCACCACACCAAGAAGAGGACCAAGCCACCAAAAGTGGAAAGCAATGTTGAGAATGCAAGCTCATCGGGATCTAGTGGATAGCAATAGCATGTGGATACTAGTCTAGCAGTGCGTGTGGATAATAAGAGCCGCTTCCAGTTGGCTAAGTGTATGGACAATAGACTTAGGTTATTTCAGTGTGTGAACTTATCACTAGGAAAGCGTGCTGTGTTTTGTGTGTACAATGAAGGAAAGCTATGGAACTTCTCTATCATGTATTTGTTGATGGTTTGAGATAATGAGAGCTAATTAGGGTTTGGCTCTCTACCTTGATGTCTATCTCCTTGCTCTTTTCATGGTATCAAAGCAGCCTAGTGCTCTCATTATAATGAGAGCAGCCAAGTGCTCTCATTATAGGGCTTGTGAGTGAGTGAAGGAAGAGGTGGTGAAGAAGCTCTGAAGCCTTCCATTGAAGCTGTGAAGCTTGGAGAACACCCAACTCAAGTAGATCTAAAAGCTAAGCATGGTACTATCCTTCTTCAGCGATGCAGGTGATTTGAACAATATTAGAGCCAAGACTTGGCTGCCCCATGCAAGAGAAGATAGTTTGAGCTTTCCATTAAAGCTTGGAGGCAAGAGGTGTATGTGATGTATCTGACACCAGGATGTATTAGCAATTGAATGAGGTGCAAGAGTAACTTCAAAACTTGCAATATCTGAGATTTGGAGCAAATAGGTTGAAATTCTGCTTTGTGAACTACTTAAAAACAGAGAATGTATGCATGAAATTAGAGCTATTGGAGGTCATTCATGCACAGATCTGAGGCATTTGGCATTACCTATTGGAGCTAGCAATAAATTGCAAGGTTTTTCAACTTGAATTGAAGGAGGCGGCAACCTGCAAACTGGCGTTAGGTGACCTTGTTGAGTACTGTTTGAAAACTGGGAGCTGTGAGGAGCTATGCACAAGTGTTAACCACAACGAAAACACATCATTAAGCATGATAATGAAGGTGAGTGAGGGTTGTGTGTTGGCCATTTGTAGCAGCAACTGAAAACGAGCTGAAAACGGGCTGTGTACCTCTTTGCAAATCAGCGCTTAGATGTACCCAAATTCTAAAAACATCTAAGACACAACATTGAGCATGGTAATGAAGATGTATAAGGGTTGTGAGATGGTCTTTTACATCAACAACTAAAAACAGGCTACATACCTACCTGGAAATCAACGCATACCTCCAAATGAGCTACTGTGCATGGGATAAAGAGTTTGGAGATAGAAACACTTTTTAAACAACTTGCTTAGGTGTTAATCAAGAGTATTAAGTAAGAAATTAAGGAGCCTTGACTCTTATGTATACACGACAGTAAAAAACGACTTGTATGGGCTGTTGAGAATTTGTGTGTAGAATGGGAATTAAGCTACTATACTGTGCTTGAGCTTATATGAGCTTAACGTATCATCAAAATAGTATCATTACATGCTAATTTGTGTAGAATGGGAATTGAGCTACTATACTGTGCTTGAGCTTATATGAGCTTAACGTATCGTCAAAATAGTATCATTACATGCTAATGAACATGGTTAATCATGGAATTGATCAATATGAAAATGGACATGCATAGTACAAGGAAGAGAGAGTGCTACAAATCAGTAGATTTCAACAACAAGAATGGCATTTGTGGACAGGTTTGAAACAGGGATGTATGTGATGCAAGAGAATGGTATGCACAAGTGATGTATACATGCATCACATGTGACTAAGCTCATTCTGAAAAGTGGAGGACCTTTTTGGATGTGTTTCTTAGACACCAAGTTATTTTCAGCTTATGCAAACAATGGTTTTGAGTCCTGGATTCTGTTGCCATAAAAGCTGTGGGAAGTGTGGACAACATTGGGGTGACGAAGTACATGTATGTATGTGTGTTTGAGTTGATTGTTTGTAATACTCAGTGAACATTGTGCATAACAAAATGAGTGACAATCCAGACAAGATTATTGGGAAAAAGCTCAATAGATACAACTTAAAGATTTGGAAGTATTTTGTGATGACAGGTGAGGAGATGGAGCCAAGGATTCCTCTAGTGAATGCAATACCTGCCCAACTTACAGTACATAGGAATTGGACAAAGAGGGTTTTCAAGGTGCTACATTATTTCTCAATTTGTGTGATAAATAGCATGTTATGCCATATTTAAGACACACATAATCCCAAGGATGCATGGGATATATTGGTGAAGCTGTATGATACAACTACATAGTCAAAGAAGATGAAACAATTGAAGCAAAAGATACATAGTGTGACACAAAACAACATGAGCATAAATAATTATGTGTAGGAGATTAAAGGATGTGATGATGCACTTGCATCTATTGGTGCCCTCATGGAAGATGATGATTTGGTTGCCATTGCATTTAATGGTTTGGGCATGGATTACAAAGCATTTGACCCCTCTATCAGGGTTAGAGGTGGAGACTCCCTAGATTTTGATAAGTTGATCTCTTTGCTTATTATGGAGGATATTAAACTTGGTTTTGGTGCTTCATGTAGTACCAGTAGTGAACATATAAGGGATCAAGCATTCTACACTCATAGAGGTGTTAGAGGTAGGGGAGATCTAGTTCGAGAGAATGTACATGTGGACATGCTTGGCATGATAGGCCACAACAACAGGATTTGCAGCCATCATTTGGTACACATGGTGGTAGAGGTTTTTACCCTCATGCTAGAGGGAGGTTTGGATCTCGTGGTAGAGGTCGTTGGCAACCAAAACAACAAAATATGCATGGCATTGAGTGTCATTATTGTAGCAACCTTGGACATATGGCTAGAGACTTCTTCAAAAAAAGCAAAATGATGTTCGTGGTGGTAGAGTACAACATGATAATTATGCATCATCTAGCAATATTGGACATGCATATCATTTGTTTGCCATAAAGCATGTGATGGGTACTATGACATCTCGTTAAAGACAGTAATGACACATGGTATATGGATTCAGTTGCATCAAACCACATGACATGTCATGGAGAGTGGTTTGATAACATGATGCCAACATAAAACTAGGGTTATGTTACTACAAGTGATGATACTCAGCATCCTATTACACATATTGGTAGTGTGCCATTGAGAATGCATGATGGCAAGGTGAAAACTATGTCTGAGGTGTTGTATGTGCCATCTATTACAAAGAGTTTGGCATTAGTTGGACAAATGGTTAAACAAGGATTGCAAGTGAGATTTAATGAACATGGTTGTTTTGTTGAGAACTTTAAGCATGGCTAAAAATTGATTTCTAAAGGTTAAAAATAAGGAAGATTATTCAAGCTGGATTCAAGCATTCCAGAATTGAAGTCAGTCATGTTTTTTGATAGTCGTGGAAGAGTGCCAGACATTGATATTTGGCACAAAAGGATTGGTCATTTAAACATTCAAAAGTTAAAATCTATGCAAAAAAATGTTACAATCCAAAAACTAAACAGGTACTCATTTCTAGAGATGTGGTGTTTGATGAGTTGGCAAGTTGGTACACAAAGATGATGTTATGGTGGATGACATAGATGCAGTAGATGTGCATGAGAACTTGCCAAAAGAGAGAACTACTTCATTATTTGGGCCAGGTAAAACATCAAGTGGAAGTGATAATGTAAGTCCATGGTCAGGAAGATTGAGACATGGTAGTGTGAGCACGTGGAAGTGTTGTTTGAAAAAGGTAAAAAAAAAGTTGAAGGAATTGGCATAATAGATTATGAGTCATCTAGCTCGGAAAGATTAGATAAATAACTTGGCATCCCAGCCTTACACACTTCAAGTGTAAGGCAAGAGTGATATGTTCCTCCGCATGCTAAAGCACAGGGTGTACAAAATGATCCACAGGTTTTGAGAAGGTCACAAAGGATTAAGTATCTAATGGAGAGATTGACATATGATGGATATGCAATGCATTATGCATACATGACATTAATGATAAAGCATGTGGAACCATCATGTTTTGGAGAAGCTAAAGCATGGAAGGGAGAAAGCAATGGATGCCTTGGTACACAATAATACATGGGACTTGGTTGCATTACCAAGTGGAAAGAATTTCATTGGTTGCAAATGGATGTAAAAAGTGAAATGTAAGTCGGATGGATCAATAGAAAGGCATAAAGCAAGGCTGGTCTCGCAAAAGGATATGCATAGATACATGGTTTGGATTATGATGAAACATTTAGCCCCATGGCTAAGATGGGAACAGTGAGACTTGTCATTGCATTGGCTACGTCAAATGGTTGGGAAATGCATCAAATGGATGTAAAGAATGCATTTCTAAATGGTGAATTGTAAGAAGAAGTGTTTATGGAGCATCCAGAAGGCTATGTGCATTCCAAATACCCTACTACATATGTATGTAAGTTGAAGAAGGCCTTGTATGGATTGAAGGAAGTACCACATGCTTGGACAGACAAGATAAGCATGTATCTCATTAGCATTGGTTTTCATGTGGGAACATCAGATTCATCACTATATGCAAAGAAGACATCACATGGTATTGTGGTGATTGTTATCTATGTAGATGTGACAGGTGATTCAAGCAAGGATATTGCTGATGTGAAAGATTCATTATGTGGTGAATTTGGCATGAAAGACTTGGGAGAATCGAGATATTTGCTTGCCATTGAAGTGGTGAAAACAAAGAAAGGTATTTGGTTGGTTCAAAGGTAGTATGCATTGAATATGCTAGCAAAGTATGGCATGATAGGTTGTAAGACAATGAGCACACCATTGGAGCAAAATGTGAAGCTAAGGGCTGATTGTGGTGAAGAGATTGAGGATGTGACAATGTATAGAAAGATGGTTGGAAGTTTGATATACATGACTATCACTAGATCGGATTTATGCTATACGGTTGGTTGGGCTTGTGAGTCAGTTTGTGCAAAGCCCAAGGAAACTACATTTGGATGCAGTGAGAAGAATCTTGAGATATGTGAAAGCTATAGCACATTATGGAGTCCTTTATGAGTATGGCAAAGCTATAGATGTTCATGGATATATAGATGCAGATTAGGCAGGTAGATCTTATGACATAAGATCTACTAGTGGCTATGCTTTCACATTGGAAAGTGCAGTGGTGAGTTGGAATAGAAGAAAGAAACCAACAGTTGCTTTATCTAGCACACAGAGGTAGAGTATAGAGGAGCAACTATGGCTGCATGTGAGGTGGTATGACTGAAAAAGCTACTTGAAGATTTGGGACATCAATGTGATGGGAAAGCAACATGAGCAGCATACAGTTGGCAAGCAATCCAATCTATCATGCGAGGACCAAACACATAGAGGTCCACTATCATATCATCAGGGAGAAAGTATTGGATGGACAGATAGAGTTGATATATGTGAGGACTGAAGAGCAGGTTGCAGATATCTTTACCAAACCACTTACTAAGAGAGCTCTTATAGCATTCTTTCCATTTTCACTAATGAAAATTTGGTGCGAATTCACCTCACACTTGGCTGAAACCCTTTTAATAAGTAAGGTTTCAATAGGACATGCATATCAAGTGTAGATATTTGTTCCAAGTTATGTTTGTGTAAAAGATGGAGAAGTGTAACTTTGCATTCATCATCATACCAAACCTTTTAGGGTTGAGATCCACCATGACTTTAGAGAACTCCCTTGTTCTTTGCTACAATAGTAATATCCTTATTCTTTTACTTAGAAGAAATGGTCCTCTTGAGAATCTGGATAATAGCGCTCTTCCTATGGAACCACGGCATCCCCAAGATGACATCCGAGTGCTTCAAAGGTGAAATATAGAAATTATCCTCATAGTTGACATAACCCTAGACATGAATCCTCAACTTACCAATGATAAGCATTACTGCCATTGCATCAACATGAAACACTTTCACAAGAGAAGTTTGAGTACTTTAGAGATAGGCTTGGAGTACATGAGATGGATATGGTGAGCTTGAGGGGGAGTGTTAAGAATACAAGCTCATTGGGATCTAGTGGATAGCGGTAGCATGTGGACACTAGTATAGTAGTGTGTGGACAATAATGGCCGCGTCCAGCTAGCCAAGTGTGTGGACATTAGACTCAGGTATTTCAGTATGAAGTTATCACTAGGAAAGTGTGCTGTGTTTTGTGTGTGCAATGAAGGAAAGCTATGGAGCTTCTCTATCATGTATGTGTTGATGGTTTGAGATAGTGAGAGCTAATTAGGGTTTGCCTCTCTACCCTGGTGTCTATCTCCTCTATCTTTTCAAGCAAACCCAAGAATACCCAAGACCCACATGGTCAAGGAAACTATGACCAATTTGGATACTATTCTCCAATATCCAGACTTGATGAGAATTTTTAAGAAACTATCTATGAAGATCAAGCAAAGGAAGAAAGGGGATGAGCAACTAACAAAGGAGAATGTGGCTGAAAAATCAAAAGTTTTCATCAAAGAGATCTCCCTTAAAGAAATCACCCAATCCTCCATCTTCTCGTGGAAGGAAGAGGAGCCATTGCAAATTAGCCCACTCTCATAGTGGGAAAAGCCGATATTTGAAAAAGGTCCAGGGGCCCTTCTTCTTCATCAAGCCTTTCATCTTCCTCATCTTTTTCTTCTTCTAGGTCACCCTCTCCACGACATGGAAAGAAAGGGAAGAATGGTAAGCACAAAGCTAAGGAGTTCAAAGGAGGAGGAAGGACAACGCGGTTTACACCTTATGATAGAGCTTACGGTTACACAGACAAAGCCCTCACTTTATCTCGCAAATTTGATATTGTTTTTGGTTTTGGAAACTATTTGTAGTCATCCAAGATTCACATGGCTAGTTTACATCTTACGGAGACAACCAATGAATAGTGGAGTGCACTCATGGTTGAGGGAACATCTCCCAAGAAATGGAAAGATGTCAAGAATCAGTTTTATGATCAATTTTTACCCAAGATGTTGTGCCACTTGCATTGGAAAGATTGCACATTGAAATAGGTGAGACAGTTGATCACTACAACAAGAAAATTTGGGATACATATCTCAAGATTACTCCTTTTTAAGGAGATTTTTGAGAAGTTTAAGTTAAGAAAGTATACAGCTGGTTTGCATGACAACATTCGAGATTTTGTGAATGTGTGCCCAAATGATACCATCCATGATTTGATGTATTTAGCTTTAGTTGTTGGCTGACAGGGTTGACATGGTTAACGAACCAAAGAAAAAGACAAGTGTTGGGGATCAAAAGTCTTCAGAACTTGAGAAGTATGAGAACTCCAAGAATAGCTTTCAGCCTATGAAGACGAGGAGTATTCCAAACTCCTACAAAGGAAAGAACAACTTGAATAATGATCAAATAGAGGTCTACAACAAGGAAGGGAAATGATTTAGATGTGGCAAAGAGGGGAACATGTCAACTCAATGTCCGGATTGTCCTAAGGGACCTAAAGAGCAAGTGAAGTCTGAGGAAAAGTCTAAGCCTGTGGTGGGGTTGGTGGGATTCCTGATGCATTGGGAAACACTTCAAAACCTGAGGTTATTCTCTTGGGGCAAGTACGGGACGAGAATGCTCTAGTGTTGTTTGGCATAGGAGCCACATATAATTTTTCATTTCCATAGATCTTGCAAAATATTTGGGTATCAAGCTCGAGGAGATGGGCCTTGCACACCTACCCCTATCACTCACCCCCCTTAGAATGGGAAGCTTATGCTTATATCCCCACCAAATCCCACCAAATCATATCACATGTCTCAACAACCCAATTTAGCCACCCTTTTTATCCCTAATGATGTCATCACAGCCTAATTAAAGATATATAATGACAAGGAAAAGGACCATGAGGATCTCAAAATAAATCATGCTCATAGACGAGGGAATTTTCTAATCCATGTCCTTGTTGATATCTTCAATATGGATATCAATGAGAAGAGGTGTATTTTTCAGATGATTACAAGTGTGTATTTATACCCCTAATTGAGTATTACAAGTAGCTATTTGGGATTTCTATCCAAGGATGTAAAACATTTGTGCAATGTGATTTCCAATGTTTGAAAAACTAGAAGTAGGCTATCATTTTTTAACAAGGTGGGTTGAAAATGTGTTGCTCTTCACAACATACAAGAGTGAAGAACATGCAAAGACTTTATATCAAAGCGAAGAACATGTAAATGCACTATAAAAATTGTAACAATCATGAGAAATCTGGTCACACCCAAACCCATTTAGGTAAGAGTTTTGGGTGCCCAAGTGTGAATAAGGGCTAGTTGTATATAATACATTATCTCATAAACGACTCAACACAATCTCCCTTTAAGCTAAACGTATCCTCTAGTTTTTTACTTCCTCTTACTTCTTGCTATGTGTGGAGAGAGAGAGAGAGAGAGAGAGAGAGAGAGAGAGAGAGAGAGAGAGAGAGAGAGAGAGAGAGAGAGAGAGAGAGACTTTTATCAACATCTTCAAAAGACCACTAGGGTCTATGAGACAAAAAAGGTGTTACAAAGTATCCAAGTGTTATATTGATCCTGGTAAAACAGAAAAATAAAACACTAGAAAAAGACTACTAGCTACAAATACAAGTAGCATCCTTAGGAATACATCATTAGGAAAACAATAGCATGATGACCTAAGGTGCAAGGAACATCAAGATAGGGTGGCTGGTGGAGAGGTCTCATCATCATCCTCAAGAATTGTGTAAAGGGCATCATCAGGAAAACAATAGCACGATGACCCAAGGTCCAAGGAACATCAAGCTAGGGTGGCTGGTGGAGAGGTCTCATCATCATCCTCAAAAACTCTGTAAAGGGAATCAATTACCACATGTCCTGTGCGGGCATCTTTGTATTGCCAGAGCATCTCCTGGACTTAGAAATGACGGGTGGAGCATCTATGCAGCCCACTAGGTCTTGGGTTCCTAGCTCGTTGCATCTGTTGATCCCCACGGGTACTAGGGAAACGGAGAGGCTCTTATGTTTGTGCATTGACTGACTTGTCTGAGAGGTGGGGGGTCCTAGGTGTGTTCCTATCTTAGGCGGCTATGAGAGGCTTCCTAGATGTGGGAGAAAAAGATTGTGATCCAAGGCCTACAAGGTATCTGTGCTCAGACACTGTCGGCGCGATCCAAGAAGCTAGTCCCTATGTCTACACAACTCGAAAAGGTAGAGCCCAAGACAATGCTGATCTAGACAGTCAATGAATATGGATAATGGCCCAAAATTCTCTCTGAATAGACAATGGAATCTCCCATGTATCTCATAATACACCGGGCATCTACAAACATAGTGCTCCTCAATCTTCAACTCGAGGGAACAAAGTGTGCATATGCGGTCCACTCTATCAATACCCTTAGCTCTCCTTGTCTCCAGTCTAAGCTTGTGTGAATAGACCTTGATCTACCCAATAGCTATCCTCATGGCATGTGATATGTCGAAATAGGTACCTAAGATTCTAAATGAAGCCATTAGTCCTGAGTTGTCTCGAGGGTCACCTAAAAATATGTAAGTGTAGCATGTGAGTTCATTAGGAGGGGTATCTTATGTTAAAAAAGTTACATAATTACATTTATAGGAGGGGTTTTTTAAACCAATTTTGAAAAAAAAAACCATAATTTTATGAAGAAAAAGGGGTCATTTTATTCACAAAAGTATGTAAATGTAAGGGTTTTTTAAATACTCCTTAAACGCACGATACATAGGATTTCTTCATAGTGCACCCCTCGAGTGAGCCATAGGAAAACCTCTTTGTAGAGTTTCATCTTGTCCTAAGATGCTCGGGTTCCTGCCATGTGATATGGGTCTCTAGTCTCGTGAGAGGTCAGCTCATATGAGGCGGTTAATCTCGTGACATGTGAGAGGCAAGAGGGGGGCATCCAAGCTATGTTTAAAGGGTGGAAGGTGGTAAATCTAGAAACCACGTATCTGGAAGTTGGTCAATCTAGAAACCATGTATCTGGAACCATCTCAACACTCTAGCATACCATGAAGTGGGCTGACCATGTGTTGCGAGTCTCTGTGATGACTCAAGTGTTAAGCGTGCGAATCTATCATGTCCCAGGGTGTAGATTTTCTATATATATGTCACTATCTGGAAGAGAGCCTCTACTACTGAGGGAAAAGCTCCAAACTCTGTTATGACAACTTGGTATGTTACTTATGGTTTTATTGTGATCATCCTTGAGTACATCATGACTTGCAATCTCTCCACCTTACTCCACTCCATCCACCCAAGATCTGGTCCCTAGAATGCTGCTCCATACATAGCTACCGATGTCACCAGAGTGTCAAAGAGCCACCCTTTGTAATGGGCTCCTAGAAATGGGCTTGAAAACACTATTTCTCTAGGTAGGCCAGGATTGCATATCCCCTCCTAAGGCAAGCCAAGGTAGCCAGGATTGCATATTCCCTCGTGAGGCAAGCCAAGGTAGCCAGTTTCATATTGAAAATGGGTTCTGTGAATGCGACTCCAAGATAAACATATGAGTCCATAATCTCCATAATCTCCCATAAAACTCCTGGCACTCCTCATGGCTTTCACTGTAGGCCTAGATGTGTTAAACAACCATAGCCTTGGTCTTGCCCAGATTCACCATGAGATCTTGTTGTTCACAAAGGCGTGCAAAGCCTCTATATGGTGCAACAATCCAGCCACCGAATCTGAATGTCATCGGCATACAAGAGGAGAGGTATCATTGTACCATATAATGTCATCGGCATACAAGAGGAGAGGTATCATTGTACCATATAATGTGGCTCCCGACCCCCCTAATATCTATCTATAAAATCACTGAACTCATCAATGTACAATCCAAATAGACTGGGTAAGAGAGGGCAACCTGTTTCACCCCGATAGTGCATCACCATGTCGAAAAACCCTCCTAGTACTCTCACTCTTCTTGTTACAAACTCATAAAGTGTCTTTACTCCCCAAGAGTAGATACTGAGAGGCGTGCAGGTCCTTGTAGCAAGGTGAAGCAGCTTCCTCTACAATAGAGAGTAGTTAGTGAGAGGTGCGTCACCATGTCGGACAACCCTCCTAGTACTCTCACTCTTCTTGTTTATTACTACTACTACAGACTCATAAATACAGACTCATAAAGTGTCTTTACTCCCCAAGAGTAGATAGTGAGAGGCGTGCGGGTCCTTGTAGCAAGGTGAAGCAGCTTCCTCTGCAATCCTCTAGTTTTCTCTTCGTCTTACTTCTTGCTATGTATGAGGGGAGAGAGAGAGAGAGAGAGAGAGAGAGAGAGAGAGAGAGAGAGAGAGAGAGAGAGAGAGAGAGAGAGAGAGAGAGTTGGGAGTAGAGATTAGGTTATTTCTTAGCACATGTTCCTATACATTCTTAGAGATTAGATAGTGAGAGGTGTGTGGGTCCTTGTTAGCAACAAGTTGAAGTAGCTTCCTATGTGATAGAGAGTAGATAGTGAGAGGTGTGTGTTGAAATATGGTGCCCATCATGTTATGTATGGGGCACATGTATGTGAGAGAAACGTATATGAAGCCTAGAATGTCATGAAATAGGAATGGATGAAGGCTAAGGTTATTCAGGCAAGTGAAGGGATGAATGTAAGAAGAAATCAATGGTCAAAAAGTAGGCATATGGAAAGTGTAAGGGAGCTCTAGGCATGTGGGCATTTATGAACACATAGATAGCACAAGGGTGCTGGAGCATGTGGATGAGAGCTCTATGAGAGCTATAAATGGGTGTAACAAACTCATTTTCTTAATGCAAAAATGTGAGCATGTGATTAGCCCTAATCCACATCTTGTTTACTTTTATTCGTGTCAATATTATGCTATAATCATGTCTTCTTTAATACTTTATTCACCATAGCTCTTATTTTCTCATATCCATGCACTCAAATCCATCTCATTTAACATGGTATATCAGAGCCAATGCCATCCCTTTCATCTCATTACCACTTGACAAATCATAATTAGTAAGATTAAAGCCCTATTAGTGATTAATTAACTTTCTTATCCAAAAGAATATTTATGGTAGAGAACCACCTTATGGTGGAGGGCTTCCCATTGCTTAATATCTCCACCATTAGGCAAGTCATTAGGGGAAGGTTGAGGTCTATAGGGGCCCTTTAAGATGCCATGTGATTAAAAGGTTATTAAGGAAAAGGGCCAATCATGTGATGCCATGTATACAAAAATGTTGGGTGATTAAAGGTGGTCAAAAGATTCTCTAGAAGATGCCTTTTTGTACTTTTCATTCCCAAAAAGTGGGGGGAAAAGTTTTTGAAGTTTCGGACATCCATAACTTCTACATATGATCTCAAAATTTGTCAGAGATTAGAGATCCAGAATCTACTCGGTGAGCTCTTTCCATAGATATGTCATATGATATGGTTTTGCCCACTCAATTTTTAATTCAATTTTGGCGGGAAACTTTGAAATTCAAACTTCTAGCCATTTGAAGAATAAGAAGGTATCTAAAATCAAAGAAACTTAACATTTTAACAAAAAGTCATTAAAATCATAATATGGCAGCTTAAAGGACCCCTATAGACCTCAACCTTCCCCTAATGCCTTCAAGAGGATTGTAGAAGAGTTTTGGGTGACCATGCAACCTAGAGGATGCGACTAGATTTGGCGCAAATCAACAGTATCAATGCTATAAAATTTGGGAAAATTCAACCCACTGACAAATTCGCACAGGCATTGTCTAATTCCACTTGGATCCAGGGGTTTTTGGTAGCCCGAAACACGTTGGTGGTGTCGAATTTGCAAATGGTGTAGTAGATGTTGAGATCTACACTTGCTACCCTCTTTTGGTGAGGTTTTCATCAAAGCTTGTTAATAAAAAATTAGTGACTCTAATCTTGGTTATATCAAAGGCTTAATCCCACCTTCATTTATTGCCATTTCATTCCCTAAATTTTCTTGGTTCAATTCATCATTCATCATATCAGCACAACAAGGAGCATGCCAAGGAGCTTGGGATGAATTAAAGATATTTTTTGGGACAAAGGCAAATAATTTGGAGATAAATCTCAAGACTCAGTCTTGATTCAATTCTATGGGCTGAATATGAAGTTCAAAGACTCATTTGTGGATCATGTAGGAAAAATGAAGAGTATTATGATGCAACTTGCAGGTATTAAAGCTCCAATGAGTGAAAAGGATTCCATTGAGGTCTTGATCAAAAGCATGTCTCAGCAGGAGTTTTCATCCGTGGTCACTACTTTGAGGAATCTACTCGATCTTACTCCTCAAGGAGTTGAAGCATCTCTTTTGGAAGAGGACAAGAAACAAAAGTGTGATGAACAATCAAGCTCCACATCGAGGGAAATGGATCTCTTCAACAAATCAAATGTCAAATGTCATCATTGTGGAAGGATGAGGCATGTAATGGCCCAATGTCATCTCATCAAAACAAGCCCAAGCTTGTATGTGATGCATGTGGCAAGATAGGCCACCTTGCCACATGTGACAAGGTAGGCCACCTTGAGAAGAATTGTTGGTCAAAGCAACAAAGCAACTTGATGGTGGAAGCAACTCATGAGGATGCTCCATAAGAACACCTTTTCTAGGTGTGTTGATATCAACCTTGGGATTGGGAAACCCTTGGTGAAGATGTGTACATGTGATGATAATGTCATGTTGTTGTAATCACCTCTAGCCACCCATGATGTAGGCTAAGTGATGTATGTGTGTGTCTCCATTAAGGGGGCACATTACCTTCTTGGGATGAAACCCATTTGGGCACCAAGGGGGGCTGTTGAAATATGGTGCCCATCATGTCATGTATGGGGCACATGTATGTGAGAGCAAGGTAGATGAAGCCTATAATGTCATGAAATAGGAATGGATGAAGGCTAAGGTTATTTGGGCATGTGAATGGATGAATGTAAGAAGCAGTCAATGGTCAAAAATTAGGCACATGGAAAGTGCAAGGGAGCGTAAGGCATGTGGGCATTTATGAACACATGGATAGCACAAGGGTGCATGGAGCATGTGGATGAGAGCTCTATGAGAGCTATAAATGGATGTAACAAAATCATTTTCTTAATGCAAAAATGCGAGCATGTGATTAGCACTAATCCATATCTTGTTTACTTTCATTAGTGTCAATATTATGCTAGAATCATGTCTTCTTCAATATTATAGCTCTTATTTTCTCATATTTATGCACTCAAATCCATCTCATTTAATAGTGTGTGGGTCCTTGTGTCAAGGTGAAGTAGCTTCCTTTGTGAACAGACCCAATGTTGGAAGCAAGATAAGTACCCCATGATTGTTGTTGCTTGTTTATGCATTTCTCTGTGAATGGCTAAGTTCTCAAGGGAAAGTCGAGCCATAACATATTTGGCGGCATCATCATCGAGGAAGCATTCTTGCGTTCTTCACTCTTTTTAGATCCTCTGCTCCCTTATATAAGTATCTTTTCCCATAACCACTATTATTGTGAGCAATGTTGTGTTGGTTGAGAAGAGGATAAGGTTTCAAGTTTTGTGAAGAAAAGAAGGAAAATTTTGATTTATTTTTAATCATAGTGAAAGGACTGAAGCTCAAAACTTTGGACATGAAAAACAATCATTAATGTCATCAAAATATAAAACTTTGATTTTTCACATTAGATAGTTTTTTATGCCCATGATAATTGTTTTTCACGGGCGACCATGAAAAACTCTAAAAAATTATGCCATGATTTTAAGGATTGTCTTGCTAAAATTAGAAATCCTTATTTGAGATAATCTTATACTTACTTGAAAGAATGTAAGATTTTCATGCTTGTGAAAAACTAGACTATTTTTCACGCTCATGTGATGAAAAATCAAAACTAGTTTTTCACGTTCGCGTGAAAAATAAATATCTTGTGATTAAGGAAAGGTATAAGCCTAAAATCACTAATGAACATAAAACAACATGAGATTTCCTTATTTTAGACATCCAAATCAAAACTAAAAAATTTATAGTTTTTTTATGATGTGAATATTTTCACGTCTGTGAAAAACCAAGTAGTTTTTATGTTGTGAAAAACTCAAGTTTAGAACCATATTTAGATTGTGGGAATATAGTGTATACTTCTTACACTGAGAAAACACAAATTCTAAGAATAACTCTGCACCATGAAAAATTTGTAGGTTTTCACACCCTAGGCAAATTTTCATGCCCTTGAAAAACTCATAGTAGTGAAAACTAGAGAGTTGATAGCATATTAGAATAGTGTGATGAGTGGATGTTGGCTTGTGTAGACTAATATCATGCGCTAAAATCTAGGAGAGTGGTGACGATCTCACTTTGAAAGATAGTGCATCAAACCACCTAGGATTATTTTGTTAGATTTAGTCACTTAAACAAGCACAATGAGTGTGTTTGCTTATAGAGGACTAAAGATATTGAAACTAGTAGTGAGGAATCCATGGAGAACACTCCAAAAAATGAGGAGAAATTGGACCAAAGGATTATCTTCTCCCACAAGATCCAATAATTTTTTGGACTATACCAAAGGGTTATTTAGGTTACAACCAGATGCTGAGCAAGAGGCTCAATCATCTGAGATGATTAAGAACTAGATGCTGAACAAGAGGTTCAATAATTTGATAGAGCCCAAAGAGTTCTTGCTATAGCTTTGAGAAACTTCCAAAGCCCTAGAAGAGGGAATGTAGAAGGTTCTAAGAAGGGCAAGGAGATAGCTACACAACCTAACATTGTGGAGCCTAATTGTGACATAACAAGAAGACTCACTAAATATATAAATAAGATATCCACAACCTAATCTAAAGTTTCTCACTTTTCACACACATACAGACACCGTGCTATCTTAAAATCAAGCAAGAGCTTAGCTCAAGGAAGTCCAAGAATCTATAGACTACACTCCTATCATTCCCAATGAGGCCCTACACCTCCATGTGTGCCTGACCTAGGAAGGAAAAGAGGACAAGGAAGAGGAATGATTAATATGGTAGAACATGGTCAAAGGCCCAATAAATATGGTCTTCCTAGGCTGGCACTGCTAATGCAATAGTTAACCCAACTTATTTTTTAAGAATGTTGAAATAGGAAGGGGGTGGCTAGGGAGTTAAGCACAACTCATGCACTGAGGCTAACATAGATGAAGCCACATCATATAGTAATGTTGAAATAGGAAGGGGGTGGCTAGGGAGTTAAGCACAACTCATGCACTGAGGCTAACATAGATGAAGCCACATCATATAGTAAAGTTGACACAAATTTTTACGAGTGAATATATAGAAACTTTTAAGGGAAACCTGTGATTCATATATAGAAACTTATGAGAAAAACCTTAGATGACCTAATGAAGATTCATCAATTTTCCCTAAAGTTATAAGGGAAGGCTCAAAAATGGTATAGAACCTTGAAGCTTGAGGATAAAGTCAAATTCACTCGACTTAAAAACGTGTTTGTGCTAAATTTTACATGGAGTGGTGATAAATTATAAGATCCCTCCGTGTAGAGGTAAGTTAGAAATCTCTCCATTAATCAGATAAGTGCCTAGTGAAGGAAAATTATCTTAGAGAGAGAAATGAGTTTTGAGAGATTAATTGAATGGGAATTTGTTTTTTGATCCCAAGGTCTCCTAAAGGAAATCAGAGTGCAAATTTATCATCCGGTACACTTGAGACTTTGAGTTCTAGTTTGTATCTTGAACCGCTTGTAATAAATGTGGGTACCTAGTTTTTGGCCATGCCAAATCTTTTTGTAATCATAAAAATTAATGAAATAAGTCAAGTAATTAGTCTAATAATTTTGGAAACATCATTCAAGAAAATACCTTCATTTGCCCAGTAAGGGTCTAGAGAGAGAGTTAAAATTTGAAATAGTGTTTGGTTGAAAAAAATTCTATTTTTGGTTCCTAAAATCCATACATGAAAACAAAAGTCTAACTCGACTCTGTACAAGAGATATTTTAGAGTACAAGCTATTAATGGGAAACATAATGTAATTCTGAAAGTGAAATTCTCAAAAAAATGGTCTTTCTGACCTGAATGAGGTCATATAAGATATCAAAATTGATCTCCCAAACATTTTAGGAAATTTGGGATGGTCAAAATGGTTAATGGAAGTCTATTGCACCATGGATTGAAATAGGATCCAGAACCCTAGTCAAGGTAGCACCTACGTGTCATCAACCACGATATTGTCAGAATTTTTTTCAAAAGAAACCAAGAATACTAACCTTAGTAAAAGGTGACATTAGCTCATTTGTACAAGGTTTGTGCACAACATAAAGTTGTATGGTCATTGAACCTTTGAAAAATTAGTGGTTAATAGTTGGAGTAGCTCCATGTAAGCTTGCATATGAAGTTGTGAATGGTTTTAATCATCTAAGTAGTAGCTTTATCGAAGATGTAATTCATTTTAGACTTCTTGAAGCTTTATCTACCAACTCTAGTTTTCTTAAGAAATTATAACTATTAGTCATAGCTTGATGTTTGGTATTTGATGCTGCCCATGGCTTCCCCAAAGGCATTAAGTATTAATTGAAGTTAATCTCTAAACATTTAGAGTAGAGATTCTAAGATTTAGTTATTTAGTTCATTATTAGCCTCATTACATGGGTATACTTCTTCCACCATAGGTCAACCCAAGGTGCCCCATTAGCTATGTGAGTATGGTTTAAGCTTTATGTTCAAGATTTGTCACTTACTGATACGTCCAATCTTTTTCTTTAAGTTATAATGATTAACAAAAGTATGTGTATATTCTCATAGAATATGGGTTAAAGAGTCTTTTTTATTAAGTAAAGGTGAAAAGTATCTTACTTAAGAGAGCTAATACGTGCTTAAGTTAATAAGGCTTGTTCTCTTATTTATAAAGTAAATGTGAAAAGTAGCTTGCTTAAGAGATTTAATAGGTGCTCAAATTAATAAGGCTTATTGTCTTGTTTATTAAGTAAATGTGAAACGTAGCTTGCTTAAGTTATTCAATAGGTGCTTAAATTAATCTTAAGGTTTGAAAGTCAATGCTCTTTTCTTCTATTGAGCCTAAGAAGGATTTGTTTCTCATATTTACATAAAACATGCATTAGGGAAATGCTTAGTTATAATCTTCTCAAGTTAGGGATGTGTCATGAGGTTGGCGAGGGAATATGACCGCTTATTCCCACTGCAACCTACTAAGATTCACTGGTTATGTGTGCAACATACACGAGAAAATTACAAATCTAACGCAACAAACACAACATAAAGATTATTGAACACTACTGGGCTGTCCGCTTGATAAAACATTGATGAAACATGATACGTTAACAGATAACGATAACGTATGCAGCAAAACTAAAATATATAGAAACATAACAAAGATGAATGTACATTAGAGAGAGAGAACAAAAAAAGGGGATGATCTTGCTTATATCAATCTAAAACAAAAAATGATACAATCGATAGTAGCCAACCTTTGCAAGGCTATCGATTCATCCTTTTATAGTGCCTTCTTATAATATCTACTAGTACTGTGATAATAAGATGTGTTGGTTGAGTGTTTAAGGAAGCGCCGTTTCTTGCAATAAATTAAGCGACCCTGACAGTTGGCGGTGTTGACATGTGGTTGTTTGGTTGCTGTTGCTGCTGCTATGCGATGCTAGTTTGATGCTGGTGTGCAGCTCAGGCTAGGCTAGGGTTAACACTTGGCACACTCAGTGGGACGGACTGCCAATCCATCGACTCGAACCCACAAAATTATTGTCTTATGGACTGTTAGATGTCTTTCATTTGGGTAAGTTCTGACCAAAGTCGGTGATGATCTTTGGTTCAATGCTTGTAGAGGTCGAATCCTAAATGCTATGGTAGCAGGCACATCTTGGACAAGTTGATCTAGAAGGCAGAGGATGATGAATGCCTTCCATGGGATGAATTCTAGAGATTACTTCCTGGAAGCAGAGTTCCGGAAAAGAGAAATTTTGGGGTAGTACTGACCTCTTCCTAGCGTGCTTGCCTAGGTCACTGATCAACTCGACCGAGCATCCCAAATGAGTGATGATCATCTTGTACAGAAATTTGGCAGTTGATTGTGCCGTGTTATCCCAGAGAGCACAAGCTTCTACCCACTTGTGGTGATGTAGTCTGTTGCTACTAAGATATACTTGTGACTAATGAAATGGGCTAGGGGCTTAAATGGGCCAACAAAGTTGAGGCCCCATTTTTGGACTGGTTCTAGGGGAAGGATTGGGTTGTGTGGCATCTTGTCTCTGTCTATTGGCTAGCCTAGACGTTGGCATACGTCACACTGCTTGGCCCATTTGCAGGCATCACCAAGTACTGTCGGCCACCAGAGTTCTGCTTGGAGGATTTTCCTCCTATTGATTTCTCTAGTGAAGTGTCCTCTACTGATTCCTTGGTGAGCTTCTTTGAGGATAGCTTCTTGCTCATGTGGTGGCATGCTCGGTTTCAGAAAACAACTCTAACTCCTTGTTCTATTATCTTCCTCAATGTACGTGTGGGTATCTTCGGCGACTCAGAGCCCGAGCACCGTATGGTCAGCACCCTCTAGGATTCTTTGCAGGTCACCTAGCGCTTCACTCATAGGCCGCTTCTTCCTTGGTCCCTCATCGACGATACCGGAGGCTCACCATTTAAATCAAACCGAGGCTGGTCAAGACCTCGGTCGACCTTGCTACGCGAGACGTCCTCCGTTGACTCTCCATCAGCTGTTGCAATGTTATCAGTTAGGTCTCCACGACCTCATTCACAAGACAGTCAAAATGCTTCCCCAGCATTCTTGACATACAACAGTCCTTTAAAAACAGGTCATAAATATAGTTTCTATATAACGAACTCTCGTCTTTCCACATTGTTCCACATCAATCCACATTGCTTAATCCAAGCTCAATCATATGTATTCCCATCGTCCTTCATCCATTCTCATCCAATCACATCATTTTCCATCTCATCACATCTTTTCACATTTATACTCATCACATCTTTTCACATTTATACTCATCACATCTCATCCACTCGCATCTACCCATATCCACATCTCATCACATCACATTCACTCACATATCCATTCATATCTACCTCGATCCACATGACATGACATCACATCACATCCATTTCACCTCACATCTCATTCATTCACATCTATCCCAAGTCACATCTCATCACATCTTATCCATTCACATCACATCTCATTCATCCACATCTATCCCGATTCACATCACATCACATCACATTAATTCACATTACATATCATCCATTCACATCTATCCCAATTTACATCACATCACATTAATTCACATTACATATCATCCATTCACATATATCCCAATTTACATCACATCTCATCACATCCATTTCACATCACATCTCATTCATTCACATCCTAATTCACATCACATCACATCTCATCCATTCACATCCCATATCATTCATTCACATCCTGATTCACATGACATCACATCTCATCCATTTACATCCCATATCATTCATTCACATCCCGATTCACATGACATCACATCTCATCCATTCACATCACATATTATCCATAATATTCACATCTATCCCAATTTACATCATATCACATCACATCCATTCCACATCACATCTCACCCATTCATACTTATCCCCGACTCACATCACATCACATATCATCCATTCACATCTATCCCAATTTACATCATATCACATCACATCCACATTCATCACATTCATTGTATCCCCATCCCATCACATACATTCTATCCACATTACATCACATCCACATCATATCTCATTCATACACATCCCATCTCATTTATCCACATTCATCCAATCATTCACATGCACGACTATCCACATCTATCCATACATTCACATCCACATATATTCGCATCACATCACATCTCTTTACATCACATCACATCTCATCCACATCCACATCCACATCCACATCCACATCACATTCAGATCCACATCTCTTTACATTACACCACATCTACATCACATTCAGATCCACATCTCTTTACATTACACCACATCTACATCACATTCATATCCACATCCCTTTACATCACATCACATTCTTTCACATACACATCCACATCTATTCTTTCACATACACATTCACATCCATTTACATCACATTCTTTCTCATACACATCCACATCCATTTACTTCCCATCTCACCCTTTCACATATCGTCTCATCTCATCATTCACATCCACATCCATTTACTTCACATCTCATCCACATTCATTTTCATTACACTGTTGAAAATACAAGTGAATAGGGTGTGTGTGGGAACAAGCCCTTGGTTAGAGGCTGTAAAAGAGGATGAGTAAATGTGAAAGAACCTATGAAAAGGTGAGAAGAATCTACTAGGAGAGAATAAAGGGTAGCATGAGAAGATTTAGGAAGTGTGGAGATATTCTAGGAAGTGTGGAGATATTCTGGGAAAAGTGAAGAGGTGGAGAGAATCAAGGGAAAAGAGGTGGAGTGAATCAAGGAGAAATCAGTGGGATTTGATGCTTGATGTAAACTCTATAAATTGAGGCATTGCCCTAATGAGAATTTGCTGGTTTTTGAGTATCCATGCCTACATTAATCTATTTTGTTAATTACCCAGTGGGTTTTTGAGTATCCATGCCTACATTAATCTATTTTGTTAATTACCCACTAATTAACAAATGCCTACATTGATCTATTTTGTTAATTACCCAGTGGGTTTTTGAGTATCCATGCCTACATTAATCTATTTTGTTAGTTACCCAGTGGGTTTTTGAGTATCCATGCCTACATTAATCTATTTTGTTAATTACCCACATTAATCTATTTTGTTAATTATCCACTAATTACGTCTTAATTATTTATTAATCACTTTGTTAATGATGTTGATTTTAGTGTTTGATCCACCATAGCTCATCACAATGCTCTAATTTCAACATGGTATCAGAGCCATGCTAATTTGTGAGCCCATTATCTTGCTAATTATTTTGCAAATTAGGATTAGTAGAAAATTATAAATTTTTCTCTTTTTTCAACTCACCTCTGTACCCCCAGCCAGTAGGAGGAGCTCCCTCTCCTTGCACACATAAAATTAGGCCAAACCCTTCTAGCACATGATAGCCAACCCATTGTTCTTCAAGCTCATCCAAACAACGTAGCAAACCACCGTCGGATGAAGGAGAAATCGCTGTTTTAGCAGGCTACGTTTTTCAGTAGAAGATCTAAGATCTACACTCACTCACGATGAATCACTCTAATTCCTCTTAGCCCAAGGTGTTTTCAAGCATGCTCTACAAGCTGGTGAAGACAGAATTCAGTTTCATCAAGTCTATAGTGAGATCCAAGCTCTTCAACAAATCTGCAGGTGACTTTGGTAAAATATTTGGTCAAATCTTGTGTTTCTTGGCTTAATCCTCTACTAGACTCATTGCTATTGATGGCTTTGAAAGCATTTGAGCTCATTTGAAGTCTAAGGCACCAGATCTGGACTCCCCGCATACTCTGTTTTTTGCACACAAAATAGTGGATTAATTTGCTAATCAGTGATTAATCAGTGCTAATCACTATATTTTGGTACAATTGAGGGTTCAAATTAACCATTAGGTATCTAATATAGATCCCTATAACTTCAGATTACAATTCAGAGCTGGTTTGATACTCCAACCATCCCGTACAAATTGGTTACCCTTGATTTAATGTAATTTTTGGTAAAATTGTGCTGATAAAATTGTGATAATCATCATTTTGCATTTAACCCTTGGTTAATGCTTGTAAATCTCACTCAAATTCAAGATTATTCACAGCCAGAGTTGCATTTGGGAATGTGCATGAGAATGAATGCTATACGCATCATGTATTGGGCACATTGCATCAGTGTAAATATGGGATCAGACACTGCCCTTGTCCAGAATAAGGTAAGAGGTAAGACCTCCCGCATAAATTTGGGTTTGCATTGCATAATGATACAAGATAAACATAAAAAACCCAAAGGAACTGTCAGCAAATCATTTGAACATGTTGCTCACATGGAGCAAAAAGACCTGACGGACAAGCTCATGGCCCCAGCCATGAAAGAAGAAGAATATCTCTTTCCAAGAAGAGGATCCACACCAAGAAGATCTAAAGGAAGCATTGAAGGAAGACATGGACACGAGAAGAGAAGCTGCCACAAGAAGACTGAAAGAAGAGACCGACGCGTGGAGAGAAGCTGCCACGACAAGAAGACTGAAGACAAGAGAAGATGTGAGGCTCCAAAGAGTGAGGAGCCATGTGAAAATCTCTGAGAGAGAGAGTGAGAGAGAGACCCCACAACCCAATGTAACCTGCCCCAACAAAGTAAAACCACCTCTGAGCCACCGCCGATGATGTAGGCCATGTGGTAGATAGGTGTATGTGTGAGCACTTTAGTCAAGGTCGCGGGCAACTATAGTAAGCCTTGGACACATAGAGAGAGAGAGTGTCAAGGACTATGAGTTTAGGGACCCGAGGCACTGGTCGCAGGCTATCAAGTAAGAGAGAAACTTGATATAGGGTCCAGGGGTGCTAAGATAACTTGAGGGGAGGTGTGCTAGACACTAGTCGCTTGTAGACTATCAAGTAAGGGGAGGCAAACTTGGTATAGGGTCTAGGTGTACTAGGAGTATTCACTTGAGGGGAGGTGTTGAAAATACAAGTGAATAGGGTGTGTGCGGGAACAAGCCCTTGGTTAGAGGCTGTAAAAGAGGATGAGTAAATGTGAAAGAACCTATGAAAAGGTGAGAAGAATCTACTGGGAGAGAATAAAGGGTAGCATGAGAAGATTTAGGAAGTGTGGAGATATTCTGGGAAAAGTGAAGAGGTGGAGAGAATCAGGGAAAAGAGGTGGAGTGAATCAAGGAGAAATCAGTGGGATTTGATGCTTGATGTAAACTCTATAAATTGAGGCATTGCCCTAATGAGAATTTGCTGGTTTTTAAGTATCCATGCCTACATTAATCTATTTGTTAATTACCCACTAATTACGTCTTAATTATTTGCTATAATCACTTTGTTAATGATGTTGATTCTAGTGTTTGATCCACCATAGCTCATCACAATACACCACATCCTATCACATCCTTATCACATCCCATTTACATCTTATCACATCCTTATCACATCCCATTTACATCTTATCACATCTATTCACATCCTATCGCATCCCATTTACATCTTATCACATCCATTCACATCCATTCACATCCTATTTACATATTATCACATCCATTTACATCCTATCGCATTTAGTAGCTTTTTCTACTTCGATACCGATAATGGGACTTTTTCTAAATTTCTGTCAATTGCTTGGCCTAGATAAAGGTTCTTTTTCTCGACGACTATTTTCATATTCTTTCTCAATTTTCCAAATGAATGATTTTCAATATCCCTCTTTTCAATAAAAGAATTCATGGGATTTACAAAAATCAATTCTATCCATATTTCCACTTTTGATAAATAATCATAAATTGAATTATACTAAAAATTTCACTTTTTTCATTTAATTTCTTGGACCTCAAATATCATGGGAATTCCTCTTTTTGCATTTAATTATTTGCATTCCAATGTCATGGGAATTCCTCTTTTATCATAAAATAAATCTATATAAAATCTCTCTTTTCTTTAATAAAATATCCATTAATTCAATATGCCAAGAATTTTACTTTTACTATTTAAATGATTGAATTCCAAATTTCATAAGAATTCCTCTTTTATCATTTAAATATTTCTCATACATAAATTTATCTAAAATTCATCTTTGAATTTAAATAAAATATCCATTAATTCCAATATGCTAGGAATTTCACTTTTCCCATTTAAATGATTGAATTCCAAATGTCATAGGAATTCCTCTTTTATCATTTAAATATTTCTTATATATAAAATAAATTTATCTCAAATTCATCTTTAAATTTAAACAAAATATCCATTTATTCCAATATGCTAGGAATTTCACTTTTTCCATTTAAATGATTGAATTCCAAATGTCATAGGAATTCCTCTTTTATCATTTAAATATTTCTCATGCATAAAATAAATTTATCTAAAATTTATCTTTCAATTTAAATAAAATATCCATTAGTTCCAATATGCTAGGAATTTCACTTTTCCCATTTAAATGATTGAATTCCAAATGTCATAGGAATTCCTCTTTTATCATTTAAATATTTCTCATATGTAAAATAAATTTATCTAAAATTTATCTTTGAATTTAAATAAAATATCCATTAATTACAATATGCTAGGAATTTCACTTTTTCCATTTAAATGATTGAATTCCAAATGTCATAGAAATTTCTCTTTTATCATTTAAATATTTCTCATATATAAAATATCTAAAATTCATCTTTGAATTTAAATAAAATAGTCACTAATTCCAATATGCTAAGAATTACACTTTTCTTATTTAAATGATTGAATTTAAAATGTCATAGGAATTCCTCTTTTATCATTTAAATAAAATTACCATAATTTTCTCTTTTCTTAATTATTTAATTATACATAAATCTTAAAAATTAGTTTTCCATTAAATGTGATGAAAATCATTCTTTTAGCCTAGGATATTCAATCCTAGAATATGGTAGGAAGTCCTCTTTTCATGTTATGCATAAGAATGAATTATGTATCAATTTCTTAAATTTTTGCAATAGCTCTGCTGCTATTATTGGCAAATTTCAATATTTTTGAAAAGAATAAGACATAGTAATGTAATTATGATAGTATAACTATCTTTTAGCCTTAAATCTAATTTATGGATTTATCTTATAATATAACCATAATTTACAAGTACATAAATATAAAAAACCATTTTCTTAAACTCTAGCTTCACAAGCCTAGAGTTTGATTTGTGAATAGAGAATTTCTCCATGAGGAGCATCAATTGAATAGAGAATTGGTCATAGGAATGACCATTCTTCGGGGGAGAGAGAGATAAACATAAAAGCATTCTAATTTAAGCATAAATGTAAACTTTTCTTAATTATTCATTACAACACTTAAGAAAAGCTTGATTTGCATTATAAACACTTAATTAAGAAACTTCTCAAGCTTTAGAGGGGTTGAGAAGTGAAAACCTTGAGAATAATAGAGAAAAATCATAAAATTACACTTTACCTCTTGTTTTTGCTGCTTGCTTCTCTATCATAGAAGACGACCCCAACCAATCAATTAGTTTTTGTGTTGAAAGGAAAGCTCCAAGGATGGTTGAAGAGAGAGAGAGGCTCCACTCTCTCCAAAAGTAGAAGATTTTTAAGGGATAATAAAAAATATCATTATTTTAGTATAATACTGGCATGGTATAGTTCATAGATTTTTTTACAAAGGACTAAGGATCTATTTACAGGTGAGAGAGGCCTCTAACCAAAAGTCCAAGTAGGTTCTAGAATTTTCTAGGTTCAGTTTGGCTGAATTTGGACAAGATTTGGACCTAGTTTGGCTCCCTTTTGATTTGTTTTGATCCAGGAGAGAGGATAGATAAAAATATCACAATTTTTTTGAGTTAAAAACTCCACCACATGTGTGAAATAGGCACCTCCTTGAAGTCCCCCCTTCTCCTTACCATGGTGTCAAAAATGTATCATTATACCAAAATATCTCTTCTTCTTCTTTTTAAAGTAATATCTCATAGTTTTTTACTAATAAACCTTGTACTCAATCAACTCTTCATCTTATGTGGAAATTTACTCATTTTTGGGTATTTTCTTTTATTCATTGGATTTATCTCCTCCCCACACTTGGATTAATCCAATTGGTCCATATAGGAACCTTAATTAGACCATAATCCAAAAATTTCTGAAAATCTAGACCCTTAGGCTAAGGTCCTTTATACATATTTTTAATTAATTCCAATTGCACATTGGAAAGTTCTTTTTGAATTTCTGTTTCAGGGGAAACCATTTTAGACACTAGGAGGATTTTTATATCAAAAAATATCTCAATTTTGGATTACCTCTCTCTAGACATTTTCTCTCTCCATGCCAAAACAGGGTAAAACAAGATCTTTCTTTTATTTCAGAGAGGGGAATAATTACAAGATCAAAAGGGGAGGTTCTTACACCTCTACACCTCAAAAGCTGGAGGGAGGAATCTTACATCCTACCCCACTTAAAAAACGCGAGATGTCCTCATCTCGCAACTGGAGGACAACTCTTTTTCTTAAGATCCAACTGATTTCGGGGTTCCTTATAGTCTGGTCAACCCAACAGAATCCTGGGATAAAGATCCCTTCATATAGAACTCATTATCAGATAATAATTCATTCAGAACATATCATTCATATCCTTAACACAATAATGATCCATCATACCGAAAATTTCATCTGAACATTCCTCCACGGGAATTTCAGTTATGCAGGTTTTTAATTTGTCATCCCTTAACTTGATCCACTGGGTCAAGTGTTAACAGTAGCAATCTGTCAGCATAATCCACTAATCCCATAGTGATTTCCTGAAGTCATTATCATCATTCCAATTATTAGCATCATTATTAGGATTCGTCCCATTCATCCTCATTGTGGTTTTGTTCAACTTATCACCTTTCAACCAAAATTCAGGAATCATCATTTTTCAATCAGAATCCAAATCAACTCATCAATTCTTAACGAGAATTTTAAAATCATATCAACCACATTTGAATTCATCATATCAACCACATTTGAATTCATCATCTGGATAGCATTTTTACTTATAATTTCAAGGTCTTAGATTTACTCGTATATACTGCCAGTAAAGAGCTCCAGTTATACCCTCAGTATATACGGGTAGTCACGGTCCTTGGAATTATAAGGTAAATACCATCATGTCTAGGCCTCAAGCAAGTCAGGGATTCCATACAATTGCGGTACTTCATTTGAAGACCCAATTACCCATTTATGAATCTTCATTCTGAATATCAATTTGTATGAATTTCATCACACAATTACAACCTTTTAATGATACTTCATAAATTTTTGACATTTTTGGCTCCTCGGTTGATCCACTTTAGCCAATTCGTTCTGATACCAGCTGAAAGATCCCTGCCCCCTCTGTGAAACGAATTCTCGGGTGCTAGCAGCAGCGAAAGTAGCACTTCTTGCATGGGGCAGGGCCCCTCACTCTTGGGGCCTCGCCCACGGATATCCAGACAAGAGACTAATCTCTCGGTTCTTCCAAAACCGAACCCGAAAAAACTTCCCTCGCCTGAAAAGCACGGGCGATTCCTCAAGGATACTTCTACTCTAACGTAGTCAAGGTCACTGATCAAACTTGTGAGATCCCACTTTCCCCTCCGCACACCGGATTCCCGGTAGCTCACAGCGGAAGTAGCTCCCTCATGCGCGGGGCAGGGTTTCCCACTCGGGGTCTCGCCCTCGATGTCTGGGCACTAGACTAAGCTGGTGGTCATTTCGAAAACCAAAACCGAGAAAATTTTCCATGCCCGAAAGACGGGGATGATTCCACTATTTTTATTTTCTTAACGAATTTTTCTAACGAAGTCAAGATACTGAACTTACCTTCATCTAAATAAACCAGATAGAAGGGAAACTATTTCACACTTAACTTGAAGGGATCAACGCTTTTTTCCTAATTGAATCAGGCACAGCCGTTGATCTATTCATTAGAGAAGTCTTCAGGCTTTTATTTAACTACTTGAGTTCTAAACGTATTCCTATTAATCAATTTTATTATTAAAACTCTACTGACCCATGGGTTAGCCACTGCCCAACCACTGGAATTGGTAGAACCACACAAGTACTCACCCACCCATAATTGAATGCCTTTCTTAACTTTTGCTTTAGAATACAGATACGCACACACTCCTCTTTAAACTTTAACTTATAAAACAATCCATTCACAAACAATTATTGGTTACAGATATCATAACTCAAAATTTCCATCCAGTTTCTTGTTTCTCAAAAACAGGTATCACTCTGGACTCCCGTCGAGACCAGCTGGTTAGCAACGAGATCCAGTAACAGATTACAATAATTTTTCATCATCATACATATATATCTTCCACGACATATGCATGGGTGTCCTAAGCACCGCGAGCCCATGCATCGCCTGCTGGTCAGAACCCTCCAGGATCCTCCTTAGGTATCTTGGCACTTCACTCAAGGGGACCGCTTCCTCGGCCCTTGCCCATCGTACCGAAAGCACACCATTTTTCACCACATCAAGGCTGGTCAAGACCTGGGCAGGTTTTTGCCGCGTGAGCCGTCCTTTGAACACTCCCCCCCAGTTGTTGCAACCAAACTTCCCTTAGAAAAACACATATACCAAATGCTCCCTCCAGCATTCTGGCGTAAGACAGTCCTTTAAGAAAACAGGGTTTCTATGCAAGTTTTCAATTTTGAGTTTCTTTTGAATACAATGAGTATATCTTAAATCCATATCCCAAGACTTTCTGATTCGCAGGTCTGAATTCCAAACAGAATTCCTCGAATTCTGTAACCTTGATCAAAATCAAAGGGTCTCAACTTAGTTTCAGATTCGGTGGGTGATTTGAATGTATTTTCTTGAACTGGTCACATCGTCTTTCCTTGAAACTGACGAAGAAATTGGTCTTGATCAAAGTCTGATTCTAGGTTCAAGTCTGGTAAGGTCCTTCCTGAACTACCTTTCTTGAAGGGTAGTGAGATTTCAACTATTATTATTCTGAATTTCATTCATTGAATATTTGCTTAACTGATTTCTAAACTAATCACAAATTCCTATGAAGAATAAATTAATCATTTATCTAAAATTCCGAACTTCGATAGTTTTCTTTTTTGAGTTTTCTCATTACTATCCGAGTGAATATGAAACGATAGGATTTTTCTCTCACACAGAGTAATTACTTATTCATTTATCAATTATTCATGGAAATTCATAGAATTAAAGAGAACTCTAATTTTGATATAAAAATCATTTATGCATAAAATCCAATATTGGTGAAAGTAACACTTTTATAATAAAAAAAATTCTTTTATGCATCATTTTAAGCATAAAAATCAATATTGGTGAAAGTAACACCTTTATAATTAAAAAAAATCTTTTATGCATCATTTTATGCATAAAAATCAATATTGGTGAAAGTAACACTTTTATAATAAAAAAAATTCTTTTATGCATCACTTTATGCATAAAAATCAATATTGGTGAAAGTAACACTTTTATAATAAAAGAAATCTTTTATACATCACTTTATGCATAAAAATCAATATTGGTAAAAGCAATACTTTTATAATAATAAAAATTCTTTTATGCATCTATTTATGCATAAAAATCAATTTTGATGAAAGTAACACTTTTATAATTAAAAAATACTTTTATGCATCTATTTATGCATAAAAATCCATTTTGATGAAAGTAACACTTTTATAATAAAAAAATTCTTTTATGCATCTATTTATGCATAAAAATCCATTGTGATGAAAGTAACACTTTTTATAATAAAAAAATTCTTTATGCATAAAAATCAATTTTGATGAAAGTAACACTTTTAGAATAAAAAACAATTCTCCAATATGCATCTTTCTATGCATAGAAATTAATTCTAATGGAAATAACACTTTTATAATAAAAATATTTCTAATATGCATTTTTCTATGCATAGAATGAAAATAACACTTTTAGAATACACAAACGGTGGGGATTACTCTTTTTGAATAATAAAAGATAAAACTTATTTCACAAAATTTAAGAAAATTTTTCCATAACCTCCTTTGTATGGCTGACCATTTTTTAATTTTTTTCATTCTCAAGTTACTTAGCATTCTAAACTAATTAAATTTCATTTTTTAAAGAGAAACAATATGAAAAGTTTAATTTTAACAATTTGATTACATATCTAGGATAAAGAAAGGCTGAATTCTAGAATGAAGAGAGGTGGAAATCCTTTCCAACAAGGCATAACATCATTTTTCATTTTAAAGAAAACAAAAATTAGAAAACCATTAAATGGAATAAAGAAAAAGCAGGATTTCTAGCTTACATGGAGGAATCTTACAAAACTGATCTGACCGAACCTGTAAGTCACTTGGTCAGATCAAGGAAGAAACTTGTACTTGGATCATCAAGACCAACGCTTTTTTTCCTCAGGCGCACTCGTTGATTCTTTTCCATAGAACAATTACTATCCAAGATTTACGTCATCTATCGTACCATAACAGAATTGAGTCTCATTTTAGGGATCCATCAGCCCAGCCTAACCCCATCTAGCAATCCCATGGGTTAGCCAACCGCCCAACCACTGCAGTGATGGGATCCAATTAAGAATTTGGTTAGGTTTTGTCCCGGGTACCAGGGAAAAGAGTTCCCAGGCCCCCTAGCTGCTGGTGCTTCATGCAAACTTCAAGATAGTCACACCACTTACACACCCAATATAAAATTGCCTGTTTCACAGACTCAGCTAAGTTTAAAACAATCTTTTAATGAAACCATAGTATCACTGATCATAATCCTCCAAAATATCCGGTTGAATTCTAATTTCCAATCTTTCCTTCATCGGTGTACCTATGGCATCATTGGTAACCAGAACGCTCACCACCTGTCCACTCAGGGGCCTTTTCGATAGTTCCTAGCTCATAGTACCCGGTAATATATTCACTTATAAAAATCCAGATGGAATCTCCGTTGAATATCAGCAAGATCAACCAACAGATCCATATAAAAGAGCGATGGACTCATCCGTTGAGGACCAGCAAGGTCAATCAATCAGATCCATGCCCGGTTTCAAAAAACAACTCTAACTCCTTGTTCCATTATCTTTCTCAATGCACGCGTGGGTATCTTCGGCAACTCAGAGCCCGAGTACCGTATGGTCAGCACCCTCTAGGATCCTTCGCAGGTCACCTAGCGCTTCACTCATAGGCCGCTTCCTTAGTCCCTCATCCACCATACTGGAAGCTCACCATTTAAATCGAACCAAGGCTGGTCAAGACCTCGGCCGACCTTGCTATGCGAGACATCCTCCGTTGACTCTCTGCCAGCTATTGCAACTTTATTAGTTAGGTCTCCACGACCTCATTCACAAGATGGTCAAAATGCTTCCCCAGCATTCTTGACATAAAATAGTCATTTAAAAATAGGTCATAAATATAGTTTCTATAACCAACTCTCGTCTGTCCACATTGTTCCACATCAATCCACATTACTTAATCCAAGTTCAATCATATGTATTCCCATCGTCCTTCATCTATTCTCATCCAATCACATCAATTTCCATCTCATCACATCGTCCTTCATCCATTCTCATCCATTCTCATCCAATCACATTAATTTCCATCTCATCACATCTTTCCACATTTATACTCATCACATCTCATCCACTCGCATCTACCCATATCCACATCTCATTACATTACATTCATTCACATCTCATTCATATCTACCCCGATCCACATTACATCACATCACATCACATCCATTTCACCTCACATCTCATTCATTCACATCTATCCCGATTCACATCCCATCACATCTCATCCATTCACATCACATCTCATTCATCCATTCACCTCACATCTCATCTATTCACATCACATCTCATTCATCCACATCTATCTCAATTCACATCACATCACATCTTATTCATTCACATCACATATCATCCATTCACATCTATCTTAATTTACATCACATCTCATCACATCCATTTCACATCACATCTCGTTCATTCACATCGCGATTCACATCACATCACATCTCATCCATTCACATCTCATCCATTCACATCCCATATCATTCATTCACATCTCGATTCACATGACATCACATCTCATCCATTCACATCCCATATCATTCATTCACATCCCGATTCACATGATATCACATCTCATCCATTCACATCACATATCATCCATTCACATCTATCCCAATTTACATCATATCACATCACATCCATTCCACATCACATCTCACCCATTCATACTTATCCGACTCACATCACATCACATTTCATCCATTCACATCTATCCCAATTTACATCATATCACATCACATCCACATTCATCACATTCATTGTATCCCCATCCCATCACATACATTCTATCCACATTACATCACATCCACATCATATCTCATTCATACACATCCCATCTCATTCATCCACATCCATCCAATCATTCACATACATGACTATCCACATCTATGCATACACTCACATCTATCACTTCACATCCATATATATTCACATCACATTACATCACATCACATCTCATCCACATCCACATCACATTCAGATCCACATCTCTTTACATTACACCACATATCATCCACATCTACATCATATTCACATCCACATTCCTTTACATCACATCACATTCTTTCACATACACATCCACATCCATTCTTTCACATACACATCCACATTCATTCTTTCACATACACATCCACATCCATTTACATCACATTCTTTCTCATACACATCCACATCCATTTACTTCCCATATTACCCTTTCACATATTCTCTCATCTCATCATTCACATCTACATTCATTTACTTCACATTATATTTTTCATATATAAAATAAATTTATCTAAAATTTATCTTTGAATTCAAATAAAATATCCACTAATTCCAATATGCTAAGAATTGCACTTTTGCTATTTAAATGATTGAATTTCAAATATCATAGGAATTCCTCTTTTATCATTTAAATAAAATTACCATAATTTTCTTTTTTCTTAATTATTTAATTATACATAAACCTTAAAAATTAGTTTTCCATTAAATGTGATGAAAATCATTCTTTTAGCCTAGGATATTCAATCCTAGAATATGGTAGGAAGTCCTCTTTTCATGTTATGCATAAGAATGAATTATGTATCAATTTCTTAAAATTTTTACCATAGCTCCGCTGCTATTACTGGCAAATTTCAATATTTTTGAAAAGAATAAGACATAGTAATGTAATTATGATAGTATAACTGTCTTTTAGCCTTAAATCCAATTTATGGATTTATCTCATAATATTACCATAATTTAAAAGCATATAAGTATAAAAAACCATTTTCTTAACCTCTAGCTTCACAAGCCTAGAGTTTGATTTGTGAATAGAGAATTTCTCCATGAGAAGCATCAATTGAGTAAAGAATTGGTCATAGGAATGACCATTCTTTGGGGGAGAGAGAGATAAACATAAAAGCATTCTAATTTAAGCATAAATGTAAATTTTTCTTAATTATTCATTACAACACTTAAGAAAAGCTTGATTTGCATTATAAACACTTAATTAAGAAACTTCTCAAGCTTGAGAGGGGTTGAAAAGTGAAAACCTTGAGAATAGTAGAGAAAAACCATAAAATTACACTTTACCTCTTGTTTTTGCTTGCTTCTCTATCATAGAAGAAGCCCCCAACCAATCAATTGGTTTGTGTGTTGAAAGGAAAGCTCCAAGGATGGTTGAAGAGAGAGAGAGAGGCTCCACTCTCTCCAAAAGTAGAGGATTTTTAAGGGATAATAAAAAATATCATTATTTTAGTATAATACTAGCATGGTATAGTTCATGGATTTTTTTACAAAGGACTAAGGATCTATTTATAGGTGAGGGAGGCCTCTAACCAAGTATAGTTCATGGATTTTTTTACAAAGGACTAAGGATCTATTTATAGGTGAGGGAGGCCTTTAACCAAGTCCAAGTAGGTTCTAGAATTTTCCAGGTTCAGTTTGGCTGAATTTGGACAAGATTTGGACCTAGTTTGGCTCCCTTTTGATTTGGTTTGATCTAGGAGAGAGGAGAGATAAAAATATCACAATTGTTTTGAGTTAAAAACTCCACCACATGTGTGAAATAGATGCCTCCTTGAATTCCCCCCTTCTCCTTACCAAGGTGTCAAAAATGTATCATTATACCAAAATATCTCTTCGTTTTTTTTGTAATATTTCATAGTTTTTTTACTAATAAACCTTGTATTCAGTCAACTCTTCATCTTATGTGGACATTTACTCATTTTTGGGTATTTTCTTTTATTCATTGGATTTATCTCCTCCCCACACTTGGATTAATCCAATTGGTCCATATAGGAACCTTAATTGGACCATAATCCAAAAATTTTTGAAAATCTAGACCCTTAGGCTAAGGTCCTTTGTACATATTTTCAATTAATTCTAATTGTACATTGGAAAGTTCTTTTTGAATTTCTGTTTCAGGGGAAACCATTTTAGACACTAGGAGGGATTTTATATCCAAAAATATCTCAATTTCGGATTACCTCTCTCTAGACATTTTCTCTCTCCATGCCAAAACAGGGTAAAACAGGATCTTTCTTTTATTTCAGAGAGGGGAATAATTACAAGATCAGAAGGGGAGGTTCTTACATCTGTACACCTCAAAAGCTGGAGGGAGGAATCTTACATTTGGTGGGATATCTTCCCTTTCAATTTTCAAGGTTTCCAGTAGAGCGACTGCTGCTGCTGCAAGGGTGGCGTTTCCTCTTCCCAAATTTTCAAGCAACCAATGAGCTACTCCCTGAAACTAGGCACCAGTGTAACTTTTCCATTGACATGTGTATTGGCTGCCATTTCAAATCTTCCCATAGATCATATGGCTAGTGTTCTGCTTCTGTGAGCTTTCTTGGAGAATCCACCCGCTTTAATGCTTCCGCACATTCTACCGGCCCCCTGGTGTCTCCATACCTTGCATTGGCCGATGTGTTTTGCCTAGCGAGGACACTTTGCCTTGTTTTCCTTCCGGGCTCATCTCCAAAAAACTGAGTTATGGTTCCGGGTGACAGATAGGCTTCTATTTTTTCGGGTACGTTTTTCGCAACGCATCTTTGGCCTACTGCTCTTCCACCCAAGTAGATACTTCTATGCAGACTTTGTGTTGTTCCTGCTAGGTGACTCCTTTCTGCTTGCCCTTCTTAGTTAGGGTGGGTACTTGCACCGCCTTTGGACTCTTGGGTTCTTAGGAGCAAGGTTGTGAGCAACAAGGTTGTGTAAATCAAAGTAATAAGTTGCTGTTTATTTCTTGTTGTTTTAATTGGATCTGATCACCGCCATGGCTGATGATTCAACCGCCTGTGGTCGGTTGGGGTACTTCTTGCTCATCCAGAGCTTGGATTTCCACTGCGTTCACTGCGGGTTGGCCAGACACGGAAGCCTGGGCTCCATCTAGTTCTGGTTTATGCTTTTTTGATAATTCACACTCCGATTTCTGGTGGCCTTGACCATGGCAGTAAAAACATATGAGAGTAGGTCTCGGGAAACCAGCCATGTCTCGAGGAGGAAAGTTTTCGTGTGGTCGGAAATGGGGTTTGCGGAACTAGTCGGGCGCATTGGGTGGCTTAGACTACCACCACCCATAGTTGGATTACCAGTTGTTGTGGAGGGGATCTCTTGCCATTATAGCGATAGGATTTTGTTATATGGGTGGCTATCCTATAGATGGCGCACTAGAGTTCATTCAGGCCACATTCATCAGCTCCATGTCCATAATTGCGACACTTCACACACAAGATGTCTGACACTGGACGGAAGGAGTGGGTTTTGCACTTTCACTTGCCAACTAAGCCTAGGTTGTAGCCAGTTCCTTGGCTATCTTCCTTGCCTTCTTGCTTGTGGAACTAGCTTTGTGACCTTCCTCCTCCTCCTCCAAGTCCTCATTGGCTGTGGAATCATCGAAATCATCCTCCTCGTCCAAAGTTCTGGAAGAGGAGTTCTTGCACTTCCTTTTACTCTTGGATTTTTCCTTGCTTTTGCCTGGGCCTACCAACACCCTCTCTACTCTGAGAGCGAAGTCTACAAGCTCTTCCATGGTAATTGTAGCAAGGTCAGCACACCAGCAACAACGGAGTGTTTAAGTTGCTTGGCTGAGGCCCTTCATGAAGTAAGAGTTGAGAATTTCCTCTGCTGGCTGATTAGCTGCATCTAGCCTTTGGATAAGTTTTTGAAATTTTGCAGCATAATCTTCTACTGTCATTCTCTTCTGGTTCATTCTGCATAGCTTATCCAACACATGCACAAATGTTTTGTCTTCTCTCTTAAGCGTTGAAACAATGTTTCCCAAATGGAATCATAAGTGGGAAAATGGGAATACTCATACTGAGCAACCTAGAGAGTAGCAGTCTTCTAGAGTGTGGGAACAAAGGCATCTTTTTTGAGTTGCTTGATCAACTGGACCAAGTACATTGACACGCCAAGCGATGTTAAACATGAGGATGTGAGAATCTCCATCATCTGAGGATTTTCCAAAAAAATTAGGGTACTTGACGTTGACAGCTACTCACGGCAACATATTGTGGTAGCAGAAGGGGAGAGGTTGAGGGGGTGGTGCTGGTGGTGGGGGTATGAACAATGTTGGTGAGGTCGAGGGGAAGTAGGGGTGAGTCGTCCTTCTTCTGAGTGGGATGGGGATTGTTGTGGATCAGATACAACAAGTTGCTCTTCAGGGTTGCCGAATACAAACTGCCTAACTTGGTTGCGCTCCAAATAGCATCTTTCATGTGTTGATATGAGTGACGGGTTCAAAAACAAGGGGAAGAGATTTTAATAGGATGGCAATCAGGCACTAAGCAAAAAGGCAACAATAAAAAGGTGCAAAAAGCATCGTGGTTGCCAAAGTGTTGGCAGGGGAATATGACCACTTATTCCCCCTGCAACCTATTGAGATTCACTGGTTATGCATGCAATATACACCAGACAATTCAGTGGTTATGCATGCAATATACACCAGACAATTCTAGATCTAACGCAACAAACACAACACACAGATTATTGAACACTACCGGACTGTCCACTTGATAAAATAGTGACAAAACACGATGCGTTAATAGATAACTATAATGTATGCAGTAGAGCTAAAATATATAGAAACGTAATAAGAAGATGAATGTACATGAGAGAGAGAAAGAGAGAGAGAGACAGAAAAAAAGAGGATGATCTTGCTTATATTAATCCAAAATAAAAAATGATACAATCGACAGCCAGCCTTTGCAAGGTTGCAGATTCATCCTTTATAGTGCCTTCTTGCAATTTCTACGAGTACTATGATGATAAGATGCACTAGCTAAGTATTTAAGGAAGTGCCATTTCCTACAATAAAGTAAGTGGCCTTGACAGCTGGCGATGTTGACATGCGATTGTTTGGTTGCTGCTGCGACGCTGGTTGACACTGGCTCGCGACTTAGGCTAGCCTACGACTAACACATGATATCTCAAAATGGGCTCAACCTTCCCCTTTAATTGCATAAAAGTTCTTATACCACTCATGATTAACTAGAAGAGGTTTAATTCTTTCTTTCCATGTTATAATCATCTTATGTTAGATAGGTTTAGTCTTTATGCAGCTACTAACTAACTCATGTTGAGCTTAAATACTTTCACTTACAAGATTTGAAGACTACTCATGCATTAATTTCTTTCTTTTTAAATGCCTAGCATTGATGAATACCTTCTAATCTTAACTACTATGGTAATATTTCTATAAGTAGACCTAAGGGTTTCATAAGTAAGCATTTTATAAGTTCTATAAGCTTGCACTACTAAGAATTTCTTTAAGCTAGCTAATATAAGTATGCACATCTATAAGGGTTTTTCATTAGCTGTCATGTCTACACAAATCTTTTTCTATAAGCTAATATGGTTATGAGCTTCTATAAGTATGCACATCTATAAGGGTTTTGCATTAGCTGTCATGTCTATACAAATCTTTTTCTATTCTAACATTGTTAATAAAACAAAGTTTATTATAAGGCTCAATCTACACATAGTTCAATGATCATACTAATTAATATCTTAATGTACGTAAGATGGGTAAGTAGTTTAGATCTCTTTGTTTAAGATTATTGCTAAGTTTTAATATCCAGTAAATAATGTTAATGTTGTTAAGCTAAGACAACCACATTAGTTATCATGTTAAAAAGGAATAACAAAAGGATACATGGAGTAACACTATTTCCCAATCACAGTTCATATAGGAAGCATTGGAAGTCTTGATAAATCCCCATTCTCGAGGAGTAGGAGATTATAGTGATCTTGCCAAGAAATAGATATGACTTAGGAATCATCTTTCACACATAGAAATCTACGATTGAGCATAAATAAGTTGTCCATTATGGCTTATCAAGTATGAACAGAAGCCTGGACACATAGGAAAAGTATTAGTTCCTGTCTAGGGAAGCCAAGTATATTTGTTGCAATCTTAACAAACCATAAAATGAGACTTTCTAGGGTTCATTGAGTTGTATTCCATCTCTACATTCAAGAAGTAGAATAAGTAATTCCTGTTCATGTCAACTAAACTAGCCACTCATAAAAAGGAGTAGAAGGTTTCCATGGTACATAGAATAATTGTGAATGCTTGTGCCATTCTATGTTGTTCATGTGACATTAAGGATCACACTTGTGCATTAATATTACATGTGTGAATGCTCATAGTGGTGGGGTTTGCACTTGAGACGAGTTTGCAATTGACAAAACGAGAAGTTGTGATCACCTCAACCCTTAACAAGCTCTCACCACTTAAGGACATGTTAGTACTCATGCTTTGGAGAATCTTTCCTTTAAAGGTAGTCAACTGATAAGGTTGATGTGACTAACTAGAACTCTAGAGAGATGATTGTTAGGAATTTTTGATCCTTCACTAAGAAATAAACCAAGTAATAGATCTCAAGTAGTACTGGTAGGAAATAAAATGATGATTAAAAATTTTACCTAGAAGGCGTTTTTTCACTTGGTCTCGATGTGACCAAAATCGACGAAATTGCTCTTGGGACTGGGAACAAAGATTAAGGTCTTGAGGATTGTAACAGGGTCCAAAAATTGCATCAAATTTTGATCCCCTTAGTACTTGAAAATCTAGGAGAACCGTGCCAAGGAAATGTAAGTCATGAGTATTGGATAATGAGTAAACATATTGTTGGGAAAAAGGATTATTTTTATTTGTCTGAAAAAGGAATGATTGATACGACTACTTGAAAAGCATTATGGACTACGAGTCACTTATGTCATTCATTGTGGGGGGAGCCTAGCATATTATTGACTAGTGAGTTAGTGTAGCAAAAGCCATGTGAATTGTCATCAATGGTGCTCATGTGAGCAAGCCAACTTTTGAGGTTGTGACCCTCCTCAATTAGGGCACTAGGGTGTGCTCCTGATATGGCTGAGTGAGGATTGTTAAAGGTAGCCTCATGGGTGTACCTTGCTCCCTATGTCAGGCTTGGCTAGAAGAAGTGGCATAGGGGTGGAATGGCTGTCGTGGTAATCCAGTGGCCTTAAACTCGTGTTTAGAGTGAGAAATCATACTTATAAAATGCTTACTTATAAAATGCTTACTAAAGTAGCTGGTCCAAAGCATACTGTATTTGCATATGAAAATGATGGTATTCATGAAGATAGTGGTAAAATTAAAGTTATTCTCAATGATAATTACTAAAAGTTAATGTTTATCGGTGTGTCTATTTTCCAAGTTAATTGCTAGGGGCTCAAGAGTGATCTCCCTTGTACTCAAGCCAAACCCCCAAACTAACTAAAAGATACACCAGATTTTCCTCTTGAGTTGTTGGGCGAATTGACTAACCCTTGGGATAAAAAAAGGGATTAGGCTTAGAAGCTCGATCTAGTAAATTTAAGAAATGAACTTGAAGGAAGAAGTAAAATATTAGAATATCCTGGGGGAATTGCGTGTGTTTCGAGACGATGATAGAATTTCCCCTAGACAAGCCTAGGAGGGAGAATTATAGGGATATCCTACCATAAGGATTATGTAGGTAAGGTCCCAAGTAAGTCCCACCACCGCATGAGTCCAGACCTTCTATTGTTGTTGACTTTGACTATTGTATAGAGCAAGGGGAGGGTGGGGGTCTTACAACTGGTATTAGAGAATTGTTTATTTTTTGTTGAAAACTAAAGAAAATTAATGCTAATGTTATGATTCATTGAGAAACGGATGTTTTCTTGATCAAGATGGCCTAGGAGGGCTGAGTAGTCCTTTCCTGCTTGGAGAACCAAATGATTTCTTTAGCATTCACCTGCTTTGCCTCCATCCTCAGAGAGGAGGACCAACATAGCATCTTCCACACGAGTATGTGTAGATGTTTTTTCCCACCTTGTTTGACCAGTGCTTCATGTAGTTTTTTGGACAGATGATGGACGCCTATGCCAGGTTGACTCATTGTCGCCTTAGGGAGAACCTTATCCTACTTCTCAGCCACCCACCAACGGATTAGACTAAGCATGGAGGTGTTATTATGTGTGACTCATTGACCCGTAAAGCAAAGGGGATTATAGTCTGTTCATAGAGTTCTCTCCCTTTATGTATCGGGGGCACATGAGTACATAAATTGATGATATGTATATTTTTGGCTTTCTAAAAAGATTTTGTTCTTAGTCCTTTGCCACCCTAAACAAAGTAAACCATCTCGTCTAAATATTAATTAAAACCCTTGAGCAAGGATTGTAAGTCTTGACTTGACTTGTTTAGAGCAAGGATTGTAAGTCTTGACTTGTTTAGAGGATTTTTCTTGATTCAGATGGCATGACCTTCCTTCCCTATCCTTAGTCTAGAATGTCCATGGAGAAGGACATGATAGCATTTTCCCTCTAGCACTTCACCCCTCTAAATAAGGCAAGGAACATGATGAGGTGGCTAAACACTTTGTAGAAGAACAAATGAATCAAGAACAATTTGATTTTCTATTCTTATTGGAACCAAAAAATGCATACCTCTGTTGGTGTGCCGAATAACCTTCCCCAAATTAGGACCAAAAATTCAACAAGTACCTTGCTCTAACCATGATTTTGCATAGATTAGGAACTATAAGAGAAGTAGTGCCTTTTGGATCCCTAAATTGGATCCCTAAATAAATCACTTATCTTGGTATCAAAGAGTGTATCGAGTCTTCAATTACCTAGTTGCAAGGTTACCTTACCCTTGTATCCTACCCCTAGGATGCTAGTTAGCTTAAGTTAATATGTGAAAACATGGAAACTTGTTTTATATCTATGTAAGCAAAGTAATATATAAATATATTTCTTTCATGGAGCCCTAAGTATTGAACTTGAATTCTTTTCCTAAAAATAAAGAAACCTTGTGCAGAATCATATCATCATTTCAAGATGAATGTTTTCGTGCATTCCTTGAGGGGGCTAAATACAAAACTTGCCAGCGTGAGGATGGAGCATCTCTAAACCATCCTATAGATCTGTGACCATGAGGATGAGTTATTTTATAGGCAAGTGAATACCCAGGGACAACTTTATGGGACCAAGGATTCTGTTTATGTGTAATAGAGATTTTGATGGGAGACCTAGAAGAAGTTAAAAAAAACATCATAATCTGCCCCATGAGTTAGAAGCTACAAGATTGGTGGATAATTAGCTAGACTTAGACATAGATTGTGCCTCTAATGATAATGAGTTTTATAGGAGTTATTAGAGCTCATTCAACTTTTGCCTAGTTAAAATCATTATAGTAGAAGAACTAAGAATGCTGAGAGACTTAGAAGATCTTGGGAGGAAAGAAGTCTAAGATCTAATAAACTTTTGACTTGGGATACTTTTTGGAGCTAAAAATATATAATATAAGACTCTACAAAAATAAACAAAGATCTTTTGGAGAACTTATCCCTTTCCAACTCTTGGTCAATGGTGAATGCAACCCTATAGAGTATTACCTAGATTACTCTGCTCTTTTCCAACATCCAGGCCTTGATGTGGACTCATAAATGGGACTTTAATGCAAAGAAGTTTACCACATCGAATTGGGATTCTTGCGCCCTTGCTATGATCGCAACCTAAAGATGGCTATGATTATGGAAAAACTTAACTTAGTAAGAGGATATAAGATCACCGCTATAGACAGGTTTTCACTAGGAGAATTTCTCTCTAGACTCAATCACCTTAGTTTGTATCTCCCTATTGTACTAAGTTTGTATATCCTCATTGTGCCCACTATTTCAAGCTATTTGGATCTCAAGCCTAGGGCACCCTAATATAAATCCATGATTTTTTTCAAGTGAACTATAATTTTCCTAAGTGCGTTTGAATAATAAATTGTTCTTGAGATGAATTTAAAAAACCATGAATCAAGCAAGATGTCACCTTGAACCTGTGGAAGAACCCCTTGACAATGATGTCCACCCCAAGAAGCTCTTCACAAGCGATAACCAGATCCATTCAAAAGTGAAGGAAAGAATCTAGGCAAACTTATTGAAGCATGGATCAAGTCAATGGGGATGAGTACTTTGATGTTGCACGTTACAATGAAAGAAGCAAAATGTCCTTGATTCACCTCAAGATTATTGGTTTAGCGCAAACATGATGGAGAAACCATTGTGAGTCCAATTGATTTGAACAAAATAAGTTAAGATGAGGAGATGTAAAGAAATTTCCTTGCCATAGGTTCTATCCTCTTGGATGTCACATGAGGGATAGATGAATAAGTTCTTAGAGTTGGTACAACAAGGTACACGTACCACCAAGATTTCACCAAACTTCTTCACTTTGCTCCAACCCATAGAGGAAGCACTTCTTAATAGATTCATTTGAAAGCTTGACGAGCATCTCTGGATAACTTGGTCAAGAATGCCAAGCCTACAATAATTTCTGAGGCAGTGGTAATGCCCAAAGGTTTTTCCAAAGATTTCCCCACTAAGGGTAGCCAAAGGACCATGTCCACCATCTACCAAGATGAATTTTACCCAAGAGAATGTTTCTAAACCTCCTCTTTCAAAATGTAGTAAAAGTCAAAGAATCACCCAAAATCTGAGTGATGGAAAATTAAGACAGAGAGAGAACTTTATCCTCATTAGTACCAACATACACTCCTCAAGTAAAAGGTCAATCATCACTCCTTAAGTAAGAGGTCAATATGACTGACCTCTTACTTGAGGATGAAAAATTAAGATGGAGAGAGAACTTTATCCTCACCAATACCAACATACACTCCTCAAGTACACTAGTACCAATTTAAACTCCTCAAGTAAGAGGTCAATATGACTGACCCTACAAGGAAGATAAGTGTTTTCGATGCCAACAACCCGGGCACATGGTCAGATATGGCTTGAACCTAGATCACCTCAAAGATAAATATGATGAGTCTAATTATGATGAAAGGGAAGACTTAGATTATTGATATGGAAGAAAACATTCCTAAAGTTCCCATTAACAAGCTTGGAGAATACCAATACTATGAAGGTGAGGATATGGATGCTACCATTCCTATTTCCTATAATAAATATAAAATTTTAGCCATCCTCGATGGTTCCTTGATGGTGGAGCAAGAGTGAGCACTACTACTACTACTAAAGCTTATTAGGAAAAGTAGGGAAATCCTGGGCTCAAATGCATGAGTCTCCATAAAAATGGTTGATGGCTCTCTATAAAGACCATTTATAAAAGTCAACTGAATGTGTATGGAAACATGTGTCATAACTTTTGAACACATGTTTGTTATCATGGACTTACACATGACTATGAACTTTGCATAGTTTATTCATCATCTAATGATGCCTCTTATAGGCTATGAATACAAAGTTCAATACATCATTATTTACACCTACTAGTACTTTGGAGGGCTTGTGGTTCTTAGATTAGAGTGTGCTTTTGTAAAGTCCTTAAACTCACTCAATTTCTCAGGTGTACCAAGTTTGAAAAACATCAAGCAAGGATAAGGAAGTCAATAGAGCTCCAAATAGCTTCATGGCACTTTCATTGGCCATCTAGACTAATATGCTATCCATACTTGATGCAAATTCAGCCCTCCCATACTTTATCTAATGCACCCACTAGCATACTTGTTGCCCATCATCTTTTCTTAAGCATACCAAACCCAATCAAATTTGGACATGTTAAGCTTAATTTTTGGCCAAGCAAATTAGGCTCCAAGCATAAGATTAGAAGAACTTGGGAAAGTTGTCCAATGCTTGAAAAAAAGAAGGTCTTCTAGTCAGTTTGGCCTAGGGGTGCACATGTATCTTCATCAACTTGTGAACTTGATGTAGGCTCAATTTTGACATATTTTGGGTAGTCTAGGAATTTTATTGGACCGAATACCTTTCTTGAATAGCTGATGCCAAATAAATGCCCTCAAGCACATTTTTTTATCCATGCATGGTAAAATGAAGGGGAAAACGACCTCCTTTGGCTCCACATGTGTACAAAAAACCCGCGAGATGAGGAACATGTCAATCTCGAAGCATTTTGAATAAACACGTGATATTTTCAAGCTGTTCCAACATGCATTAGTGGTCAAGTTTTAACCAAATGCATCACTTGTTAAAAAGTTTACACCTCATAAAAAAGAGACCCTACTAGTGTCAGATTTAAACATGGGTGAAATGCAAACTTACATAGGAACATAGACTAGCCCTTCGTCCAATATTAACTTCATCAGACATCCTAGGTTATGTGATGCACTAATAGGTTAATTCACTAAAGCTTAGTCAAATTTTGTAATCCGAGTCTAAAATTAGTGATTATATGGGTTTCTGGGCGATGCACATATAAGATTCACATGAGATTCTAAAGTGATGACACCCTATGCATGCGTGTGGCAAAGATTAGCTCCTCTTGTAAGATTTGGACAAGCATAACTACTATTTTTAGCCAATTGTCAACAAGTAAAAGTTGCTCCACCTAGCTAGATGCATGTAAACAACTTGTTTAGGATAAAACCTTGCATATAGGATCTAGCTAGATGCATGTAAACAACTTGTTTAGGATAAAACTATGCATATAGGATCTAATAGTAGCATAAAAGCTAAATACAAAAGCATGACTCATTTGGACAGGTGTAAGCTATTAAAAAATCAGTTGTTATGTTTGAGAGGGGACAATTATCTTAAAATAGATAATTGGATTCCTTTTGATGACAAGTATGAACCCTAGATGAAGACAAGCCTCTAGAAGCATGTAGTCTAAGCAGATATCAAATCTTGTCCAATTTTGAGAACCCTAAGTATGTTAAATGATCATTGGTAAATGAATATGTGAAAATGGATTGATTCTGGCAAAGCATGTCCTCATGGTGAATCTATTGTCCATGCTTGTAAAAAAAGCAATCTTCTAGACCTAAAATGCTAGCATAAACTTACAAATGTTCAAACTTGGTAGTATAGATCAAACCTCATTTCCAACTAGCAAAAGTAAGTATAGTTTAACCATGCCAAAATACCCCCTCAATAAAGATATTGTCATGATGATCAATAGGTCAAAATGTTGGTCACACGTACTATTTTTAGCAATCAAATGACCATGGATAGAGACATGGATTTGCACATGTCAAAAAGGCATCATAAAATCACTTTGTATAAATTATTTCTTAAATTTAATGAAATCAAGTGACTTTTCAATCAAGCGGTATGGGATCTCAAGTCCCATCAAACTTAGTTATTAGTTTAGAGATGTTAGTGGGTTTGTTCTACTCTTGGCATGATATCGGCAACAACCACCCCCTCCCTATTTCCATGGCTATCCTTAACATTTCAGGTGTTAGCCTAGCCATGGCTAGAGCGGGTGCTAGTTGGGGAACAATAAGTGGAGGAGCTAGAATGGGTGGATAATAGACCATAGGGGGTCCTTGTCTCATGGGAGGATTAGGCTGTGCCTCATGTGGCCCCATATGGTACTCTGGAAATACTCCCCGAGGTAGGTATTATTGTTATACTAGTGCCCTAGGCTGATATGATGGGGCCGGGAAGCCCTTTCTCTCTGATAGGATGTCTTGGGCCCTTGGAGGGTTTCTTCTAGTCCTGGGTTTAGTATTAGTCTTTGGGCTCGGTATGAATCGTCCACCCCTAAGGTGAGCATGGTCCTCCAGACTAGTGGATGAGTCTGAGTTTGATGACTCTCGCTTTGTCCTATTTTCACTCTAGGATCTAGAGGCGGCATGGGCTCTCTTTCTTGTTAGTTTTCCATACCTCTCTCCTTGGGATGTGGCTCGTCTGACTGTGCATTTCCTAGGATAAATTTCCAGAGCCTCGAAGCAAGGCTTCTTTGTGAATGGGTAGGGGATGTAGGGTCTTGCTCCAGGACAGGTGGTATGTCCATGCACCAAGCCTTTAGTTCTCCTGTCTCTAGGAGTAGCTCGTCCTGTGTGTGCTGGAATGATCTTCACTCTCACTGGTGTCAAAGACTAGCACCGTTTGGCTCCAAGTTGTATTGACCACACCGATGGGTCTGCTGACCTTATAAGAAAGGGAGAATCAAGAGAGTTTATATCATTAAAAAGAGGGTTGTTTTGCATCAATTTTCTTGAGCGTAAGTGCATGAATGTGTGGAATTATAGTGCTGGACCCCTTGTGAACAATTTGTTTTTTTAAATGGTATGGTCGTCGTACACTTTCAAGATGGTACAGGTATACGCTTTTTTGAGGACATGGGCATATGCTTCAGAAGGGACATGGGCGTATGCTTCAGAAGGAATAGTCATGCAAAGATGACACAGGCGTACGCTTTAGAAGGGAGATGACACTGGCGTATGCTTCCTGGAAGACAGGGACGTGGCTACGGGAAGGAACGGACATGCGCTTGTGAAATATGAAGGAATGGGTGTATGATTTAGAAGGTACGGGCATGGCAAAGTTTCCATGCACGTGGTAGAGCAGATGGTATGGGCGTATGCTTCTGTGGCAAGAAAGAAGGAACGGATGTGACAAAGTTGCCAATGGGCATGGCTTTAGATAAGGAACAGATGTGGACTTCAAATGGTACGAGCATACGATCTCATTAGGGAAATTATAAGCTCATTTTGGGGCCCTCTAAGGAGTTTCATGCTCTTTCTCTCTCTAAAAAATGGGGCCATGGTGAGCCCTATCAATCTTATGTCAGAACCCCTCCATGTGATATATCATTGAGAAGCTTATGATGAGTAGATTTCAAATATACAATCCCCGACAACTTTCAAGTAATAATGCTCAAGATACACCACAAAAAATCTTTAAGATGCCAAAATGTAATGTTACATGCCACATCATCACTTTTAAAACCACTTTTTGGGGAGCTTCACTATCCTATATTAGAAACCCATCATGTTATATACCATTGGTGAAGAGTACATTCTAAATCTACCAACTTCAAAAAATTTGGGAATGATGTGCTCAAATTTCACCATGGCCCCATTTTTTAGAGAGAGAACGAGCATGAAACTCCTTAGAGGGCCCCAAAATGAGCTAATTATTTCCGTAATGAAATGGCAGGGGCGTTCACTTCCTGTTTTCAAAGATTTTTAATGGTGTAGGTCTGACAGCCACCTACAAATATTCCCAGACAGTGCAACTCTACCCCTTGTTTAATGCAATTTATTCCCTCTTAAATGCCCTCTATCAAATTAAAGGTTGGGGATATCAAAAGATATGCATAGGAGAATGAAATAGCCGTGGCACTGCTGAGAATGGAACATGCGTTCACACTTCTCAGAAACTCATCCAGAGTGCAAATTTTGCCTACTCCCCTCTTAGGATTTCTGTTGATTCAGGTGTTTTCCAATGTTTTTTTTTGAGTTTTTATTTTTATGAGGGGCTAGAGATAGTCCCTAGCTACTTATTGATACCTAGAATGCATAAAGAAACCTAATTAATTGAGATTAATTAGATGATTAAGCTATTTGTGCGGGCTTAACAAATTTTAAACAAAAATGAGAAATTGTATGAGTCTCAAGCGTAAAATCAAACACCTACTTGTGTCTTCCACATTTGATGAAGACTTTGATGCTCCAATGATCCAATGCTCAATTGATCTCCATAGCTCCGTTGGAACAAAATCAACAAACAAGCAACAAGCTCATACAATATGCAACAACCGGTGGATTTGCATTCCAACCGACAAAAATGAAGACTCTAGCAAGTGAAATGTGTGGAGGACCCTAAGCTAAGTGCTCTCCTTGGTAGTGGCACCAAAGATATTAACCTAAATATACTACCTTGCACATAAGAGAGGGGGGATGAAGAGAAATGAACCATGCAAGGGTCAATTCGGAGAGAATAGCACTTAACCAACCCTAATGAGGGTTAACTCCCCCTATCTGAGGTCGCTAGGGGCTCACTCCACCACCACTTGTGTCACTCAAGTGGAGATTCATAAGCTAGGTGAAGAGTAAAGAAGAAGCGAGCTATGGAAAGCTCTACCTTCACTCAACGCCAAAATGCATGCAAAGAAGAGAAGAGAAGCTAGATTAACACCATCCCTACCATGCATACACAACAATCAAGCAAGTAAACATATACAACACAAGCAAGCAACCATAAGAGAGAGAGAGAGAGAGAGAGAGAGAGACTCAATTGAGACAAATGGGATTGTCCCTTTTCATATTCCATAAAACGACATATACATGAGCTCACGTTTTATAATGGCCGACCGCGTATTTACAATTGGGGGCCCAAAATTGGCTTTCTAGCTCTATGTACATCTAGCTCATTCCTACGACCGACATTACACAAGCTGTAATCTTGGTCATCCATATCTCGTTTATTAATAAGCACTTTGTGCGTTTACAAAAGGATAAGTTACAAGAAGCGTGACCACGTTTGAAAAATGATGTTAACCGGAGTGGTTAACAGTATGCTTATTGGATTACCAGAAGACTAGTTTTAAGCAAGGCACAAATAACTTTTTGGTTCTAGATAGCCATATGAAAAACCTATCTCTGTTTGCATACTTTAACATGTTTGAGAAGTACCCAAACCTTGTCAAAATTTATCAAGGTTTGTTATACCTGAGGTTTGGACATTAGACAACATATTGAAACAATACACCAAAATATCGTATTTTGACATTGGGGATAATGGCATATGTTCCAAAGGTCTATTAACCTTAGATTATTTGATAGACTATGGTTAAATGGCATCCAAAGGAGAATATTCTAGGCACCTAGCTCCAGTGGAGGAGGATCTCTCTTGCACTCAAATCAAGGTTTGGGTGCTCTCGCGCAAGACTTTATTAGGGTTTTATTTACCCTAATCTCTTGTACTCCAACTTATATAAGAGGCTCTCAACTAGTGCATGAGTACAACACCTCCATTATCCCACTTCTTGTGTCATTATGCTACCTATTTAGTTTATCATATGATTAGTATTAATCTCTCTCTCTCATCTTGTTTGTTTAATGATAATACAATGAGAGCCATCATATTAATCATGCCACCATAATTCCAACATCGTATTACAACTAGGTTACCCTCCTAAGCTTGCATTATCTTCTACTAATCATCTTTCATTAGTTAGGACTAGTAATTAATCCATTTCGATGGCTACCTTCTTTTTTTGGTTATCTTCTCCACAGCCACTTACTAGTGGAGTGAAGATTCCTCACACTACTCTCAACCAAATCCTATGGCTCTTCTTCAAGGCTCTTCCCACCTCAGAGGAGAAGAGGCGAATAGCATCAATGGTTGCAATGTAGCGCAAAGTGTCCCCGAAGAGCTTAAATAGCTGCCGTCACCCTATTACAAATTCACTAGTGGAAAACTCAAAATCGTCTTCATCTGGGCAACATCGTCTAATTTTCCTCACCCCCAAGGATTTTCGGCCCACTACAAATTCACTAGTGAGGTCCGTTTTTTGAATAGTCGACGTGAGGAGCCGGGCCGGCTTGTGCATTTCACAAAAAGCTTCATTACCTAAGTAATTAATCTTTGAGTTTTATGGTTAATCCAATGGTTTAAAGTTTAAAACCCTTTTGCGTCCATTGCTAAAGCATGTGTCAAATCCCTTGGCCTAATTGTTTAAGAAAGCTCATTAATTTCATCATCCAAAGCACTCCAATTTGGTTTTCCCAAGAGAGTGAGTTTGCTTTGTTTTTTAAAATATGCGCTCTAGCCAAAAGTGTGATCACGCTTGCGGTCCACCTCCAGGTTCACCTACTCCTGTCCACATCCACATTCTACAGTCCGTACCCGTATAATGACGATGCTAACATGAGCGCACAGCCGTCCAGGCATGTGACATGTCGGTGTGCGTCTCTCTAAAGGCTGTTTGGCATCTCCCGTCGCTCAGCTGTGTAACTGTGTTAATTGAATGAAGGCCTCACCCCCCTGTCTGTGCTGCAAACGAAGCCCAGAACTGGGATAGCCTCTGCAGAGTGTGCATCGAGCTGGCCAGCTTTGAAGGCAAGCATGCAGAAGGAGGTATAATTTGATAAGTAAGCAATGCCATGTTTGGCTTGGTTTTATAATTTGATAGTAGGAGACAGAAGAAGGTTTTAAAACGCACACAAAAATGTGCTGCAAACCAGAATTGGTACTATGCTGTTACCTTGAACTCAATGTATTCATTAGGCAAATTTTGGACTCAATTTTGGGCCTTTTTTCTCTAGAGAGAAAGGCTTTCGACCAATAGGAAGAGAGCTACCGTAACGAAACTTTTGATACTTAGACGTTTTTCATATATTCTTTATATGAATACATTGTTATTAAAGAAATACAAAATGCATTTGACCACACTTTATAATGTCATTTCCTTAATATATATATGAAAAATAGAGTGTTGTCAGCTCATTTAATAAATCTCAGCTCATTTAATAAAAGTGCTTTTTTCCTCTAAAAATTTGAAATGTTCTCTACGAAGTTCCTACGTCATTTAATGAATGGATTTCCCTCTAAAAATTTTGCATGTTTTCTTTTATTTTCTATTTGCTTCCATGGAAACCAGACATCCTAGGCATCCCTGCTCCTCTACTAGAGCTATTATAGTATACAACAGTTTTGATATGGATAATCAAAGGTGGATTCCTACCACAATCTCTATTGGTAGTTGGATTATGTTGCAGACTAGGAAGCGAAAAAAAACAAAGAATGAGTTCATCGACACTTACAAAGGCAGAGTTCAAGACTTCAAACTCTCTGACACACGTAGGAGCATTAAGGAAGTCCTTATACAACATGCCTACATGCACTTAGAACTGCGTCTGCAACGTTTGCCTGATGGAATCCCACTCGATAGACCAAACTGTAAGTAAATGTTTTTACATTATGTTTATGTAATGTGTTTCATTTCTATACTCATGCTTCTCTTGTATTCGTCTGTATAGATATATATCCTTCAAACTTGGTTGACTGGCAACCTATAGATAATATTGTGGGAATCTTCGATGTTTTTCATGCATTTATTGGTGAGCAGCTATACAAAGAAACATCCAGCAGGTCTTTGGCAGAGAGAGGAGTTTTCTTTTATAATGAATTTTACACGGCACCTCATAGTGTTACAGGTTATGGATATTTGAAAGCATTACCACTGCCTTCATTCGATAGTCCAGAATGGCCCATATCAACAGCAGAAACAAGTGAGTGCTTTAGATTAAAGATATACCAAGACGTGCAAAGGTGTATAAGACCAAATGTAGCAAATCGTCAAGTGAAAATCGTTGTCTTTATGCCATTGCATGTTTTTGTTGACTTCTTTTATGATGAGGAGGTCAAAAAAACATTGTCAATGTTTATATGTAAATCAGAGAAATGTTTGAATTTCTTAGGTCAAAATTGGGATGTGAAAGAATTAAATGGGGTTACCTGCAAAATCCATAGGAAATCTATTGTCTGTAAATATATGATTGGCTCTCAAAATTTTATTTTGGCCTTTCATTATATGAGATGGCATTATGTCAATGGAAAACTTGTAGCAATTGATAAGGACTTGGAGGATGACATTGAAAATCCATTGATGTTATTAGAGGTATGGTTTGAACATGAGCTCTTGACAGTACTCAATATAAGATCAAAAATCTCACTGCGTGAAGTGAGAACAGACTTGGCAAATGAGGATGACCTACAAGTGCCTGATGATTATGTGTTCAAGTGTAATGGCCATAAGGTATGTTATTCAATCTAACCTCGAAAAAGTATTCATTCCAAAACTATGCCATAATCATTATTACTTATATACATTACTTTGATTTTTGGAAATAGGTACCAAGGAGAAAAGAAAGGACCATTCAATGTAAAGACATTACAAGGAAGCAAGTTTTCGTAGTGCAAACGACCATCACATAGAGATAAAAGTATTCAATCTAACCTCGAAAAAGTATTCATTCCAAAACTATGCCATAATCATTATTACTTATATACATTACTTTGATTTTCAAAAATAGGTACCAAGGAGAAAAGAAAGGACCATTCAATGTAAAGACATTACAAGGATGACCTACAAGTGCCTAATGATTATGTGTTCAAGTGCAACGGCCATAAGGTATGTTATTCAATCTAACCTCGAAAAAGTATTCATTCCAAAACTACGCCATAATCATTATTACTTATATACATTACTTTGATTTTTGGAAATAGGTACCAAGGAGAAAAGAAAGGACCATTCAATGTAAAGACATTACAAGGAAGCAAGTTTTCGTAGTGCAAACGACCATCACATAGAGATAAATGGAGATAAATGTATTTTTGACAGCAAATAGTTACATCAATCATGACAACATTTTGTATTTCTTAGAGCAATAGAAACTAAGACAAATATTCTACATTTTCTTATTGGATGTTTAAAACATTGATAGCATGTTCTCATTTTTTCCTACGAAGCAGCGTGCTATTGTGTGTGGGATTATTCTTATTGTTGGGCTGGTGAGGCTTGTTGTTGAGGGGGTGCTTGCTCTTCATTACGTTTTTGGGTTGGTTGCTCTTCGGGACGCTCTTGGGGTAGTTACTCTTCCAGACGCTCTTGGGGTGGTTTCTCTTCTGGAACTGAAGCTTGCTGTTGTTGTTGCAAGGTTGAAGCTTCCAAATTGACGTCTTCAAATTCATCAGATTATGGAAGCTCGATAACAAACCTATCGACTTGTGTTCGGGGGTACTGCCGAGGCGGTGGTCCTGGTCACGGCCGTGGTGGAGGGGGCACAAACGCATCAGGGATTTTAGGCGGCATGCTATGAATGTTGACAATAATATGCTCAATGGCCTCTTCCCTGAACAGCCGCCCTAAATCCACATCGGAGTATTCTGATAATCACGTGGATTCTACAAAAAGCCAATAAAAATAGACGTGCCGTCAAAGAATGAGGAAGGAAAGTAACATATCATAAAAAAAAAGGAGCATGCCTACATTTTCTACGGGTAACAAGAGAAAACAAGAGAACTAAATGTAGCAGCAACTTTACATTGTAGCACACCCTCCAACCGCAACTATGGCCATCCCGTTGTTGCTGCGGGACTCTGCATCTCACAATCCTTGTGTGTTCTAGTAGTGTGTCCTGGATTATGGCCTCGAGAGCAGTTATTAGCTTTCTAACCGATCTGCACGAAACAATACTGTACTGAAAGTTCTCTAACTACTTCTCCTTCTCTCTCTCTCTCTCTCTCTCTCTCTCTCTCTCTCTCTCTCTCTCTCTCTCACTCTCTCTCTCTCTCTCTCTCTCTCTCTCTCTCTCTCTCTCTCTCTCTTTCTCTCTCTCCAACTCATTACGATATATAAATACTGAATGCATGGACTTACTGTCTCATGATGCCATGGAATTCTTCACCTGAATTGGCCAAGTAACAAGTCTTAGATTCCATATCGTAAAGGATCAAACTCCAATGTGAACTACAACATGCAATTAGGAGTATCAGAAGTAACATCAAAAATATATAGTAAATATAGGTCACAATACTAAGACTATAAATGAGATTGCATGTCACTTACTCTTCATTGTATGCCATCACGATTATTTGAGCTACATGTCAATATTAGGTAATTTGGGAAAAATCTCACATTTTGGGAATCAATTACTCCATATAGTTTTGGACATATCTTAAACATACTAACTCCAAATTTGTCGGAGATCATAGATTTAGATTCTACTCTTCAAGATCTTTGTGATGATATGTCACATGAGGGGGTTTTGATGAACTTTTGGACAAGTTCACCATGCTCCCATTTTTCAAATAGGAATGGGATTTTTCCCAAATTATCTAATATGGTGTTCTACATTGAAATTTATCAAACTAAACCACGAACATACATCAGCCATTGAAGTATGGTGTGTAGTAGGAACCGAGAAAAGAAGGGAATCTACAATATATACACAATTTTGAACATCAAATGGGAGATTTGATACAACCAAGCTGCACAAGATTACATTATATTAGTTACTTTAGACAAGCAACCCACTTTACAATCACGATGATGAAAAGGCCGTAGCAAACCTTAGAACTGTTATGATAATTCTATCATTGACCTCCCTCAAAACATTGGACAAAACATCAATCTCCTCCGCATCGAAAGGGAAAAATTGCGTGGTGCCTCGCATCGGAAGTCTAATGTGAAACGAGGGGACAAAATAACTCAAAGCTCTGACATTCAACTTATGCATTTCCCGAATAGCCGATTTCTTTAACCGCAATTCTTGGAGCTCCTGCATCTTGGCTTGGTCGCCAATCCTTTGTGCGTTGAGCCTTGTGTCACATGAATGACTAGCCTCTGTCACTTCTATGATCTTAACTTTCTTCATCAAAGGCGGGATTTCCAAAATTCCCTTCATTCTCTTGCCACTAAGTAGGGCGGCGGGCTCCAGCGTACACGGTCATATCTAAACCTTAGCAAACGAAGGGATTTCATATCTTTCGGCATCACAGTGACTCTGTGTGCATGCGCGACAAGGACATAGCTATCCTGAAAAAACTCGACAAGCCAGTCTTCTACAGCCTCTTGCAAACATCGAGGGCAGAGGCCTGCTATAACGCATATTAATGCCAAAATTCTCACATATAAACCGGACTACACACGGGAATGGCAACTTCGGAATCGCACAATGCATATGTTTCTCCACCTTCCTTAGTTCAAAAAGGATAGATCTATGCTGGTCGTATCTGCGTCTCCTCATTGAGCGCAGTGCAGAAATTTCCTTTCCCGAACTAGCTTCTCTACCTAATTGAGGATCATCTGTAGATGAGAGCCTTGTAGTCTTCTTCGTACATGCCATCTGAAAATAGTCATAATGTTACATGATAAGCTTCTCAATAAATACATAGGATAATAATACAAAAACTACTGAAAAAGTTAACTTGGATAACGAATTAGCTTTAAATCACGACAATGCGATATGGGTATCTCAGACAAAATCTACATCAACTCCTCGCGTTGTATTGATTTCTCAAAGAGATCCTTTCATTTGACAAAATAACACAAGAACAATACACCTAACAACACTTATGACGATAAAATAGGTCCAAATCACTACATCGCGATAGAGGCTTATCAGACCTAATCGTCATACCCTAAATGCGCTGTAGTGATTTCTTGCACAGAGCATGTCATTTCACAAAGTAGGTCATGGAAATAAGTAATAGATAACATACACGACACAGAACAATGTATAGGACAAGAAAGTATGTCCAAAACACTATAACGCGATATGGCTACATTCATTCTTCGCATCGTGGGGTGACTTGTCAGACATTGCCTTTTGTTTGACCCAATATCTAATGAACATAGATAAAACATGATATATATGATTGAATATAGCATTTAAGACATTGCCTTTCGTTTGACCCAATATACCCTAACAACACCTATGACGATAAAATAGGTCCAAAACACTACATCGCGATAGAGGCATATCAGACCTAATCATCATACCCTCGACGCGCTGTAGTGATTTCTTGCACAGAGCATTTCATTTCACAAAGTAGGTCATGGAAATAGTTAATAGATAACATACACAACACAGAACAATGTATAGGACAAGAAAGTATGTCCAAAACACTATAACGTGATATGGCTACATCAGAAAAAATCATAATTCATTCTTCGCGTCGTGGGGTGACTTGTCAGACATTGCCTTTCGTTTGACCCAATATCTAATGAACGTAGATAAAACATGATATATATGATTGAATATAACATTTAAGACATTGCCTTTCGTTTGAACCAATATAACCTAATAACACCTATATGACGATAAAATAGGTCCAAATCACTACATCGCAATAGAGGCATATCAGACCTAATCATCATACCCTCGACGCGCTGTAGTGATTTCTTGCACAGAGCATTTCATTTCACAAAGTAGGTCATGGAAATAGTTAATAGATAACATACACAACACAGAACAATGTATAGGACAAGAGAGTATGTCCAAAACACTATAACATGATATGGCTACATCAGAAAAAATCATAATTCATTCTTCGCATCGTGGGGTGACTTGTCAGACATTGCCTTTCGTTTGAAACAATATCTAATGAACGTAGGTAAAACATGATATATAGGATTGAATATAACATTTAAGAGACCAGGAGTGATTGCTTGATTGATAACTTACCAAAGAATTACGCAAGGAAAATGTTGAAGTGATGGACGCTTGCTTGATAAATCGCAGAGATAGCGTAGATGAGGCATGGCGGAGGAATACACACAGCTGAAGGAGGCAGAACGAAACGGCGGCAAAAGATAAGGACACTTGATATTTACCAAGGATGAGTACCACATTTATCGAGGACAAGCACGACACACGTGCGAAAGAGCATGTCCACACGTGCCAAGGAGGACGTGGGGCTATACTCTCATGATGATTACGATCAATCAAATTTTAACACGTGTCATCATATGTGCGCAGAGCACGTGGTGTGCCATCATGCATGTCTGCCACGTGTACAGACCATTAGCTTCCGTAGATAAAGGTGACCAACATTCATTATTCGTTGCTTCTTGCTCTCGTGCAATTTTTCTCGTAGTCATTTGTTGTAATTTTCTCGCAGTCATCACCTTCACCTTGCTTCTTGCTCTCCTACAGTCAACTTCGTTCTTGCTCTCCTAGTGAATTTCGCGGTATATTTTTGTATATTTTCATGTTTCAATTTGGCTGAAGTTGTATAATTGTTTTATAAATATTCCATCAAAGATTGCTGCTTTTAGATTTTTAAGAATTTAATTTATTTCTCCCAAATATGTCATCAAATCACTACAACGCGAAGAGGGATCTCGGTGAGAACTAACATACCCATATCGCGTTGTAGCAATTTTGCCCACAATGGTAATTTTCTTGCATAAATTTCTTGAAAGCACTACAATGCGAGAAGAGGTCTTGGTGCGAACTCTCTCAAGCATATCGCATTATAGTGATTTGTCCTACTATGGTTCTTTTTTTTCTTTTTCAAAGATTTCATCGTTTAGATTTTTAAGATGTAAGATTCCTCCACAGCCTCTCAAAATGTCCAGCATCTTCCCCTATAATCAATTCCCTCTTCAGACATATAAAAGATCTTGTTTCTAACTGTTTTAACATAGAGAGAGAAAATATTCTAGAGAGAGAATATTCAAATTTTGAATATTTTTAGATAGAAAAATTTCTCATATTATTAAAATGAATTCCCCTGAAACAGAAATTCAAAAAGAACTTTCCAATGTGCAATTGGAATTAATTGGAAATGGGTATAAAGGACCTTAGCCTAAGGGTCTAGATTTTCAGAAATTTTTGAATTATGGTCCAATTAAGGTTCCTGTGGGCCAATAGGATCAATCCATGTGTGGGGAGGAGATAAATCCAATTTGTAAAAGAAGATACCCAAAAATGAGTAAATGCTCACATAAGATGAAGAGTTGACTATGTACAAGGTTTATTAGTATAAGAAACTATGAGTAATATCAAAAATATGAGATATTTTGGGTATAATGATTCCATTTTGACACATATGTAAGGAAGGGGAGTCCCTTAAAGGAGGTGCATACTTCACATGCTTGAATGAGTTTTAAACTCAAAAATATTGTGATATTTTTATCTCTCAATTACATAAATTTTCATTTATGCTTAATTCTAATGGTTTTATGTAATTTCTCTCTCTCACTCAAGAAATGGTCATACTCATGACCCATTCTCAATCCAAATTAAACTTTTCATAAAGCTTTTCCTCAATCCAAGATTAATCTATGCTTGAGGCCAAATTAATGGCTTTTTTCTATGCTTTTAGTTTATGTATTTCATGAATATTGATGATTCAATCCATTATGAATTAATGATCCAATTAGGGATCATTCTAATTATTTCCTTAATGATAAGCTTTATCCCTTAGAAAATTTGAGATTTATCGGTCATAGTAGCAGCGGAGCTTTGGCAAAATTTTTATAAAAATTACACATAAAATAATTTCATTCAAAGCATGAAAAGAGGACTTTCTACCATATTCTAGGAATTATCATCCTAGATTAATTGAAAGATATTCATTATAATCATAGAGAAATTGATTTGTATATTATGCATAATTGATTTTCATGCATAGAGGTATGCATAAAAGATTATTATTTTAACATAAAAGTGTTTCTTTTATCATATTTGGATTTCATGCATAGAGGTATGCATAAAAGATTATTATTTTAATGTAAAAGTGTTTCTTTTATCATATTTAGATTTCATGCATAGAGGTATGCATAAAAGATTATTATTTTAATATAAAAGTGTTACTTTTATCATATTTGGATTTCATGCATAGAGGTATGCATAAAAGATTATTATTTTAACATAAAAGTGTTTCTTTTATCATATTTGGATTTCATGCATAGAGGCATGCATAAAAGATTATTATTTTAATGTAAAAGTGTTTCTTTTATCATATTTAGATTTCATGCATAGAGGTATGCATAAAAGATTATTATTTTAATATAAAAGTGTTACTTTTATCATATTTGGATTTCATGCATAGAGGTATGCATAAAAGATTATTATTTTAATATAAAAGTGTTACTTTTATCATATTTTGATTTCATGCATAGAGGTATGCATAAAAGATTATTATTTTAATGTAAAAGTGTTATTTTTATCATATTGGATTTCATGCATAGAGGTATGCATAAAAGAATGGAATTTCAATTCAAAAGTGTTATTCTCATCCAAATTGAATTTATGCATAGGAAGATGCATAAAAGATGGATTTTTAATTCAAAAGTGTCAATTCTCATCTAAATTGAATTTATGCATAGGAAGATGCATAAAAGATGGATTTTTAATTCAAAAGTGTCAATTCTCATCTAAATTGAGTTTATGCATAGGAAGATGCATAAAAGATTGAATTTTAATTCAAAAGTGTCATTTTCATTTAAAATGAATTTATGCATAGGAAGATGCATAAAAGATTGATTTTTATTTCGAAAGTGTTAGTCTCCTTAAATGGAATTTATGCATTAAAAAATGTGTAGAGAAATCTTATATCAAATATAAGAATTCTCTTGTATTCTATAAATAGATATAGGAAGTGATAGGATGTGATAAGAGGTGTATGGGATGTGATAAGATGTGATAAGATGTGTATGGGAAGTGATAGGATGTGATAAGATGTGTATGGGAAGTGATAGGATGTGATAAGAGGTGTATGAGATGTGATAAGATGTGATAAGATGCATATGAGATGTGATAAGATGTGAAAAGATGTGTATGAGATGTGATAGGATGTGATAAGAGGTGTATGAGATGTGATAAGATGCATATGAGATGAGTTAGGAGGTGATAAGATGAGTCAAGATGTGATAAGATGTGTATGGGATGAGGTAAGAAGTGTATGTGATGGGTTAAGATGTATATGGGTTGTGATAGGGCAAGAATGGATGTGATGTAAAAGAATAGATGTGAAGGCATATGTGGTTATATGAATGGGAATGTGGAAATGGATGTATGAATATGAATGTGGATGTGGATGTATGAATGAATGTGGATATGGATGTAGATACGGATGTGGATTTATGTATGTGGATGTGGATGTATGAATGAGGATGTGAAAATGGATGTATGCATGTAGATGTGTATGTATGAATGTGAATGTGGATGTGGATGTATGGATGTAGATGCGGATGTGGATGTATGTATGAATGAGGATGTGAAAATGGATGTATGCATGTAGATGTGGATATATGTATGTGAAAGTGGAAGTGGATGTGGATGTATGGGTGTAGATACGGATATGGATGTATGTATGTGGATGTATGAATGAGGATGTGAAAAATGATGTATGCATGTAGATGTGGATGTATGGATGTGAATGTGGATATGGATGTGGATGTATGGATGTGGATGTGGATGTGTATGTATGAATGCGGATATGGATTGGATGTATGATGTGGATGTACGAACATGGATGTGTATGTAGAATAATGAATGTGAATGTGTATGTGAAATAATGTGTCGTCGATATGAGTAAATGGATGAGAATGAGTACACATTGAATGGAAAGTGGATTAAGTAATGTGGATTGAGGAGGGATAATGTGGAAAGACGAGAGTTCGATATAGAAACTGTATTTTATGACTGTTTGTAAATGACTGTTTTATGTCAAGAATGCTGGGGAAACATTTTGACCGTCTTGTGGATTAAGGTCATGAAGACCTAACTGATGTGTTTCTCTTGCACACACTCATGCACACGCGCACAAACACACACACACACACACACTCATGTAAGAACACACAGAGACACAAACACTCACGCACGCACACAATGAGACACACACACACACACTCAGATGTCTACACACACACACACACACACAAGGAGAAGCACATACAACATAGACATACACATCCAGTAATGCTACACACACACACACACACACAGTGTATGTGTGTGTGTGTGTGTGTGACAACCCCAGGCTCGTAAAGAAACCTTAGGTACCTACCAAAAATCTCACATGGCGCTGGTTATCTTCTTGGTCTTATTGTTTCTTTTCTCCAACCAACCAAGGTCTCACCCCATAAAAGCCAAGGCATCGGTCCAAGGAAATTTCTCTCCAAGGAACCTACCAAGAATCCCTATGGCGATGATTATCTTCTTGGTTCACCACTTATTATTTTTTCCTTTTTTTTTTCTTCCAACACTACCACTTCTTCTAAAAGGTCATTCCTCCTATTCATAGTCCTCCTATGAACCTAGAATATGCAATCTCAACATGGATTCATCAAGACAAAGTCTCAAGCACTTGGCATACTCCATCAACACACCTCAAATAGAATCTCAGCATGGCCAAAACCTACTCAGCCTCTAAAATGGCAAAGTTTTAGCAATTCTCTATCTAGCAACCCAAATGGAATGTAACTTAGTCACACTAATCCCACAACATCACTTATTAACTCACCCACAACATCTTTATTCAATCATACATCCACACACACACACACTCTCACACACAATTTCATCTACCCTAAAACCACATTTTTTCCTTTTCATATTTTCTTTTTTTTTAAATTTTCATTTTGATATTAAAGCAAAACAAAAAACAATACCAAGGTTAGAATGCACCTGGAAATTGTAAAGAAACCTCATTACACCTTGAGCAACTACCTCCAAACACATACTTAGAACCACCTTAGTGACCATATCCAGCTCCCACTTGTACATGGCACAAAACACTACCTTCCACAACAACGTTAACCTGCTCTAATTTTTAAAGAAATTTTCAAAGTTTTTTTAATTTTTAGTTTTCAAATAAGAAAGAACACTCACAAACAAAATACCAAAACAAATAAAGAAAACATCAATATTTAAAAAGAAAAAATAATAAGGAAAACTTGGTGCCAAAATTAGATGTGGTTATTCCTTCCACACTGACTTTGTGAGCTCCTACGAACAATCAAGAAAAATTCCCTTGCCATTACGAAACCACATCTCAACAATCTTCACAAACTCCCAATGTCATTTAGACATCTACTTCTTCTCACTCTTCACACTCTTCAACTTCTACTCTCACACCGCAAAAGATAAGGCAAAAAGAACCAGTCCCAATTACAAGCAAGTAGCTCCTCAACCAAGCATAGAAAAGAATGGTAAGTCCACCTTTAGCACCAATAAAAACCCATAAAGATTTATCAATGAAGAACAACCCACAAAAGATTTAGCATTAATGCTCACCCACCCGATTTTTTAAATTTTACTTGTCTTTTTAATGAATTTTTACATTTGTACTTTTTATGGATTTTTTTTTTTGTAATAAAAAAACAAACACAAACACACACCAACCTATCTTCAAAAGGGTTCACACCACTACAACTTTATAGGATGATCGTCTAGTCTTCTCTTGTGCTATGGTCTACAGGCACATATATATGATCCACTCACCTACCTTTGTTTGAAAGCTAGAGCAACCTAAACGTAGGCCACGCCCTAACCACTTCACACAACAAGAAAACTAGCTATCTTGAATTGATCCTCTTTCTTTCTCTTTTTCCAATTTTTTGTGATGTGTCCTAACAAGAGTTTCCCAAAATAAACATGCATCGGAACTTCCTCCGAAGCTCCTTGTGGATTTGTATTTATGACACCTTTTATATCCTCAATTATCCCAATGTAAGGAATGAGAACACAACGTCCATCCATCTCTCCTTCATGTGCTTCAACTATATTGCTCATAAAACCTCTAAAATCTAATGTTTTTTCTTCACCTCCATCCTCATTGTATCCTTGTAAGATATTAGGATATCTCCTCTTACCATTTGAATCTATCTCTCTCGGACTCAATAATATTTGCATGTGATCATCCCTCTTTCCGCTATCCTTGACATTAGTAAGGTTGATTATCTTATCATGCATTTTCCATTGATAGACCTCCACTTGCTTCCGTAATGTTTGAACATGACCCTCATTGAGTGCTATGACTTTTTGAAATGCCCATAGGGACTCTTCGTTTTCTCTCTCATATTGTTGAATAATGGTTTTTTCCTTGTCCTTGAGTTGACATATAAGCAATTCATACTCCTCTATGATCACATTTTTCTCTTCCAACGCAACCTCTAGCAACCCATGTGGATCTGGATGCCTCATTTCTTTAACATCGTCAGATGTCCCCCCCTCCATGGGTATATAAGGTGCAATTATTTGGCATTCATTGGTCCCCTTCTCGTGTGCTTCAACTAGTTCTACCATTAGGCAACCAAGGTCTATGGACTCTTCTTCTTGTTTATTCCTATCATAATCTCCCCAGGCATCATGATTCTTCTTTCTTTGACTTGTGTCTGTCCTTCTTAGACTCGACAAACCTTTCCTATACTTTCCCATCCTTCCATTCCTTGTAACTTTAGCACCTTTTAATTCAATGCCATCTCTTGTTCTTCTATAGAAAGCCACTTCCTTTCGTAATCTTCGCACGTGTCCATCATTGAGTATTATGACTCTTTGCAATTTCCTAAGGATCCCTTGTTCGTCCCTCTTGTACCGCCGAATGATAGCCTTCTCTTTGTCCCTCAATTGTTGTATCGAGATTTCTCTCTCTTCTATCATAGCATCCTTCTCATCTAACATAGTCTCCCATATTTCAATCTCTTCTCTATGATATGTAGCCATGTTTTTCATCAATTCTTTTTTTTGATGTATCTCTCTTAATGCTTGTGCTTTATCAATTTTCAAATGAGTGATTCTCACTCTTGCCTCCCTTAATTCATCCTCGATTGCAAATTTTTCATGTTCTATCTCCCGACAGAGTACCTCTAACTCTTTTTCCCTATGACTCATAAGCACCTCGCTCATCATTCCATCAAAAGCATGGATTTTATCCCCATAGCAACTGACCATTAACATGTCGTTAACTTCACCATCTTTGACGAATGGAACCTTAACATCTCCCATGACCTCTAGCAACTCCTTTATCTCTTGACAAGTCTTTCAAATTGAACCCCACTCAACATTTTCAAGAACATCCATAACACTCTCACTAATTTCAAATTTATTCATCATTGATAGTCTGTCAACCATTGTCTTTTACTCATACTATTTACCCCTTTTAGTAATGCTACCAGTCTCCCGGCGGACCCAGCATCACTAGACTGGCGAGCTCTCTAGTTTGCCTCACTTCCAAATGGGCTTGTTCTTTCTCTATCTTCATTAAGGACATCTTACCAAGGTATTCTCTTATCTCCTTGTCAGGATCAAATGTTGATTGGCTAGAACTCATCAACCCAACCTCATCTAAGATCCATCAATGGAAGTACTCTCATAACAAGTCCCTAGACTCATAGTCCTCTGACATCTAGACCAGAGTTGGAAGCATGCAAAATATATGCATTGGGATTACCCATAGCCTATCAAAGACTAGCTCCCTCCCGGCGAACGCACCAAAAATGACCTGCCTTCCCACTCTCTAGTCCAACGCACTAATTATCCACTAAAACAATGAATGTGTCCTAGATAACAACCACACAGAGCCTAACTCCTAAAAACACACACCCACACGGATACACAAATGAAAAAAAAACAAACAACGGCCCCAACAGATTTTCAAGACACAACTTCACTTTTTAAACTGAATAAAGAAATTTAATATTAAAATGATTTTGTTTTAAATTGTTTCCAAGAAAGAACCGATATTTCAACACTTCCATATTTCAGTAGACAACAGCATCACTGCACTCCATAGTTGGCTAATCTTTACTCTCCTCTACTCTTTACTGTCTCTCTCTACTCATTATTCTCATGAATTCTCTTTTCTTCTTCTTTTCTCTTTCTCTTCCTCTTTCTTTCTCACTTTCTCTAGCTCTTTCTTTAGCTCTTTTTCTTTCTCTAGCTCTTTCTTTCTCTAGCCCTTTCTTTCTCCAGCCTCCTCCTGAAACACAAACACAAGAATAAGGCATACAATCTAATACATTCTCTCACACTCTCATGCTTTTATTTTTAATTATGTACCATGTCAAATGATCAAATCTCTTCCTCTCTCTTTCCTATTTTTCATATATACACATATAGCACAGTCATATTACCCTCTCTCTTCTTTCCTTCTTCTTCTACCCACACACAATGTCTCCTCTACTTGCTATGGTTCCCCACCTTCTCTCTCCTCATTTTACCATGAAAGCATGGAAACCTCCCACATTCACACACATTTCTTTCTCTCTCACAGTCTACCATGGTAACCTTCCAATGTTGAACGGCCCAAACGACTAGTCCGCCACCCATTGACTCCTAGGTGTGTGTGTACTCTTTTCACGAGCATCCCCCTTAGCAGCCTGGCCAAGGTTCTTACTATGTGGGCCAATCGGCTCCAAGCACTCATCGTGCAAACCTATATATAAGCTACCTATGCAGGCCACGTATTTGCCGTGCCGCGGGTCGCACTTTGCCATCATTGATGCCGGCTCGAAAGCGCTGTTTGTAATTTCTGGCACAGATAACTGCTCATGGTAGCAACACTATAGTGCAGACATGTTTATGGTATGAATATGGCATAGCACATTCATTGAATGGCTCTAACATTATAGTTGTAGGCTCTCTATATGTGTGGTGGTGTCAAGTTCACGAAACAATCTATCTGAGGCATACATTCGCACCCTCCAAAGACAGAGACAATACAATGTTGTTTACAACACCTTAAAATGAATGAGGGGTATAGAGACGCCAACCCACTATATTATAGTGGACGAGGAGAGGTTGGCTGGTCTGCTGGGCTTTTACCTCTTATGGGTACATACCTGTGAGAATCACCAGCGCCGCCTGCCGCGATCTGGATCTGCTCCATAATCAAGATTCTACTGGACATTGCAGCGTTTGATATTAAATATATATATATATATATATATCAACCTCCTTCTCTCTCTCTCTGCCTACGCAACTGCAGCTGCCGACCAACACCATCAATTTTCTCTCTCTCCCGCCTACGCAACTGCAGCCATTGCTCTCTCTCTCTCTCGTTCTCTCTCTTACGAATGCACAGTCCCACTGCCTCTCTCCTCTCCACACCCACTTCCGTATGCAACACAAGAGGACAAGAATACGGAGGAAAAAAACCTACGGCTGCAGCAGCGCTTGCCTGCCTTGTGGGCTCGGAAGCATCAAAAGTTAAGAACCCCGGCAGCAAGCAGATGCAATAACCCAATTGGGCAAACACTCGACTGTAAACGTCTGCTAGAGGATAAAAGGAACAGTCGCCCACTTAGGTACTACACAGCATCCCGCCTGCAGACATACAGGGAAACCCACCTTGCGGCAAAAACCCGCATCAAAGACCAGATGATAAGACACACATGGAATTATGGAAAGCCCAGTGCCCACTTGAGAAAGTGATCCAGAATTACCTAGGTCCTCTTTAACAAGAGAAGGACACGGTTGCTTCACTTACTGCTGCAAACTACAAAGTAATGGAAAAATGCGCCACAGATGGAAGGGAAAGGTTCCAGTGTTAAAAAACTGCCATCTCTGGGCGAATCACAGGCTTGCCGGTGGCGCAAGATTCAAGGCTTTTTAGAGGTCTCTGTTGTTGATGTTCTTTTGACAGAGAGTGGAGCGGAGGGTTGGTTCACTGCAGACAACGAAGAGACAAGCGTGAGCTGTTGCTTTGCTTTGGTTTGCAGTTGGGATTCTTGGGAACCCTAATACACTTGCTATTATGCTATAGCCTAAATGCCCATGATTCTCTGGTCGCAGGCGATCTCTCCCGCGTGACAAAAGAGAACGTGTGGGCTGGTGTGGCCCCCCGCAGATCCGATTTCTCCTGTCATTATGTGAATTATGTCTCTCTCGCTCTCGCGCTCTCATTCCCCCGCAAGAAGCTCCCTCTCTTCGATTATGCAGCGGCGCTGGCAGTATCAGCAACAACTCTTACACACATTAATCAACAAACACAAACACAAAAAAAATAGGCTTACCTCCTCCTCCTCCTGCTCGTGTTCTTCACGCCAGCCAGAAAGAAGAAAAACGTTTTTTTTTCTCTTCTATTCTCTCAAGAGGGTACCAACGGGTGCTAAAAAAACTACCCACCCCTTCAATTTTTTTAATTTGGAATTTTTTTATTTCTACCCACATTAAGGTCTACAAATTTGTACCCACATAACCACACTAACTCTCGTCCTCTCCCCTCGATCTCTCTCTTCTCTCTACCCACTTACATACAAGATCTCTCTCTTCTCTCTACCCACTTACATACAACCTTCTCTGTCTACAAAATAATATTAATCGTCTCATCATTCCCATGCAATTGCTTCCACCAATGGACAACATCGACCATCATAATGCATGCAAATACCATGACATTCCACACACATATGCTTCCAAATACCATGAAAATGCACCTAAAATAACCATAATTGACCCTATTTAACCCTAAAAATTGTGAAAAATGGCTTCGATCCAGGGGTCATCAGGGATTAGGGATCCCAATATGCTAAGTGATTATGGAAAAAGGGAGCTTTTGAGATTCACAAAACAACCGAGGGTTCCTCCACTTTGCTAGTTACAGGATGTTGCAGAGACATCTTCAAAAAAGGCAAGGCTTCATGCACCCAAGAATGTTAGTGAGCAGGTTAAGGAGTAGTAGTATATTCCTATCTCTTGTAATAATATTCTCTCTCGTGTAATGTCATGACAGTTTAGATATGATCATTTCTGAATTTGAAATGTTAATCATGGATCTATGGGTATCCAAATCTTCCCATTTCTTTGTTTTGTTATTCGCCATTTTGCATGCTTAATACTTGCATTAGATCTCCTCCATATATCTTGTTTTCTTTCTTTATTCACAAGTTTTACTGCTTGATTAATTTGGGATGCTTTGAACTACTACTTCTTTTTGGCTTTGTGTACAAGCTTCCTATATGTCCACTGATGTAATTCCTCTAAACTGTTAGCTTTTTCTGCTCCTCCACCATGACTTGTATGATTGAAATACGCGGAGCATGCTTGATAATGTGTTTTCTCCATTCCCTGGGTTGACCATATTGATAAACTACCATACTTCTTTGCAAACCAAGGGGTATGATGGTATATAATATGCTTCAAGAGAATAAGAGAATACATTAATTAGTATATTTTTTAATATACAGTATAAAAACTAGTTCAATGCATAATCAATCTAATACCATATAGTGGGTGATGTGTTGATCCGTCCATTGATCAATCATTGATCTCTTGAACTCATCTAGCATTGTTTGAAATATTTCATGGTCCTCCTTTCATCCACACTTTCTTGTCACAGAACTTAAACATAGTGTCTAGAGATTTCCACACCTTGGCTTTCCGTGTTCTTGCTTGACCATTGTCTGCATGGTCTACTATTGCATTGTGAACGCACTTCCATCTGTTGTATTTTACGATGATCTCCGCTGATTGTCTTCTTCTATGACCTTCTAGTGTTGGTTCAAATAGAAACCTTCTTGCTTTAACACCCCCAATGGAAGGTTTCTTAGGTACATTCTTCCCATCCTTAGACCTTTTTCATCTTGTTCAATTTTTGCATGTCCACCATGCAAAACCAATGTCTGATAGAACTTTCTCTAGTGCTTTGATGGATGTAACCTTTGCTGTATTGGGCTGTAGAGTCCATGCAAAACATATGTATAAAAACAAGAGTTTTTCAATGATTCTGCAAAGAGCATGCATTGTACAAATGTGGACACTTGACAATGGAATATCGAGAATCGGCTTGAAGTTTGGGTCTTTCAAGTGCCTATCCGGTGCCTTCTTCCAATACCTCTTATCAAACATCTTTGTACTGCACATGCAATATAAGTAGGGACTTTTTGAATTCGCACCCTTTGACACATTTTGCATACATTTCAGAGTTTTAAGATCACTCGCCATATGCCACTCCACCTTATATTGTCCCATGCCTTCCACATCCAAGATTTTACCATTTCTCTGCTCACATTTCTCTGCTCACTGATGATCTTGGGTATCGATGTCTTATGAAAGACCCAATGCAGAACATCAAAATTCTTTGATTCTACCTGCAATACATAAGAAACATAGGAATGCAACACCCATTAGTGTTTTTTATATGTAATTCTTTTTTCACAAACATATCCGAGCCTAATAAATTTTACCTCAAACGATCCCAAAGACAATATATTATTTTTAGATTGAACACTAAACCATCTAGGATCATCTTTTAGAATAGATGTATCAAGTGCCGTGTTCATCAGTGTGATGGTAACCCTTTCTAACTTTCTCTCCTTCACAATTTGACACTCATCAAGCTTTAGCACAAATTTGAGGACACCATCACATTCTTCAGGAGTAACTTCAAACAATTGAACAGCATATGATTGTAAGGGCTCCAAGTCGTAGAAAATATTATTGTATCTATTGTAGACCACATCTCCTGTTGTTGGTGCAGTGTAGTTGTCTTCAATATGAAATGGGGTTCCTAGTGCTTGCAGTACCTCTTCGTTTACTTGTTTACACATTTTTTTTAACCCAAAAAAGGATTTGGCAATAATCATCCTTTCATACTAGAATCCTTCATCTTTTCTTGAAAAGTCTTATAAATGGCTGAGTACCCTCTGTGTGGTGTGATATACCAGCCTCATCAAGTATTGCATGGATGTCTTGTGGATTGAGTTGACTATCTTTGAAAAAGTCGTCTATTTGTTTTTCTGAGACCTTCTTATATTTTTTCTCGTTCATCAATGCTTCTACATACTGGCGATCTAAAAGAAGACTTAAATGTGCGCCAGAAGGTTCTGTCTTATCAGGGTGCAATAATGATCTGATATCATATTGAAATGCAAAAATTGATATACATGAACATATGCAATAATGATTGCTATTCATAAAATATCACAATAGAAACAATAAACCAGTTAATAGAAAGCAGCTTACTTGATTGCATCTATTCTCTTCTTGATGCCACCACCTCCTAGCTTCATTTGCTCCATATCCCTTAGTTTTTTTTATCGTTTACGGAGACCTAATGAGGTTTGCTTATGTCTTAATTCAGACATTTGTTTTTCAAGCCCTGAAATGGTTTCCTTATTTCTTAATAACTTCTGCACACAATGCTCCATGGGTTTCTTCAAAAATGAATGTTCTCCTTCTCAAACAAATCTCTTTCTAATTTAAGAACATTGCTTGTTGCTTCCAAATGATGTGTATATCCTAGGAGCCCATTATAGCCATCTCCAAAAGTTAAGCAGAGATGTCGTATTCCTAAATGGGGGGGTGGAGTTTCTAAAAGGGTCTTTTGGATATAACCTCCCATCAATCCATAAATCTATGTTTTTCTTCCCTTGCATCCTCAACATTTCTTTAGAAGCATTATACAAAGTATTAGGTTTATTTCTTACGTAGAGGTTCATATTCATGTTCAAGCTCGATGTGCAGGTTGTAAATGTCTCTTTTCTCTCTATTCCTCCTTGCTCTTGATCCCTCTGCCATCCTCTTGATTCTCTCTGTGTTCCTCCTTGCTCTTGATTAGTAGAAAAATCTGAATGGAAAGAGAAAGGTGCCAAAATAGTAAAAAGAAGTAAAGAGTCCAACTAATTTGCAAGAAAAACCTTGATTTTAAAGGTACCAATACCTGCAAATTGTGATATGTAATAACTTCGAAATCTGAGGTAAAGTTTCTTATAGGGAGGAAAGTCGAAAACCTTTGAAATTTGAGGTGAAATTTCTTGCAGGGAGGGAACTCAAACTATTTTTGGATGATCCTTGGTTCAAATTTCAAGAAATATTCTATTTCGGCTTGTACGTAGAGATTTTGAGATATAAGACATTAAACTTGGAGAATTGACCAATTCATTGTTCACGTAGTACATATAGTACATGAACAGATTGAAAACTTCAAGAACTGGCAATATTCTATCATTTTTATGTACATTTAAGAGAATAGAAATATATCTTCTATATCTCAAGAAAATGTCAAGAGAAAATATGCCAAAATCAATTTCACCTTATTTTTTATTTTGGATTCTCTCTCTCTAGGCTTATTTGGCACTTCTTAGAGGGCCCAAAGTTGAGTCCAAAATTCCCCTAATGTATGGATGGGAGAGGAGGCTATTCATAAACGGCTTGATGTCAACGGTGCGGCCAACGGTAACCCCTTCGCCATGGCCTCTGCAGAGTGTGCATCGAGGTGGCCAGCTTTGAAAGTAAGCATGCAGAAGGAGGTATAATTTTATAAGTAAGCAATGCCATGTTCAGCTTGGTTTTATAATTTGACAGTAGGAGGCAGAAGAAGGTTTTAAAATGTACACAAAAATGCGCTGCAAACCAGAATTGGTATTGCCCTGTTACCTTGAACTCGATGCATTCATGGATGGGAGAGGAGGCTATTCATGAACTCGATGCATTCATGGATGGGAGAGGAGGCTATTCATGAACGGCTTGATGTCAAAGGTTTTAAAACACACACAACTCCCCCTATGTCCACGTGGCCAGCCAAAAGCGGGGTTATTTCAAAATAAAAAAAGGGTTAATTAGCGCAAAATACGGAGGTGCTTTGTTTTTGAAAATATGCGCTCCAGCCAAAAGTGTGATCTCGCTTGCACTTCACGTGCCTGTGGTCCACCTCCAAGTTCACCTGCTCCAGTCCACGTCCACATTCTACAGTCCGTACCCATATAATGACGATGCTAACATGAGTGCACAACCATCCTCCAGCCACGTGACACGTCGATGTGCGTCTCTCTAAAGGCTGTCTGGCATCTCTTGTCGCTCAGCTGTGTAACTGTGTTAATTGACTAAAGGCCTCACCCCCCGTCAAGCCCAAAACTGGGATAGCCTCTGCAGAGTGTGCATCAAGGTGGCCAGCTTTGAAGGCAAGCATGCAGAAGGAGGTATAATTTGATAAGTAAGCAATGCCATGTTCGGCTTGGTTTTATAATTTGACAGTAGGAGGCACAAGAAGGTTTTAAAATGCACACAAAAATGTGTTGCAAACCAGAATTGGTATTGCGTTGTTACCTTGAACTCGATACATTCATGGATGGGAGAGGAGGCTATTCATCTCATGAATGGCTCGATGTCAACGGTGCGGCCAACGAGAGCCCCTTTGCCATGGCCTCTGTAGAGTGTGCATCGAGGTGGCCAGGATGTATGTAAAACTTTATGTAAGTCGATGAAATTGTAAGCTCCTTTTGTTTAACTCACATGATATTTTACATATTCCTAGGTGAATCCCTTGAGCCCGCAATCTCATCCATCTTTTTAAATAAGTTTCCTAAAAGCTAAAATTAGGTGAACCATCTTCAGACATAAATAGATATATATACAAATACATATACATATACATATACATGTATATGCATATGTATATACATATACATATACATATACATGTATATGCATATGTATATACATATACATATACATATACATATACATATACATATATACATATATATATATATATATATATATATATATATATATATATTCATGTGGATACCTTTTTACCATTCATTCACTTGAGCGTAGTTGGGTCTTAATCTATTCTACGTACGCGCGATTTAGTTTGTGATTCACCGTTTGGATTATTTTCATAATCCATAATTTCTTCTAGATTAAATAAAATTAAAAATAATATTTCATTAATATATTTCTTAATGATGTATAGTATGGATAACGAGGAGGAAATTGTGAGGTGTTTCATGGACATTGAGGATAGAAGCCATCATGCAGAGTATTCAAGACCTCAACAATCTGAGGTAAGAGAAGATAATGAGAAGACTCAATGAATAATACATGCTTTTAAGCAATGCCAGAGGAAACTAAAAACCTCTACTAAGTGGGTGCGACGTAACCATGGTAAGAAGACTCGAAATGGAAAGAAGACAATAAATGTAGCATCAGAGAATATACTCCATTTGGTCAACGACACAAACTCCCATGTGTTAAATGTGGAGAGCTTGATTGCTAGTCTTGGTCAGTGCATAAGAAATCATGGAAGTAGGGAGAATAGTTCAACTCGAGAATCAAATTTTGCCATTATAAGTGGCAAACACAAGATTAAGGATATTGTCGAAGCTACCTACCTCCGCATAATGGATACATGTGGTGCTTTCGGAGAAACACACCTTTGTGATATTGGTTGTCAAAAGACAATTGATGCTATAAAAGAGCAACAAGACAAGTTAAGTGCCCATGTTGATAGGCTTGGAATGGAAGTATCAAGCCTTAAAGTAACATTGAATAGGTTTGGGGCTTTACTTACCAAAATGAGTCGTAGATTACAAACACGTGGAATGTAATTATTCATTTGGTTCACCAATTAGGAGTTGATCTTATGATCCTTTTGTAATGCTTATGACACTATTATCTTTTTGTAACTTTGGGCTCTAAGTACTCGAATGATAATGATGGTCCTTTACTTACCAAAATGAGTTATAGATTGCAAACACGTGGAATGTAATTATTCATTTGGTTCACCGATTAGGAGTTGATGTTATGATCCTTTTGTAATGCTTATGACAGTATTATCTTTTTGTAACTTTGGGCTCTAGGTACTATAATGATAATGATGGTCCTTTTTGTCTCTCATATATCATTGCGAGAGAGAGGGAGAGAGAGAGAGAGAGATTGATTTATATATGTGGATATAATCTCTTAGTATTTATAGAGAATGTCTCTATAAATGATGGTCATTTTTGTCTCTCAGATATCATTGCGAGAGAGAGGGAGAGAGAGAGAGAGAGATTGATTTATATATGTGGATATAATCTCTTAGTATTTATATGGAGATTATAGAGAATGTCTCTTTTAATGGTTTTTTTTGGAAGTCGAGTGAAAATAAATTGCTTTTGGAAGAGAGGTCTTTTGATACTATCGAACAATCTAACCTGTCAAGTGCTATGGAGTCAACATTAACAGATAGCCAGCGTGTTGCTTTCGATGTTGTAATGCATGCAATTGCAACAGATGCAGGTGACATTTTTTTTCCTAGATGGTCCGGGGGGGGATCGGGCAAGACCTATTTGTATAATTGCTTGCTTGCACAAGTACATGGACAAGGGCATGTTGCTTTGGCCACTGCATCGTCAGGTATGCATCGTCAGGTATTGCTTCTCCACTCTTGGCGAATGGACATACTGCACATTCTAGATTCAAGATACCTCTGGAGCTAATTCTTCAACTTACAAAATCCCTGTACATGGACAACTTGCAGAGGTTTTGAGAGTTTGTAAGCTCATTATTTGGGATGAGGCTCCAATGATTCATCGTCGTTATGCTTTTGAAGCATTGGATAGGAGCTTACAAGATGTACTATTCTCAGATAAGCCATTTGGTGGAAAGGTTGTATTAATGGGGGGAGATTTTAGACAAATCTTGCCTGTTATTATGAAGGGAAGACGTGAGGATATTGTTAATGCAGCATTGTGTCGTTCCTTTCTATGGAACTCTATCAAAGTTCTAAAGTTAACTGAAAATATGCATATTCAATCAAGCAATACTAAATGGATGCAATGAGTTTAAGCAGTGGGTCATGAATATTGGGAATGGAGTGGATTGTAGCGATGATAATACGATGGTGACACTACCAAGTAATATGGTCTTGCAAGATCGACTCTTAATGACTTGGTACATTGGGTATACTCTGAATTGGCTATCACTATACGACATATGCTTCATACTTTAGTGAGCGTGCTATTCTTGCTCCGATAAACAGTCAAGTGGATATTGTGAATAAGACAGTTTTGGATGCAATGCCTGGTGAGCCTAAGCAATATTTCAGTGCGGATTCAATTCTTGAAAATGATAAAAATTCATTCCTATATTCCACAGAATTTTTGAACGTAATCGACCTTCGGGGCGGATATCCACCTCATTGCTTGGTTTTAAAGTTAGAAGCTCCAATTATTTTACTTCGTAACTTGGATCCAAGACGTGGACTCTGTAATGGTACACGGATGATATGTAAGGCCTTTCACTCTAAAGTCTTGGAGACTGAAATCATCACTGGTACTAAAGTTGGTGAAAGAGTATTTTTTCCATGGATTACCTTTAAATGCACGGAGGCCCAACTACCATTCACCATGAGGCGGAGACAGTTTCCCATGCAGCTGGCATTTGGCATGTCAATAAACAAACCACAAGGCCAAACCCTAAATGTCTTGGGGTTGTATTTGGTGACTCAAGTGTTTACTCATGGGCAATTGTATGTCGCGTTGTCAATCAAGAGCATGGTCTCCTCATGCTGTGAAGGTGTTACTTGAGGATAATGCTATTGTGGAGTCTTCATTTGATGATCTTCAAAGTTATACACCTACAACAAACAATATTGTTTATAAGGAGATCTTGATGACTTCAGAGTGACAAGCTAGGTTTCTTATTTAAGTTATGCAATTTGATTAATTTTGTTGTGATTTCTTTTTTCATACATATTTATCCATGGTAAAAGTACCTATTTTTGTTGTTTATGTTTTGACAGACATGTCTAAGACTACCTTTACATTGTACATGCCTTTATCGAGGATAGTAGGTGAGTTATTCTCTATATTTGCATAACTTTTCTTGATTACAAAGTATGGAACATAACATTCTATATACTGATGTCTATCTGTAGAGCCACCGCTATGGTCAGCTCCTATTACTGCGGGTCACATAGATATAAATAATTGTATAACCTATTTGTTATGCTTTGATTTTAGGATATTGCATGACATTGATACGTTTATGGTAAGAGTTATCGCGACGAAGGCATCGAGATGTACGGGATCGGTGTTCCTGATGAGGAGTGGGGTGTCTATTTGTTTTGGAGAGAGATGGACAGATGCTTTGCATCATTTACAGTACCCGATGTGACTGGTTGTTTCTTACATCCATTGGTATTCGTTATGGGTTTTATACTAGAGCTCCTCATGTACCATCCACTCGATGTTCTATTGTACGAGGTAATTTTGATTATGTTTTTCTATTATAAGATTTTTTTGAGATTTTATTTTTCGATGTGTCGTTATGTGCATGTCCTTTTGAGATTTGATTTTTCATTGTGTCGTTTGTGCATGTCCTTTGCATTCATCGTCTCGATAGTAGAGCATGTGCAGGATGGATCGCCGCTTTACAATAGAGAGCGTATTGTGAGGAGACAAATGAATGATCCTTCTCACAAAAGAAGAATTCAATTTGTTGATTCTGACATTACTGATTGAGAATACGTATTTTGTGGTGCATTTTGAGAATATGTAATATTGGTCCTTTTTTGCATCTTCGTATGCTACATTACTATGATACTTTTGTTTTCGCTATAAATCTACGAGACATGGATGTTATTTTGAGATATGTATATACGAAGCCACTTGAAATAATGTACTGTGTTTGCTTAAAACATGACCTAAATCTTGGAGAAACCGAGCCTATTTTTTCTGGAACTCTACCTGCCGCCGCAGCAACGTGTGGGTCCACCAATACTAGTTAAGTTTACTCTCATGAGAAAAGGGCTATATGTTGTAACCAATGGGAAAGCCAAACACCAAGGACAAAAAAACTTTATGGATTACCAAGGATGAGAAGGATTTGGCCGTCATAGCCTTATAACTTAGTGACACTTATATCATTCACATAGATGGAAAGGACTCATCCAATGAGGCACTTGGAATACCTTAGACACTCTCTTTGGAGCATAATTAAAAAACTCCAAAATCATCCTCTTAATTAAATTCATTGAGCTAAAATTAAATCCAAGAGATTCACTCTCAACTCACCTGAATTATATGAAAAGTATTCTCACCCAAATAGGTGGGATCAAGAAGAATATTGAAGAAGATGTGATTTGGTAACATAGTTACCACTCTCACTAATTTTCTAGCACCAAAGATAATGGATGTGGAAGCATGCCTCTTAGAAGAAGATGTCAGAGTTAAGTAGAGACAAGGCATTACAGATGGTGCTTTCTTCAATGAAGGAAGCTCCAAGGAGTCCGACAAAGGGTTCTTCAAAGGATCAAATCAAAAGAAAGACTTCTCCAAGAAATCTTACAATTTCTATGGGAAACTAGGGCACGAGGAAAAATAATATTTCTTTAGAAACAAAGCAAAAAAATCTCTTCTTGTTGCAAGGACAAACAACTCAAGTGAAGAAGAAAAAGAAGAAGGAGCCTTAGTGGAGGCTAACTACATCAAGCATCTACATGTAGTCACCCCTCTATCCTAAGCAAAATGTAGACATAACTAGATTCCTAGCGTCTTTCATCAAATTTTGACATTGTAAACCACCATGAGTGGGACCTATGGGGTGGGCACTTGATGGTCATCTCATAACCATAGTTGTAAATAGTAACTAGGGCAAGCATTATCAGTATAGGCAATGGATATTTTGTTGAGGGAGGGTGTTGAAACAATACACCAAAATATCATATTGTGACATTGGGGATAAGGGCATATGGTCCAAAGGTTTATTAGCCTTAGAACATTTGACATACTATGGTTAAATGGCATCCAAAGGAGAATATTCTAGGCGCTTAGCTCTAGTGGAGGAGGATCTCTCCCACCCTCTACTATGTATACTTCCAAAGATAGGGCAATTATGAAATCACGAACTGTTATCAGCAAAGGGTTGCTCAAGACCGACGAGCCCTACCTCAAGCCCTTCCAACAAACCCAAGGTAACCTCTGGCTAGGAAGTGGCCAAAAGAGGAATCTTTAGGGTACCAAAAACTCCCTTACCACCCCTAGTGCTCCCACCTGAACCCCCATTACCACGAGTCACACCTATTTTCATCAGCTAACCCTAATAGAAATTTTCAAACAAGGGGATGAGGGGAAAGTTACTGAAGGTCCCACTTACGAGCCTCTGGAGCTAAAAAGTCCACCCTCCCAGATTTTAAGCCATTATGTGATGGAGGGCGACCAAATATTCCCTATATACTTAGCCGCCCCAATTCCACGAGCTCGGGACATGAATACTATGGCTAAATGACCACCCATGCAATGCTACCATTGCACAGTACCTCACCAAATATGGCTGAGTGTCTAATCAAAAAAGGGATGGCAAGTATCTCTATAGGCGCTTCCGCATTAACCCCTTTATGCATTGGGTGTGGGATATACCACATGTATAAGGATTTTCCCCGCCGCCCCGCTGAGAGCAGGGACAATAGGAAAAGATCGTGAAGCTAATCCCAACACCAACATTAACTTTGTAAGATTCCTCCTCAGCCTGAATAATGAATAAGCTTTACTTCAATCCCCTGTAATCATTCCCTATTTTTGAATACAAGAAAATATTATTTTTTCTTGTTTTTGTCTAGAGAGAAGAAAAATTCTAGAGAGAGGTAATTCAATATTGAGATATTTTTGGATAAACAAATTCTCCTAATATCAAAAATATATTTCCCTGAAACATAAGTTCAAAATAAATTCTCCAAGGTGCATTAGGAATCAATTAAAAATGAAATAAGTGACCTTAGCCTAAGGGTCAAGATTTTCTGAAATTTTTAGATTATGGTCCAATTAAGGTTCCTATGGGCCAATAAGATTAATCCAAGTGTTGGGATGAGATAAATCCAATGAATAAAAGAAAATACCCAAAAAAATGAGTGAATGCTCACATAAGATGAAGAGTTGACTGAGTACAAGGTATATTAGTTAAAAATTATGACATATTACTGAAAAAATGAGATATTTGGAGGAATGATGAATTTTTGACACCTTGGTAAGGAGGGGGAGACCTTTGAGGTAGGCACCTCCTTCACATGTGTGGGGGGGTTTTTACTTCAAAAATATTAAGATATTTTTATCTCTCCTCTCTCCTGAATCAAACTAGATCAAAATGGGAGCTAAACCAGTCCAAATCTTGTCCAAATTCAGCCAAACTGAAGTTGGAAAATTCTAAAACTTAGTTGGACTCAGTTAGTGGCCTCCCTCACCTATAAATAGACCCTCATTCTTTTGTATTCTCATCTATGAACTAGAACATGCCAGTATTACATTAAAATAAGAATATTTTCTATTATCCCTTAAAAATCCTCTACTTTTGGAGAGATTGGAGCTTCTCTCTCTCTTCAACAATCCTTGGAGCTTTCCTCTCAACACACTAAACCAATTGATTGGTTGGGGGCTTCCTTCTAAGAGAAAGAAGCAAGCAAAATCAAGAGGTAAGATGTAATTTCATGGTTTTCTTTAATATTCTCAATGATTTCACTTCTCAACCCCTCTCAAGATTGAGAAGTTTCAAATGAATTATTTTTCAATGCAAATTAAGCTTTCTATAATAGTTCTAATGATTAATCACAAAAAGTTTATATTTATGTCTAATTAGGATGCTTTTTATGTATATCTCTCTCTCCCCAAAAGAATGGTCATTCCTATGACTAATTCTTATTCAAATGGATGCTTCTCATTAATAAATTCTCAAATCAAAAATCAAACTCTATGCTAGCTAAGCTAGAGGTTAGAAAATGGCTTTTTTATGCTTTTATCTGCTAATAAAATTATAGTAAACTTATGATTTAATTCCATAAATTGGATTTAGGTCCAATGATAGTTAATCTATCATAATTGTATTATAAAGTCCTATTCTTTCCAAAATATTAAAAATTATCAATAATAGCAGACAGCAGAGCGGAGCTATGGCAAAATTTTTAGAAATTAATACATAACTCATTTTTATGCATAATGTGAAAAGAGGACTTCCTACCATATTCTAGAATTAGTCATGCTATGCTAAAAGAATAATTTTAATTACATTCATGGAAAACTAATTTTTAGTATTTATGCATAAATAATTAATTAGAGAAATGAGAAATTTTTGGTATTTCTATTTTTATGCAAAAAGAGTAATTCCTATGATAATGGAGATCCATGTAATTAAATAGAAAAAGAGAAAATTTGATATATTAATAATGAATATTTTTATTTAAATTTAAAGAGAAATTTTAGATAAACTTATTTTTATGTATGAGAAAATTTAAATGATAAAAGAGGAATTCCCATGACATTTGGAATTCAATCATTCAAATGGTAAAAGTGGAATTCTTGGCATAATTGATTTAATGGATATTTTTAATTAAATTTTAAAGAAGAATTTTAAATAAATTTATTTTTATGCATGAGAAAATTTAAGTGATAAAAGAGGAATTCCCATGACATTTGGAATTCAATCATTTAAATGGTAGAAGTGGAATTCTTGGCATATTTGAATTAATGGATATTTTTATTTAATTTAAGAAGAAATTTTAGATAAATTTATTTTATGATAAAAGAGGAATTTCCATGACAATTGGAATCCAATCATTAAATGAGAAAAAGAGAATTTTAAGCTTATTCAAAAAAATGGATATTGGTATTTAGTTAAAAGAAGAAATTTTATGGTATTTAAGTAGAGAAAGAATTGAATTAATTTTTGGTGGATAAACGAGGAATTCTCACCAAAATTCTATCTAAAGAATTAGGGTTAATAAATTAAGTCGTAGAAAGAATATCTCTAGATATTTTATGTGGTTAAATCACTAAATTGGTATTTGCCCAAAATTAGATTAAATGGAAGAAGAGTATTTTCATTAAAATCTGATATTCTCATATAAAACCATTTCTTAATCTATTATGGTTAAGAAGGAATGAAATTCACAAAGTTGAAATTTCCTTATGGTTAGAAGTTCAGTAGATGTTTATCTGAAGAAAATCCTTGGAATCAAAGCTAGGACTAAACCGAATGATTTTGGTTAGACCATGACTATGAGAGGGCGGTCAACAAACTACTTGTCCATCTCTCGATCTGAAAAAACCTCGTGACCAGTTCCAGTTATTAATACAAAGAATAGACTACTATTGAATTAACTAGTTTTCCCTTGATCGAAATCACCAAGAATCTAGTTGGACAATCAATCAAATGATGGGTAGATTACCCTGATGAAGGATCAAGGATTCTCATTATTATGAAATTGTGGATTAAGGAAAAAGGGTTTTGTGGAACCAATCTCAAACTAGGAATTTTACTTGCATAGAACCTATGTTTTCTTTTAAAGGATTGTTTTACGCTGGAATACTGGAGGAAGCATTTGGTATGTGTTTAATCTAAGAAGAGGCTTGTTTTGCAATAGCTGTTGTTGGCGGGAAGTCGTCGAGGGATGTCGCTCGCCCGGCAAAGCCTGCCGAGGTCTTGACCAGCCTCAGTACGGTTAAAATGGTGTGCTTCCGGTACGATGGGCGAGGACCGACAAAGCGGTCCCTGAGTGAAGTGCTAGGACACCTAAGTAGGATCCTAGAGGGTTCTAACCAGGTGATGCACGGGCTCGCGGTTGCTAGGACACCCATGCGTGCGTCGAGGAAGATTCAGATGGACTAAAAAGAATGACTTTTGTGAATCAAATTTTGATATTGGATCTCGTTGGTTGGCCAGCTGGTCTTCAATGGAGAGTCCAGATGACATATTTTGTAATACAATGGACTCAAAATTTTGGAGGATGATGATCGGTAATATTATGATTTTCATTGAAAGATTGTTTTAAAGACAGCCGATTCTGTTATAATGGCAATTTCATATTGAGTGTGTACGTGGTATGCCTACCTTAATTTTTGCATGAAACACCGGCTAGGGGGCCTGGGAACTCTTTTTCTCGGTACCCGGGAAAAACATAACCAAATATAAAGGAATCCCACCAATACAGTGGTCCGGGCGGTTGGCTAACCCATGGGCTGGTTGGGGTTAGGCTGATCGGGGGATTCCTGCGATACCATTAAGTTACGATTAGTTACGTTAGTTAGATTAAGTCCTGAGAAGACCCTTGTTCTATGGGAGGGAATCAGCAACGGTTGTGCCTCGTTTTAAAGGAGGAAAAAAGCGATGATTCTATGAACCAAGTGCAAGTCTCTTCTTTGATCTGATCATGTGACTTCAGGTTCAGTAAGATCAGTTCGAATAGTTAAGACTTTGACCCGTTAGATTAATTCTCCCGTTCGAAGATTTTCCCTAGAGGAATCACCCGTGCCTTCCGGGCGAGGAAAGTTTTTTTTTGGATTTGGTTTCTGAGGAACCGCTGGACTAGTCTCTTGTCCAGACATCCGTGGTGGGCGAGGCCCTGAGTGTGGATCCGTGCCCCGCACGAGAGGCTGACGCTGCTTCCATCGCCAGCACCCTCGGAGGGGGCACTGCGGAGGGGGCAGGGGTCTCACAAACTTGCTGAGTGTAAGAGATGGCTTCATCCATACAACCCCTCTCAACGCTGTGACCAGATTGTAGAACAAATAGAGGGCCTCAACTCGTTGTAGCAGCAGAGGCATTGACCCACAAAACTAGGGACATGCAAGGGTTTTATCTTCAAAGAATGTCCCGAAACAAGCACAAGCAGCTAGGCGCTCGAGAAAGAAAACCACGAAAATTGGCAAAGGGAATAGTCGAGTAGTTATTAAAAGTGGTTCAGAGACCACCCATGCATTAACCTCTTTGTTTAGAAGGGGAACATTTTCTACCTTTAGCCACCCAATCTAGGTAACCGATTGACACTAACCAGATTCGTAGAAAGCGAGCGAAATACCCTAATCGAGGAAAAGGAAAGTCTCTTGGCAGCCCAAGAATCGGTCAGGGATTGCCAAGCTTAGATAGAAGATGAGCCTCCAACTACTTACCTAAAGCCATGCCCCTCGGTCTCCAACAAGCGACCTACTCAAAAGGCTCAGGTATATAATAGAGATATCCCATAGTAGCCACCCCCTCATAGGCCAACACAAGCAGCAGTACCCATTGCAGAGCAGCTACTAACCCCCACGAGGGAAACTAGGTAGCTAAATATCTCAAAAACCTGGGGGATGACTATCTCAAGAGAACATACAAAGAGGTCCCCATCCAAATACCTTATACAAATAAGAGCTTGAGGACAATCCAAGGTGACCTTCCTCAAGGAACAACCTCTGCTCCTAGAGACGTTATAGGTCTCTCTTCCTTCCTCTCTTCTCAGATCTAGATCCCCATTGGCATCCTGCTTCAAGGTAGCCCAAGCTTATGAAAGGATTTGAAAGATTAAATGGAGGGACACCTTGGGGAAGGCATGCACGAATCAATGGAGCTAGATAGCTCTAATGAGACCAAGGAAGATGAAGTCATTAAACCTCATGAGATCATTGGCACCCCAATAGTTCAAGTCAATAAACTCAGACAATATTTTGAAGGCGATGGGCTCAATGCTGCATTGCCATTAACCTTCGACGGCCTCTAGATTACTACAATCCTGGATGGGGGGTAGGAGTGAGCATTATTACCAAGAAATGCTGAGAAAAATGGGGGGCACCCCCCATAGAGACATGACATTATTGGTAAAACTCACTGATGGAGCCACCACTAGACCCATTGTTCTATTGAAGAATTTAAAAATAAAGATCCTTGGAACCACCTTCCACCACACCTTTGTGTTGATGAACTTTGGCAAACAGCCATTTTCCTATGACTTCATCCTTGGAAGACCCTTCATGAGGGAAACTAAAATGATCCATGATTGGGATACTGACCATATCTACATTCGAAGAAAAGATCAACCTATGCATGTGGAAGGTACATCCCATGAGCAGTTGACCCTTCACAGAGGACTCAGAAACAACTACTCGATACATTGCAGTCCACCTGTGTCAAACGTGCCATAAAAAAATAGACGACGAAAATGATAGCGAGGAATGTGCACCTCTTCCGGAGCCAAAAGACTCTGAGAATTGGGTGCATATCCTTGCTACCTTGGAACTAGGTTTTCAATAGCCAACGGGTAGGAGATCACATCTCTCTACATGCTTAGCACTACATACTTTCCTGAGGTCGCCACTCATGAACTAGAAAAGGCCAATAAGACGGAACCATCATGGAAACACGCTCACATAAAACTCACAAACATGATGGATTCCCTGGGCAAGAATGCTATGTTTTCCCTACCAATTCAGACACCCACTGGCTAAAATATGTAGGGGCGGTTGAAGCACATGAACACTTCAACCAAATATGGCAAAAGGAGTTCACAAATAACTCCCTCCTAGTCCACACGACCACCCCCAAGCCGATGGAACCCATTGACCCCCAACCCGGACCCCAAAATCTTTACCGCTCTACATGCAAAGTATGCAATAAGAAGTTAGCATTGGCGGAGAAAGAAGCCAAAAAACTAATAAAAGAAGAAAGAGCTAGGGAAAAAGAGACCGAGAAAGTGCCTAAACACTTTAAAACCTTCCAGACGGCCGTTGACAAATTTGTACAATATGACTCAGCCCAAAGGTCCCACATTTGGATAGTAATGAACCTCATATGATGGTCCACCCAAGGTGAAGGAAATTAACCTGGTAGGCCCAAGCAAAGACCCAAGTCCAATAATATACATTGGGGATGACCTCTCTACCAAGGAAGAGTCCACACTCATCGCTATACTCATATAATTTCAGGATTACTTTGCCTGGAAGTACACGGATATGAAGGGTGTACCTCCCAAAGTAGTCAAACATACCATTCCTATGGTTTTGATGGAGCAAGGCTGGTCAAGCAAAGGGCTTACCCTATGAATCTAGAGTACTCCAAGATGATCCGAGAAAAAATCAATCGACTCATTAACACTAGATTCATCTACGAAATTGAGCACACAGAATGGGTATCACCTAGAGTGATAGTGCCCAAAAAGAATGGAAAAGTACGAGTGTGTGTGGACCTCAAAAAGGTCAATGCCACCATCATATAAGACCACTATCCCTTTCCCTTCACACAACACGTTCTCAAGAGAGTCATAGCAGGGAAGGAAGCCTACATCTTCCTTGACGGATTCTCTGGCTAATTAAGTGGTGATGATTGATCCAAATGATCAATACAAAACAGCTTTTGCAATAGAATGGGGCACATATGCATACCATGTTATCTCCTTTGGGCTAACCAATTCCCTTGGCACCTTCCAACATCTGATTTGCATGGCCTACAAGGAATATTTTTGAAGATTCTTTGAAGTTCTCATGGATGACCTATGTGTCAATTCCATGTGGAAGACGCACCTAGAATGCTTATGGAAAGTGCTAGAGAGATATCAGCTCTACCGGATCTTCCTAAACCCTCTTAAATGCCAATTTTGGGTTTAGCATGGAATAATGGGACATATTGTCTCAAAACAAGGCATCTCCACTAATAATAGCAAGGTGTAGCTCACCCTTGAGCTGCCCCCCCCACCAACCAATTTTAAGGGAGTCCAACGTTTCATGGGACATGTTGACTATTATCGACGTTTTATTTTTATGTATGGTGATATAGCTTGACTCCTTTATGGACTCTTGATCCTATTTGAGTGGACAGAGGAATGCCAATAGGTCTATAACACCCTAAAAAAAGCCTTGGCAAGTGATCCTATTATGTGGTCCCCCAACTGGGACATCATCTTTCATGTCCACATCAACGCCTCCGCCTTTGCTGTTAGATGTGTGTTGGCCCCCAACCCGATGAACACAAGATGGATTTTCCCATCAACTTTTCCATCTACCAACTACACGAGGCATAAAGAAATTATGCCACAATGGAGAGGAAAGAGTTGGCCATGTTTTACACGGTTAAGAAGTTTCACCATTATCTTCTGGCAACCAAATTTATCTTCTTCATAGACAATCAAACTCTTATATATCTGGTAAACAAGCCCTGCACAACAGGAAGAATCACTAGATGGCTGCTGATTTTGCTTGAGTTCAACTTCACTATCTGTGGAAGGGCTCACGGCATGTCTTGGTAGACCATATGTCACATATCCCCAATGACAATTATGTTTAATTTTAGAGAATGGGGCGAGGAGGTAGTACACTTTCTAGCCAATGGTTTACCAGTTGACCCCCTCCTCAATAAGGACCATGCATGATGCTTCATTAAACATGCAACCCCCTACCAACTAATTGTAGACCAACTCTATAGGCAAGGGAAAGACAAGATCATTAAACGATGTGTCCAAGAAGATGAATATGTCTTCCTTCTAGAACAAGCTCACTCTACCTGTGCTGAGGGGCACTTCGCCGGTAGATTTTACTTGGAAGCTTGGAGAGAAGCCGAATAGCCATGTCCTTTGTGGAGATATCCTTGCCACCACTGTTAGCACATTTATTATATTTGGTGACTATTATGATTTTACTTCTAGAATAACTTTTATGGAATATTTTTTATTCGATAATGATACTTTTCTAGGTGCACTTTCTCAAGTTCCTTTCTGTCAAAATCAGGGAAATCCCAGAGGTAGACCCTCTAACCAATCCGCAATTTCAATCCAAAGTAATGCAAGACCTCTCCCCTTAGAATAGGGGAAGTCAAAGAGAGATGTTCCGTGGGCGCCGCACATAAAGGTGAATCACGAGGGATCGCAGAGGGGCCCTCTTGGCATCGTGGGCGTAATGCATTAAGGCTGCCACACACTCTTCATTAGCTACACCATAATTTTCCAAAACATAACTATTGCAGTCGATGCCATGCACTGCCGATCATCATCAGGTGCTTGCTAAAAATGGAGCGCCATGGACTGCATCCAGAATTAGCACCAGATCGACCAGCCATCATCACATTTGGGGTTCCCATAATATTTTCACATGGAGGCATCACCAAGAGCTCGTAAAAAAACATAAAACCACCTTATGCATCACCTTTTGGTCCTAAAATGATGCCAGTCACTCACAGGGGCTGTCCCAATGGACAAGCATGGGGGAAAACATGTTGAGATGCAGGCACATGCATCAAAGTCTTGTGACTTCAAAGCTGGAGACAAATCTGTGAAGTTTGACACATATCATGGGAAATATGATGCATCAAAGGCACACACAAAGTCCTCATAGCTGGGTTATGGTGGCCCACCTTAATGGCCAATCCAATGGAAACCACCCTTAGGGCCATTCATGACAAAAAACAAAGAAAAAAATGACCACAAAAAAATGAAACAAGCAGCCTAACAAGAGGCTAAAGAGAGGCAAGCGAAACTTCGGGGGAAAAACATTGTGGTCAACATGGCCCAAGTTGTAGACCTCAAAGAAGAAGATCGGGAGGTGAAATCTGATTGGTTATGTCTAGGAATGACCATCCCGTTAAGCTTCACCCAAAATTAGCTAGATATAGGAGCTAATTACAGCTTAATGTCGTACGAGACATGGCTTTCCCTCAGACAACCCCCATTGAAAGAGACTCCTACCATGGTCACAACAGTGGCCTATCAAGAAGTTCACTGTTTAGGCACACTCGCAATCTTGTTCCACATTGGAAATAATCACTTGGAAGAGAAGTTTTATGTGATGCCTGTAGGAACTATGCGTGAAGAGATTCTTCTCGAAAGAGGTTGGATGGGACACAATCGCTCAACATTGACTGGGATGCAAGGATGGCTATCGGCCTCAGGCCAAGTTATACTCCTAATGATGGACAAAGAACCCATGCTTGCTACTCCCTTATGTGAAGATGATACTCCTCCCCTCACCACCTTCATTCCAGCCTCCAATCCACACAGATCCATAGTGCTAAAAAAGAAGCCTCTCCCCACTCTGGACACACCACTACCTCGCACATCCTCTCAACTACCCCACTTGAATCCGAATGCTCAAACACCACCACCACCATTGCTGACCTCCCCACAAAACTAACAACACTAACCCATCTAACAACTCTAAGAAACGCACACAGGGAAGACACTCTTGATAGTGGGTACCTAAAAGAATTCTCACAGTGCATGAAAGATCCTTGCCCCCTCCGCGTAACGAATTCTATCTGTGGGCGAGGCTTCGATAGAGAGGCTTTGCCCTGCACTTCTTATGCAGGGCAAAGCCTCTCTCTCGGGGCCTCGCCCACAGATATCTGGACAAGAGACTAATCCCTCGGTTCAAAACCCGAAAAAACTTCCCTCGCCCAGAAAGCACGGGCGATTTCTCCATGGGATATTTTTATTCTAACGTAGTCAACAGCCTTAACTAAACAAATTGATCCGACCAAACCGGTAAGTCACATGGTCAGATCAAGGAAAAGACTTGCACTTGGATCATAGAAACCAACGCTTTTTTCCTCATCGAGAGCCATAGCCGTTGATTCTTTTCCATAGATCAAGGACTATTCGGGATTTACTTCATCTATCGTACCATAACAGAATTGAGTCTCATTTTAGGGATCCATCAGTCTAGCCTAACCCCATCCAGTCCCATGGGTTAGCCAACTGCCCAACCACTATAGTGATAGGATCCATTTAGGAATTTGGTTATGTTTTGTCCCAGGTACCCCAGGGAAAAGAGATCCCAGGCCCCCTAGCCAGCGCTTCATATGCAAACTTCAAGATAGTCACATCACTTACACATCCAATATGAAATTGCCTTTTTCACAGATTCCGGTGTCTTTGAAACAATCTTTTAATGAAATCCAAATATCCGGTTGAATTCTAATTTCTAATCATTCCTTCATCGGTGTACCTATGGCATCATTGGCAACCACAATGCTCACCACTTGTCCATTCAAGGGCCTTTTCAATAGTTCCTAGCTCATAGTACACGGAAATATATTCACTTATCATAAAAATCTAGATGGACTCTCCGTTGCAACAGATCCATATAAAAGAGCCATGGACTCATCCGTTGAGGACCAGCAAGGTCAATCAACCAAATCCATGCCCGAGTTTAGAAAACAACTCTAACACCTTGTTTCATTTTCTTCCTCGATGCACGTGTGGGTATCTTCGGAGACCCAGAGCCCGAGCACCGTATGGTTAGCACCCTCTAGGATCCTTCGCAGGTCACCTAGCGCTTCACTCATAGGCCGCTTCCTTGGTCCCTCATCCCTGCCCCCTCCGTGCAACGGATTCGGGGTTGCTAGCAACGGAAGTAGCACTCCTTGTACAGTAGAGGGTCCTCTCACTCGGGGCCTCGCCCACGGATATCCGGACAAGAGACTAATCCCTCGGTTCTTCCAAAACCGAACCCGGAAAAACTTCCCTTGCTCGGAAAGCACAGGCGATTCCTCCACGATATTTTTACTCTAACATAGTCAAGGTCATTACTTGGTCAGATCAAGGAAGAAACTTGCACTTGGATCATAGAGATCAACGCTTTTTTCCCCATCGAGAGGCACAACCGTTGATTCCTTTTTCCATAGAACAATTACTATCCGGGATTTACTTCATCTAGAATACTACAATAGAAATTGAGTCTCATTTTACGAATCCATCAGTCCAGCCTGTCCCATGGGTTAGCCAACCGCCCAACCACTGTAGTGATGGGATCCAATTAAGAATTTGGTTAGGTTTTGTCCCGGGTACTAGGGAAAAGAGTTCCCAGGCCCCCTAGCCGGATGTTCATGCAAACTTAAAGCTAGTCACACCACTTACACACCCAATATGAAATTGCTTTCTTCACAGATTCAGCTATCTTTAAAACAATCATTTAATGAAGCCATAGTATCACTGATCATAATCCTCCAAAATATCCGGTTGAGTCTTAATTTCCAATCATTCCTTCATCGGAGTATCTATGGCATCATTGACAACCAGAACGCTCACCACCTATCCACTCTGGGGCCTTTTCGAGAGTTCCTAGCTCATAGTACCCAGCAATATATTCACTTATAAAAAATTCAAGATGGAATCTCCGTTGAAGATCAGCAAGATCAACCAACAGATCCATATAAAAGAGCCATGGACTCATCCGTTGAGGACTAGGTCAATCAATCAGATCCATGCCCGGTTTCAGAAAACAACTCTTACTCCTTGTTCCAATATCTTCCACGACGCACATGTGGGTATCTTTGGTGACACCCAAAGCCCGAGCACCGTATGGTCAACACCCTCTAGGATCCTTTTGCAGGTCACCTAGCGCTTCACTCATAGGCCGCTTCCTTGGTCCCTCATCCACCGTACCGGAAGCTCACCATTTAAATTGAACTCAGGCTGGTCAAGACCTCGGCCTTGCTATGCGAGACATCCTCCGTTGACTTTCCGTCAGCTGTTGCAACTTTATCAGTTAGGTCTCCACGACCTTATTCACAAGATGGTCAAAATGCTTCCCCAGCATTCTTGACATAAAACAGTCATTTACAAACAGGTCACAAATACAGTTTCTATAATGAACTGTCGTCTTTCCACATTGTTCAACATCAATCCATATTACTTAATCCACGTCCAATTCATATGTGTACCCATTCTCATCCAATCACATCATTTTCCATCTCATCACATCAGATTCATTCACATCACATATGATCCATTCACATCCCATATCATATATTCACATTCTGATTCACATGACATCACATCTCATTCATTCTCATCCCGATTCACATCCACATTCGTACTTCCACATACACATCCATATCCACTCTTCCACGTACACGTACACATTCACATCCACATCCATTCTTCACATACACATCTGCATTCATACATCCATATACACATCCACATCTATACATCCACATCCATTCTTCCACATACACATCCACATTCATTCTTCCACATACACATCTACATTCATTCTTCCACATACTCATCCACATCCACATCCACATCCACATCCATACATCCACATCCATACATCTACATCCATATCCACATACACATCCACATCCATTCATCCACATCCATACATCTTCATCCATATCCACGTACACATCCACATACATACATCCACATCCACATCCATACATCCATATCCACATACACATCCACATACATACATCCACATCCACATCCATACATCCACATCCATATCTACATCCATATCCACATACACATCCACATCCATACATCCACATCCATATCCACATCCATCCATCTACATCCATATCCACATACACATCCACATCCATACATCCACATCCATATCCACATCCATACATCTACATCCATATCCACATACACATCCACATCCATACATCCACATCCACATCCACATCCTTACATCCATATCCACATACACATCCACATCCATACATCCACATCCATATCCATATCCACATCCATACACATCCACATACACATCCACATTTATATCCACATCCATACATCTACATCCATATCCACATACACATACACATCCACATCCATACATCTATATCCATATCCACATCCATATCCACATCCACATCCACATCCACATCCATACATCTACATCCATATCCACATACACATCCACATCCATACGTCTACATCCATATCCACATACACATCCACATTCATACATCCATATCTACATCCACATCCATATATCCACATGCACATACACATCCATACATCCACCCATACACATCTTATCGCATCCCATTTACATATTATCACATCCCATTTAATAGCTTTTTCTAGACTGATACCGATAATAGGACTTTTTCTAAATTTTTACCGATTGCTTGGCCTAATTAAAGATTTTTTTTTCTAGCGACTATTTCCACGTTCCTTCTCAATTCCTCAATTGAATTATATTCAATATTCTTCTTTTGAATAAAAGAATTCATGGGATTTGTAGAAATCAATTCTACCCATATTTCCACTTTTGGTAAATAATCATAAATCGAATTATACTAAAAACTCCTCTTCTTCCCATTTAATTTCTTGGATCCCAATTACCATGGGAATTCCTCTTTTTGCATTTAATTATTTACATTCCAATATCTATGGGTCCTCCAACGAGAGCCCTCTGGATCTCCTGGCGAAGTCTGCCCCGACCAATGTAGCAGCGATGTCCACCGAGACCCTGGATGTTCCATGAGAGGATACTCATGGATGAGCTATGGCAAGTGAAGCAGCCGCCACTGGCTCACCCCTCTCAGCCGGCCCGGATGATCTGCCCTCCACTCTGTGAGTCTTGGGCGACGGCTTGGAGGGAGAATAGTCACTGTCTGTCTGGGTGTAGAGTCTCTCCAAAAAGAGGGTGACCTGTCTCTGTGTCCAGCCCCACTCCGCCTTCGCCCTGTCCAAGGCATAGGCGTGAGACCAATCCTCTGCATATATGTATCTAAAGGTCGGCTGCACCCTCGGGGCGGCATGGAGGAGAATCAGTAGCACCGCCTCAACTGAGATGTGGACCGGATCCGCCCGCCAATCTCCTATACCAAACAAAGCTCACGCGGGCTGAGTGTAATCGGGTCTGCAATAGGTCCGTGAGCCCCAAGTCGCTGAAGTGGTGAGAAAACTCCAGTATCTGATCACGCAAAACTTCCTCTACAGAGTTGCAATCCCATGCTGTGTCTGGGGCAACACTGAGAGGAAAGGAGAAGGCCACCATGCTGCTCACCACTGAAGGAGAACGAGAGGGATGGCACACCACGCAAACTCACAAGGGCACGACCAGTGTCTCGAACGGGCCAGTATCCAGCTGGAGGCACCTGAAAAAACCGTAATCCACTGGTAGCCCCATCACTCGCGGGGGCCCCCCAAGGGAGGCTGGAGAGAACTCTGTGGCGGGCGAAGCTAGGATCTCCATCTCCACCGGCCCGGAGTGGCGGTGGAACAGCCGCTGGACTGAACTCTGGCCTACCCAGCTGCACTGCCCCGGGGCAGTGGGTGGTCTGGCGAAGTATCCTGGAGAGGCCGAGGGAGGGATGGGGGCTCGCGGCGAGGAGGGGGGGGAGCGAGGAGAGGATGGAGAGGCATCTGCCAGAGGATAGGTGTCAGGGGGGGCCACCGGGGGAGGCGGGAGGGGGGGGCTGGCGGGGGGAGAGGGGGGGGTGGAAGGAGGAGAGGATGGGGAGGGGGGAGAGCGAGGAGAGGATGGAGAGGCATCTGCTAGAGGATAGGTGTCAGGGGGGGCACGAGGGGGGGGTGGAAGGAGTGCTCTCCCGGTGAGGGGAAGGGGAGCCGGGGGTCGCAAAGTGCGGCCCGAGATCCTCAGGAATCTGCTCCAAGGAGGGGGCGGGGCCCCCCGCGGGGGGAGGCGAGAGCAGGGTCTCCACGTGGGAGGCTCCACCAGCGGCCTCACAACGGGTACTGAGTCTGAATCCTCGTCCATCGGGGTGGGACCTGCTGGCCGCCTATCCCTGACTGGAGCATAAGTGCAGGTAGGTGCCTGTACGCTAGCCGGAGTCACCTGTCCGCCAGCCTGTGCTACCTGTTGGCGTCTGCGAGCGACGGTCCCCGCGGGCCGGGCGTTTTCGCCGGCGAACCTCCTGCCATCCGCCAGCCTCCTGGGTCTGCGCGGTATCCTCTGCCAGGGCCTGCTCGTCACATGATGGCGCCTGCTGTGGCGAGCCAGGGATGTCCGGTCTCTGAGGTGGGGATGGCCACCACTCGAGTCTCCTGCAAGGGGTCCAGAGGCGGCGTAGCGCGGGGACAGGCGCGTGCGAGATGGCCCATCTCCCGACATGTGTAACACTGGCCGGGGAGGCCCGAATACTCCACGCGCTGTATCAGATGTCCTCCAGAAAGACAAGGGAGGAGGATCGTCTTCGGGAGGGACTCCGGTGAGACGGAACCACAACACGAATGGCCGGGAGTCCTGCTGCCCGAGCAATCACTGAAGCTGCTGTCTGAGGCGTCTCCACCACCTGCCCGAACGCCTTGTTAATGGATGACAAGAGGGGCAAGTACTCCCTACTACGAAGTCCAGGAAAGCAGATAGTGACGGGGAAACCTGTCGCGCCTGCTAGCAGGTCAGAAGCGGGGTCGAAACCATGAGTCCATCGCGCCAGGAACGCCCAGGATGAGCGGAGGGCAATGGGGCTCCGAGCCAGCACCATCTGAGCTGCCTGGGGGGACTCGAAATCCACCTGGTAGTAGCCACGTCCCAAAAAATCTACACTGACGATCTTGGCGGGCACGCCAACAAGGCTGCCTTGCAGAAGGTCGCGAAGCTCTCTCCGCACATCGGACGGCTACCCACTATCTTGCAGACCAAGGAGGAGGCCTCAAGAGCGGATACTGTGGAAACAAACAACTGAAGATCTTCAGCTGTGAACTCCAGACGGAGACCGGAATCGGCAGGGGTAGTCGGAGCGGCTTCCATGGAGTCCTCCAGAGGGAAAAGGCCAAAAACCGGGGTCACCAACGGGAGGGACACAGCCCTGCGAGGAAAAGGAGAGGCGGAGGGCTACAGGATAGCGGGGGCGGGGCGGGGGGGGAGGGGGGAGCTGAGGCGGGGGGGAGCTAGCGGTGGGGGGATTCCCCAAGCTGTCTTCTCTTCACGAATGCTGAGGACCTATGGGAGAATCTCCTACTACGGTAAGGTCAATAATGATTTATTTTGGGGTGCTTGCTGTAGTGTTGCTTGACTCTCCTATTATTGGAATAACAAGGTATTATGTTGTTATATCTTTATCAAAGATATACCATGGTTCCTCTTTACGGGTCTAGCTGACTAGATAGGTATAAGATGTTCTACACTATCATCTTGTGGTTTGATTGCAAAAACTTTCAATCCAGAGTCACGACATAATATTCCATCAAAATCATTAGCTTTAGTAATATAATAATGACCCTGTACAGTTCTAACAATAGGATCACTCTCCAAACCTCCCACAAAAATGTGAAAAGAAGTGCTCTCCATTAGGAAAAATTTAGACTCACAAACTGGCCCTCTATGTAAGATTCCTCCACAGCCTCTCAAGATGTCCAGCATCTTCTCCCTGTAATCAAATCCCTCTTCAGAAATATAAAAGATCTTGTTTACCAGTTTTGCCCTAGAGAGAGAAAATCTTCTAGAAAGAGAATATTCAGATTTTGAATATTTTTAGATAGAAAAATTCCTCATCTTATTAAAATAAGTTCCCCTGAAACAGAAGTTCAAAAAGAATTTCAGAAGGTGCATTAGAAATTGAGTATAATCTGTTCAAGAGGCATTATCCTGGGGGTGAAGATTTTTTTGAAAGTTTAAAATAAGGTTCTTATGGAACAATAAGATTCATCCAAATGTGTGGAGGAGATAAATGGAAGAAATAAAGAAAATCCCCCCCCAAAAAATGAGTAAATACTCACATAAGATGAAGAGTTGACTAAGGACAAGGCTAATAATTAAAAAGGAGAGATATTTAGATGTAATGATGCATTTTTGACACCTTTGCATGGGGATTTTCCCCTCATAAATGAGGCGCCTACTTCACATGTGCAATTGACTTTTAGATCTTCAAAAATGAGATATTTCATCTCTCCTCCCTCCTAATTCAAGTCTAGTTCCAAAAAGTTAGCTCAACTGACCTAAAAATGGTCAAAAATTGACCAAACTGAGTTGGAAAATTCTAGAATCAGTTTGTTTGGTTAGGAGCTCAATTTTTCCTATAAATAGAAGCCTTCTCCTTTGTTGAAACTCAATAGTGTTTTATGCACTGTTACTCTACTCCTCCCAAGCCAAGAACTGTGAATTTATTAATAATTCACTAGATTTTTACATTTCCCTCTTCCAAATATTGGTGGCCACTCTTGTTACAAACAAGAGTTGAACCCTCAAACCATCAAGCCAAAGGAAAGCTCCAAGAAACTATGTAAGTAGAGATTCTTGTAATTTTCTTTATTGATTTTATGTTTTTCTAATGTTTATGATTGTTTGAAGTGATAAATGGAAGCTATGCCTTGATCGAAAGGCTTTTCCCCTGTCTCTTCTTAGAATCAACCCTTCTTTATCCTAGTTAAAGTGATAATTATTGGAATTAAACTTTTTATAATGTTTTCTATTTTATAAGTGAATTTTGATTAGTCTAGATTACTTTAAATCAATTAAGAGTTAATTTTTAAGACAAATTAAGTAGGAAAATTTGAAAGATGGTCAGCCATACAAAGGAGGTTCTGGCAAATTTCTTTAGAAATAGGTATTATCTTTTATTATGCTAAAAGAGTAATTCCTATCAATTCTATACTCTAAAAGTGTCATTTTCATGCATAGATGATGCATATTGATTATTATTTTTATGCATAAAGGAATAATTTTCTTTTATTATGAAAGTGTTACTTTCCTCACAATAGATTTTTATGCATAAAGGAATATTTTTCTTTTATTATGAAAGTGTTACTTTCATCAAAATAGATTTCTATGCATAAAAGAATAATTTTCTTTTATTATGAAAGTGTTACTTTCATCAAAATAGATTTTATGCATAAAAGAATGATTTTCTTTTATTATGAAAGTGTTACTTTCATCAAAATAGATTTTTATGCATAAAGGAATAATTTTCTTTTATTATGAAAAGTGTTACTTTCATCAAAATAGATTTTATGCATAAAAGAATGTTTTTCTTTTATTATGAAAGTGTTACTTTCATCAAAATAGATTTTTTTGCATAAAAGAATGTTTTTCTTTTATTATGAAAGAGTTACTTTCATCAAAATAGATTTTATGCATAAAGGAATATTTTTAACAGTGTTACTGTTATCATAATTGATTTTCATGCATAAAAGTATGCACAAAAAATTATTTCTTTATATAAAAGTGTTACTTTTATCATAGATGATTTTTATGCATAAATGGGTGCATAAAACATAATTTTTATATCAAAAGTGTGATTTTCATCATAAATGATTTTATGCATAAATAGGATGCATAAGAAAATTTCTTTTATTCTAAAAGTGTAATTCCTACTAAATTAGATTTATGCATAGAAAGATGCATAAAGAATTTATTTTAATCCAAAAGTGTTATTCTCATCAATTTTGATTTTATGCATAGAAAGATGCATAAAGAAATCTATTTTTTAGTTCAAAAGAGTTATTTTCATCAATTTTGATTTTATGCATAGAAAGATGCATAAAGAAATCTATTTTTAGTTTAAAAGAGTTATTTTCATCAATTTTGATTTTATGCATAGAACGATGCATAAAGAAATCTATTTTTTAGTTCAAAAGAGTTATTTTCATCAATTTTGATTTTATGCATAAGCAAAAGCATAAAAGATTGAATTTTAATTCAAAAGTGTCATTTTCATTTAAAATAAATTTATGCGTAAGAAGATGCATAAAAGATTGATTTCTATTTCGAAAGTGTTATTCTCCTTAAAATGAAATTTATGCATAAATAGATGCGTAAAGAATGTGTATGTGAAATAATGTGTCGTCGATATGAGTGAATGGATGAGAATGAGTACACATATGAATGGAATGTGGAATAAGTAATGTGGACTGAGGAGGGATAATGTGGAAAGACGAGAGTTCGATATAGAAACTGTATTTTGTGACCTGTTTGTAAAAGATTGTTTTATGTCAAGAATGCTGGGGAAGCATTTTGACCGTCTTGTGGATTAAGGTCATGGAGACCTAACTGATAAAGTTGCAACTGCTGAACGAGAGTCAATGGAGGACGTCTCGCGTAGCAAGGTCGACCGAGGTCTTGACCAGCTTCGGTTCGATTTAAATGGTGAGCTTCCGGTACGGTGGATGAGGGACCAAGGAAGCGGCCTATGAGTGAAGCGCTAGGTGACCTGCAAAGGATCCTAGAGGGTGCTGACCACACGGTGCTCGGGCTCTGGGTCGCCGAAGATACCCACACGTGTGTCGTGGAAGATATTGGAACAAGGAGTAAGAGTTGTTTTCTGAAACCGGGCATGGATCTGGTTGATTGACCTTGCTGGTCCTCAATGGATGAGTCCATGGCTCTCTTATATGGATCTGTTGATTGATCTTGTTGATCTTCAACAATGATTCCATCTTGATTTTTATATGTGAAAATATTGCCGGGTACTATGAGCTAGGAACTATTGAAAAGGCCCCTGAGTGAACAGGTGGTGAGCGTTCTGGTTGCCAATAATGCCATAAGTATACCGATGAATGAATGATTGGAAATATGGATTCAACCAGAGATTTCGAGGATTGTCATCAGTGACATAATGGTTTCATTAAAGGATTGTTTTAAAGTTAGTTGATGCTGAGAAAAAGGCAATTTCATATTGGGTGTGTAAGTGGTGTGACTAGTTTTATGTTTGCATGAACTTTCGGCTAGGGGGCCTAGGAACTCTTTTCCCTGGTACCCGGGAAAAAACCTAGCCAAATTCCTAATTGGATCCCATCACTACAGTGGTTGGGTGGTTGGCTAACCCATGGCACTAGATGGGGTTAGGCTGGACTGATGGATCCGTAAATCGAGACTCAATTTCTGTTATTACGATAGATAAAGTAAATCCTGGATAGTAATTGTTCTATGGATAGGAATCAACGGCTGTGCCTCTTGATGGGAAAAAAAGCGTTGATCCCAATGATCCAAGTGCAAGTTTCTTCCTTGATCTGACCGAGTATCTTTATAGTGCAGTCGGATCAGCTTGATCAGTAATGGTCTTGACTACGTTAGAGTAAAAAGTTATCCTGGTGGAATCGCCCGTGCTTTCCGGGTAAAGGAAGTTTTTTCGGGTTTGATTTTGGAAAAACCGATGGATTAGTCTCTTGTCCGGATATCCGTGGAGACAAGGCCTCGAGTGTGGGACCTTGCCCCGCGCAAGAAGTGCTACTTCCGCTGCTAGCACCCCGAATCCGTTGCGTGGTAGGGACAGGGATCTCACAGTTGGTATCAGAGCAAATTGGCTAATAAACTGATGAGAAGCCAAATATGTCAAAAATTTATAAAAAGGTTGTAATTGTGTGATATAATTCATACAATTTGATATTCAGACTCAAAATTCGTAAATTAGTAATTGGGTCTTCAGATGGAAGTACCGCAGTTCTATGGAACCCTGACTTGCTTGAGGCCTAGACATGATGGTATTTACCTTATAGTTCCAAGTATCATGACTACCCGTATATACCAAGGGTATAACTGCAGCTCTTTACCGACAGTATATACGAGTAAATCTAAGACTTGAAATTATAAGCATTAATGTTATCCAGATGATGATTTCGAATGTGGTTGATATGATTTTTAATTCTGTTTGAGAACTGATGAGTTGATTTGGATTCTGATTGAAAAATGATGATCCCTGAAAATTGGTTGAAAGAAGGTAATAAGCTGAGCGAAACCACAATGAGGATGAATGGGACGAGTCCCTGTGATGATATTCATAACTAGAATGATGATAATGATTTCAGCAAATCACTATGAGATTAGTGGATTGTGCTGTCAAATTGCTACTGTTAACACTTGACACGGTAGATCAAGTTAAGGGATGACAAATTGAGAACTTGCTTGACTGAAATTCCCGTGGAGGAATGTTCAAAAAGAAATTTTTCAGTCTAATGGACCATTATCGTGTTAAAGATATGAATGATATGATCTGAATGAATTGTTATTTAATGATGAGTTCTATATAAGGGATATTTATCCCAGTATTCTGTTGGATTGACCAAAATATAAGAACCCTAGAATAAATTGGATCTTAAGAAAAAGAGTTGTCATCTACTTTGCGAGATGAGGACATCTCGCATTTTTTTAAAGTGGGGTAGAATGTAAGATTCCTCCCCCAGCCTTCGAGGTATACAGGAGTAAGAACCTCCCTTTCTGATCTTATAATTATTCTCTCTCTAAAATAAAAGAAAGATTTTGTTTAAAAAGGAAGACCCTTTCCCAGAATACTTTCTCAGGAGCCCCACCTGTTTTAAGGATTCAGAACGATGAGTTCAGAAGTGAGAACCGGTGTTTTGGATGCCAAGGTTTTGGTCATCAGTTAAAAGACTACCCGACTCCTGCCATGTCAAGGGCGCAGGGAAGTCAAGAACCCCAAATTCAGAGACCAATCCCTTCATACCAGTCTACCGCCGTCTCGCCCAAGCCAGGGTAACCCCAAAAGAACTCCAGCTCATCCATCTGCCTCTGTCCACAGAATAACCTCAGAATTCCTTTCCAGAACTGGGGCAACCAAAGAGAAAGAATTCCGCCTCAGACTGCAGCAGCCAGAGCAGTCGCAATTTCAGATGTAGTAAAAGAGGAAAAAGGACAGATCTATGCTACAATTGAAACCAAGGGCCTAACCGACAATTCTCAGTCATCCATACTCCAGCAGAGTATTAGGGTAAACCAAGTAATCGAAGATGCACTTCGGTCATACTGTGCCAGGGAACCCAAGAAGTGGCTAAGCTATCTGCACCTAGTCAAATTCGCCTATAATGCTTCTTATCACAAAAGTATTGGGATGAGCCCTTTTAAAGCTCTAATTGGACAAGATTGCTTAACTCCATTAACTAGGTCTGACCCATTGATTAGGGTCAAGATGTCCAGACAAATGCTTGACGACATGGAGCAATAGATGCAGGAAATTCATAAAGATATAAAAGCTGCCCAGGATCGACAGAAGTAGTATGCAGATAAGAAGAGGACAGTCAGAGAATTCAAAGAAGTAGATATGGTCTTCATTCGAGTATGGCCCAAAAGAAGTTCTTTATCTCTTGTAAAGTATAAGAAGTTATCCCCCAGATATTGTGGGCCATATCTGATTTCAAAGAAAGTAGCTGACTTAGCCTACGAGCTTCTTTTACCTCCTCATCTCAAAGTTCATAATGTATTTCATGTAAGCCTTCTAAAGAAATATATGCCAAGCCCAAATCATGGAAAGACGGAAAAACTTCAGTGGTAAGATACACCGTCGGCTTCTAGGTTACGCTAGTTCCTTCTTTTATATAAGTCGTAACTCTTACTTGTCGCTCACAGTAATCTTACTTCCATCGATCTCCTTTCTTTCTTAATCTCTTTTATGGCTTGGCAGCACAGCAGGACTTGGTTTTATCCATGATGATTTCTCACCTTCAAGACACAAGCGAGTCTGTGAAGAAGGATTTTATAGAACTGTATGAGCGCTTACTTTTCCCTCACTTGGGAACTTCGTAGCTCAAACCAAATGGCGGACCTATCGAGACATAACTAGGGTAACACCGTGGGGTCAGCATCACTTTCGTAACAATGTCCGCTTGGCTATGGTTATTGAAGCTTTGGGTTTGGGTCCCCGATACTATTGCGTGATGAGATCAAGGCATGGTGGGTTTTCTGAACGGGTCTTCTTACTTGCGTGTTTTCTTTCTCACCACAAGATATGCCTTTATCCCATTTTTGGCTTGCCTCTTAGAGGTCCTTTTATTAGGTCACCTCATACCAATGAGATAGGTGCTGCAATAACCGGCCGAATTATTCCCATAGATGAGTTACCTTCTTATACGTGTGCTGCTTTTGTGACCATATGATGGACGGGCTTATTGAATTGTAAAAAGTTCTTCTATCTTGCTATATATGTTCCAAGAATGTATAAAGTTGAAATCTTTGTTCTTGTCTTGAGTCTTGCTTTCTTTGAGACTTTTCTTGGTGGTTACTCTTAATTAAATTTTCTCTTAGTCTCATATTCTTGCATCTTGCGAAATTACCCCAAATTGCGAGATGAGGGCATCTCGCATTTTTCAAGTGGGAGAGAATGTAAGATTCCTCCCCAGCATCTTCCCCCTGTAATCAAATCCCTCTTCAGAAATATAAAAGATCTTGTTTCTACCAGTTTTGCCCTAGAGAGAGAAAATGTTCTAGAAAGAGAATATTCAAATTTTGAATATTTTTGGATAGAAAAATTCTTCATCTTATTAAAATAAGTTCGCCTGAAACAGAAGTTCAAAAAGAATTTCAGAAGGTGCATTAGAAATTGAGTATAATCTATTCAAGAGGCATTATCCTGGGGGGTGAAGATTTTTTCGAAAGTTTAATTAAGGTTCTTATAGACCAATAAGATTCATCCAAATGTGTGGAGGAGATAAATGAAAGAATGACACCTCTGCATGGGAATTTCCCCCTCATAAATGAGGCGCCTACTTCACATGTGCAATTGACTTTTAAATCGTCAAAAATTGAGATATTTCATCTCTTCTCTCTCCTAATTCAAGTCTAGTTCCAAAAAGTTAGCTCAACTGACCTAAAAATGGTCAAAAATTGACCAAACTGAGTTGGAAAATTCTAGAATCAGTTTGTTTGGTTAGGAGCTCAATTTTTCCTATAAATAGAAGCCTTCCCCTTTGTTAAAATGCAATAGTGTTTTATGCACTGTTACTCTGCTCCTCCCAAGCCAAGAACTGTGAATTTATTAATAATTCACTAGTTTTTTGACATTTCCCTCTTCCAAAGATTGGTGGCCACTCTTGTTACAAACAAGAGTTGAACCCTCAAACCATCAAGCCAAAGGAAAGCTCCAAGAAACTATGTAAGTAGAGATTCTTGTAATTTTCTTTATTGATTTTATGTTTTTCTAATGTTTATGATTGTTTGAAGTGATAAATGGAAGCTATGCCTTGATCGAAAGGCTTTTCCCCTCTCTCTTCTTAGAATCAACCCTTTTTTATGCTAGTTAAAGTGATAATTATTGGAATTAAACTTTTTATAATGTTTTCTCTTTTATAAGTGAATTTTGATTAGTCTAGATTACTTTAAATCAATTAAGAGTTAATTTAATACAAATTAAGTAGGAAAATTTGAAAGATGATCAGCCATACAAAGGAGGTTCTGGTAAATTTTTTTAGAAATAAGTATTATCTTTTATTATGCTAAAAGAGTAATTCTTATCAATTCTACACTCTAAAAGTGTCATTTTCATGCATAGATGATGCATATTGATTATTTTTTTTATGCATAAAGGAATAATTTTCTTTTATTATGAAAGTGTTACTTTCATCAAAATAGATTTTTATGCATAAAGGAATAATTTTCTTTTATTATGAAAGTGTTACTTTCATCAAAATAGATTTTATGCATATACGAATAATTTTCTTTTATTATTAAAGTGTTACTTTCATCAAAATAGATTTTTATGCATAAAGGAATAATTTTCTTTTATTATGAAAGTGTTACTTTCATCAAAATAGATTTTATGGATAAAAGAATGATTTTCTTTTATTATGAAAGTGTTACTTTCATCAAAATAGATTTTTATGCATAAAGGAATAATTTACTTTTATTATGAAAGTGTTACTTTCATCAAAATAGATTTTATGCATAAAAGAATGTTTTTCTTTTATTATGAAAGTGTTACTTTCATCAAAATAGATTTTTTTGCATTTCATCAAAATAGATTTTATGCATAAAGGAATATTTTTAAAAGTGTTACTTTTATCATAATTGATTTTCATGCATAAAAGTATGCACAAAAACTTATTACTTTATATAAAAGTGTTACTTTTATCATAGATGATTTTTATGCATAAATGGATGCATAAAAGATAATTTTTATATTAAAAGTGTGATTTTCATCATAAATGATTTTATGCATAAATAGGATGCATAAGAAAAATTCTTTTATTTTGAAAGTGTAATTCCTACTAAATTAGATTTATGCATGGAAAGATGCATAAAGAATTTATTTTAATCCAAAAGTGTTATTCTCATCAATTTTGATTTTATGCATAGAAAGATGCATAAAGAAATCTATTTTTAGTTCAAAAGAGTTATTTTCATCAATTTTGATTTTATACATAGAAAGATGCATAAAGAAATCTATTTTTAGTTCAAAAGAGTTATTTTCATTAATTTTGATTTTATGCATAGAAAGATGCATAAAGAAATCTATTTTTTAGTTCAAAAGAGTTATTTTCATCAATTTGGATTTTATGCATAGAAAGATGCATAAAGAAATCTATTTTTTAGTTCAAAAGAGTTATTTTCATCAATTTTGATTTTATGCATAAGCAAAAGCATAAAAGATTGAATTTTAATTCAAGAGTGTCATTATTTAAAATAAATTTATGCGTAAGAAGATGCATAAAAGATTGATTTCTATTTTGAAAGTGTTATTCTCCTCAAAATGAAATTTATGCATAAATAAATGCGTAAAGAAATCTTATATCAAAAATAAGAATTCTCTTGTAGTCTATAAATAGATACGGGGATGTGAAACGAATCAAATAGATGAAAATGAACGAGGAATAGATGGAGATGTATGTATGTGAAAGAATGGACGTAGTTATATCTATGTGAAAGGAAAGATGTATGTGGATGTGGATGTATGTGGATGTGGATGTGGATGTGGATGTATGAATGAGGATGTAAAAATGGAGGTATGCATGTAGATGTGGATGTATGAATGTGGATGTGTATGTATGGATGTGAATGTGGATGTGGATGTGGATGTATGGATGTAGATACGGATGTGGATGTATGTATGTGGATGAGGATGTATGAATGAGGATGTGAAAATGGATGTATGCATGTAGATGTGGATGTATGGATGTGAATGTGGATGTGGATGTGGACGTATGGATGTAGATACGGATGTGGATGTATGTATGTGGATGTGTATGTATGAATGTGAATGTGAATGTGGATGTGGATGTGGATGTGGATGTATGGATGTGGATATGGATGTGTATGTATGAATGCGGATATGGGATTGGATGTATGATGTGGATGTACAAACATGGATGTGTATGTAGAATAATGAATGTGAATGTGTATGTGAAATAATGTGTCGTCGATATGAGTGAATGGATGAGAATGAGTACACATATGAATGGAATGTGGAATAAGTAATGTGGACTGAGGAGGGATAATGTGGAAAGACGAGAGTTTGATATAGAAACTGTATTTTGTGACCTATTTGTAAATGACTGTTTTATGTCAAGAATGCTGGGGAAGCATTTTGACCGTCTTGTGGATTAAGGTCATGGAGACCTAACTTATAAAGTTACAACTGCTGACGGAGAGTCAATGGAGGACGTCTCGCGTAGCAAGGTCAACCGAGATCTTGACCAGCCTCGGTTCGATTTAAATGGTGAGCTTCCGGTACAGTGGATGAGGGACCAAGGAAGCGGCCTATGAGTGAAGCGCTAGGTGACCTGCGAAGGATCCTAGAGGGTGTTGACCATACGGTGCTCGGGCTCTGGGTCGCCGAAGATACCCACACGTGCGTCGTGGAAGATATTGGAACAAGGAGTAAGAGTTGTTTTCTGAAACCGGGCATGGATCTGGTTGATTGACCTTGCTGGTCCTCAACGGATGAGTCCATGGCTCTCTTATATGGATCTGTTGATTGATCTTGTTGATCTTCAACAAGGATTCCATCTTGATTTTTATATGTGAAAATATTACTAGGTACTATGAGCTAGGAACTATTGAAAAGGCCCCTGAATGAACAGGTGGTGAGAATTCTGGTTGCCAATGATGCCATAAGTATACCAATGAATGAATGATTGGAAATATGGATTCACCAGAGATTTCAAGGATTGTCATCAGTGACATAATGGTTTCATTAAAGGATTGTTTTAAAGTTAGTTGATGCTGAGAAAAATGTAATTTCATATTGGGTGTGTAAGTGGTGTGACTAGTTTTATGTTTGCATGAACTTCTGGCTAGGGGACGTGGGAACTCTTTTCCTTGGTACCCGGGAAAAAACCTAACCAAATTCCTAATTGGATCCCATCACTACAGTGGTTGGGCGGTTGGCTAACCCATGGGACTGGATGGGGTTAGGCTAGACTGATGGATTCGTAAATCGAGACTCAATTTCTGTTATTACGATAGATAAAGTAAATCCTGGATAGTAATTGTTCTATGGATAGGAATCAACGGCTATGCCTCTTGATGGGGAAAAACGCATTGACCCCAATGATCCAAGTGCAAGTTTCTATCTTGATCTGACTGAGTATCTTTATAGGTGCAGTCGGATCAGCTTGATCAGTAATGGTCTTGACTACATTAGAGTAAAAAGTTATCCTGGTGGAATCGCCCGTGCTTTCCGGGTAAAGGAAGTTTTTCCGGGTTCGGTTTTGGAAAAACCGACGGATTAGTCTCTTATCCGGATATCCATGGACAAGGCCCCGAGTGTGGGACCCTACCTCGCGCCTACTTTCGCTGCTAGCACCCCGAATCCATTGTGTGGTAGGAACAGGGATCTCACACTCTAAGGGCTTTCTCTCTCTTCCATGAGAATCAAGGAAAAGTGTAAAAATAATGTTATAACACTCTTTTTGAATCTTTTAAATCTCAAAATATTTACATCTCAAAATATTAGTTTTATAATAGATTCACTTATTATTTTATTGACTATCCAAGAACTGTACTAGACCTGCTCAGATCTCAAATATCTCAAAAACTATTTTTTTATTTGAGTTGGTTTCAAATATCTCAAAAGATATGACATTCTTAAATGCCCAGATTCATTTATGTGACTGAAGAAACAATCATTTCGTGGTTCTAGAAGGATTTTATCTTAAAAATGGAATATCTTGATTTGTACTTTGTATTTCATAATTTCTTTTTACAAGTACGTAGATCCGTGCTTTATCTACATTCTGGTGCGTTTTTATGTTTTTTTATAGAGATTTGAAGAGAATAGACATTTTTTAAGATTTTAAGAATGTGTTTAGATTTATTATTTTAGAAAATAGTGCATTACGAATTTTCTCTTCTTCTTCTCTTTAGGTTATTTCTTCTTTCCATAGCTCATTTCTTCTTCTACTTTCAAATTTGCCAAACAGTTTGTATTTCCCTCCATCTCCAAATAGTTTATATTTCCCTCCTGTTCTATTACACTTGTTCACTACAAAGCTAGAGAATGAAGAGTGATTTGATTCTTTGGTGCCATTTTCTTGGAGCCAACAAACCATTTTCCTCTTCATTAATCTTGCTATTACAAAGAGACACAGAGAAGAGACAACACAGAGCCAACACAGAGAAGCAACAGAGAACAAAAATGGAGGTTAGCAATGTTTTGATGTTGGTTATGTTCAATTAAGTTTTATAAGCTATGTTTTCCTGTTGGTTATGTGCATTACTATTCGTAAATAATAAAGTTAATAGTAAGATATGTTTTACTATTGGTTAATAATAATAATATGTGCATTACTATTGGTTAATAATAATAATATGTGTTAAAGTTGGTGTTAAGTTACACATTTGTGTTAATAATCATGAAATTTTGTGCGAGTTTTCTTGTAGGCATTGATTGTACTCAATGGAGATAGTGATGTATCTAAGTGTTTCTAGTTTTTTTATGTTTTAGGAGGTGATTGGTATATTCTATGCATCAGTTGTTGTTGAAGCCTGGACTTTAAGTAGTATAACACATTACATGGTAAGGGTGACATTATAATAAGTGTGACATTACAATTAATTTATATGGTTTTAGAGACTAACTATGATACGTGTAGTTCATAAAACTTCTTGTCTTTGTGTATTCTAGAATACGTTGAGAACTATTCTTTGTTTTTTAGTCTATTTAATTCTTGTCTTTCTAGCTCATATCTTGAAACACTTAGAGGTCTAGTCAAGTCTAGTTTGCATGTATTCTAGTATACAAGAAGTTTGTCTACTCTAGCATAATGCTAGAATGCATTCTAGTATACAAGAAATTTGTCTTGTTTAGTTTGAATGAATTTTAGCAAGAAGGATTCTAATTTCCCAAAGAGCGACAATGTCGAGTCTCGACACCCACCGATGTTTGCGATGTGTGGGCGGTGGGGTGGGGGCCTGACCTTCACGGGATCAACCCTCTTGGCAGCCTGCTTCGTGCGAGCCATGTTCTGAAGAAGATAAAACAAGAATAGAATGAAAACGAAAGACTGTAAACTTATATTTATAACTTTAAAAACTAAAAATATAACTTATATTTATACTTTTATAGAATGAAAATAAATAACTCTAAATTTTTTTAGTAATTTTTATTATATTTAGTAATTTTCTTTTTTATAAGAGCCCCTCTGATGCAACATCTCACTAATTCCCTAGGGTTTCTAGAACTTCATTCCATGTTTAAAGTAATCTAATTTTTAGAGTAATTTTTATTATATTTTTTTAGTAAAGACAAAATTTTCAAAACTTCTAAATTTATTGAAATTTTATACACTTATAGTCTTTTATGCATACATGTGTGAAAAATCCTAAATCCATATGAGGCCTATGAACAAAAAAATAATGCTTTCGATAAACTTGAAAAACTATACGAGAGAAAAAGATAATAACACCTAAGATATTGAGAAAGAAACATCAAATTGTACTTGTATTAAAAACACTTCTCATAGATTATAAGTACATTGAAACACAGATTTACAACGCATCATATGATTTACTCAAATCATATTATCCATATTCAAACTGAAGGCATCACCATTATTACGAATCCTTCGTACAAGTCTCAAATCCTTGTCCATAAGAATGATGCGCTTCGTAGCTCTGCCAACAACTGACCATCATGCATGAGGTCCATCGAATATGCCTCAGCTGCTTCTTGAAGAGCTAGCAATGCTTGGGCTTACCATCGCTGCACATTGTTGATTGTAGAACTAAATCTTGCATAGAACCTATTACGAGACATTCGCTAGAGATCTTGCAATATCTCTCTCACCAGTCTTGCAAATGGCACCCTCGGTATGATTAAGTTTGTGCTTTTCTGATACTTTCTTATTTCTCGAAGAGCAGTAATGCCTGGTCTCCATCTACGCTTCTTGTGACGTGGGGTAGATGTGGATGCGTTGTACCTGTAGTAGTGCCTCCTGGATTTTCAGATTAATGGCGCTCACTATCAGTCTCCGTTGGTATATTGACCTGGGGCTGTGTTGGGCGAGTCTTAGTAGGGTTCCTCTTAGCACTTTTGCTTGGTGCGTGCCATGGCTTGAAAGCTAGAAGACTATAAAATGTAAATGTCTCACCGCTTATAAGCACTTATAAGTAATACTTTAGTCAACTTTAAAAATAACACAACTGTTCACACACAAGTATGCATATACTCTCACACATAAAATCATTTAATATTATGGTTCTAGTTAGTGAGATTATGGGTGATATATCACATTAGTTTACAAGCTTTATGTGAAAGCCATTTTGGTTTAGTAGAGTAATACTTGCATCAACAAAAAATTACAGAGTTTCAACTTGCATTTGCTCATTTGAAACACTTGACTCTTGGGTTTTCCACTTGCTTCCCTCTCTTTCTTGAGTTATCAAACCATTCAACATGTTTCGCTCTACCTGATCAATTCTCAAATTGTGCCTTTCTAACCTCACATATGACTCTTGTATTGCCTATGATCCATTGGACATAGGTTTCTTCTCCTCTAACCTTATTACTATCTTTCTATACCATCATAGAAGTAATTGTTTCATTGGATTGACATCATAGATTCCACCTCCATGAGTAGTTTGCTTTTGGAAAGCACATCGTGCTTGCCAACAATGAGATCGCTCCATGCCTTGTGTAGACCATATCGCTAAACTTCCTTCATTTGCAAAGTAAGGACCATGAGCATGCAATATATGCTACATCAATAATGTGTGTGTGTGTGTGTGTGTGTGTGTGTGTGTGTGTGTGTGTGTGTGTGTGTGTGTGTGTGTGTGTTGTTGAAATATACAAGTGAATAGGGTGCACAAGCCCTTAACAAGAGGCTGTAAAAGAGAATTTGTAAATGAGAGAGAACCTGTGAAAAGGTGAGAAGTAACTACTCGAAGAGAATAAAGGGTAGCATGAGGAGATTTAGGAAGTGTGGAGATATTCTGGGAGAGCTGGAGAGAATCAAGCAAAAGAGGTGGAGTGAATCAAGGAGAAATCAGTGGGATTGGAAGCTTGGATGTAAACTCTATAAATTGAGGCATTGGCCTAATGAGAATTTGCTGGTTTTTGATTACCCATGCCTACATTAAGCTATCAGTTAATTGCTCACTAATCACGTCTTAATTATCATCTAATCTCTTTGTTAATGATGTTGATTCTAGCATTTGATCCACCATAGCTCATCACATTGCTGCAAATTTAACATGGTATCAGAGCCTAGCCTAGAATCCATCAAATTTATGAGCCCATTATCTTGCTAATCACCTAGCTAATCAAGATTAGTAGATAATCAAATTTTACCTCTTCTTTTCAAATGTTTCTGCTGTTGCAGGTTCTTCTGAAGTTCCAAGAAAAGGCAAAAAGCTAATACCACGACCTTCTGTTGCCCCTCTGACCAATGATAGGAATACAGACTCTGAAAATTCTGTCCACAAAATCCCTAAATTTCCATAAGAGAAAAAAATTAAATTGTTTGAAGTCTCTGTATAACAGTTGCTATAGAGAATAGAGATATTAATGTTTGTTCCTGGGAACCACTAGAAGAACTTGTTAGGATGGAATGCCTCAAGGGTTTGTTTGCCCTTGAAAAAGAAGGTACTCAAATCACCTCCATTTCGAGATGGTGATAATTATCATGGCTCCTTCACTCATTAGTATTGGTAAAACCATGAGATGATACCTAGGATGGGAGTTCTGTAAACCAAAAGGAGCCATAGTCATGTGCAGAGGGCTACGACAGATATGCACACATTCGAAGGCATTGTTGGTTATTGCATGAAAGATCTTCACAAAGCACACTTCAAATTCATACAAACTAGACTAGAAAAACTTCATGTATATTAGAATACATGCAAACTAGAGTTGACTAGACCTCTACGTATTCCAATATATGAGCTTGAAGAAAGACATGACTCAAACAAACTTGAAAAAGAATAACAGTTCTCTACATATTCCAGAATACACAAAGATAAGAAATTTTTTTAACACTAATGAAAAAAAGGTCAAGAGAAAGACATCCATACCCGTTTGCAAGTAATCATTGCATCTTTAAACTCTTGCTGGGTAGAAACAGGATTCATCTCTTCAAGCCGAAAATCTACAGAGAAAACTCTAACTGCAAGAAACTTCCCTTTGTTGTTGTCTACCAGATGATGAATGATCCCACGAGATATAATTTCTTTGACTTCAACAATGCGACCATAAGTTAAATACTTTGTATTTTCAGAGTAGTCTCCTTTTTCTTCAGCAATAGAAAGGAAAGGTGTGTTTGGCCCAACGATTGTCTTGTGCTTACCTACCATGCCAAAGTGAATTGTCCAAGCAAATCCTTCTCGTGCTTTACCTCTTTCACTACTCCAAAGAGTTGTAGCTTCGATGCTTGAAGACTTTTTCTATTGATGTTGAGTTAAAGGTGTGCTTTCTTGAGATGATGGAGGAAGTCCATGAGTAGCTAAAACCATTCTGCTTGATGGTGGTTGATCTTGTAACTCTGGAAACTGGTGAGCTGCTAAAAGTAATCTTCTTTGCTCACTTGGACGCCTATCAGGGTTTGGAAAAGAGTCACAGTCACTCGAGGTGCCTGAAAGTGAGGACTAATTGGAGCAGGTTGAGATCGGGAAGTTGTCAAGACTCCTGAACGTCCTGAGCCACCCATAGGGACAGATGCAATTGCTTGATTACTTTTCTTTTGCTTCTTAGAAGTTCGAGCATCACGTATTGTTGAGGCCATCTTAATCCTAAAAAAGACAACAAAAAATCATTATCTCATTGTGCTAAGATAAACAAACAGAGACAAAATCATATTTCTCATGAAAAAATATGATTTGTTAAGTGAAACAACATTTAAGATTAGCAAACGTGTATGTAGGGCAAACAAACGAGAAAGACAAAAAGTGAAAGAGAACAAATAGACATAGAGAGAAAGAGAGAGAGTGTGTGTGTTAACCTCCATGTAAGAACGGACCTGGATGTGTAAGCAAACATGAGATAGGAATGTAAGAGAGAGAGCTCCTCAGCACACTAGAGATAAAGAGGGAGAGAGAGAGATGTATTCTAGAATACAACAGGTTGTTTTCCTCCAAAGATGTGTTTTGTAATTGAATTTCAACAAATGACTTCCTAGAGTTGTGTATTCCAGAATACAACTCACAAGAAGCTTCAAAACACAATACAGAGATATAAAAGAGAGGAGAAAGCACTAAGAGATGAATAGATCAAACCCAAAACAATTAGGACCCTTTTTATCACCAAAGTACTTACAGAACCTCTATCTTGAACACAATTTGAGAAAAATTTACCCCCAAAATCTATCTTCTGCTACGTTGAAGCTCTGTATTCTGGAATACAATCTCAAGTATAGAGAAAAATTGTATTTTTGAATACAGCTTGTTAAAGCTTCATATTCTGGAATACAACTCAAGTGTTGAGAGAAGTTATATTCCAAAATACAACTTGTACAAGCAATGGATTCTGGAATACAACCTCAAAGTGCATAAGTGTTAAATTTTTAAAAATGTGACTTCAAGCTTTGTATTCTAGAATACAAACTACTTAATACACAAGAAACATGGCAACTTATCGATTTTTGTGTTGTATTCCAGAATACAACACAAGAATTAGCTTTTTCAAAAATGAAGTCATTATAATTTTCATTGATTAAATCTTTATTTTATAAAATATTATTTTTTCAATCTCTTTTTTTCTTAATTTACATATGAAATCTTCTTTTTGGTATTTTTGTGTATTTAAAAGACAAACAATTCTTTCAAAAAAATATCTTTTAAAAAAAAGTCTATTTTTGAAATCACTTACCTCCTTAGATAATGTTTTTGTTTTTCTTCCAAGCCATAATTTTCTCGTAGCAAACTTTGAACCAAATGACAATGAAAGAAAAATTCATAATTGTAACAAAGTAATCAAGAAAATGCATACCTTACAAAATTAAACTCAAGAAAAAGGCTCCAAATTCAAAAAAGCGCTCTTGTGGCTCTCTTAGTTGGCAGACCCTTGGAATGTGTGTCTAAAAAGGACTTCCTCTCATCTTTTAAGTTTCATTTTTTATAATAATTAATAATTTTTAATATTTAAATTAGTATTATTATTTTTGAATCCAACCATTAAAAGTAAGTTATTTGGATTTGAGATTACACTTCACTTTTTGTAGCTTAGACCATTGTTTTTTAGGAAAACTTAGAGGTTTGAAGTTCCTAGTCATGGCAGGGCAACAAAATTCTCTCTTAAGCTCGTTTTGCTCGTTTCAAGTGCCTGTATCCGTACTCACTCCTAAAAGTCTGAGCCAATCTATCAATGATGATGAGGTTACAAGCCCACTATTTGCTAATTTATCAAGTTCTGATACCGATGTTCCAGTTTCTCCATCATTAGTTCAGCCTATTCGTGTGGAGGAAACCGCTCCCTTGAGAAGAAAAGACAAGTTTTTGCATCGCAATGCATTGACAGAGGCATGTAGGGTGTATTGTTGTGAAAAAAACTACTTGAGGACACTTGGATTCAGAAAAATTAAGCAGGAACGTGAAAACTTCTTTGCTTTAAAACGTGCTCAACAGAATACAGTATTACATGGTTTTTTATTAAGGTCTGGAGGAGAGAAGATAAAATATACAGTTTTCGACACGATTGTGTGTCGAAAATGTTTTGTTTAAGCAATTAGCGGATGCAAAAGATCTTAAAGCAGTTGCAACAGGTGGAAGAAGATTCACGGTACTCATTTATTAGTACATGTGACACTCCTCAACTGTGCTTTCTCAAGAGCTGGATGGAACGATTTGTCACTTACAATGGTGAGCGCATGCCAAATTCAAAATTCACCCATTTGCCTGATAATTTTACAAAGGGAGAAGTTTACAACCTCTACGTGGAAACGTTGAAAGGAAGGAACATGTCATTTCTTTCATTAACTTTATTTCTTAGAGTTTGGAGACAATATTTTGCTGATGTGAAAATTTCCAAGAAAACTAGAATGGGGGTTTGTCAAATTTGTGCAGAGCTCAAAGCCAAAAGAGATGTTGCAAAGACATTTGAAGAAAAAGGTATGTTTGATTTGTGTTTTTTGTACGTTTTAATTTATGAATGAGAATTCCAAGTGGTATAATTTAAACTAGCTTTACATTGTTTTGAGTTTTCAGGTCCTATTCTACAAGCACTTAAACAAGCACTTAAAGCTCATCGAGAACAACAAAGTATAGAGCATCAAAAGCTAGCAAAGCATCGAAAGAAGTGCCTTGAGCAAAAAGAAATGTATTTGGGATTAGTCATAGATGGAATGGATCAAAAGAAGAAGTTGATACCCCATTTTATGCGTGCTCCAAAGAATTTGAAGGAAGAGAATTTCATACAACTTCACATTGTTGGAGCCCTCATCTTTAACGGCATCATGACGTCGAAAGTTTTTATAAACTTTCCAGATTTACACAACGATCCTAACTTGACCATCACCATAATTCAGAAAATAGTGAATGGCAAGGAGAATTACTTGGCATACTTTATGTGCAACTAGATAATACGGCAAGGGAAAACAAAAATCAAATAGTGCTTGCTTATTTGAGTATGTTGGTGCAGCAGAAAGTTTTCAAAAAGATCAAACTTGGATTTTTGTTGGTGGGTCACACTCATGATCAAATTGATCAGATGTTTAGCAGGTTTTCAGTCAAACTTGCTAAGAAAAGTGCATTTGACCTTCCAGAGGTATGCACAATTCTTAAAGAAGCTTATGATCCTGCGCCAAAAATTCATGTTTTGAAAGGCACCTATGATTTTAGAGAGTTTGCACAACAGGTGGAGATTTTGCAAGCCCTACATTCGCTCAGCTTAATGACCATAGTTTCCAACATCAATTCAAAATAAAAGAAAAAGAAGTTGAAACACGTTTGTGGTGTAAGAAGTACTCTAACTCAGAGGCATGGCATCCTCGGGATGGTTTGAAGTTTTCACTCAGTGTCCCAGAACGACAAATTCTTCAGGCAGCAAAAATGCTTTTGGTATCAAGCATTGAAGCAGCAAAAATGCTTTTGGTATCAAGCATTGAAGCAGCAAAAGCTCAAAAAGAAAAGCGAGCCATTAATTATCAGCAATGTTTGATAGAAATTAAAGAGACCATACAATCAGCACATGTGTATTTTCCAGCTTGCTCACTTGGATGGTAGAATACATTTTTTCATGAGCAAGAAATCTTGATTGAGGAAGTTCAAAGAAATTCAAGATCACTCATGAATCTGGAGCCCTTTCTTTGGAGGTTGGAGGGTACAAGAACTTGAAGACCGTGATGATAATATTCAAATGCCAAATCAACAAACAGAATTGCCTGAAGAATTGCAAACATTGGTGCATGGGGAGACTCGTGAAGCGTATGTTGGTGCTAGAAGAAGGACTAGTCAACGAGACGGCTGCAAGAGAAGGAAATGTGGGAAAAGGAAATATTGAGGAGCTTACTGTAGGTGCAATGATTACAATGTTAGCAATAGATGATGAAAGCGGATGTCCTTTTTGGTTGGCAAAGGTACTTAAAGTCCTTAAGGAAAATGGAAAAGTAAGCTCAATTGAGGTCCACTGGTACAAGGTCCACAGGTACAAGGTCAACTGAGGTCCACTGGTACAAGGTCAATGGAGATGATGCATTATCAGGAAAATATTATCCAGAGATGATTCGAGTAAATAAAAAGGGAAAGAAAGTAAATCGTAGTCAACGTCGCGTGGATAGCCTAAGCATGGAGGATGTGGAAGTTCTTGTTTACGGTTTTACCTTGAAAAAGTCGGGTCATCTATGAGAACAAACCAAAAAAATCCCTGGAGAAATTCAAAGATTTAACACGAGAGGTATAAGTCCTCTCATTGTTTGTAACCAATTTTGTGGACATTATTATTTTATTGCAAATTGAGTATTTTTTTTCTCAAAAAATGTATGATTTTATGAGCAACTCTATCATCTTTCAAAGTATTGAAGTAAAAAACTAAGTAAAAAACTTACACTTTTTAACAGTTTTTTTGAGCTTTTTAGGAGCTCGTGCTCTTTTTGGTTTAAAAAATAGTGTTTTTTGAGATATTTTAGCATTTTCAATGGGTTGTATTTTTTATGGTTTCGTTGTACTTTTAAATGGCTGGATGTTTAAACTCAAGAAAAACAAGGGACGACAAACTATCAAAACCAAGGTTGAAAGAGAGAACATGGAAAAGGAACCTGTGGAAAACATAAACCCAAAATCTGATGATTATATCTACGTTCCTCCAAACACTTCTCTCTTCTATCCCATTATTAACATCTCTTAGCGTTCTCACTAACACAAATCACATGTAACCTTGCTTATAATAGCCAAAAATAACATGAGCAAAAAATCCAACAAAAAAAAACATGCTCACATAAATATAAAAATTCAATCATTCGCAAAAAACACCACCCACCCACCCGTTAGGAATTCCACTAACCCTTTCATTTACTAACTAGCCCTTCTCATTCCTTCCGGAGAAATAACGACCATTGAACATCACTCAACATCAAAAGCTATAAACAAAGCTTATCAATTCTCCCCACACAAAGGTTTTCCATACAATCACGAGGATACGATCGACATCAAGAAGTGAGAAATGTTAACCCATTCTTAAGATTAACAAGAGCTACTGCCATTATCTTACATTAAGGAGTCAAAGTAAATACACCAAAAGGTCATATATTCAAGATATGAAGCAATAGTGTCCAAAGCTACAACTTGGACAGATTAACAAGAGCTACTGTCATTATCTTACATTAAGGAGTCAAAGTAAATATACCAAAAGGTCATATATTTAAGATATGAAGCAATAGTGTCCAAAGCTACAACTTGGACAGATATCCGTAATAGTGTAATGGAATACTCATAACGATTCCTACTTCAAAAAAGTGTGTTAGTAAGTTAAGATAAAGTCCCAAGTGATGTACTTCATGGATATATTATGAGAGTAATCATTGTAATAACATTAAGTCTTTTATGAGCCTAAAGTACTCGACCGATCACGATTTAAGTGTGAACACTTATAACCATGTATACAAGTGAATATCTCTCATAATACAAAGATACTCTTTTATTGTGCAATAGAGTCTTGCTTTTGTTAATCTTCTTGCTAATCTCTCTCCTGATGCATGCCAATGTGTGAGTGATGTAAAATGAAAGAAGAGACGAGTACACGTAGTGCAACGTGACAGTGTAACAACGCTCGTCAAAAAACGCAATGAAATTACTTCTTAAAGAGTTATAAAGCTTGAAAACCTCAAAGATAACGTGCTCAACCATTAAAGAGATCATCACGATAGTTACGATTCACCAAGTAATCTCTTGTTGAATGTGCTTCAAGAAAAGTTAAGATGAGCTATAACAATATTCCGAATACATCTCCTTGCATGAGACTAATGCTACAAACTTGGCAATGTCTTTGCTATGGATTATACATTATAATGCATTTACGACAAAGAAACACTTGGCAATGTCTTTGCTATGGATTATACATTATAATGCATTTACGACAAAGAAACACTTGAGAACTTGACTTGGTTTAGATAAGTTGAAGGAAAGGACCCTAACAAGAGAATCAAATAATGTGAGAACAAAGAAACTAGTAGATGTTAACAATACTGCAATAGATGACGTTAGGATTCAATCACCTACAAGAAGTAGAAAAGCACTAGAGCAGAGAACAATTAGAAGGAAAAGAGGATTAGCCAATCCCAATGTTGTCTTGGAGCATAATAATAGCCATAAACCAAAGTATCTCTATCACCAACTAAGAGTGGTTGGAAAAAGAAAAATCTCTACTTTCCTAGTTTATCGTGAGGAATCAAATTGTTGTCTTGGAGCATAATGATAGCCATAAACCAAAGTATCTCTATCACCAACTAAGAGTGGTTGGAAAAAGAAAAATCTCTACTTTTTTAGTTTATCGTGAGGAATCAATATTGAAAGAGGGCTATCAAAAGGACAGAACCACATAGTATAGTAACATATGAGGATTAGCCAATCCCAATGTTGTCTTGGAGCATAATGATAGCCATAATCCAAAGTATCTCTATCACCAACTAAGAGTGGTTGGAAAAAGAAAAATCTCTACTTTTTTAGTTTATCGTGAGGAATCAATATTGAAAGAGGGCTATCAAAAGGACAGAACCACATAGTATAGTAACATATGATTGAATAATAAAACAATAAGTTACCTTTTGATAAGGGATGTTCGCAATATTCGACCATGAGAGCATCCATAAAAAGCATGGACTCGTAATTACTACTAGATGTGCATGGTTTCATGTAATGGAATGACAAGTCTCTTCTCTGCACCATGAGCCTTGTATCTACTCCTAGAAGTACATGCTTTCATGCTCATAGAAGTGCACATTGCTTTTGCACCTCAGCACAAGGTGACAAGTATAGTGCAACTTCTATTTTCCCACAGCACAATTTACTCAAAGCTGCAAACCAACAAGGAAATCCCAAGCATCAAACTATGATATTATTCCTGATACTAGATAAAAACATCTAAGACTCCACTTTGGTGGCTTTCAAGGAAAGTTTAGTACGCAGGCTTAGTCAATCTAAAACCTGAAAATGAAGTCTGAAGTGCAGCTTTTCGGTGCTTTAGAGTGCTTACTTGATAAGTAGGAAGTATAAAGTCATAATTCGAACATGCAAATTACATTTGGACTGTTTGATAGCCAACATAAGAATTGCTCATTACTCAACCAAATGCTGTAGGTGTAAGGCAGTGTGGCAAAGAAGCATGTTCAAATTGATCAAAGTCCTACACCACTACAACCAACAACCAGAACAAATAAAGCACAAACATACACCCCAATAGGTTCATACATGTTTGCCTTAACAATGGTCAAGTGATAGATATACAACTCCTTACTAACAATAAATAAGATCCACAGTACCCCCTGCTACCTAAGCATTGACAAATAATAGAAGCATAAACAATAGTCCTTATAGAATATACTTCAAATCTCTATCACCTACTTAATATATGTAACCTAGGTATCTCTAAAAACCCCATAAAACTGATGTTAAAGTACTGAATCTCTTAAAAGTATTACTTCACAGAACTACTAAGTTTTGATTGGCATATGCTAGAACCCCTGCTTGACAGAACATGCCACAGCCTGAGCCCAATGTCGTAGCCGTGTCTTAACCTGGCTAGGATGGTCACCTGCATTCAGGACACTAATAAGTCAAGATTATCCTCAAAGGATTACATACAATCCTCATGAAGCAGACATGCATTCATATTTCAAGGCACAACGCTGACATTAAAATGGACTCTCACAGAATCACACATAAATGCCACAGCTAGTGACCTTTTCGGATTTCATTTTAAGGGTCTCAACAATATTCTGTGCAGACATCACAATTAATAGAAAAAATGTCATACCCAAGATTGGAAAGACTCTAATCAAAATAAAACATGTCAAACATAAGAGTTCAAAAGCACAAACCTGGGCTGGAGATACGCCAAATCTCATTGGAAGGGCTGGAAGTGCTGCCTGCACTGTTGGTCCGAACAAGTGCATTCCCATCAAGCGGGGAAACAGGCGAAGAGCGACACTTTGCATCGGCAAAGCTCCGATTGATGGCGAAGTAAAGCTCCAGTGCAGGAAGTGTGCTTTTCAAGTTGCATCTCTCATTGTAGCTGAACCCAAAACCCAGGTCAATGGAACCTCTCAGCTCTTCCATATCCTCATCTGTCAAGCTCTTGGTTCTCGATCTTAGCAGCGGCCTGTTAGGTGGTCTTGAACATCGCTTCTTTTTGTAGCCAGGCACCCTCTTGCTTGCTTTTTCAATGCCATCATCACCAGGACAGCCATCAACATGTACGACAGAAGGACGGCCACCATCATCACCATGCGCGACGTCAAGATGTTCACCATCATCATTGCTGTCACCATCTTCACCATCATGTTTACTATGACCCCCTTCATCATGGACAGCACCAGCATTGCTTTCACTATGACTATCACTATCATATAAATCATCATAGACGCCCTCATCAGCATCATACTCTTCACCACCACCATTATCATCTTCTTCTTCTTCAAGCAAGTACTGCTCTTTCTTGCGTTCCCAGGCTTCTTCACGGTCAAGATCTGTGGAGAAAGACCTACCTTTGGGCTGGAGCCTGTGGTGGTGCTGCTGCTTGGGGTTGGCCATGGCCATGGCCATGGCCGGCCGTCTGCAGCCTATCGGCGAAGTCGCTTCGATGAAGCTCCAGTCGCTGTCATTATGCTCAGCGAGGGTTTGAGACAGGGCACCTCTATGGGCCCCTCCAGCTATACCTGATTCGAGCTTAGCCGGAGCTTCAATACAGAGGCCGCTGCGGGCATGATCAAGCCCAAACACATCTCCATGTCTCTGCCTGAAGGAGCCGAATGCTGCGAAGGGCTTGGGCGCCTCGAAGGCCCCCCTCGGCTTCTGGTTATCTTCTTCAGAAAAGGGAAGGTAAAGGTCTGCTGCGTCTTTCTCAGGCGCAGAGATGCCCAGCTTTGGGCATTGAGCAAGAGTGTGAGAGGCTCTCTCCTTCATTCCAGGGGGGGCCAAGGCGCGCACACGCACGCACACACACAATGAGAGAGAGAGAGAGAGAGAGAGAGAGATGGCTGCTGTTGCGAGCAAGCTCTATTCTTTGTACCGAGAAAAAGAGAGAGAGAGACAGAGGAGAGAAGGAAGCTGAAGAGAGAGGAGGGCCTGCAGAGAGCCTTCGGCCCCCTTCCCGCAGGAAGGCAAATAAGGAAAATGCATGGTTTTCCTCCCCATATAGGGAAGGAGACGACCCTAAACGTCTTTGGCGTCTTAACAGCCCCGATTCTGTCCACGTCGGCAAACCTGCCACGTTATCCTATGAACGCTTTCCTACGTCAGCAATACACGACCACCCACTCTGCTGCACGTGGCAACAGAAAAAGTGTTTGGCTACTTTAACAAGCGAAAAACGCCAGCTGTAAACATCAACGAACCACTTTCTCCCCACGTTGGCAGGCTTGCCACGACTTCCGTTACACGTGGCAACTAAAATCAGAAATGGAACAAATGTGTTTGCAGAAACTCCCAATCAAAGCACGCCAGCTGTAGATTTGAAAGTCAACCCTTTCAAACAACCTGCCCACTTCCCTGGACGCGTCACGGCGAAGACACCTTTGTTTGATTTCAAATCTTTAATATTATTCTCACATGAATTTCAAAATAATAATTTTCAAATGCGGCGTGTCCTCACGAGTCATCAACCTTACCTCCATGATTGGCCAGCTGGGGCCCCAAACCCACCACCATAAAATTCTTTCCAATAATGTTCCTCATAATATTCCATTAGCATCTCCAACTAAAACAACACCAAATCTCGGCCCAATGGCCCCCTTCATTATTTGTTTTAAGTAGCATGATTTCCTATCTCCATTTAAATTAACTCCCAAATAGAAGACAAATCCAAAATGTATTGGCATCCATGATGTTTATACCTTCTTTCTCTGCTAACAATGTGTAACATAATCAGAGATTAGAAAACATTAATGCCAACTATAAATAAAACAATTAATCAAAGATTAGAAAACATTAATGCCAATCCGTTTTAACAATAAGAGCATGTTTGTTAAAAAAACAATTTTCAAAGTTCATGTGCTTCACCTTCAACTATAAATAAACAAATAAAAATGCCATCTTGTTAACAATTTGTTAAATAAAAACAATTTTCAAAGTTCATGCCCTTCACCTCAACTAACATGAACTTAGAGTCAATCATAGTGAAAAGCATGTATGGGTCCCCACATCCAACTTGGCCTTTCAAGTCATACATTTTTTTTTAAAAAAAACTTGGCCTTTCAAGTCAATATGGGAATACATTAGAGTTTAGGATAAGCTTAAAACAAGTAAGGAAAATTCATGAGTACCTAGTATCATTTTATTCCTCTCTTCCTTTACAATCCTCCCACTTGGCCACCACCACGTAGTTCCACCCTCTCCTCCATGCATCATTTTATTCCTCTCTTCCTTTTCAATCCTCCAACTTGGCCACTACCACATAGATCCAATGGGCCACCCCTCTCTTCCTCGCACTTCTAACCTTCAATGTATTTAAATAGTGATTTAGTGAAATGTCACAATTCCAAACCCTCATTGGATCCTGTAAAAGATCTCAAGCATGTGAGAATGTTGCATTATTGCTATACATACAACAATGTATTATTACAAGTCAAATCTTTAAATTGCTCTAGAAAGCTTAAATTGATTTTTAATGTATTTGCAAAGCTTATTTTCCATGTGAACACCACATTTTCAATGTTAGTTTTACATAGACGTATAAGCAATAATTTCATCAATTCTTTAACCAATTTTATGAATAGCATGTCAAAACACAAACTTGCCATGTAAAAGGGATCACAATCATGCACATGCATAACTCAATGAATGACTCCACCAACCACCTAGCCAAATATCAGAACTCCACCAACAATCACCAAGTAAAAATCAAGAAGTCTTACAAATTCGGGCTTTAATATGTCCAATCTTGAGTTCAATTTCATGTGCAAGAGATATGACTTTAAATTTTGTGAACTTGCATCTCCATGTTAGGATCTTACAAATTCGGGCTTTAATATGTCCAATCTTGAGTTCAATTTCATGTGCAAGAGATAGTTTGCAATGACTTTAAATTTTGTGAACTTGCATCTCCATGTTAGGATCTTATAAAAGCACACATGTATAACAATTGGTACATACTTTCATCTCATTTTTCCTTGGCTAGGTTCTACAGACATCTTAACATGAAATGATAAAGTGGAATAATTAAAAATTGTGCAATGAATGTATGTATGTTACAAAAAAGTGCAATATCAAAGATGGATTAGTCTAAAGCACTCTTATAAGTTAGTCTCATGAGGTAGGGGGGATAGCCCAACGGTAAAGGCTCTTGCCCTACATCGCCCCACAGCTTGGGTTCAATACTCGCCCCCTCCTCCCGCATGCCTAAGTGACATGTGGCATGTCCCTTTCCTCACAATAAAATAAAATAAAAATAGTCCTTGCAATACAAAAAAACAAAAGAGTTAGTCTCATGCTTGAGCCTCACCTTTGAATCCTAAGAAATATAGGGCACTATCTCAAAAGAAATATAGGGCACTATCTCAAAAGAAATTAGGAGTAGTCATTTACAATGTTCGATAATGTTTATTAAAGTCTGGCATTTGTTAAATAGGGCTACCATGATAAAATGCCCCTCTTTATAAATATGGGAATACTTGGAGAGACAAAGAAAGCTTATGTTGAGTAGTGCATGTTATGTGGAGTTCAAAATCTTCATCCAATGGTAGAGAATATGGTTATGAACCCAAGCTCTCAAGAATATAGAAAGATGATATATGCATGTATATACATACACATATATGTACATACATGCATATATACATAAATACATGCATGCATACACACACATACATAAAATGAGAGAGAGAGAGAGAGAGAGAGAGAGAGAGAGAGAGAGAGTATAGCATAACATAATGCAACTCTTAGTAAATAGCACGAACATGCACAACATAATACATCTATTAATAAAAGCTTTAACTGCATTAATTTCCCATAATAATTTGGGCCTCCAAAGCCAAACTTGTCATTTATCACACACACAAAAATGATTTTCTACATGTTTTTTGTTAATTCACTTCCACTACTATAAGTGTGTGATAACTAGTGCATATTCGTCTTCTTGATTTCCATTTATTTTTTTAAATATTTTTCATTCATCAATTTGCAAGTCTTGAATGAAGCCTTGATTATATAAAATTCGCACCACTGATACATCCCAAAAATTGTATAGAAAATGTTATGATGACAAAGACATACCCTCTAGGTTATACTTAATTACACAATGCTTATTAATTACTAAGCCTTTGGCTTGAGTTAACATTTCTTACTTAAACCCTTATTGTAAAATATCATTGAGAATTATCCCAAGGATTATAAAATGATAAAATGTGTGTGTGTGTGTGTGTGTGTGTGTGCACGCGCGATCCCAAGGATTATAAAATGATAAAATGTGTGTGTGTGTGTGTGTGTGTGTGTGCACGCGCGCGCGTGCGTGAGCCCTGCATATGCATGTGTCCATGCACATGTGTGGATGGATACTTGTTTTGCATGTAAGCATAAATGTGTCTATGCATACATGCACACACACATTACAACCCACTAGCAGCCACTAAAAATTTTGTGTATGTGTGTGTGGAAGTGAAAACACATTACAACCCACTAGCAACCACTTAAATTTTAGAGAGAGAGAGAGAGAGAGAGAGAGAGAGAGAGAGAATAGGTGGACCAAATTATTGAATTAGAGAAACATAGTTGATGAGAAAAATTAATATCTCACTTTTTTAAAAAACAAGATAGATGTGAGTAGGGAAACTCCAAGCCAAGATGGATTAGCATGCTTGCGATGGGATGTAGCCATTAAGCAAGATTCCATGAATATGTGTGATCCAATTTTGAAAAGTGATAAAAAAAAGGAGAAATGAATAAGGTGTATAGAAATAAAAAAGGTGAGCTAGAAAATTGAGAGCTATTCATTGTTGAGAGTGGTTACTATCTAAGCAAACTTGGAGGGTGTCTATATGTGTGTAGAAGCAAAAAAAAAAAAAACCCACTAGTAGCCACTTAAAAATTCATGAGAAGGAAAAGTGGAGAGAGAGAGAGAGAGAGAGAGAGAGAGAGAGAGAGAGAGAGAGAGAGACTCTATTAACATTGCTGGACGCAGGGTGGTACAGCCATCTACATATACTGGGGGGCCTAGATATATGCATTAATTGTACCAAGATTCAATGGCTATTGTAAGAAAGATGGGTAAACTTGACCTATTTATCACCTTTACTTGCAATCCTAAGTGGGATGAAATAACCAATGCTTTATTACCACGTCAGGTTTCCCAAGATCGACCGGACTTGACTGCATGGGTCTTTTATGAGAAGCATAAGGACATGATGCACTTATTGGTGGCCTGTTTAAGGAAAGTGTTCGAGCGATGTCGATTATATCGTATATCCCTAAACCCTTTAAAGTGTTAGTTTTGGGTCAAACATGCTGTGATATTGGGACACATTGTCTCAAACAATGGTATATCCACGGACGATAGCAAGGTCAAGCTGATATTAGAGCTACCACCGCCCATGAATTACAAGGGTGTGCAAAGATTTATGGGCCACGTGGGGTATTATCACCGTTTCATAATTTTCTATGCTGAAATAGCCAGACCATTGTACAAGCTCCTCATTGTCTTTGAATGGACTGAGGAATGCCAGGAAACATACTGAAGCAAGCATTGGCTAGCGCACGAATTCTATGACCCCCCAATTGGGATCTCATATTTCATGTGCATATTGATGCATCAAATTTTGCTATTGGTTGCATACTAGCCCAGCTTGGTGAGTTCAAATTGGACTATCCAGTCTGCTTCGCTAGTCATCGTCAAATGATGCAGAGGTGAACTACACCACCATAGAGAGGGAAGGATTGGCCATGGTTTACGCCGTCAAGAAATATCGACATTACCTCTTGGCCAACAAATTTGTATTCTTCGTGGACCATGAAACCTTATTATACCTGGTGAATAAGCCTTGCACCGCGGGGAGGATCACACGATTGTTGCTATTATTATTGGAATTCGACTTTACAGTCATGGTAAGAAAAGGAACACAGTATGTGTTAGACAATCATATGTCAAGAATTCCAAATGGGGAACCAGCAGATGATGATCTCCCTGATGCTTGTTTGTTCAAGTTGGACATGGTACCCAAATGGAGCGAGGAAATGGGTAGTTCTCCTAGGCCTATATCTTTAGATAGATTTATGCCATACTGAAGTAGAGAGAGTGTTAGTGTAGACAAAAACAAGGTGAGAGTTTGAGGAGGGGCTCGAGGAGTTACTGACAGCTGACCCAACTCAAGGAGGAGGTGAAGATCATCATTAGGGTCCGGCCGCTGACTTCTATCTTGGATCGCCATAGCTGACGCTCTAACTCTTGTAATTGGGAGTTAGTGTTGCTGAGGAGGTTTGAAATTGATGTTTCCTGTACCATCCTTGCAGTATCTAACTCCTCGAACCGTCTGGTTGCGTCCTCTTGGGCACGCTTGGTTGTTGCTTCTCTTTCCTGAGCTTAGGTGATTTGTTGGAGAAAGCCAGCCTCTGAATGTCGTGTAGTTATTGTGTAAGCTATGCCATTACCTCTTGGTGTGCCAACTCTTTTCTTTGTACTTTGGTCTGGCTTGCACTTATTGTGTCGTTAAGTGTTCTAATCTTTCCTGCATGGGTCTTGTTTGTTTGTTCCCTCTCGTGCTGTAAATGAGTTGCCCTTTCCTTCGCTACCTTTAGCTGTGATGTTAGCTACTGGATTTGGCATTGCAAGTCTTCTTCTTTGGCCCTGGCATTGGTTTGGAGCTCTTTTATTTGGTGTGCATGACGTGTAGTGAGCTCATTTGTGTGGGTGACCTCTTTCTGAAGCTGCTCCTTAGCTTGTTCTAGTTTTGCATTGAGGTCCACATTTTCCTTGATTCTTTGCACACGGCTGAGGACCATGTTATTGCTTTCCAGGGCTTTATACCTATTCTCTTGCTCCTTCGTGGCCTTCAAGCTCTTCATAATTACATCCTTATGGGTAGCTTCACCTGCTGCCAAGTGGTCTTTTAATGTTTGCACTTGTGTGCATGCATCGTTAAACTATTTCTAGAGGCGACGTTACAGTCATGGAGCATGTGCGTTGTGATGAGGTGGCACTGCCATACCTTTTGTTCTTGCTCCTAGCTTGCACTTGTGCTTGCTTCTTCTTCCAGACGAGTCTGTGGTTGGTTGATGAGCAGCTCATCTAGTTGGTCTCTTGCAAGAATTGTTGATAGTCTATGTTCTGCAGGGAGGCTAGCTGGGGTATTCTTACTTCATCTTCCAACCGCCTTCTCTTGCTTGGACTGGATGGCTCTGATTCTTTGAGGAGGGATAGATCTGTAAATATTAGTTGAGCCAGGCTTGTCAAAGGTGTAACTTGTTGTGCAGGGGCTCATGTGTGGCTTGGCTGAGTGGTCTCTTGCAATGCCTCTTGGTATGTTTGGATTTCCTGGGCCACTTCCACCTCTAATCTTTGTGACTCAGCAACTATATCTGGAATTACTCTCGTCATCTTCTTATATGTCTTCTTCCTTCTCCCTTTCTTGATTTCCTTCATGATTGCCTAGGTCTCCATCAAGATAGCCTGCCCCTCTTGCATATCTTCAAGTGTTAATGTGGGTTCTTTTGGAAGTCATGCCAACTTCAAGTGCTCCGCTGGTTCGGGCTCAGGGAGAGGCCTTTTTGCTACGTGATTCAGAACTTGTGTGAGTAGGTATGGGTTACTGATTTTAGATTAGTGTGCCTTTAAGTAGTTCTCCATATCTCTATGGACATAGTAGGCCCAATCTTCTTCTTTCTCCTCGTGTATTTTTACAATTTTGTTCAAGGGCACCCTGTTATATTTGTCCATGGGCTTCACCTGCATCATCAAAGACATGGCCCTATAAGCTTTTTCCGTAGCCTCATACCGGATGTTTTCATACTCGGCCCCATTTGAGTTATAAGAACTTTTCTTGAGCATTGCATCCAGAGGCATTTTGTCGATGGCGTGTGCATGGACCTTTACTACGGGCGAGAGCTGCAGAGCATCCCATATGAGCTCTTCTGTGATGAGTGCTGTCAGCCTTGGTGATAGTTCCCCTTTTGGTGCCCTTGTCTCGTAGGTCTTGATGTACTCGCGGCATAGAGTTCTGTGTCAATACTTCTTGGGAGTATCTGTAAGATTCCTCCCTAGCCCTCAAGATGTCCAGTTTCTTCCCCTGTAATCAATCCCCTTTTTAGAATAATAAAAGATCTTGTTTCTACCTATTTTAGCCTAAAGAGAGAAAATATTCTAGACAGAGGTAATTCAGTTTTTAGATATCTTTGGATGGAAAAATATCCCTTCTTATTGAAATAAATTACCGCGAAACAGAAGTTTAAAAAGAAATTCCTAAGGTGCATTAGAAATAAATTATAATGTGCACAAAAGACCTTAGTCTAAGGGTCTAGATTTTCTGAAAATTTTGGATTAAGGTTCCTATGGAGGACCAATAAGATTAATCCAAATGTAGGGAGGAGATAAATTGAAGAATAAAAGAAAACCCCCCCCCCCCAAAATGAGTAAATGCTCACATAAGATGAAGAGTGGACTAAGGACCAAAAAGAGTATAAAAACTGAATTTTGACACCTCAGAGTTGGGATCTCCCCTCATGAAGTAGGCACCTTTTTTCTCATCATTACCCCCAATTTTTAATCAATAAAATGAGATATTTTATCTGTCCTCACTCCTATTTCAAAACTAGATCCAAAAAGTAAGCTGAACTAACCCAAAAATCGTCAAAAATTGACCAAACTGATCAAGAAAATTCTAGAATCAGTTTGCTTGGTTTGAGGCTCACTTTTTCTTATGAATAGAAGCCTTCCCCTTTGTATAAACCTAATGGTGTTTATGCACTGTTACTCTACTCCTGTTCTGAGGCCAATGGAAAGATGGTCGTCTCCCTACGTATGCAATATGGGCAAGTAGACTATGCTCCTAGCTCACCAATGGAATGATAAACACTCCTTTCATTGCTAGGGGATTCAACCCGGTTAGGTGCATGGAAGCTTATCCCTTTCGGGAGAGGATGCTATGAACACCACTTCCTTGACATAGACTTTACACACACAAGCTCAATCTTGCCATAGCTCATTCACTCATCAACCCACTCATTCATGCATCCAATACAAGAAGAAAGCTAAGCTAATGCACACACAGGCTCACTCATAAGCACACAAGCTCAAAGCACACTTCATTCTCAAGCACCTACTTCCCTAGCATGCACACAAACCTTGGAACTTGAAATAAACATGCATTCTCATTCACTACTCAAGCAATGCCTTGTCCATGGATAAGCTACAAGCTATGGAGAAGCTTAAGCTTGAATCCACTAGCACACAAAGCCTAATAGAGAACCCACAAGCATAAACAAGAAGCATGCACACTAGAGAATAGAGATGAGAAGAGAGAAAAACATCATCTCATTGCATTGAATTAGAAGAGCATTGCTCATACAATAGTGTAGATGGGGAGAGAGAAGAGCTTGCACCTCTATGAACAAGAGGGAGAGCTAGTCTCAAGAGAGCTCAAGCATGAGTTTAGCCCAATGTGTGTGTGAGCTCTCAAATGAGCCACTATTTATACTAAAACTCCTAAAACTCCCAAAACTTCCCATGTGGGATTATTCTCAAGCCCTTTCCCACACTCACCTACAACTTGGAACTCTCTACAAGAGCCCTAAATAAGAATGTCAAGTCTCTTGTTTTCCTGCTTCCATCTTTGTGTTGCATCCTTGCCTTGATCACCACTCGTCACGCAACATTCCCCCCTTCCTATTTTGCGCACGTCCTCGAGCGCGTAGATGCCAAGGAAGAATAGCATCTCCAATGTGTACCTGCAAGCAAAACGATAGGTGGTTTGTGTGTTCTTTTTTTCTTTTTTTTGTTTTTTTTTTGGAAAGCAAAAGTACTGACAGACAATAACAAAACAAGCAATTTTACTGAATAAGACATGGCAATAAACGTCCAATTAGCTAGAGGAAGGAAACATTGAAGCAGTGTAGAGATTGAATAGGTTAGTTCAAGCCTTAATAATTACTACCTGCACCTAACTAAAGTAAAGAATGTTTTATGCCAAATGTATTGTTCTTTTCCTCCTAGAAGGCAAAAGACAAGTAGTATACTGAGCGTATGCTAAGTCAAGGGTGTCGGTTCAACATTAATAAATCTAACATAATTATGTAGTGGCAGACTCTTGATATTGCTTAGTGTTTGGTTTAATATTTTAAGCACAACGGCGACCATCTTGGATTAGACAAGCATTTCTCTTGGTGCCTTTCTGTCCTTTAAAAAAAATAAAAAAATTGGACAGGGCTCTCTTCAAGAGTATGTTTGCGCACCCGCGGTATGGCTATTCCTTACTACACAAAGCATTGGTCTGGGAAAGGTATAGACCTCCCTCGCCTACCATGAATAGCAAGGCAATAGGCCACAAACATATACACTTTTCTTTTATTTTTGTCATGCCAATTTTTGTTATGGAAGGTTTATTAGACTGTCCCTAAGCAATGTCCTAGTAAGGGCAAGATATCCACTGACGGTCCTATGATTAATTTAGTCTCTTTGTCCTAGGTCTGGAACTCTACCTTTAGCACAAAACACTAATTACTTTGTATTGCTAAACGGGTAAAAACAATTACGGTCAAACTTACACTATCAAGTCTAAAGCCACTAAAATGCTATCCCTACTCTAGACCAAAGGAGTGCATATTGCCATGCTTAGTAAAGTGAAATTTATAAACAATCAAGCAATAAGAAAAATACAGAAAACATTAGAGATTGGCATGAGTTCACCTGTTTTTGTTAAAGCGCTGGTTGGTGAAGAATTGTTTGCACTTGATTGTATGACTGTCAGTTTTGCAGTACTGAAGCGCAAGATGTAGTTTGGTGCTTGTATCTGTTTTATTCCGACAAAACAAACTAAAGAGAGAGAAAATTAAAAAGATAAAAAATAAGAAACATTGGTGCTAAACACCGGATTTGGCCGAGGGGAAAAACCCAATGGGAAAAAGTGCCCTGGCTTCTAGTTCTTATTAAGAGAGTACAAGTGCTAGTCTTGCACTGGGGGTGGATGTATGTCTGCATTCTCAGGTGGGTGGACATCAATAGCTTCAGGATGTAAAGATAACCCAGAACGTAATCCTACCCATGGAGTAGATGGCAAGGGAAGAAGTGCATCTTCACTAACATATGGTATGGGCATAGTAGGAAGGCTAAAGAGGCACCTATGGTTTTGAAACTGTTCTAAAGACTCACTCACATTGAGCCAAAACTGACATGTAGATTCATGGGGAAGAAGAACCTGCAAAATGGGAGGGGTTAGCAAACGAAGGGTGTCCTCGCGCCATGTTTGAGCTCTTTCCTCTTCCGGGAGTCTTTGTTGGTTGGGTCCACGTTGCGGCATCATAATTGCCCAGAGATTATGTCGTTGAGGTGTGACCCCCATGATCTGCTGCATCATACCAGTGCCATAGCAATGGAAATATGTGCGACACTACCAACATATATGGGAAGCATTCCCCAATACCATACGAGCACAGTCGCGAGCGACACTGTGGAAACGGATGATGTTGCTAGTAGTATAACTCCACAAATTGTCTTCCACAGCAATCCTCACCCACTGGGGCATAAAAATATTAGGAGTGCGTCTGAAAAGGTGCAATGCTGTAGCCCCCTTGATGGTCAGGGTGGTGAGTGCTATCTAGGTCCAAAGATGGACTGCATGTGTCCAGCCAAGTCTCCATTTGGTTATTCTACACAACACATAAGGAAGTGTTCAGATTTTTTTATTTAATGTAAGTTGAACGAAGAATGCTAGTATGTACAGGCATGACGAAAATAGAGCTAATAGATTCGATAGATGAATTGCCAAAAAGTAGCTTTTGTAGCATGATAGCTCTTTCAAGAATGAGTTTGTTTTTGGATGTAACATTATGCAAATTGTTTGTGGGGTGTTGACGTATGGCACAGGTTCCTTTTGTTGGACTCTTTTTGGTACCCATTTCAGAGTACGTGCAAGAGATTGAAGTTTAGTCAGAGGTGAGATTTTGACGTATGGCACAGGTTCCTTTTGTTGGACTCTTTTTGGTACCCATTTCAGAGTACGTGCAAGAGATTGAAGTTTAGTCAGAGGTGAGATTTTAGCGATAGGCATAGGAAATGCATTGGGACAAATAGGAGGAGGTGTGAATGGAGATGTTTGAACACTTCTGAGCTTTGGCAACCATATTGCAACTGTGTTCTTGCCATCCCATTGGGCTTTCAAAATTTTCTTGGGTCTTCAGAGTCCCCAACTCTAACACCTATGCCTGTAGACTTATGGCTGGTAATGTAATTTGAATAGGGAAAGAGTAGAATACCGACGACATTCCAAATAGTTGGAGTTGTAGGAAGAACGCTCTTTCCTTGATAGTTAGGGAGTCTACTTGTGTAGGAGCCTGATTGTCGGCTTTGTAAGACAAACTTTGACATTGCTTGTGTTTTGAGGAATAGACTCTGAACTTGATTCGGCGGTTGCAATATCCTCCTTCTGATGTGTTGCCTCTGAGATAGAAGTGAGTAAAGGTACCCACTTGCCTTTTTCTTCCCATGTCAGTTTGGAGTATCCCTTCCTGTTCGAGACCTTCTGATGATGTCCGATTGACGCGTCAGCTTGTGTTTCCACTTGGACTCTTTCAGGCTTGGTAAGGCATGGTTTCCAGTATTGATTTGGTTTCTGTAAGTGAGGTGGTATTAAACGCTTTTGTTCTTGAGTAGATTCAGGAACATAATTATGTTTTGTTGCAGTAGTCCTTGCATCCTTCTTTGGTAGCCACAAGGTAGTAGCACCCTCGTAGTAGCCTTGTGCTTGCAGAACCTTCTTTGGGATCCACCGTTGTTGAGTGGTCTTGTTGGAGGTGGAACTGTTGGTTTTGGTGAATCTTCTCTTTAGCTTTGTATTCCTAGGATGTTCCTTGGCAGCATTGGGTCTTGGCTTGCGAGCTGCTTTAGGTAACCAGATTTGAATTCTAAGTGCTTCCCCCCTTCCGTAGCCTTGTGCATATAAGAGAGATGTTGGCACATGCCATCCTTAAGTATTGTCATTGTCATTATTCACCCAAATTATTGGATCTTTTGAGGTTGTCTCTATATCACAGTAGTGATGGTCTCCACCTTTTGAAAAGATGGGAGTGCCGAAGCACTTGATCCTATAAGGTGAGTAGAATTTACCAACAAGGTGTATTGTCGTGAGTTCCAGTCCATACCGCATCTGGTGGTTCTAATCCATGATCTACTTAAAACAACATCCACCACCACTGCTTGGCTCTTGTTAGCAACATAAAAAGTCACGTGCATAGATTGATCCTGAATGGACATATTAATACAGCACTTGCCTAGGGCTGGGGTTTCATCACCAGAGAAACTCTGGAAGTTCAATGATGCATTGGTGAGCAAAGGTTGGCCTAATGATGTCCACGCTTCATAAGACAAAACATTGCAGTCGGCTCCCGAATCTATAAGTGCAGACGCTGCAAAGATTGCTCTTTGAGTAGGGATCCTTACTTCAATATGAAAGGGTTCTACAAAGTCTTCATCATCATTCAAGTGGATGGCCATGATAGCTGCCTTGTGGCGCTCTCGTGCTAGTGCTACTCTAGCCTTAGCTTATTCTTTTGCTTGACTTTGTAACAAAGCTTGAGCTTTTTTACGTGTCTGACTAGCATGTATGTGTATCAGCATATCATCTATTAGAGGTTCTTCATAGCGCTTCAAGCGGCTACCATTGATGAAGTTAGTCATTGGCTCTCCGTCTAAGGTTTCCAACCTTACTGCACCACTCGCACTAAGCTCGTTGATCACAAATGGACCAAGCCCTCGCATTTGCAGCTTGCGTTTTTGTTTCTTCAATGTGTAAAGCAACACTAGATCACCTCTCCTGAAGCGACCTTTCTTCACATGCGTATCATGCCAATGCTTTTGGCGTCGTTTTTCAGCATACATGCCAATGACTGCCAATAGCCTGTCTTCATCTAGCCTCTCCAATTCATCAATCCGTGTAGAGAATTCATGATCCGTCCACTCAAGTTGTTTTGCAACTCGAAGTGTAGGTACAATAAATTCTATCAGAAGGATAGCGTCCAATCCAAAAACTAGATTGAAAGGTGTTGTGCCTATGGACGTTTTGTAAGCAATTCGGTAAGCCCATAGAACTGAGTGAAGTTTCTGTTCCCAATCTGTTCTATGTCCCTCAACAATCTTTATAAGCGCAGTGCAAAGAGTCTTGTTTGTGCTCTCAGCTTGACCATTTGCTTGCAGGTGATAAGGCGCTGACCTCTTATGGATGACCCCATAAAGCCTTCCAAAAGAAAGGTAATGACTTCATTGATAAAATGCACACCTTGGTCACTCACAATCTCAATAGGTAAACCGTAGCGTGTAAACACATGTTCGTATAAAAACTTTGCAGTGGTCCTAGCATCGTTTTTTATTGTGGCTTTTGCTTCTACCCACTTCGTAAGATAATCTGTGGCTACAATGATATACTCAGCATGTGTATGGCGTGCTGGTGGTTTAATCGGTCCCACAAAATCAATTCCCCATTTGGCAAAAGCTCTAACCCCCATAATTGGTCTCAGTGGCATGTCCTCATACTTGGTAGGAGGTTTGGCTCTTTGACATTGATCACATCGTTTGACATACTCTGTTGCATCATGAAAAAGCGTAGGCCACCATAGTCCTGACCATAGTATAAGTTTGGCAGTTGTTTCCCCACAGAAATGTCCACCCCCAACTCCTGAATGTGGATGAGTCAATACGCTAAGGTAGTCACTCTCACAAACACAAGTCCGTAGGTTTCCATCTTTGCCCCTTTTGTACAGCTGGCCTTCAATAATCAGAAAACTCGCTGCTTCTACCTCTATGGCTCTCTTTCTATGCCTCGGCATCTTATCGTCCGTATGACCCTGCGTCAAATACTTCACAATGTACGAACTCCAATTGGGTGTTGTTGAAATATAAAATAGAGTCACATGAGGAATAGGTTTCGTTTGTTGATAAATTTTACAATTCATACGTACTCTTCTGTATCAGCATGAAGTGTTGGCCACCAATATCCATCCCACAAAACTCTTTTAACCGTATCCTTCCCAGAGACATGTCTGCCTCTCCTAAGCTCACGTGGACATATGAGATAATCTCATCATATTGATCAGGGTCAGGGCATAGACGAAGTATTCCATCTTTTCCTAATTTATACAATCGTCCAGAAAGAAGCTTATAAGGAGCACAATGCTCTAAGGTCATTATCTTTTCATTGGTGGGACTAATGGAGTTAACAAATCCTATCGTTAATGATGGGTTCTGCCCATCTTGGTGCTATCTCAACCAAGAATAGAGTAGCGTCAGGAATATCATCATCTATACCAATGGGTGCTTCTCCTGAAGTTATCCTGGAAAGATGATCAGCCCGCTGATGCATTTTTCCCTTCTTTACCGCTACTTTAAAATCAAATTCAAGTAGAATAACAAACGAGCGTACAATCCTTCTAGTTGCACATGGCTTGTTCACAAGGTAAATTTGTTGGCCAAAAGGTAATGCCGAAACTTCTTCATAGCGTAGATCATAGCTAAGCCTTCTCTTTCTGTGGTGGTGTAATTCTTTTCAGCACTATTCAACTGGCGGCTAGTATATGAGACTGGAAAGTCCATTTTGTTCTCGCCTGGTTGAGCTAAAATACATCCAATTGCAAAAGCCGAAGCATCTATATGTACGTGGAATAAATTATCCCAATCCGGCGACCTGAGAATAGGTGCTGTCACTAATGCTTTCTTCAGCTTTTCAAAGGCTTCTTCACAATCCTCTGTCCATTCAAATACAATAAGGAGTGCGTACAATGGCCGTGCTATTTCAGCGTACATGTAGATAAATCTACGATAGTAGCCGCAATGACCCATGAAAACTTGTTCCCATTTTGCATTGTAAGGTCTAGGTAGCTCAACAATAACAGCTATCTTTTCCGCATCCGTGGATATACCATTCCTAGACACAATGTGGCCTAGAATCTTCCCTTGCCTAACCATAAACTTGCATTTATCAGGGTTAAGGCATATGCGATACACTCTGCATTTCTCAAAGATTTTTTTGAGATGCTCTATGTGTTCTTCTCTGTCGATGGAATGCACACACAAGTCATCCATGAATATTTCAAGAAATAATCGCAGGTATTCTTTGAACGCATGGCTCATCAACCTCTAAAAGGTGGTTGGAGCATTAGTCAAACCAAAAGGCATGACTCTATATACAAACACTCCCCATTCTGTGGCAAATGCAGTTTTGTGTTGATCCTTTGGATCAATAGATACCTGGTTGTAGCCCGAAAATCCATCAAGAAAACTGTATGCCTTCTTACCAGCTACCCTCTCCAATACATGATCAGTGAGTGGAAGCGGATAGTGGTCCCGGACAGTAGCATTTACTTTCTTTAGATTGACACATACTCCTAGTTTTCCATTCTTCTTAGGTACTATCACAATCGGTGAAACCCATTCTGTATGTTCAATCTCATAAATAAACTCAGCCGCTAATAACAGCTTGTCAATCTCTTCTTTGATCTTTTTGGCAAAATTATCGTTATACGTGTAAGGACGCTGCTTGGACGACTTGGCATCCTCTCGTATGGGAATTGTATGTTGGCAGATCTTTGGATCTACCCCCTTAAGGTCTTTGTAACTCCAAGCAAATATATCTCAATACTCTCTCAGAGTAGGGATTAGCAATTATTCCTCCGCTTGGGTTAAGTATGTGGCAATCCACACGTTACGTGGCTCTTCGCTTGGTTCTGCCAGGTCTATTTTCTTGGCGTCCTCAAGGCCATCATAGGAAACTCCTGGTTCCTCTGGTTTCTATCGAATAGGTTGTTGCAAGACTATTTTCCGATCTTGTATGGTGAATTTCTTGAAGTTTGAGGGGATATTTGTGGTATCCTCTTCTTCCTTTGAGTCATCACTCATGGAAGACCATGCTGCTTTTAGCATTCTTTTCCGTTCTTGCACTAGAGCTTTACGCTCTACTCTCGTCATGGTGCTTTGTTCAGTCTTGATGACTGAATGCACTGAAGCCTTAGATTTTAGCTTCGGTTTCCTTTTCCTCTTCTTCTTTGGGTTGTCACTCTCCTTCTCGTTTAGCTTTTGCACTAATTGAAAGCCGTATCTCCATTTCATCTCGTCTTTGATGCAATCATCAGCTCCCAAGTAGTACAAGTACTCGTTCTTCCCTACAAAGGTTGGAGGTGGAATAAAGTCTTCTTTATCCACATCTTCTCTTTCTTTTTGTTGTTGTTGTCTCTTTTCCTTGACTTTCTGTTTGCGAAACTTCCGGTGACTCTTGCAAAACTTACGTTTCTGTTTGTCACTAGGAATACTCAGCAAGATCTCTCTGCCCTTTAACAACAATCTTATCTTCTCTATCTCTGATTCAGGGACTATGGCATCGTCATCAGAATCCTTCCCATCAGAGGATTCTAAGCATCTATCCTCATCTCCTTCATCAGCTGAGCTGTACTCAAGAGGGGATACTTCCTCTACAGATACCATATCTCCTAGCAATAATGATTTGTTTGCTTCATACCTAGGGGCTTCTTGAGGTTCCTCTGCATAGATTGGTCTTAGCATTCTTACGGGAATAATGTCATACCCATCTGAATCACAGAACTGTGTTTGCCTTGGCAATGCACAAGTATCTATGGTAGCTAAAATATGGTTCCATTCTAAGGGATCTATCAAGTTCTCAGGAAAAGGTATAGGGATATACGCCTCATCCGTCACACTTCTATCTATGGTAACATTTCTAGGTTGCAAGTCTCAATAAGATGCTCCACAGATCCATAGATCAGCTCTTCCTTCAGACATAGTTGCTCCCGATGCTTCTGAAGAAGCGGAATCAAACTCATCCACAGGAGAGTGCGTCACATCTCGATAAGCATGGTTTTTCAGATTCACCCTCGTGGGGTTACATTCTCATGTCTGAGGTACAAGTAATTGTAACCCCAGTCTAGAATCATTTTGAATTGGCGCATGAATGGCCTTCCTAGGATCACTTCGTAATTTGTGTTCTTGCCAAAGTCTACAATAGCAAAGGTATGTCCGTACTCAATGCCACATGACTTGACTATAACGTTCTCAAGCAATCCTATGGGACTCTCTAGATTTTTGTCTGCCAATTAATTGCAAACTCATCCTTGTACTTCTAATTGCAGGTTTTTCCCACATTTCCCATACAGTTTTTGTTGCTATACTCACCCCTGCTCCGCTATCTAGAATAGCTATAGATTCAATCTTGTTGATCTCCACAGGAAGCGTAGTATTTTCTTCGTCGTCTTCACAATGCTTTGCCAACTTTGTTCATAGGAACCGGAATTGTTTGCTTAAGCATTAGCTCAGAAGCCTTTCAACAACTCCTTAACCTGGATGTTCTGGTTCCACAATCCTTGCTCAGTTAATTGTGTAGCCACTTCTCCCCACAATCTTGGCCTAAGCTTTAAGAACTCTACGAGTGGAATGGTACACGTAACTGGTGCCGACATTAAAGCTTACAAACTCCCTATGTCTCGTTCCTGATGAGGTTGTCGTGTCATTGATGGTACTCGCATGATTTGGCTATGTGCTTTGTAAAGTCCTAAATATGAGGGCAGTGTCTTGCATGTGAGCTTGTTGCTCCGAGCGGAGACAACAGTCTGAGCATCATCTGGTAGAGATAAAGCATCTAATTCTTGAACCCTTTGATTTGAGAATTCTACTATAGAGAATGGTGGTGACTTGTCAGAAGATGCTAGATTCTCAACTTGTTTTTGCACTGCTTCCCACATCTCCCTTGCTACTGCTTCCTCTATTTCAGGAATTTCATCTCCAAAATCCGCGGTAGTCAATGGTTTTGACTCGTCTGTATTGGTATGAGGTAAAATCATCTCCTTCAGGCATTTCTGGGAAACGTAGGGACACAACTTCACTTCCCTTTTCCATGCTTGGCGTGGCTTTTGGTATCGTCTCTAAGTTAGGCTTCAGAGAAGCAGGTCCTCTTGCGTACATAGGTGGTGGGCCGTCTATTAGAGTCTAAGTATCCTTAATCAACTGCTTATGGATAGCCAAGTTGATTGTCTCTTCACGAGGGTTGGGATATTCTTGCAGCTTCTTAGGCAGCTCGATCAGAGCTGTGATCCTACTATTATATGCTTGAAGCGCTGCATCTAAAGGCTCGTACACCTTGTCCACAAGGATTGATCCTCCTGAGCTTTCCTCAGACTCCGATGCTTTTCCCTTTTACTCATTTTGAGTTTTCTCTCCGATTTGTTTCGTTTTCAACATTCCTTCTAGCTCTTTTGGGATAGAGTTTCCTCCATCAGAGCTCTTCTGCTCCTTCGACTTCTTACTCCCCTTGCTGCGTGGTTTATGTCGAGTTGATTTCTTTCTCTCTTTTCCATCTTTGGATAGAACCTTAATCTCCGAGGGTTTCTCAAAAACCTCTTTGACATTCTTTTGCGCTTGGGCTCTAGTCACTACTCTTAGCGACACTAGTTCGTTCTCCTCCTCAGATGTCGTGGGTGATGGAATCACTTCAACATAGTTGAGGGGCGCATAAGCTTTTTGTGCTGCCGAATCCGTAGGCTTCAACAAGCAATCCTTTGGTAGATGGTCAATGCTACACCCTTGGCAAAACCTCTCTATAGGTGGAAACGTAGATGTTGTGCTTATGTTAGCTAAGAGGGGTCGTTTCTTGTTTGGACATTCTCTCGCCCAATGTGGTCCACCACATTCGTAGCATGGTCCTGTTTGTTGCGTGGGGTATAGTCTCTTTGTAGGATACGGTCCTGGATAACCTTGAGTCTTGGTTGGTTGAGATCCTATAAGCATCAAAGAGCTTGGGTCTCCAATAAAGTCATGAACTAGGCTTGGTCCGGTTGGGTTCTCAAAGTAGGGTTCGACAAGAGGATGCTCCACTTCGATGTAGTATGGTTGAGAGCTAACCATCTCCATACCTAATTCAGGATTCTCATATTCCACATATCTAAAGGAAGCTGTGCCAGGTGGAGGAGGTTGAGCTCCTAGCACCGGCCGTGCTTGCTCTTGAGCAACGAAGGTTCTCTCATGGTTCACAACTTGCTGTCTAGGTGCAGAGTTGGCTGCTTGTTCCCTTTGTATCCTTGCAATGTGATTGCAGTCCGAAGTCACATGTGTGTAGTTCCATTTACAAAGCTGGCACCACTTCTTTGTTGGAATGTGATTGCAGTCCGAAGTCACATGTGTGTAGTTCCATTTACAAAGCTGGCACCACTTCTTTGTTGGAACATGGTGAGAAGGTTGGGCACTGCTCGGTTTTATGGCTACCTCCACATCCTCCATAGACGTAGGGGCCTATATAGGTACAGTGGGCCTATAGGTACAGTATGCATGTATGATGGTTGGGGTCGGTAGGAAGGTCTATAGTATTGCCCCATCTTTTTCAATACTATCTCGGTAATCTGATCTGGATTAACTAATGGCACACTAGAGTCAGAGCCCTTCCCAGAGCTACGTTTATCGTCCGGATGACTATCTTGGTTTCCCATGCTAGTCATGTCAAAGTTGTCATCGTAATCCATAGCATCCATGCAACACTCATTGAAGATAACATGCTTCTTTGCGTACAAGTGAGCGTGAAGCGTCTTGTTTTGTAAGCCTTCCAGGAAGATAGAAATTAATCTTCCTTGGCTTGGCTTCTCATCGTCAGGGCATCGATTGATGTACTGCTTTAGCCTATTTACGTAATCTCGCACAGATTCTTGATCTTTTTGCTTAAAAGCGTAAATTTGAGCTACCGCATCGTGCTTAATTCCCATTTTTGAAAACGCAGCTATAAAGCTCTTTTCCAGCCCATCGAAAGATCGCTTTGCCTCAGGCTCTAAAGTCTGAAACCATGATAAAGACTTACTCTCTAGCATCAAGCCAAATCCTTCGATTTGCTATGCGTATCCGTGACTTGCTCTGCATGTATACCTTGCTTAAAAGCTGCTATATGGTCATATGGGTCACCGGATCCGTCATACTTCTTGACAAGCTTTTGCAGCGCAGATGGTCTCACTTTTCTAGAATATTCATCGTCATGTCTCCTATATGAGTCTTGGCCTCTAACTCTAGGCTCTTCAAATGTCAGTTCACTTGGTCTATGGGGTTCTCTTAGAGGTACATATCCACTTGCTCGTGGTCTTTCTTCTCCCCTAGATTCTCTAATAGCCCCGGGTCTCCTCGTAGGATCAATCGTTGGAAAGACTGGTCCTTTAGCAGTTGTTCGCATGGAAGGTGCTGGTCGAGCCACACTTGGGGTTCTAGCCCATGGTGGTGCTAGTGTTTCTCCTCGAAAGGCAGATTCATCTGGACGTGTCATGTCTAAGGTAGACACCTCAGTGAAAAGGGGCCTTCCTTTCCATGTCATTTCCCTAACCTCTGGCCATTCAAGGGTTCTAAAGTCGTTCTCCCATCTATCATGAACACGCTTAGTGAAACCTTCTAGATGCTCTACAGTTATTGTATGCATGACTGGAAGCTCTAAGCTCGGGTGCTTAGTGGTTGCATAGTAGGTTTCTACCACATCCCTATACACCTCTTTAATTGGGTCGTCCTGATAGATTTTAACTACTGGAATTTCTTTTACTATGTTCCATGGGTTTTTCTTGGTCTCTTTTTCTTTTCACGTTCTTTCTCTATCATAGCATTCTCTCAAGTGAAAGCTTAAGGGGAGTGAAGCTCTATTTTTGGATTACCCCAAAAGGAGTGGAGTGGGCATGTGGGACAAAGCCTTCACCTTTCCCCCCAACAGGCACCCTTGGACTTTCTAATTTAAGCCTCACACCTAGGCACAAATAGAGTGTTCTGAGAGGGCCACGGGAGCTCTGGATAGGCGAACACTGTGCTGTAAAGCACGTTAGGACCCCTTGAACGATACGCTCGTCTTGAGCTATCACACGCCTTAGTCCAGTTTCGACCATAAGTAAGGGGGTAAAAACGGGTTGAAAAAAAGATAAAAACAAGTAAAAACGGGATGCGAAACACCTGCGAAACCACTTGTGTGGGTTTCAAGGGTAGTTACCAACGCCCGTAGGATACCCACGTCACATGCATCTACGCTCTGGTTGGGTGCTAGAGTCTGAGCAACTAGAAAGCGTTTCAGTTTATGCAGGCTCACACCATCCCTCCACGTTAGCATCTTGGCCTTCAATTGGAACCCAAGGAAGTGCAACCCAAGATCCACGAATAGCGGCTAGTGACTCGTCCTCTGACTCTGAAATCATGAAAGGGAATCCTACCCAGAACTCTGAGGAAGCAAGCCAAAATGTGCTAGTTTGGGTCCCACAACCCAGATCTAACATGTTTAGTCGTCGTTTAATAGAGACTTTTAGTAGAGCTACGCGCTCTGAACTTGCAAGACAAGTGAAGTAAACGAAGGAGGTGGGAAAATAGATTTGCCATTCACATCTCATGTAGACCCTGCCCTCCCAAAGAGTCTCCATGTAGATATTCTACCCACTTTATGCAATGAAGGCCCTACTGAGCTACCACCTTCCGATGCCCTTCCTAAAGTAGAGGCCCCTAGAAGTCAAACCACAAGAAGTGACATTGCGTCCACTTTGAGAGAACCTTTTGGCACGCCAAGTTTAGATGGGATATTTCTCAATGAAAATTGGGAATATGACCTACACACGGAGACTCTGACTGACCTATACACGGGTTACACATACCATGTAGGTTGGTTAGAAGTCATACGATCTACATCTAGTGCCACCAATCTAGATGAACACAACAACAAATGATGTGTGAAGTTATCCATATAATTATCCAATTTGAGAGGCAGAATAGGGGAGTGAACCTAGTTTCAATTGGCCCTATGAGATTTTTGGACACGGGCAAGGCTAAACAACCAACCCTATCGCAATTGGAGACTCCCTTGGTGAGTCTCGTAGATCCTTCATATGTTGTTTCGCCTGGAGTCTCAATGCAGGTTGAGCCCACGAGCAGTAACTTTAGCTTTCCAACTTTGGCTCAACTTTCCATTAGGGAATCCACAATGCCTACTCCGATGATGAGCATGATAGAAAGTGCACCCGTTTACCACTGTAGTTAGTACAACATGGCTACCTAGTGGTACAGTACCTACAACAGTGCGTACCAGTGCATATCGACCATATGTACCTATCTCTACTCATGCTCATGTAGCTCCTACGCCTCCTGTTATGCCAATGGCGTATGCTACATGAATGCCTTATTAGGACCCTTATCCAAGAGGAGCTATGCCTAGTCACATATCATATCCTGTGTCAGCTGCATACATACCAAGACCAATGCCAACTCCTATCAACTAGGCCATCCCAGAAGTGCCTCCACTAGCTATGCCTGCTCACTTAGGTGATCTAGCAGCGTTTTCTCAAACGATCGGACGATCTATTACAGAAAACATGCGTGGCATACCTGAGAGAGAGCCTAGAAGCAAGGCGGTACAAGTTGCCAAGCTCACTCAGAACTTCAGTGGTAACGAAGATGTTAGGAAGCACATTGAAGTTTTTGAACACGTGTGTGATTCCTTGGAAGAGCACTATGAGCTACATAAGTGTAAAGCCTTAGGCTTAACCTTGAGTGGAAAAGCCAAAGATTGGTATTGAACTTTAAGGGTTGAAGAGCGTACTCACTATCCCACTCTCAAGAGATTGTTCTTGAAAGAATACATACGTGAGGGTGTGCTTTTTTGGGGTGTAGCATCTCAACTCCAAAAAGATGAACGCGAGGAAGGAGAGTCAATGAGAGACTTTATTAGTTGACTAAAGCATCTAAATTCTCGTTGTACTCCCGAGATGAGCGCTTCAATCACAACCAACTTCTTGATAGATTCATCCGAGGATTACGCCACGAGGACATATACAATGGTCTAGTCATTAGAGGTCTTACGACGTGGGAAGCAGTCAGTGCGAATGCAATCCAGTTAGAAGACAACTTGATGAATGCAGGTAAAAGGTGTCTTCGGAGACAAAGTCTGTTAGTTCGCAAGTATCTGGGCACGAGCCAATGACTATAAAACCTATTGCCAAGGAGTCCACCAAGATATCCAAAATGTCTACAGAGCTGACCTTACTAAGGCTCTCCAAGAATATTTTAGGGGTAATTGAGCTCCTCAAAATAGCCATATGTACCTAAGAAGAGAGCAACAATGGTGTTCGGTTTGCTTAGGACCACATAGCAGCACGAGTGAATGTCCCACATTCAGAGTTAAATTCAATAGAACTTGCAATACATGTGGTAAGTATGGCCATCAATCTAAAGATTGCCTAGTACTTAAGCGTATGTTAACAAATCAGGCACCACTAGCCTGGTCAAACACACCTCAAGTGCCTGCACTGATTGCTGCACCACCTATCGAGCAACCGTCACAACACATAGTTTTAAGGAACCCAAATTTAGTCCAGTCTGTGCCGTTACCACCACCAGTGCTAGGACCACAACCTCCGCATCATCCGAGAGTTACCCCTATAAACCAGATGGGTTGTGAGTCACATAGTGCGTGTGGGGATTATGAAGAGGATATAGACCCCACTATTCCATATGGGATTGATACGTTTGAAATGACTACCCAGTACTACATGGAGGATCATTTCGGGCAAGTCACCTGTATATTAAGCGGCTGCTCTCACCCACAAGAGGGTAAAACCTTAATACCTTTGCGAGGAGACCACCTCTTCAATGCTACGATTGTGGTGGACCGCATCGTGTAGCGAAGTGCCCTAATAGGCTACAGAAGATCGCTACTCAAATGCAACCAAATCAAGGGAGCACGTCAGGAATGCCGGTACTTACATGTAATCGTTGTGGCATCGATCATTTGATTGCTCAATGTCCACATAATCCAAGTGCACCCAAGATTATGCCATTGAATTTGGTTGAGGTCACCAAAGAGGCACTAGGAACCACACCTGTTGTACCCGCAAATGTAGTCACACGGTCAACGCTTCAAAATCAAAACTACATTCTTGAAGAGAGGGATACTGCATCAATTGCTCGAGCAAAGAAAAAGAAAATGCAACGGAAGAGATCGCTTAATGCCACAAGCTCCAAACCTAGTTCAAAGAATAATATAGGGACAGGAGATGACCCTGTGTATATGAATGATCCTGAAGATGATTCTGATTCAATAGAAACCATGGAGACCAAAGCCACTACTTTAAGGAAGGAACCCACTTGAAGGGGAATCAAGCAAAGACATAAATCGGGGGAAACAAAAGGAAACTCCTCCTGCCCCACAACCAAGTCAGCTAATGCCCTCTCAGCTACCCAGACTGACTGAGACTCTCAAAGACAAGCCACGTGGGCCAAAAACCCTCAAGAAAAAGATTGGGACTTACCTAAACCCAGTAGAGGAGATTGAACGAGTGCAACACTTAAGGGGTTTGGTGGAAGAAACACAAAGAGAACTAGAGCCAGAACCTAGAAAAATCAAGATCCCAGACACAGTGTTTCCTACACAAGTTTCGCCTCACAGGAGCCATAAACCGTTAGCTATACCTAGTATCATTCGGGAAGAAAGTGAGGATAGGACATCAGAAAGTGGGCAGACACCCTTCTTGCTTGAAAGAATGTTTAGTGAGGGAATGCCTGACCCCGTCGAAGAGGAAGTGATTCCATCTTCACCAGTCCCTAGTCAAGGGCCGATATCTCAAAAAGTACCGTTGAATGTGTCCAAACTAATGGATTTCATGTCCTCTGAAATCAGAACCACGATCATATCCAAGTTATACGGAGATCCTGAGCTATTCTTAGCTCTTCGAGCATTTCTCAATGGAGAACTGAAGGTGGGGTTACCACAATTTGCAAATATGGATAGACCCGACATGCTTCAAGATGTGGAGGAACATTTGGATCTATAGCCCAACCTAGATGAAGACTTGGTCGTTGAAATACCTGTTAACAAGTTGGGACAATACTTTGAAGGTGACGAATCTAATGCAACCCTCCCCATTACTACCAAGGGATTAACTCTAAGGGGAATCCTTGATGGTGGTGCTGGAGTGAGCATTGTGACTAAAAACTGCTGGGAATCTATGGGAAGACCTCACCTAGAAGTCACAAACATAGTGGTTAAGATGGCAAATGGAACTATAGCTAAACCTATTGAAATGCTAAGGGACCTTGAGATCAAGGTTCTTGGATACAAGGTAAGGCATACCTTCATTGTAATGGATTTCTCTGGGCATCCTATGTCATATCAAATGATTTTAGGACGTCCTTTCATGAGGGAAGCACAAATGGTGCATGACTGGTCAAAAAACCATGTCTACTTACAATTCTAGGACTCTGTCATTCAAGTTGATCTTGAGAATGGTCGCGCACATCCTTTAGGAAGCAAGGTTATCATTGATAATCGATCGGATACCACTATTCACTCAGCCCCATTAAAGTATTGCTATACATGCAAAAAAGAGACCGATGATGGGGAAGATTCTCCTTATATGGATGTCCTACTGGGCATGACTGAGTCAGATAACGTAGATTGGGTACACCTAGCGGCAACCATAGACACATGGGGAAATAGAGGCACAAGTTGGGTAACACCTAAGGGCAAGATATGCCACCATTAGTGCCAGTATAAACATGATAGGTGTTATGCACTTGACTTCTGATGGCAAGAAAGTGGCAAACTTCCTTGACACTGAAAGTAGCAAAAAATCTGACCAATGCAACTCCGAGTCTGAATCTCAAGAAGAAACTCTCTCTGAGCCTGATAGGGGGTATGAATTAAATATTCACCCAAGTGTGGAAGCCACATGCTCAAGGCCTAGGATAGTAACCTCTTGCAATTCATCCGCGAGTGAGGGGGACACAAGTGAAGATCGATCAAGTGAGTCTGAATATGATATAAACAAAAATCAGAAAGTAGGTAAGAAGAAAATGGGACATAAGCGACAACACTATCGAGCTAATGTACGAGCTAGAATAAACAAAGAGCGATCCACTGCAGAATGGCTTAGTTATGTAGGAGCATATGACGCTCATCTCGGAAGTTAGTGGATAATTGGGGAGAATACCTCCAAAGTGTCATGTGGTGTAGTCCGCAACCTCATGACATCGCCCAAATAGAAATTGAAGAGAAGCCGAAGCTAAGTCGTACTGCGAGAAGGCGAAGCTAAGTTGTACTGTGAAGCTAAGTCGTACTGCGAGAAGGCAAAGCTAAGTCGTACTGCGAGAAGGCGTCAAAACCGGGAGTTAGCTCAGCAACAAAAGGAAGCGGAATTTAAAGAAAAAATCATGGCACAACAAGAACCGGTAGACTTACACCCCGCACCCGAGCATTTCAAATCTTTTACCACCCACGGGGAAACATAAAGTCGTCTACACAAAAGCCCAACGACGAATGCCTACCAATGGGAGTAGCGGTGTCTACGATGGCCCGGCCGTAGTTAAGGAGATAGAACTAGAAGATCCAGGTGAGGAGTCTAAACCAGTCTTTATTGCTCAAGACCTCACCAAGACGGAAGAAGCTACACTTAAGATGCTTCTTAAAGAATTCAAGGACATATTTGCATGGACATACCATGATATGAAGGGTGTTCCACCCTCTATGGTGCAACACACAATTCCAATGATTAGCACTACTAAACCAATCTAGCAACGTCCCTACCCAATGAATCCTAAGTATGCAAAGATTGTACAGCTTATAAAATGTGGATTCATATACCCTATTGAGCACTCAGAATGGGTTTCTCCAATAGTCATTGTACCAAAGAAGAATGGGAAACTCAGAGTGTGCGTGATCTCAAAAAGGTTAATGCAGCCACCAGAAGAGATCATTACCCCTTGCCGTATTTGGAACATGTACTTGAAAGAGTTGCAGGAGGCAAGGAGGCTTATAGCTTTTTAGACGGGTACTCTGGTTATAATCAGATCACAATTGTAGTAGAGGACTAAGCTAAAACAGCTTTTATAATGGAGTTTGGAGTGTTTGTCTTTCGTGTCATGGCCTTTGGCTTAACCAATGCACCTGCAACATTCCAACAATTGATAAACACAGCCTTTAGGGACTTTTGTGAAGCCTTCTTAGATGATCTTTGTGTTCATTCCTCTTGGGACGAGCACTTGATAAGTTTATGAAAAATATTTGAAAGGTGTAGATTATATCGCATCTCATTGAATCCTTTCAAATGCCAATTCTGGGTTAAACACGGAGTTATTTTAGGGCATATAGTGTCCAAAAATGGGATTTCCACCGACGAAAGTAAAATCAAGGTCATTCTGAAATTGCCCCCACCCACCAACTATAAGGGAGTCTAGCGCTTTATGGGCCATGTTGGTTATTATCTAAGGTTTATTTTATTCTTCGCTGAGATAGCTCGACCATTGTACAAGCTTCTCATCGAGTTTATTTGGACTGAAGATTGTGACCGTGCATATGAGTTATTAAAGAAGGCCCTGGCGAGTGCTCCAATCTTGCAAATGCCTAATTGGGATTTAATCTTCCATGTGCATATTGATGCATCAAACTTTGCTATTGGGTGTGTACTAACTCAACCTGGAGAACATAAACTAGACTACCCCGTTAGCTTTGCCAGAGCTGAAATGAACTACCCCACTACGGAGCGAGAAGGGTTGGCAATGATATATGCAGTAAAGAAATTTCGTTATTACCTTCTTGCCACCAAGTTTGTTTTCTATGTGGATCATCAAACATTGTTGTATTTGGTGAACAAACCATGCTCCAGAGAGGAAGAATCACACGATGGTTGTTGATTCTTCTTGAGTTTGATTTCACTGTTGTTGTGAGACCTGGCAAAAAACATGTCATGGCTGATCATTTGTCTTGCATACCTAATGGTGAAGCTCCTACAAGAGTTGATGATGACTTACCTGACACTTCCTTGTTCATGGTGGAAACAATGCCTGAATGGAGTGAGAAGATTGTTAATTTCTTGGTTAATGGTTCTCCACCCAAAGAGCTTCGTAAAGAACTAGCTCAAAAGCTGATCAAGGAATGTGAATCCTATTGCCTAATGGCCGGGACTCTTTATAAAAGAGGAAAGGATGACGTTCTTAGGCGTTGTGTCCGAGAGGATGAGTATCTATATATTTTGCAAGAGGCACATATGGGCGTAGCCGGTGGTCACTTTTCAGGAGACTTAACTGCGCGAAAGATATTGTAATCAGGGTATTGGTGGCCCACTATGTTCCAAGATGCATCACTTTTCAGGAAACTTAATTGCGCGAAAGATATTTCAATCAGGGTATTGGTGGCCCACTATGTTCCAAGATGCATCACTTTTTGTGAAGGGTTGTGATGAATGCCAATGCTACAAGAAACCCCAGCGGAAAGATCACATGCCCCTACATCCAATTAAAGTAAACCAACCGTTTGAAAAGTGGGGTTTAGACTTTGTAGGTCCAATTAGCCCAGCGGCCTGTAACACACAATCTCGCTATATTATTGTGGCCACTGACTATGTGACCAAATGGGCTGAAGCGAAAGTGACATGTAAGGCAGATGTGAGGACAACAGCCAAGTTCCTCTTTGAAAATATAATCACACGCTTCCTTTGTCCTTTTGAACTTGTGAGCGACAATGGTACGCATTTTATAAATGAAGTGATTAAGGAGCTCACAACAAATTTCATGATATCCCATTATACATCTACTCCTTATTATCCGCAAGCGAATGGCCAAGCCGAGAGTACCAAGAAGACCTTAATCTCTATTCTGACAAAGGCTGTTGAAGCTCATCGCACGGATTGGGATGTAAAGCTTATGTCAGCTTTATGGGCCTATTGTACTGCGTACAAAGTGGCTATTAATTGCACACCATTCAAGATGGTACATGGCCAAGAAGCAGTCATGCCGTGGGAATTTGTCATGCCTAGTCTTTGTATTGCTACTCAAGAGGGCTGGGATGGTATTCAAGATGGTACATGGCCAAGAAGCAGTCATGCCGTGGGAATTTGTCATTCCTAGTCTTTGTATTGCTACTCAAGAGGGCTGGGATGGTAATCCCTTAGTAGAGCATTTGTATATTCTCCCTTGAGCGGTTTGACGAAGAAAGACAATTGGCAGTGTACAATGCCCTTGTAGAGAAGGATAGAAGGGAAGAAATTGATTGATAGCCACCTGAAAAACAAGGACATCAAAGTTGGGGATAAAGTCCTGATGTATGGAGTACGTAACGAAAAGAAGAAGCTAAAATATGCTGGTAAGGGACCGTACAAAGTATGTGAAATTACCCCGCAAGGTACCATCTGAGTGGAGACTCTCGATGGAGTTGAAACCGTTGGATTTCTCAATGGGAGTAAATTCAAAAGATACTATGACCCCCTAAGCCAAGAGGAATTACATGCAATCCATCAGAAGAAGGTAGCTAAAGAACAGGCTGAGCTTTAGAAGATACAAGCGAGAGTTGAAGCTAAAGAACGTCAACAACATGTTAGGCACCCACAAGAGGCCAACTTGGGGATTACGCAAGCATTTTTCGAGGAGGCACAGGAGGATTCACTAGAATCTGACCCGCCTCTACGATACCCAATTGAGCTACAGGTCCTTACAGGAAGGTGCTATATAATGCATTATTGGATATGGGAGCTCAACACAATTTGCTGTCATATGGAGTGTGGTGTCAACTTGGAAAACCACCCTTATCCAAGAGTACCATCCAAGTTACGGGTATCAATAAAAGAAGAAAACCACTATCTCGGGAATTTTGCACACTCCTGTTGCCTATGACAAGGGGACGGTGGACTGTGGTTCAAACCTTTTTGGTTATGCCTACTGGTACCATGGAGGGAACTGTAAACTTAGGGCGTAAATGGATGTTAGCCACCAAGTGCAATATTGATTGGGCAACCAGGTGAGTTACAATGCAAGAACCACTCAGGGTCCCGCACCTAAGCCATTAACTCTGGACAAAACGCTAGATAAGGAAAAATCACAAAGTCAAGTGGCTACACCATCTTTGATTGTTTGCCACCCCTCTAACGCTTCAACGCCAAGAGTGGAGACAGGCAGTGTGGTCCCCAAGGCTCCGCTTACTTTACCGAAGAGTACATACAAATGGGTCCCAAAAGCTTAACGGCTACCTCTACTGCTCAATCTTGTTCCGACAAGAAGCCTCGTAGTAGGAAAGCAGCTACCCGCCCTAGAAAAGGCAAGGTAACATCACGTTGGATTCCTAAAATATTATTAGCAACCCAAGGGTACTACGAAGGGAATGACCAGATTTGGGTCCCTAAACATAAGCTGAATTCCTCTACATCGCTTGTAAAATCTTGTAAGCCAAACGTTGCCACCCCAAACAACGACAATTCAAGACCGTGGTAAAGGAAAGGTAACGGAGTACTCCACACCACTTCTTCCAGAGCTAGTTTGGATTCCCAAACGATATCGATTGATACCACCTAGCTTAGGAAGGGGGGAGTCACAGGAAGCTTCTAGCTCCTCATGCCATTCACATGTTGATATAAAAGTTTCTGCGCGCTCTACACCTACCCTTGTCAATACCCACCAAGAAACCAATGAGTCTACGTCTCCCCTTGTAAATGTATCGTCGGAAGCCATATCCTCCGTTCGTTCATGGGAGCGTACACTACCATCTCTGCAACTTGATGTGGCCACAAGGGTCATAAAAAGCTATCTACCCACATCACCACCTATAACCCACTAGACAAATTGGTTCCAAGGGGCTACAACATCATTGCAAAAAAAAAATGATCTACCCAAGGAATGGGGGAAGCATGTACTCACGTTCGACATTCTATTGCTTCCTCCCTAACCTTCTCCCTGACCATGTAACTCCCAAATTCGAGGGAATGTATATATATAACTTCATACACAAAAAAGAAAAGAAAAGAAAAACAAAAAATAGTAAAAAGAGCAAGAGTACATTAAGAGGAGAGTTATCCGCACACAATAGAAACAAGATTGACCTGTCTTCATGAACCTATGGATGCTATATCTGTGTTTGCAGATATGGCACATGCACGAGCATCACACACTTCATCCACTCCCACCTTTGGTGAGAGGTATCATCTGTACCTTTCTCAGATATTTCACATGTGCTGTCCTGTAATTAAAACCGAATTGGATCATATAGATGTACTAGCCAGCGAGGAAAATGTTGAGGAATTAGAATGGCTAATTCGCCTATTGACCACGACTGACCCCTACTCCATAGAGGACGTATCCCCGATAGCCCAAGTCTTTACTTTTCCATCGGATGACTATCCTCGCATAGTTACATTCTTGTGACAAGTCTATGTGGATGGGAGGACAAAGAAGATATATCTGATGATGAATGGACGGACGAGACTCATGGCACTACTGAGGTTGATTTTATTTATTTGGATGATGCGGATAGAGGCTTAGCCTTAGGGCTACAGCAGCCAAAGCTCTACAACATCCTCTTACCTTGATCCTTAGTATTAGGGTGGTGACCGGTAGGAAGGTTAGTGTTTTCAAGTTGTTTCTAGTTTTGTGTCCTTAAACGAGTCCTTATTTTTTCCACTGATGTGCCTCTCGAAGTATAGTGCTTGTTAGTTAATTGTACAGGTTGAAAAGTTTGAGGTGGGTTCGCTTTCATAGTCCTAGGACTACTGCAATGTTCATACATGGATATCTACTGTATCAAATTACGGGCATTTCTCATCGAATCAAGGAGATCTCCAAAATACATGTGTAATTCTTCCATTCCAACTCTCTTTCATTTTTACTGTTCAATTAATTGCATGAACTATAATGCATGATGACCACATGGAATTTGTCAAGCACTACTTAGTTTTTGAAGTTGCATAAGGTGTTAGTGTAAATCATTAATTGAGTTTAACCTTATTTTAGATATTCTTGGATTGCATGATGTCTTTAGTTAACCTTATTTTAGATATTCTTGGATTGCATGATGTCTTTAGTTAACCTTGGAATATGGTTGTCTTAGGTCTAGGGTTAAAACCATCTTAATTCTTGAACAACCTGGCTATGTGTGTTGACCTCTAAGACATAGCTTCTACCCCTTTGTTGTAAGGATGTAAGAACGCATGATAATTTGGGAGCAAAAATCCAAAGAGATAAATAAAAAATAAAAAGAAAGGCCTACAAAAAATGGCAATGTATGTTTGTTATGTGCTTTGATGTCAGCCTATCACCCTATTGACACTTGGTAGGCGAGGAGTATTCCACTCCAGAGCGAGGCCCTGGGTTGGTAGGGGGTAGTCTTGCCTAAGGTGAGCTAGTAGATTCTGGAGAAGGCCTTGTAGTAAACATGGCACCAGGGGCGATGCTAGTTTTGCTTTAGGGAGGTCGCCATTGTTTGTAAAAATTGTCACGTGCATAAAAGAAATAAAGGCAAAAGACTCCTATGACTCTGATGTTTCTTGTGTCCTTAGGCTCTTGGGATTAGATCGTTCTTAGAATAGACACATTGTGGTCATCTGTTTATTTATTAAGCTTGGTAATTTTCCTTGACTTAGGCCAGTTGTAGACCTTGATTAACCTTTGACACCTTGCTAACTCTTGAATTACTTTCAATAGTTTTAAACTCCTGTTGATTTGCTACGCTAGCTCCTTAATGTGACCTCTTAAACTAGGTTCTCATGGCATACTTCCATTGTGGTCTAACATACTTGATTTTATTTTTGATACACTCTATATCTTGAAGACCAAGCATGTTTTCACTCTACTTCCCTGTTTTGTAGATACAATCTACCACAACAAACCCTGTCGAGCTTACCATACCATAGCTTCTGAGGACGGAATCTACATCAGGAAGGGGGGCATGTTAACCTATGGTAGACATTGAGAGGTATTAGTTTTTACGTCATATAATTATTCTACGTATTTTGAGTCATGGGCCGGGCTTGTCAGCACCACATGTAAAGGGTAAGGGGATTGGGTGATCGCCGAAGAGAGGCGCACCTCGAATTTCATCAGGATAAGGGTTAGGATCGGTCGGCCATGTGTGGGCGCCCATGTGTGAACAGCCAGGTCACATATAAAAGTTAAATGTAACCTAAAACCTCTCATTCTCTGTGTGTTGAATACAAGGAGTGCTCTTGCTTCATCTTCCCCATCTCCTTCTCCAGCATGTGGGTGTGTGTGTGTGTGTGTGTGTGTGTGTGTGTGTGTGTGTGTGTGAGAGAGAGAGAGAGAGAGAGAGAGAGAGATCGAGCATTGCATGGCGGCACGGCGGTAGAGCGGCGCGACGGCGGCTCCTTCTTCATCGCGGCGCGCGGCGCGAGAATCCTTCATGACGGCGGTCTGAGCGGTGAGTGACACACCATTGCTCCCTGTTTTGAGCTTGCTAGTTTCCGGGTTGTGTGCTTGCAGCCATTCGTGGCTCGCACACGGTGCTTGGCAAGTCCCTAGCTCCGACACGTGTGGCAAAAGCGCACAAACGCCAAATTGCTTTGTGATGCTTCTCTCTTGGCCTAAGGTGTGCATTTTTTCATCAAAAGAAGCCATTGTAGCCCTTTTATCTCATAATTAGCTATGGTGTCATTGATGTGCTTTGATCCTCCTTAGATCCCATTTTTGGTATTCAAACTCAACACACCAAGTATCAACACCAAATTGCTTTGTGATGCTTCTCTCTTGGCCTAAGGTGTGCATTTTTTCATCAAAAGAAGCCATTGTAGCCCTTTTATCTAAGAGGTTGATGATAAAGTAGCCTACTTTGGTTCATGCAAGACAATAATACTTTGGTTCATGCAAGGCAATCTAGTTTAGGAGAATTCTTGAGGACGTGGGAGCACCATAGGAAAATCCAATGGAGTTGCATCATGATAACCAATTAAGCTACATAGTAATTACAAAAAATTCAAATTCAATACTTGCACGGAGCACATCGAGAATTTGTGTATAGTCTCAACATGTATGGAGAGGTTGAGATATTCTACTACCCAATCATGCAAACATCTTCACAAAGAATATTGGGAGAGATCTTATGTAACAACATCTTGATAAACTCGACATATGATCAAAGAAATACTTTATGTATGTGATGGAAAACAATACTACATTATTTGCTTAAAACTACATGGGTATTGGCTACCTCTCTTTTCAAGCCTCCATTTATAATGAGTATAGTGGTGCTCGGATTTCTTCAAGGCAAGACCCAAAATTAGACGCTTCATGATAGCCACAAGAGGCCAAATGGTGGTTAGACACAACTTAGATAGGGTTGGTACACTACCAAATAGGCTACATGCAATTGTGGATTGATATTCCTATATATCTAGCTACACCAAGGGCTAAAAGATACTTAAGTCTTCTTCTTTAAGGCTCCTCCTTAAAAGGTTCAAGGGCTCCATTTGGTATCCAAACAAGTCTAAATGGGCTTGAAATCTACAACGAGATAATCTATAGTCTGATATTGCTTTGATCAAATGGTATGGTTGACTGGATCAAATTGGACCTGAACTTGTGTGGCTTCCCTCAGCTTGCTTGATTTTGAGGAGCATATATAGAGACCAATAGCATAGCTCCTCAACTATCATTCACTCATCTATCCTTAGTAATTGTGCACCTTGTACTCTTTGTGCTCATCATTAATAACATCAAAGAACTTGTATAAATATGGGTTTAAAAAAAATTTATTCATCAATAATATTAATAATTTTCTTTATTTTTTTCCATTTCAATGCATGCTAAGTTTTTTTTCTCATGGAAGCTCCTATATTCTTTTGTGCACCACAATGTGTAATTTCTTGCAAGGTAAGGGTGGGAAACTCTATTTGTTTGCTAAGGTCGAGATCATAAAGGGATTATCAAGAAAGATGAGAATGCTAAACATTCAAGAAACAAGTGGAAATGAAGATTATAAAGTATTAATATTCATAGTAATGATAAATTTACTTACACTAATCATGGTGCAAGCGTGCATCTCACTAGGTACTAAAATGTGAAAATGTGCTCCCAATGTATTAGAAACAACTAACAACCTACCTACAATAAAAAGGGTTACTTTAAGGGGTTTAAGAGAGCAAGCCATGCTCTGAAAGTACCAGAACCCTTTCACACTATCTACCAACAAAGTATATAGTTTCTATGTCCAAAGTCAAAACTCTCACAAAAGTGCACTATTTATAAAGTCTAAGTGACACTTATTACATCCACAACATATGACACATGCATGAAAGCTTATCAAATTGATGATGTTGATCTATGGATAAACATAGGAATATATGAAGAGCCTCTCCCCATATGACAAGGATGTGGTAGTTATGGTGGGTTGTGGTAATGTTCCCATAGGAATGTGCCACTAGTTTCATTTGAAATCATTCCATGAGCATGGAATATAATTTTGGAAGGCTTAGGCTTTAGAGATACCCTCATCCCCCCAAACGGATTCCCAATGGGTCATGACATGGCATCTTGGTGTGTGGGTTATACACCTAGTCACATGAAGATGTAGGTAAAGTTATAGCCACGATGAGATTTTCATGTAGATTTCCCACGTAACATGCCTAGCCATGGTCACATTAGTGGTTGTCCATTACATGTGGCATTGAGGGGTCCATACATGGAGGTATTTGTGTAGCCATCATGGTAAAGATTCACCCTAGGGACCACCTCTCTCTCTCTCTCTCTCTCTCTCTCTCTCTCTCTCTCTCTCTCTCTCCTCCCCCTCCTCCTCCTCCTCCTCCACTTATTTTCTATCTTTTAAATAAAAAATGTATAACAGGAATTTTTTTTACACATGCCCTGATTTGCTCCTCCTCCTCCTCCTCCTCCTCCTATTATTTGCTATCTTTTAAATAAAAAATGTATAACTGGAAAAAAATTGGCACATGCCCTAATTTGAATGCAGTTTTAAATTGTTGGATGATGGTGTCCCTCTTGAGAAGGTCAAGGCTAGATGGTTACCATGCTAGTTGTGCTGATGTGCCCACCTTTTCATGGGAACCAACTTTCAAGGAGGTAATGAGGAGGTAGCAACAACACTACCTCACGCATGGGGTTGGGCTTTAAGGAACACACATAAAATCACATGAATGTAAGTTAAATGTAAAGATTTCCTGATTGGATTCTTTGATATATTATTATGAATAAATGATATGTGGAGGACATGTATTGTATTAAAGAACACAACATGGACATCATGTGAGAGATAACATGTGATTCATCATAGAGAGGGACAACTCAATAATATGATAAGATGGGGTTTTTTAAAGATTCTGTGACATCACATGAGTGGACATGCTAAGGAGTGTGAGGTGAACATCACATGAGTGGTCATGCTATGAAGTGTGAGGTGAATTGTCATACATAAAAGGGTATCCTTGAAAGTGCACCCTTTAGGGGTTGGTGGCATTATTATTTATAATTAGACATGCTAATCATGAGATTTTTTTGGCCTAATTTATGTTCCTTTTCCATTTTGAATTGCTATGCTAGAATCCTTGATTAATGTGTCACGTGTGTGTTAAGTTACATCCATTCTTATATTATTATCTCTCCTCTTACATTTATGTGGAGAGTTGGGCTTGCCTATATGTTAGTAAGCCCTACACATTATATTTGCATATAGTAAAGTAGATAAAAATAAAGCTGGTGAGGATTTTAACTTTTGAAACTCCTCCTTATTTATATAAGCTAATTGTGGTGCAACTTCTACTAATTATGTATAATTGAAGAACTTGGGGTATAATTCAAGAGAATGGTAATGGTTGTGGCATGTTTTGTGCCACTTATTCTTGCCCATGCCATGAGCCCATCTTGTTCTACATGGACTTACTATATCGTTGATGCAAAAGCTTCATGCATTGTGTATGCAAAGGAATGATGTGTAAAGTCCCTTAGGGATTTTACACACTTTCTTTGAAATAACAAAAGACAAAGATCTCCAATACTCATTGACCATTATCAAGGAATCTTGCTTGACATTAAGCCATTTTCATCACCCTACCCATTTAAGTGTGTACATCCTTGTCATTCAACAAAAAGAGGCAAAGTTCTCGAGTGCCCATTAGTAGTTAATATGCAATCTATTTGTCAATGGGCAATTAGCTATTGCACCCAAGTGTGTAAAGCACCTTCAACTATCTTGATTGGTCGAAAGGAGACCATTAGCACCCGTTAACTGTGTATAGATTGGTCAAAGGAGACTCGCTCTTTGCCGTGTATAGATTGGTCAAAGGAGACCCGCTCTTTGCCGTGTGCTCTAACTCTTCAATTCAAGAATTTATGCCACTATGTGACCATTCTAGATTTGAATGGATGGGAGCTTATTAGTAGAGACTAATGCAAAAAAACTAAATAAGGTTTCTACCGAAATGGTGACAAAACTCCAGTTAAAGTTTTATTTATATACGAAAAGAGATTATAAAGGTTTTCATAACTAAAACCTCTCAAAGTTTTAAAAATTTTATAAGCTTCAAACTTTAATTTTCAAAGAGTTGAAAATGCACTAAACGAGAGCTCTTGGTAGAGGTTACTTGGCACCTTATCAATATGTGGAAAACCTAGTGGTGGTTTTGTTGGCATAGTTGCTTTTTGACAAGGGTCACACTCTTTTTTTTAAAAAGCATTTTAGCCTAAAAATACTCGAAAAATTTAAAAATGCCATAAGAAATTATACTAAAAATATAAAAAAACTTGTTATATTTCACTAAACCGGTCAATTTGAAGGGCTAAGGTGCCTGTAAAAAATCAAGCTTGGTTGGAGGGACAAAAACTTTTCGACTTTTGTGATGGAGTGGCCTAGTGTGGAGACCGCCAATTGAGTCGGTTGACAAAAATGCAATAATAATGTAAAAGTAATACTAATTTCATCAAGTTTGTACTTTTATGAAAATGCAATAATAACGGCTATTTTCATCAAATTTTTGGTTTGAGTCGGTTGACAAAAATGTAATAATAATGTAAAAGTAATAATGCTATTGTCATCAAATTTTTGGTTTTAGATGAAGAGGAAACCTGTATGGGGAGAAGACACCTTAGCCTAGAATTTGTTTTTTTGTTTTTTTGTTTTTTTTTTGTGGTGAAGACACCTTAGTCTACTGTGATGAAATGGATGGGCGAAAGAAAATTGATGCTTGAAAGATTTGATTATATAAAAAAGGAAAAAAAGAAAAAAAAGCTCGGGGTGACTCACATCCTCATAAACCAGGTGGCTGCAACATATACACCTCTTCTCTGCAAATCCCCATGTAAGAATGCATTCTTTACATCCATCTGATGTAAAGACCATTACTTTGACGCAGCCACTGCTATCACAACTCTCACTGTTGCCATCTTGGCACAACGGGACTGAAAGTTTTCTTATAATCAATGCCATATGTGCGCATATCCTTTGGCTAAGGAAAAAAGAAAAAAAAAGTAAATGCTTGTTAAAAATTAACGCTAGAAAGATTTCAAGATTTGATTATTTAAAGGTGTTAAAAATTAACGAATGCCCCCCTTAAATGGAGAGTGAAAAGGATGCTAAGGTTGTAAGTAGTAACTGGCCCAGGGGCCGGGCCCATGTGGAGGTGGGCTAAAAGCAGGGGGAATTTCCAAGGTCAACGTGGTAATGGGAATGGTGAGTGGGCACGCACTCCGAGATGATGCATATGGGTGTGTGTGTGTGTGTGTGTGAGGGGTCAGGACAGGCTGGCGAGGGCACACACACACACACACACACACACTCAGGCTCAACGCAGAGTGGGATATTGCAGGCAAGCACCTCCCATCATCCACCACCATCATCGGACATCCTGCGAAAGCTTACTTGTACCATTAGTGCGCGCTCTCTCTCCTCTCTCTCTCTCTCTCTCTCTCTCACTCCCCCCTCCTCTCTCTCTCTACCCCCCTCTCTCACACACACACACACTCTCTCACTCCCCCCTCCTCTCTCTCTCTACCCCCCTCCTCTCTCTCTCTACCCCCCTCTCTCACACTCTCTCTCTCTCTCTCTCTCCCCCCACCTCTCTCTCTCTCTCTCTCGCCATTTCCAACCATCAATAAAACTGACAGTTCTTGTACTCGTCCTTTCTGCTCCCCTTTCCGTGCGTCTCCCCTTTCTTGTTTTGTGCACTGCGGGAGTAGTAGGAACTTGGGGAGGGGGGCAGATTAACATTGAGATTAGTGGAGACATTACGGTTCTCTAGAGGCTTGATATTAGTGTAGTCATCAAGGTTATCAATGTTAGATTAGTGGACATATTAAGATTATCGTTAGCCCCAAGGTTATCAATGTGAGATTAGTGGACAGATTAAGATTATCGTTAGGGTGTTACCACAGCTTGTCCCACCCCTCTTGCCAATTCATTCTTGGCATTGGATTTCGAACTCCTTTTTAATGGGTTTTTGGTTTCCTTCCTGTGCCTAGATTGATGAACCTACTTGGAAGTTGGAACTCGGGTCTTCTACTCCAAGGGTTCAGACTCCAGAGGCTAATTAGTGTGGTACAGAGCCTTAGGCTTTAAGCTTACTGTAGAAGCTTCTGTTCACATTACCCATTAGGGCTTTAGAGGCGAAAGTACATTAGTTTAAGTACTACCATTTCCTCTAAACACTGTGTGTTTTCCTTGTGCTCATTTTTGTCTGCAATTTACTTGCTTGTTTTGTGTTTTTAGAGCTTACTTTCCCTCCTCATTTCTCTGCATTTTTGGGTTGTAGGAAGCCAAGTTTTCTCTTCCAATTGCCTACTTTTTGGGTCCCATTTTTTCTCTTCAAATTTGCCTTGCCTTTTGAAGGCCAATTTGCTAACCCCTTTACGCGTTTTTAGGATGTGAATTGCTCCAAAAAGAAATCTTAAGATAAGGACTTTTGAGTGGTTGGTAAGCAAGCAAAAGAAGAAGAGAGCTTCTTCTTCTTCTTCTTTTTTTTTTTTGCAAACACACAATGTCTGTGTTAGTGGGAGCATCAAGCAACAATAAGCTTCCAACCTCAACAACAGACACAAGCACCACAACAACAAGTCCATATACTGCTAGTAGTGAGATGGGCACTACAAGGGATCAGCCAGGGCCCTCTGGAGGTAATGACTTCACCAATGTGGGCATTTTGCAAGGAAATCTTCACAGGCAGTTCAGCAAGAGCTCCGTTTGTGAGTCAGAAGAAGAGGATTTTGAACATGAAGACAGCATGATAAACAAGAGCTTTGTGGTGAGCCCCATTGTGCCCCTTAAGGATCAGCTAGAGAAAGACAAGGTGAGCACCCACTCTCTGCCTCCTCAATCGGATTTAACAATATTATTACTACCATACATGTGTGATTTTTTTAAAAAAAGTTCTCAACTCAAGTGCTCACCACCACACAATTCAGTTGTTCATAATTTGTAAGGTTTTCAGTTGTAATTGGGTTATTTACTGTATAATTTCAGAGCCCAGCGTGCAACATTTTAATTTATGTTGAAAATTCAGCCTTGTGTAAAAGATTTATTGTTGCAATTGGGCCTGTGTATATAAAGAGCATCTCTCTCTCTCTCTCTCTCTCTCTCTCTCTCTCTCACTCACACACACACACACACACACACACACACACACACACACACAGCCAAGGATGTTTTGTTAGACCATTGGTGATTACTGTTTCTTAGTGAGCTTTCTGATCTCCTTAATTGCAGGATGATGAAAGCTTAAGAAGATGGAAGGAACAGCTTCTAGGGAGCGTTCTGCTTGATCCAGTAGAAGGTATATTTCATCAAATAAACATATATTAAGCCAAGCCATATGAGTAATCAAATATATCTTGCACTAATTATAACCTGTGTAATCGGAATTAACCCTGAAATGATCAGTAATTGTACATAATGGCCAGTTTAAAATGGTAGCATTAGATCTCATTTTGTGATTTTTTTTTTGCCCTAAATTGATGAACGATTTTTTTTTTGTGTGTGTGTGTTGCAGAAGGCGTAGAGCCCGAGGTGCGAGTGCTCAATTTCAGCATCCTATGTGCTGGGCGGCCGGACATTCTAATCTCTCTCCCCCTCCCAACCAACTTCAAAGCGCCCCTCTTCACACTCAAAGAAGGGAGCACGTACCAAATCAAGTTCACATTCACCGTGCGCCGCAACATTGTGTCGGGCCTTAAATACATCCACACCGTGTGGAAAAACGGATTTAGAGGTAAACCCTATAGATCTTCCTCCCTCGGGTTTTTTTGGGTAAGAGGGGGGGGGGGGGGGGGGGGGGGGGGATGGAAGGGGGAGACTCCTTGTCCTTGAGAATGGGAGATAAGAAGGGGGGGGGGGGGGGGGGGGGGGGGGATGGAAGGGGGAGACTCCTTGTCCATGAGAATGGGAGATCTTCTTTTTCTTGGACTCTCCCGGGTGGGTACAATGTGTAAAACACCTACCTAAATTGAGGCACGAGATGCTTTTGAAAGTTATACATGGACCACATATTGTCCATGATATGTGATCTGTGAGCAAGTGGGATGAAGAACAACGGGATGTGTGTGTGCGCGCACATGAGAGAGAGAGAGAGAGAGAGAGAGAGAGAGAGAGGGACTGTGAAATTGTGGGTGCACATGTACTTATTGCAAAGCGATCTTCCAATCTATGTAGTGGACAACACAAAACTTATGTTAGGAACCTTTGGACCAAAAAGTGATCCTTACACATATGTAACGGATGAGGAGACCACACCCTCAGGCATCCTTGCACGTGGGAGTTATACTTCGAGAACTAGAGTAAGGCATATCTACTATTTCATGTTTATCTTAGCTGTCTTCACAACTACATTTTGATCTTATTTAAGCACATGATCTTTCTTGCTTGTAGTTTGTTGATGACGATGAGCGGAGCCATCTCGAAATCCAACATACCTTTGGCATTTGCAAGGATTGGTAGTATATTCTACCCTAACAAGAAAGTTACCTAATCTTTGATAAGTAATCCACACCTTTAAGGATATCCTTTGATAGTCGAATTGAAGGAGGGTTTGTTAAATAAGGTAGGTGGTTGCAGTTGTCCCAGTCTCTAAAGGTTTATAATGCCACATCCCTTGTACATGTTGTCCATGTGGCAAATACATGTGTAATCAACAAAAAACTCGATCCATAGAAATCCCTCGAACTTCTCTACATCATTCATGCTAGATTGTTGTCAGTAATCATTTGCTTCACTTTCTTATGTCTTTCCCATTGGATTTTAGTATGTTGTAAAATGTCAAACTAGCATGGATAACAAGTGAGGTGGAATACAAAGCTTTTTAGTTTTTGGTCAATATAGTAATGAGTGTGCTAATTGTTGTTTTATTCCATGTTTTAGTCACATTAGGCATGTTAAGAGAGAGAGAGAGAGAGAGAGAGAGAGAGAGAGAGAGACTTAGTCTTTTGCTTATGGTTGATGGACATGAAGCATAGCATACATTATCTCCTAAGTTGTAAGAGCATAACTCAACTCAAAGAGTATGATTATGCAAGACACTTTGATGTACTGATTTTATTTTATTATTTTACAATCTTGGCAACTTGCTTTATTATAGTATTTATATTGTCCATCTAAGATACAAAATCAAATTCGCCATTAAGTTGTTGATCTAGGAGGCAAAGTGGCAAATGCCAATCTTTATTAAGGATTAGGAAAACTTGTGATTGAAACTCACATGTTTGCGCAAGTTTTCCAAGAGAATAACTATGTTAAAACCAATGTTATGTATATAGTTATTATTTTTTTAAAAGCTAATCTCTCATGCACTACCACCCTACATTGCATTTCTTTGGAATGGTAATTGAGCCCATGAGCTTTTATGGAGTAGTTTAAACATTAGAACTTGTTATAGTTAGACTTCAACATTTGCAAGTTTTCAAAGGGAATGATTATGTTAAAACTAATGTTATGTTTAAATTTTTTAACCAATCTCTCATGCATTACATACCTTTAGAAAGTACAAAAACAATAAGAGATGAAATAAAGCAATCTACATCAATGATAGTAAAACATTATGCCCAAATCTAGAAAAAATAAAGGCATGCAAGGAATTCAAAACTATGCTCTTTGAATTAAATTACAATGGATTACTTCAATAGTGTGATTGCGTGGTTTTTTGCCCTTATATTTGGAGTTGCCTTTGGAAAGTGCAAAAACAATAAGAGATGAAATAAAGCAATCTACTACATCAATGATAGTAAAACATTATGCCCAAATCTAGAAAAATAAAAGGCATGCAAGGAATTCAAAACTATGTTCTTAGAATTAAATTGCAATGGATTACTTCAATAGTGTGACTGCATGGTTTTTTGCCTGTTTGGAGTTGGCACCAAGCCACATATACCTAGTTTCCTTATGGTTTCACTCTTCCTAAAAATCACCTATATCCTTCAAGGAATGATAATATAATGTGTATAAATGATATCTTAAAGGAACAATAATGTGGTGCGTAATAAAAGAGATGATTATAAAATCTTTAGAGGTTCAAACTTCTCAAACCATAGCTTCTTAAGAAATCAAGAGCTTCAAAAAGAAATGCATACATATTGTATATATATATCTAGAATCAATGTATAAGAAGATAATGTGTGTGTGTGTGTGTGTGTGTGTGTGTGTGTGTGTGTGTGTGTGAGAGAGAGAGAGAGAGAGAGAGAGAGAGAGAGAGAGAGAGAGAGCAAAAAACCATAAGGGAAGGAGTATAGATCCGTCTTCTAGATTGGCATGTTCCATATTAAAATCAAAATTGAAAACTACTATTGAGTGGCCAAAAAATTAGACAAACTACTTAAGTAAGCACGACAACGATAAGGGGTGAGAATATATGTACAAATGCACATACTGGTACAACATAAAGTGTGTATGATGAATAAGGGGTGTGCTTACTAGATATAACCATTTATCCTCTAGTTATGAATCTCAATAAAATGCACATATTGGTAAGACATAAAGTGTGCATGAGGGGTGAGGGGTGTTGTAACAAAGTGAAAGGGGACTCTAGTCAATTTGGACCCAAGGCCAAAAGGATAAAGGGGATGTGAAAGGGACCAAGGGTTAGGACTAGTGTTGGGCACACCCATGGACATTAATAAGTGTAGTGTGAAAGGGTGGCCTAGTATATACGTGAATATGGGGCCTAATCTCATACGAACTTTGATAATCACTTGAATATAAGACATTTCTCTCTCTTCTCTCTAAACCTAGACTAATCTTCTTAATCTAGGCTAATCCAAGGCTAAGCTAGATGTTGCTTTCTTTCATTGGTATTTTGATCCATCTTTAACCTTGTTTCAAGAATAATTGAGAAATTCTTGGATTTTTTAATTTTCTTGAAATTCTCTCAGATTTCTTGATGTTTTTGGCAAAATTTGCATGAAATTGCATAGATTGGGTGATGGTGACCAATTCTTGGATGTTTATGTGAGATTTGGAAACAATTGATCAAAATGTGGACTACATTGGCAAGATGGGACCAAATTTGAACAAATATGGGGTACCCTGGTCCAAAATTAGGGAAACGTTTTGGGAAAATCTATGTGCTCACGTTGTGCCCTTTCTCCTCTCTTTGCTCGATCTTGTAAGAGCTATGGTGGCCCAAATCTTGAACTATAAGGTTGCCATAACCTAGGGCTATGAGAAAGGGAAGTTTAACCTACATTTTGAGCTCCTATACGACCTGTTTTCTGCGCGAATTCGCCGTGAGGCTGTCTGGGATGCTGCGCGCTTTTCATGGTGTCATGGTGCTCAAGATCTGCAACATTGGCCACTCCATGAGCTCAAGGCTTACTCCAATAAGTAGCAAGTGATTTCCTAATGAGTAAGGTCTCTTTTCTTGGTTGTTTTTCTGCGCATTTTGACCCATGAGTTTGCTATCGTTTTCTTCGCCATTCTTCACGGTGTGGAAAGCTCAAGATTCATACATTGATCAACATTACAATGTTGCTTCACACATTGATTAGCATCACAATGTTACAAGAATTTACCTCTTTCTTGATTTGAGGGTTAATAAATTAGGGTTTTCATTTCACCATTGACCATCAATACATGCCATTTAGGAGTGCATAAACATCATTTGATCAATCAATGATGTTATTATGCAAACCATTTCATTTGATTTGGAGATTTACTTGAAAAAAACCTAATTTCTTGCATCATTATTCAACTTCTATTGCCATTAAGCATTCATACGATCTATGGGATTTGCTATTGATGGCTTAATGCTCATCCATGCTTTCATTTGAACCATTTGGGCAAATAATTGACCTATTAACATGCCGTAGGCCTTAAATGCATGATTATATGAAAAGCTTGGGCAATCTCACATACTATTTTTAAGCATCCATGATCGTATGGATTGTCAAATGTGACTTACATGAACATTTGTCAAGAGGTACATGCTATTTGTTGGATCTTTGATGTCATTCTTGGTTTCCAAATGCCATTGGGATTGGATTTGATGATATTCAAAGCTTATAACATGTTTGGGATGGTTGTTATTCATTGGATTGCCTATACATACATGGATGCATGGGTTGCCTATACTCACATGGATGCCATGGTAAGGGCATATGGTTGATGTTGGGATGATATTGGAGAGCTACATTACATGGATCATGCTATGGGTCAAAAGAGGAATCATATGATATATGCCACAATTTTGTATAGCATGAGTTCATGCAGTCAATTGTAAGTGATCCCCTACCTCTACTCTTCTATTGCAAGCTATTTTTGTTGTAGAATCTAGTTTGTGGTAGAGGAGTACCTTGGCAAAAAATAGACAGAGAGACCAAGGGGAGAGTTTTCTTGAATCTTCCTTGCTGTGAGTGCCGTGGTAAAGCAATAAGGGAGTGGATTAAGTAAATGGAGGGAAAGACATAGCCCAAACCTTTGCTCTTAGATTTCAAACTTGAGTAAGGGGGTTGGAAGAGCTTGGTCTCGGGAGATCAGCAAGCTTCAACATATTTCATTGACATCCAAGTGTTGTCAATTGATGTATTTTGATGTGACAAAGTTTTGACAAACAATGGGCATAGCATTGCAATTGAAATTCATTGGGATTTCGTTATAAATTCAAAGGAGATGTCATTTTTTTTTGGCAAAAAGCACATATGCATGGCACTTGGGGTTAGTTTTGGATGCTCAAGGATACAAATTGATGTGGTGCATGCTTTTGAATGGTTCCAAGGCATTGCCAATGCAAAGGGAAGGAGTGGATAGCAAGTGGAGACAATTTTGACAATTTTTTGTTGTGGTGTTAATCCCTAATTCAGTCTCTGAAAGAGTTGGAGTTGTTTGCAACTGGTTTACATAGCTTTATTCTACCCTCCAAGGGCTACATTTGGAGTCCTCAAGTGCTTCGTTCCGACACCGTTTGCATCTCCAATCGGCAAGTCTCACCACAAGGCAAAAGTGGTGCCCAATCAGAAACAGTAAATTAAATTTGAGATTTGAGCATGTGGGTGAATTGTACATGCCATTAGCTTCCCGAAAAACCAAAGAGCTGTTAATTTTGGCACCTTTGACTTGGTCAAATGACAATAGAGGAATGTTGCCAATTAAACTTGTCAAAGTGTTGACATGGATGTGTCGTGCTTGCTTTAAGCATTCCATCAAGCTAAAGATTTTCAAAATCGGATTCTGTTTGATCAAGATTTGGTCACTTTTGTGTTGAGGATGACTTTTAAAAAAAAGTCAAATAAGAGAATAGTACAACCTTGACCAAGTCAAAGGCAACTATATAAGTGAATAAAGCATAGAATTACCTCTCTATAGAGCCTAAGATAATTCAAATTGGAGTTTGGAAACCTTTCCAAGAGTTGTTTTGACATTTAAGATGATGTCGACGAAGGCCAAATCCAATAAAGGAAACTACAAGGAAGCTATTGAGCATGAAATGGGCACATCGGATGCAAGGCGTGATGCCCAAGGAACTATGCAAGAAGAAATATATGACAATGTCAATGAAGGCGTGATGCCCAAGGAACTATGCACATCGGATGCAAGGCGTGATGCCCAAGGAACTATGCAAGAAGAAATATATGACAATGTCAATGAAGGGATGCATCAAGAGGCAAATGTTCCATGAATGCCTAATGTTCCACAAATGCTTAAGGATGGTGGGGACGTGAATATGAACACCATGATGCACTTCATGCAAAGCATGCTTGATATAATGGACCAAAATTTTCAATGCATAGTAGACAAGTCCAATTCCTTGATCAAGAAGAACCATTGTGGATTATCTAGCTTGGAACAAGAACTTGGTAAAGGCAACAAAACTTATGGTGAACTAATGTTGCATGTATATGCACCAAACACATTTCAAGCCAATGGACTATAAGATGGTAAGCCTTTTGTGGGTTCAACTCATGCAAATACATTACATGCTCTTCAAGCTAGTATGCATTATGGTGATCAAAGTCATGGACCTATGCTTGGAAAGGGGAACTTACCTCCATATTCAATGCAACAAGGTGAAACTTGTGTATTTAGTGTGCCTATGCATCAAAGTGGTGCATATTGGACAAGTGTGTTGGGGAGGCCGATGCAACAAGGCGGGGCAAATGTATTTGGTATGCCTATGTATCAAGTTGATACATATAGATCAAGTATGCCTATGTATGGTTCCTCTTCAATGCATATGTGCAATCGACGATATCCTTCACCCTTAACTATCAATGAGCCACATTGTCAAGAACTCTTCTCTTCAAAAGGAGTAATTGGAGAAAGACATTACATAATGCTTGATGGTGAAGCCACTACAAGTGCAGCCAAGATAAAGAGGATCAATGTATGTGAATTGTTGGTGCCGAACCTTGACTTCCCCACTGGTTTGAGTGGGGATATAAGATTTATTATACACTCAATGTTGCTAGATTTGGGCATTGCCAAAAGCAATGGAGGATCTCCGTTCACTTTCACTGCATGGAGTATGATTACGTGGGCCTTACAGTATGGGTGTTGAATTGGAGAAGAGTTGTAATTTCTGGACAGCAAGTAGATGAATATACTTTGTTGCCGGATCTTTCTTGACAAGTCACCAATGTATCCGTGGTCAAAAGGGGATATACAAATTGAAAATGGGTATGATTGGATAGCTTTTATAATTGCTTTGATTGAGGAATTTTCAACTCATGATATAATGCCATGAGATCGTGGAGGACATGGTCATTGATAACATTTTAGATTAGTACTCATTTGTTGTTGACGAATGGGATGATCACTCATTTGTTATTGATCCATGCGATGACCATGCTTTGGATGATCATGCATTGGGTGACACATTAAGTGGCTCGTGGAAGGTTCATGAGAATGCATTGTATGATCCATTTTCGAGTCCGGCTTTGGAAGACATATGATTGTCTATTATTTGACTATGAAGGCTTAGAGGACGTGGATCATGATGCATATAATGGAGAATTTTCCCATGATGATATTTTTTTACACGTGTTGGTGATCATGCATATGTGGATGGTACACATGATGTTCATGAAAATGTTGATAGCTTTGAGAAGACATATCCTAGTTTTGGTGATTTTGGCTATCATGGGAATCTTACACATGTTATACATGCTTTGAAGATGATGTATGCATTGGTAGTGAGCATGTGGATTTTGAGAATGATGCTTATGCTTATACTACGGAAGCTAGCTATAAGGGGTGTACCTTCAAACTTTGTGGATGCCAAAGTGATTCTATGGTTTATAAGAGACTTTTGGATGCATCACTTGTCATGTGAGATGCATGATGCATGACTATGTGTGGCACGCCATGGTTTTCGTGTATTACCTCCTTTGATGATGATGGAGCTATTCTTGCACATGGTGTATTGGATTGATCGATATACCGATATGCCTTTCTTTTGAGCCTGGTATATGTGGTAGCCAGATTGTATGGGTTGGAGATTATAGTAGCTATCCTTTTGATCCAGGTGGCTACTTGTGCTTGAGGAGGTTTGATCGTTGGTCTCTCGGGTTGCCTTTTGATCCAGGAGGTCAAAGCCTTTGATAAGTTATCCTTCGACTACCTTTAATGAGTCATTGGTGCACAAGAAACAATGATTATGGGTTACTGGAATTTATGAAAATCACTTTTTGGATAGCCCTAAACCTTTTGGTTTTGGATGCAAAATGTGTGGAAGCTTCATGAAGTGTATATGCCATTATGGAGTTGATGATATAGCTTGATTTAAGGGCATTGGGGGCATTTTATAGCCATACATATGTCTTTTGGGCTCCAGCATACATGGCTCATGCATGAGCATGCTACTTGACATGAGTCCTTGATGGTATACTCCATCCATGCGAGTTTGTACATGTATACTTAAGGTTTCGAGGACGAAACCTCTTGGGTGGGGATGGTTTGTAACAAAGTGAAAAGGGACTTAAGTTAATTTGGGCCCAAGGCCAAGGGATGAAGGGCATGTGAAAATGGCCAAGGGTTAGGACTAGGGTTGGGCATGCCCATGGACATTAATAAGTATAATGTGAAAGGGTGGCCTAGTATATAAGTGAATATGGGGCCTAATCTCATATGAACTTTGATAATCACTTGAATATAAGACATTACCCTATCTTCTCTCTAAAGTAGGCTAATATCCTTAATCTAGGTTAATCCAAGGCTAAGCTAGCTGTTGCTTTATTTTATGGCATACATATATCTTTTTGGCTCCAACATACATGGCTCATGCATGAGCATGCTACTAGACATGAGTCCTTGATGGTATACTCTATCCACGCAAGTTTGTACCTGTATACTTAAGGTTTCGAGGATGAAACCTCTTGGGTGGGATGGTTTTTAACAAAGGGACTCAAGTCAATTTGAGCCCAAGGCTAAGGGATGAAGGGGATTTGAAAGGGGCCAAGGGTTGGGCATGCCCATGGACATTAATAAGTGTAGTGTGAAAGGGTGGCCTAGTATATAAGTGAATATGGGGCCTAATTTCATATGAACTTTGATAATCACTTGAATATAAGACATTACCCTATCTTCTCTCTAAACCTAGGCTAATCCCCTTAATCTAGGCTAATCCCCTTAATCTAGGCTAATCCAAGGCTAAGCAAGATGTTGTTGTCTTTCAGGTGTGTTTAGTAGGATTAACCAATTATCCTCTAGTTATGAATCTCAATAAACGATTTAACTGATCAAGGATGTGCTCTAGGAATATACTTTGGATTATGGTTGTTGCTCATGGTAGATGGATGCCTTGTTGTGGGTCTGCGGCCTATTTTTTGCAAAGTTCTCTTTAAAGATTGCCCCAAGCTCTAGTAGGGGTCTAAAACCTTTATCCCATTATTTAGACCTTTGATGAATTATAGACACCAAGTGCTGAAAAGAAGGAGTTAGCAAACTATTTTCATAATGTATGCATGTCAGTGATGACAAATCAACATGTCTAGTACTTTAATGGTGGTGCTAACAAGCACCACTATGTCCATAATGTGTGCACGTTAGTGATGACAAATCAACATGTCTAGTACTTTAATAGTGGTGCTAGTAAGTGCATTACTTCTCAGCTTGATATATTTTCCTCCCTAGATTCTGCTCCTCAAGGAGGCATAATCACATGGGTAAAAAAATCCTCATATCGTAAAAAGAGTTGGTAAGGTTGTGCTAGTTGCTGTAAATGGTGGGACAATCACTTTTTTAGAAGTCTTGTTTATGCTAAAGCATTAAAAATAACTTGCTATCATTCTCTACCATTTCTAGGGCAAGCGTAGTGGTCGGATTTATTGATGAATGGTGTATTTCAGAAGTCTTGTTTGTGCATTTTAAACAACTTGCTATCAATCTCTACCATTTCTAAGGCAAGCCTAGTGGTTAATTGATGAATGGTGTACATTTTATGACTAGAGTGATGGAGATATCAATGTGGTATCTGATATTCTAAGCCATGGGCTTTATAGGTTGGATAGGTATAAGAGATTGTCACATCATGCTTGTTCACACGTGCTACTATGAGAGAAGTGGTCACTTGAATTTTGGCCATTTTGGTAGTTTGTTGCACCTTAAAAGGTAAGAGATTGTTGATATATTGATCTCAACTAGTGCTACTGACATTGATGTGATAGCTTTCACACATGCCACTAGCACGATTGGTGAGATTATGATTGATATGCCATCATGGATGACAAGAGGTTAAGGATGACCACATTTGTATTACTAGAGTATGGCATAGTTATAGTGTTAGCTCATATAGTCGAGTTCACACTATGGACTAACCATTGTATGTTAGTAGGAGAGTACTTTTCCTTATAGTATGTACTCTCTTATGTCGTTAGTTTAGAGAAAAGAAGAAGATAGAAGAAAATTCAGCCATCTCTCTCTTATGTGTGTGTTTGCTTGAAAGAAACTTAAGCTCTCTCTCTCCCTCGTATTTTGTTTATAATATCAAAGCTCCAATTTGTGTGAGAGCTGAGAAGAAGGCAAGGAAGAGGCAAGAACAAGGCAATCAAGAAAGTGGTACATGGTCTGTAAGAGTATTTTCATCTCTTTCTCTCTTTGATTTTGGAGAAATAACGTTGGTAGTTATGAGAGCTACAAGAAAACTGGACAGTCATTGTCATAGATTGAGGCATCCTTTTGGGTGAAAGAAGAAGACCATGCTATGTGCACTTAACTTTTATTCATTTAGACCACGATTCAAGTGCATTTTGGGCCTTGTTTTGGTTGTATAAGTTTTTTGTAGGCACTAATGAAAGTGTTTGTTTTGATAGTGTATGCCAATTTGTTGTTTGGTCAAAAAAGTTGCAGCATAAACTTGGTTGTAGAAACGTCTATGTAGAGAATCTAAGTCTGACAAGTGTTGGTGGATATATGTTTATGTGATTTATTGACATATAGTTATAATATAAAATGCTTATAATATCCCTGTGTTGGAGATTGTAGGTTTGATGTAAGTACATAAGTTTTTTGAAAGCACTATTTGGTAAGTTGTTGCTACTACTGCACGTAATCATGTCTGGCAGTCTGTCCTAGGTTGTGAGCGAGAAGCTAGAGAAGAATAGCTTCTACGCATGGAAGTTTAGGATGACCAATTTTCTTATGGGAAAAGGATATTGGGAATTTATCATAGGTGATGAAAAGGAGCTAGAGATTGTTAAAGAAAATCCCACCCCACAACAATAAGAGATTGTTGAGGTAGATCCCATCTCCACAGCAAGTCCATGCATATAAAGCATGGCATGAAAGAGTTAGAAATGTGATATATTGGTTGCTTATTAATGTAATAAACTCTAGGATTATATATATACATGATGCACAAATGCCTCTACAAGGATTAGGACACCTTGATGGTAAAGATATACAAACACAAACACTCAAGCTTAGAAAATGCAACTAAAGCATGAGCTGTTTAATATGTGACCAAAGGAAAGTTGAGTACAAATGATTAATCAATCAAGGTTAAAGGGCTTGCAAATTCCCTTGCTTCTATTAGATCGGTGATGATGATGATATGGTTTCAGTGAACTTGAGTATTCTTGGCAACAAGGAATACAACCAGTTTCATACCTCCATTGAAGTTCAAGAGAACTTTTCTAATTTCAAGAACTGATTGCTCCTCTCATCCATGGGAGATGAATATTGGGGGAGGTTCATCCTTCATCAAAAATTTACACGAGAATGCCTTTTAATTAGATACAGGTAGAGATAGAGACATGTCATTATCTAAATACCAATGTGTATGATGTTTTTGAAAAAAACATCATGGGCAGTAACAACAACAGGAATCTATTGTATAATAAGGTAGAAGAGGCCACTCTAGATGCAGAGGGAACCAAAGAGGCTAAGGTGGTTGGCAAAGAAATCAAAATGTAAATACCATAGAGTGTTATTACTGTGGCAAACAACCAAGGAACATGGCAAAGGATTTTTATAAAAATAAGAACGATATCAAATGTGGAAAGTTGTAATAAGGTAACTATGAATCATCAAGTAAACATGGTGATGACATATAGTTACAAAAAGCAAGGTAACTATACATCATCAAGTAAACATGGTGATGACACAAGTGAGTGGCTATTTGTAATACAACACATGCTTAGTTCCATGACAAGAGACATGTTAGGATTGGGAGATATTTGGTATGTGGATTCTAGTGCCTCTAGCCACATGACTAGTCATGGTGAGTGATTTAGAGATATGTAGAAAATGCTTCATGTTCTAAATACTACAAAGAACTTGGTTTATGTTAGATAGATGGTTGAGTAGGGTTTACAAAAGTGAGGTTTAATCATCAAGGGTGTTTTGTGAAAGACTTGAAAAATCAATATCATCTCTTGGTTATATAAAGGGCAACATAAATAGCAAGGTGTTTACTTTGGATGTTAACATGCGTGAGGTGAAGGCAGCCATGTTTGCGTATGGGACAAGTGTTATTGGAGTTATTAATATATGGCACAAGCATATTGATCATAAGAGTTTATAGTGGGGATGAAGTCTATGAAGGCCCAAAATATTGTTGCAAGTTTGTCAAAGTCTAAGATTGATAGTATACATAAAGTATGTGAAACATGCTAGCTTAATTAGTAGGTTAAATATGCTTTCTCACATGAAAAGCATATCAATACAAGGCCATTGGATGCTATACATTCAGATATATAGGGACCGACCAAGAATGCAATAATTATAGGTTGCAGGTATTATGTTACATTCATTAATGGATCATACTAGGAAAGTGTGGTTTTATTTCATGGAGATGTTAAAATGCAAGTAAAACGATGAGTTATGGTGGATCAAATGCAAGAATCAACATCATTAGCAAAGTGATTAGATAATGATTAAGACAAGATTAGTGAGCAATTAACTGATAGCTTAATGTAGGCATGGATACTCAAAAACAAGCAAATACTCATTAGGTAAAATGCAAGCAAAACGATGAGTTATGGTGGATCAAATGCAAGAATCAATATCATTAGTAAAGTGATTAGATAATGATTAAGATAAGATTAGTGAGCAATTAACTGATAGCTTAATGTAGGCATGGATACTCAAAAACCAGCAAATACTCATTAGGCCAATGCCTCAATTTATAGAGTTTACATCCACAAGATGCCAAGCATCTAATCCCACTGATCTCTCCTTTATTCACTCCACCTCTTACTGATAGCTTAATGTAGGCATGGATACTCAAAAACCAGAAAATACTCATTAGGCCAATGCCTCAATTTATAGAGTTTACATCCACAAGATGCCAAGAATCTAATCCCACTGATCTCTCCTTTATTCACTCCTCTTTTGCTTGATTCTCTCCACCTCTTCACTTTTCCTAGAATATCTCCACACATCCTAGAACTTCTCATGCTACCCTTTATTCTTTCCCAGTCGATACCTCTCACCTTTTCACTGCTTCAAGCATAAAGCTAGATGTGTCTCACTTAAAAGTGTTTGGATGTATTGCATATGTGCATGTCGCCAATGATAAAGTGAGAATAAATGAGAGATGCGAGTAAGCAGAGATATTATCTTTGACGAGATGAGTACCTGGTATGCACTAGTATAGGTAACATAAGATGTAAATGTAAGAAGTAATGATGCTGCCCTACATGTAAAGCAACAATCATAGGTGCTTAGTGGATTTAGTGTTAGTCCAAGGTTAAGTAAGTTGAGGATAGATATAGGTGCACATGTATCATGAAAAGGGAAGAAAAAGGTAGATTAATCTTTTTTGCATACCTGATCTATTAGTAGGTTACTTATATGTGGATGGTGACTCTAGTGGCTCTGAGCAGTAGAGCCTTATGATGAGGAGCTTGGCATTGGTTCCTCCTAGTGTAAGGAGAACCAGGGCTATTTTGAGGGCATCTAGTAGTGATCCAGGTGTATGCAGGTCTATGAGGGTTACATAGCACAGACCTATGGTATCGACTATAAGGAGACATTCAGCTCGGTTGTTGCAAGAATGAGAACTAAGAGCTATCATTGCTATGGTGCATTCATGTAGGGTTGGTCTTTACATCAGATGGATGTAAAGAATACCTTCTTGCATGGTGATTTAAAAAAAAATTATATATGATGTAGCCATTGGGCTATGAAGTGATGCCATACACCTAGATTTTGTATGCAGGTTACACAAAGCCTTAGATGGCTTGAAGTAGACACCCAGAACATGGTCAAATAAGATCAAGGAGTATCTTGTTATTAACATTGGATTTTAGATACCCTGAATGCAAAATTTTTACTTTATGTAAAAAAGATAGATATAGAGGGATCATGCTATTAGTCATTTATGTGGATAACTTGATAATCATTAGTGATAGTGATGCTGACATACATGATGTCAAGATGCTTTTAAAGAAAAAGTTTGAGATGAGGAATTTGGATAAGCTGTGGTACTTCTTGAGTATAAAGGTTGCAATCACCTCATAGCATTTTGTTGTTTACAGAGGTAGTATGGCTTGGACATGTTGTACAAGTGTGCCATTGCTCAACTAGTGCTACATACATTGATGACCCGCTTCTATACTTATGCCATTGGCACGGTTGGTGAGATTATGGTTGATATGTTGCCAGTGTGGATGACAGGCTGTGTGAGCCACATTTGGATTACTAGAGTATGGCATAGTCGGGTTCACACTATGGATCGACCATTGTATCTTATAGAGTACTTTTACTTTATAGTATATACTCTTACTCTTTAGTTCATGGTTATTAGAAGAGAAGAAAATAGAAGAAAATTTAGCCATCCGTCTCTCTCTTGTGTCTTGCTCTCTCTTGTATGGATCGACCATTGTATCTTATAGAGTACTTTTACTTTATAGTATATACTCTTACTCTTTAGTTCATGGTTATATATAAGAGAAGAAAATAGAAGAAAATTTAGCCATCCGTCTCTCTCTTGTGTCTTGCTCTCTCTTGTGTGTGTTTTCTTCCAAGGAACTCAAAATCTGTCTCTCCCCCGCATTCTCTTTAGAGATGGTGTTAGAGTTACTAAAGCTTCAGCCCCTATCAAGCGCGTATGTGAGGGGTGTATTTTGGGCAAGTTATAACAAGGGGGTAACAAGAATCATTCCCAACAGATGGATTAGTAAGGGCTATCTAAAAATTATAGCTTATATGTAGTGACATATATGGTCCTATAAGGATAACATTGACTCTCTACTTTGTGACTTTATACACACTTGGGTGTATCTGTTGTTGAAGGCAAAGTCAGAGGTTTTTACAACCTTTAGACACTTTGTTTCTATGGGTGAAAATGTGTCTACATGTAAAATTGGCACACCCTTCATATAGATCAAGGGAGGGAGTATATGTCAAAGGAGTTTCAAGCATATATGGCTGAAAGAGGCATAAAACATCAATGCGTAATGCCTTACACACCTCAACAAAACGGTGTGGCTAAGAGGAAGAACATATCTCTCATGAAAATGGCATGTTGCATGGTTAAAGGGCTAGGATTTACCTTATGTTTTTTGATTGGAGGTAGTTATATGTGCCACTTATGTGTTAAAAAGATGCCCCACCAAAGGCTTGTAGATAATTACCCCCTTGTGAAGCTTGGAATGGTAGAAATCCCTCCGTGTCTCATTTTGTGTTTTTTCTTATCTTGCTTATGCTCTTGTGCTTGAGAGACAACATAATAAGCTCGATAATAAGGTGATAAAATGCATTTTTGTGGGATACAGCTCATAAAGCAAAGGGTATAGACTCTACCATCGGCCCCACAAAGCAGATCTTGGTGAGTAGAGATGTTGTCTTTGTTGAGAACTCAGTTCAGCCCATGCTTTTATGGAAAAAGTAGCAAAATGTATGCTCACAAGACATCTTTGATACACTCCTACCTTTGTACAATTTTAAGTAGCCATATATGGAGTAAATGAATGCTTAACAAAAACTATAAACCCATACTGGCTAAAAATCAGTGCAAATGTTAGCCTATAGAGATCAACCTATTGATGAGGCAATTATGGGATAGTAAATTAGCTACTCCTTTACCTAGCATAGGACACATGCATGTTCTCATCATGCATCTTATTCTTTTGTGAATCATGTATGTTCTCATCATGCGTCTTATTGTTTTGTGAATCATGCTCTCATTTTGCTAGTATATGCAATGAAGGGGAGCTTGTTTCCTTTGAGGGAGCATAGGAAAATGATCATTGGATGCAGGCCATGTAGGATGAGTACCACTCAATCCTTTAAAATGACACTTAGTATTTAGCAAATTTTCCTTATGGTAAAAAGGCTATAGGAAGAAAGTGGGTTTTTATGCTTAAGTGTAAAGCTGATGGTAGCTTTGTTCATTGTGTAAGACAAGGCTTAAGTGTAAAGCTGATGGTAGCATTGTTCATTGTGTAAGACAAGGCTTGTTTTTCAAAGGGTTATACTCACGATAAGGACATAGATTATGATGAGACCCTTGCACCTATCTCTCATACACGACTACAATCAGGTATACTATTACATTAGCAATGCATCATAGTTGGAATGTACATCAGTTAGATATCAAGACTGCCTTGTTGAATGGTGATTTATAGAAGGGTATATGTATCTCAACCTTGTGGCTTTATTGAGAAGAGACAGGAGTATAAGTATGCAAGCTAAGAAAAGATATATATGGCCTTATGCAGACTCACAAAGCATGGTATGAAAAGATAACAAATACTTGGATATAAATAGTTTTTGCAATAATCCAACTGAGAGTACCTTCTATGTAAAGAGGAGTAAGGATTAATTTTTTGGTCATCGTTTTATACGTTGATAACATGCTTCTCACATATGCCCTAATGAGAAGAAGATTTTAGCCTTCAAGGCTGAATTACATGTGTCATTTGAGATGATAGATTTGGGCTCATTGCATTATTATTTTGGCATATAGTTTATGCAACGTGATGATGATATTGTGATGTTTGTAGCCAAAGTATATACAAAGGTTGCTTACATGATTTCGTCTTAAAGACTATAAACCTATTCCTACACCAGTAGAGAGATAGGTGCTAGGCTTAGTCTCTCTAAGATACATGTGAACCATTTGATACATCACTTTATCAGTAGGCTATTGGGGGTGTTTCTATCTATGAAATACAAGGTCAGACATCCAGTTTGAGGTCTCCTAGTTGAGCAGGTTCATGCACAATCTTGGAAGTATTCATAGGCTGCCAAGTGAGTATTCAAATACTTACCAGGCACTCAGTCCCATGGCTTATTCTATGCTAAAGGGGGGGGGGTGATATTCAGCTATATGCTTTGAGTGATTCCGTTTGGGTTAGTAGATATTATGACATACGCGTGAAGCCACCACTAGTGGTGGCTATTACTTTCACCTAGTGATTCATGTATATCATGGCTCAGTATAAGAAGCAGGGCAATGGCCACTTCGGGCTATGAAGCTAAGTACATGCATCTTTTATGAGACAGTTATGGAGTGTGTATGGTTTAGAAGCCTTTTGGTAGATCTTGGTGTTGCACCTCCATCTTGACAGCCATAGTGCATTAGCCATTTTGCGAGGAACCCAATGTTTCATGCTTGGACAAAGCACATTGAGGTGTTTCATGCTTGCACAAATCACATTGAGGTGCATCATCATTACAGGGAGAGGCTCATTGTATAAGAGATTAGCTTGGCTTATGTCTACACACGATAGTATGGTAGATATGTTCACAAAGGCTCTCTAATGACAAAGAAGTTTGAAGCTTTTTGCAAAGCTTTGGACTTATTGCCATTTAGGGATTGATCAGCCACATGATCCATGTACATGTTCACATCATCACTACAAGGAAATTTTATAGCCCTTTATATGGTACATAATTAGCCTTATGATCCATGTACATGTTCACATCATCACTTCTATAGGGGGGATTTGTAGCCATTTATATAGTAGTGATATGCAGACATAGGCTGAAAATGGGTCAATCGGTTTTTTTCCCCGAGCATATGTACTCTTATGAGGAGTGTGTGTAAGTGAGCTTATCATGTCACTTAACTTGCACTTCACTCATTTCTCATTAATCTACTTTGAGTGTTGCAGCTTCCATCTATCTCTCCTTACTTATTGCATCTAAGTGTGTGTTGCTACATTGATCTCTCCTCTCCAACACTAGGTTCCAACCTTATTAATTGTTTACCAAGTCTACACATTAATTATTTTCTATTTGACCATGTGCAAATTTTTTCTAGATTCTAATTAATTAAAATTTTTTAAAGCCCATGTTTGTATGCATAAATATGTATAAATCTACATATGTATGGTAAAATTCATGTGGGGTAATTTCTTAATAAAATCCAATGTGCACATTTTGAACCTTGGTTTTACCTCATTATTTTTTGTTTTACCAAATTTTATGTGCCTATATATAGGATTACATAATTTTCATGCACATTTTGCATAGTTACATGTGTCACCATTGTGCACATGTGCATATTTTTCACATCTTTTGTAAGATTCCTCCCCAGCCTCTCAGGATGTCCAGTATCTTTCCCTGTAGTCAAATCCCTCTTCAGAAATATAAAAGATCTTGTTTCTACCTGTTTTGGCCTAGAGAGAGAAAATATTCTAGAGAGAGATTATTCAGATTTTGGATATTTTTGGATGGAAAAATATCTCTTTATATTTAAATAAGTTCCCTTGAAATAGAAGTTCAAAAAGATTTTCAGAAGGTGCATTCAAAATAAATTATAATCTGTTCAAAAGGCCTTATCTTGGGGCTCCAGATTTTTTAAAAATTTTAAATTAAGGTTTTAAGGGGCCAATCAGATTCATCCAAATGTGTGGAGGAGATAAATGGAAGAAATAAAGAAAATCCTCCCAAAAATGAGTGAATACTCACATAAGATGAAGAGTTAACTATAAGGACAAGGATATTAGTTAAAAAAGAAGAGATATTTAGTGAAATAATGAATTTTTGACACCTCAAGATGGGGATTCCCCCTCATGAAGGAGGCGCCTACTTCACATGTGTGGTGGAGTTTAAAATTATCAAAAATTGAGATATTTCATCTCTCCTCTCTCCAAATTCAAGTCTAGTTCCAAAAAGTAAGCTAAACTGACCTAAAAATGGTCAAAAATTGACCAAACTGATCTGGAAAATTCTAGAATCAGTTTGCTTGGTTAGAGGCTCACTTTTTCCTATAAATAGAAGCCTCCCCCTTTGTTGAAGCTTAATAGTGTTTTTTGCACTGTTACCCTGCTTCTCCCAACAAGAGCCAAAAATTGTGAATTTACTCATAATTCATTAGTTTTTGACCTTCCCTCTTCTAAAGATTGGTGGCCACTCTTGTTTCAAACAAGAGTAGATCCCTCAAACCATCAAGCCAAAAGAAAACTCTCAAATTCCTTCGTAAGTTGAATATTCTCTCTTTTTTCTGTTCATTTTATGGTTTTTATGATTTTTGTCTTCTCTAAAATGAATATGATGTTATGCCTCATTGAATAAAGGCATTCCCCTCTCTTCTTTAGTAAATCCAACCATTCTTTATCCTAGATGAATGATTAATGGATAAAATCAAGTTTTTCATAATGTTTCTCTTAAATAAGTAGAAAATGTTTACATTAGAATGATTTAAATACTCTTGATGAAATTCTAATTAATTTTAGAGAGTTAAAAATTAAAAAATGGTCAGCCATTCAAAGGAGGTTATGGCAAAATTTCTAAAATTGTGTAAAATAAGTTTTATTTTTTTTAATTAAAAAAGAGTAATTCCCATCGTATATGTATTCTTAAAGTGTTATTTTTCATCCTAGGTATAGAAAAATGCATACTAAAAATATTTTATTAAAAAAAGTGTTACCTTTTTTAGAATTAAATTCTATGCATAGAAGGAAGCATATTGAAATTGTTATTTTGATTATAAAAGTGTTATTTTCATCATAAATGATTTTTATGCATAAATGGATGCATAAAAGAAATTCTTTTATATTAAAAGAGTGATTTTCATCATAAATGATTTGTATACATAAACATATGCATAAAAGATATTTTTTTATATTAAAAGTGTGATTTTCATCATAAATGATTTTTATGCATAAAAGAAATTCTTTTATATTAAAAGTGTGATTTTCATCATAAATGATTTTTATGCATAAAAGAAATTCTTTTATATTAAAAGAGTGATTTTTATCATAAATGATTTGTATGCATAAAATATATTTTTTATATTAAAAGTGTGATTTTCATCATAAATGATTTTTATGCATAAATGGATGCATAAAAAGAAATTCTTTTATATTAAAAGTGTGATTTTCATCATAAATGATTTTTTATGTATAAATGGATTCATAAAAGGAATTCTTTTATATTAAAAGAGTGATTTTCATCATAAATGATTTGTATGCATCAACATATGCATAAAAGATTTTTTATATATATTAAAAGTGTGATTTTCATCATAAATGGATTTTATGCATAAGAGAAATTCTTTTATTCTAAAAGTGTAATTCCTACTAAATTGGAAAGTGTAAGAGAAATTCTTTTATTCTAAAAGTGTAATTCCTACTAAATTAGATTTATGCATGGAAAGATGCATAAAGAATTTATTTAAACCAAAAGTGTTACTCTCATCAATTTTGATTTTATGCATAGAGAGATGCATAGAGAAATCTATTTTATTTCAAAAGAGTTATTTTCATCAATTTTGATTTTATGCATAGAATGATACATAAAGAAATCTATTTTTAGTTCAAAAGAGTTATTTTCATCAATTTTGAATTTATGCATAGAATGATGTATAAAGAAATCTATTTTTAGTTCAAAAGAGTTATTTTCATCAATTTGATTTTATGCATAGGAAGATGCATAAAAGATTGATTTTTAATTCAAAAGTGTCATTCTCATTTAAAATGAATTTATGCATAGGAAGATGCATAAAAGATTGATTTTTATTTCGAAAGTGTTATTCTCCTTAAAATGAAATTTATGCATAAATAGATGCATAAAGAAATCTTATATCAAAAATAAGAATTCTCTTGTATTCTATAAATAGATATGATGATGTGAAATGAATCAAATAGATGAAAATGAATGAAGAATGGATGGAGATGTATGTGAAAGAATGGATGTAGATATATGTATGTGAAAGAATGGATGTAGATATATGTATGTATGTGAAAGAATGGATGTAGATATATGCATGTGAAGGATGGATGTGAATGCATGTGAAGAATGGATGTGGATGCATGTGAAGAATGGATGTGGATGTATGTGAAGGATGTATGTGAAAGGAAAGATGTATGTGTATGTGATATGGATGTGGATGTATGTGAAAGGAAAGATGTATGTGTATGTGATAAGTATGGATGTGGATGCATGTGGAAGAATATATGTGGATGTGAATGTGATGGATACGAACGAGAATAGAGGCGATAAGATGTGATGTAAATTGGATAGATATGAATGATAAGGGATGTGAATGAATGATATAAGATGAATCGGGATGTGAATGAATGATAAGAGATGTGAATGGATGTGATGTGATGTGAATCGGGATGTGAATGAACGATGAGGAACGTGAATGAATGTGTTAGCATGTGAATGAATGTGAATGAACGATGAGGAACGTGAATGAATGTGTTAGCATGTGAATGAATGTGAATGAACGATAAGGAACGTGAATGAATGTGTTAGCATGTGAATCGAGATGTGAATGAATGAAAAGTGATGTGAAGTGGATGTGATAATATGCAATGTAAACTGAATATATGTTAATGTATGAGAAGTGATGAGATGTATGGGTAGATGCAAGTGGATGAGATATGATGAGAATAAATGAAGAAATAAGTGATGAAATAGAAAAAGATGATTAGATAAAAATAGAAAATGCTTATGAAATGAATGTGGATTGATGTAGATGAATGTATGAATAATGTGGATTGATGTAGATGAAGGTATAAATGATGTGGTTTAATGTGGATGAATGTATGTGGATTGATGTGAATGAATGTATGGATGATGTGGATTGATGTGGATGATGTGGACTAATGTGTGGATGATGTGGATTGACGTGTGGATGATGTGATTGGATGTCACATCATGGACAAAAGGACTGATGGATCCGTAAATCGAGACTCAATTTCTGTTTAGTTCGATAGATGAAGTAAATTCCGGACAAAAGTTGTTCTATGGAAAAGAATCAACGGTTGTGCCTCTCAATGAGGGAAAAAGCGTTGGTCTCTATGATCCAAGTACAGTCTTTTTCCCTGATCTGACTATGGACTTACGGGTTCAGTCAGATGAGCTCAGTTAGTTAAGGCTTTTGACTACGTTAGGGAAAAGTTAACCTGGTGGAATTGCTCGTGCTTTCCGGGCAAAGGAAGTTTTTTTTTCCCGGTTTCGGTTTTGGAAAAACCGATGGATTAGTCTCTTGTCTAGATATCCGTGGGCGAGGCCCCGAGTGTGGGACCTTGCCCCGTGCAAGAAGTGCTACTTCCGCTGCTAGCACCCCAGAATTTGTTGCGCGGTGGGGACAGGGATCTTACATCTTTGCACATTTAGGCCTTTTCCTTCACACACTTAAAATTTTTATTTGAGGTTCCCAATAATTTAATTTAAATTTATCGTCTAAGATGAAATTTTCACAAACTAATTTATCTACCTTACCAGATTGATTTTTCAACTCAAGTTTGGAGAATTCTAGACATATTTTAAATACTCTCTCACTAAAATATTTTTAAAACTGAAGTTTATTTACAAGTGCTAGAAATACATGTAAGAAGGATCCTATAGTTCTTACTCAAAGAGTTTCTTCTAGTACGCATAAAGTTAATTACCCACAAGTTTATTTATAAATACTAGAAATACCATAAAGCAAGAAAGCGAGAAAAGTAGATTGATCCTATAGTTCTTACTCAAAGAGTTTCTTCTAGTACGCATAAAGTTAATTACCCACAAGTTTATTTATAAATACTAGAAATACCTATAAAGCAAGAAAGCGAGAAAAGTAGATTGATGGTTGAAAACCTATGGCACAAAAGTTGTGATTTGAAAACCGATGCAAGGACAAGTGTGTGAAGGTAGGAGACATGGTACTTATGTGTGTACAATGTCAAGAACACCAAATAGAAACTTAAGTATAGAGGCTAAGGTCCCTACTACTGAGTCACCAAAATTTCTCTTCAAGGTGCAGTGCCCTGGATGGGGTAGAGATGGAAGGGATATTATTTTAATGGTAGTAGTAGCAAGCTAAAATGCTACTTTGGACCTCACAACATGCTTTATCAAATTCACAATAAAAAGGAGAATAAACAAGAGACTGATAAGTAGCAAAAAATGAAAGGCCTAGAGGCAACCGAATTCTTGATATAAATAGAACCAAAGAGGTTGTAGGCCCCCAAGTGTATAGATCTTTGTACATGCAACCGACCTTCACAATGTGTTGAGACAAAAAAAATAATGGAACCTACTCACCTTGAGGTAGATTCCCACTAGAAAAACCACCTAGTTACATGGCTAGCCTTGGTTAACATCGTGGGCTAGTTACAATGTAGTATCAACTTGGGAGAGGTGGACCTTGTTAGGCCACCCACCCCTCACACCATTCATTAGGCCACCCTCGTTAGGCCACCACCCCGCAGAACATTTGCAACTGTGGTAAGAAATTCCCAATCCATGAGCGTCGATTATTTTTGAAGCAAAGGTTTTTATTAGATCTAAACTTTAATCTTTCAAGTTTTTTGTGACCCTTGCAAGGGTACAATGAAAGAAATTATCCTCGGAAGGGCATGGATTGCAAACCATCGATTAAATACTCAGATATATAGTGAAGAAGCACCTTGATGCTCAAGCTCCCCCATACCCTTGATGAACAAGCATATCTTGAACCCTTCAACATCCCAAGCCTTCAATTATCAAACCACAAACCATCATTTCAAAGTAAACAACTAACACACAACACTCCCCTCAATGCAATGACCACTCTCTCAAACCATTATGGAGATTCAAAAACTCACTAACTAAGATGAAGAAAACCCCCCAAAAATTGACCTTAATGGAGTTTCAGAGAGGTCACTAAGAACGAGTGGGTACCTAAGAGTACCCTAACCAGTAGTAGCAGAGCCAAGGTAGATTTGACATCAAGGCAAAAATATATCAGCCAACCACCATTTCGTCCCCCAAAGCCTACCTATGAATATAAATCTACAAACTAGGACAACCATCAAGCAAAGGTATGTTATCTCAACCCAAGCCCCCCATTGGATCCCTACCAAAACAACAAGCAAAGGTATGTTATCTAAACCCAAGCCCCCCCATTGGATCCCTATCAAAAGAAGTTGCTAGAAGCTCAAGGTTTCTATGCGGGAACCCCCTCTATTTGGTTCCTTAAAACCTCGCCATCTACACTACAAACCCCAAAGCCAAAAAGATTTGAGTGACAACCCGAGTACCCAATGCCAGCCCAAGATGAACCTTTAATCGGTGGATCCCAACAAAGCTTTTGGAAGCTCAAGGCTTACGAAGGCAACCTTTACATTTGAGTTCCAAGATCAAAGAAAATTGTGCCTTGCCTCTACAAACACACCCTCAAACATTAAATCCAAGTGGGTGTGGAGACCCAAAGCCATGCCTTGGATGCTAGCCCTAAAGTTTAAGCATGAGTGAAAGTATGGGCCGTCACAGCTCATGCACCCCTCCTTATACTTTTTGACCCCAAGATCGAGAAAATTTTTCCCTATTTTTATTTTATAAATATGATTTAAAAACCCCTTAAGTAGTATTTTTCCTTGGAAAAATCAATCAATCAATCAATTAATTAATAATTATAAAATAAATTATTAAAAAGCTACGTGTCTACATGGGTAGATAGGTTACACAGTGCGACTAGGTGGCCATGTGGATGAGGCCTTGCCCTAGCCATGATGGGGAGGGACTTGCACACCGAATCCAACCCCCCCTTTGTATTGCGATCACCACCATGCTTTCGGCACTAACGTGCTCAACAAAGCCAGTGCCTGGTACCACACGCTGCTATCATGCCTCCACCCATGCCTCTACCATGCTAGGGCTTCCCTCATCCACCCTCTTCTCAAGAGCCAGTGCTGCCTGGCCACACACTACTTTTGTGCCTCCACCAGTGCCCCTTTCATGCCAGGTCTCCAAAGCTACCCTCATCCACCCTCTTCTCTAAAGCTAACCCAAATGTTTTATGTATTGCAAATGGGTTTTACTTGTTCATTATATCTAATATCTCAACCCTTCAAAAATTAAATGTACATGTGTAACACTATGAACACCAATCTTCGTGCATCCATTTAGTTTGCAATGGGATTTGTGGAGAGTTTTCAAGAGTAAAAGACTTGAATGTAGTAGAAAGAGGCTACAAAGATTCTTGATAGCAGTGGGTGCTTCTCATCTAGGAGTAACGGCCATTATTGCTCAATTTATATGTAAAATTTAAAACTAACAATGTATTTTGCCATTTAATCTTGATCCTAAGGTTTGATTTTCAACTGAATACATCTTATTTTAGTGAAATTAGGAAAATGATTATGGGAAATAATCAACTTTAGAGGAGGCATCCATTGCTACTTGTGGTGTGAGGGGTTTTAAGTATTAGTTTTACACCTTCATAAGAGAGGATATGTTTTCTCTACATTCATAAACAAAATGATTGATTTTTAAAATCTTAGAATAATATTTAGTATACTTTAATTTTTGATAGTAGGAGCATATCATGATGGATTAGGATGAGTGTGATTATCACCGCCGTGAGCATTATCACATTGGTAGTGGGGACCAACCCCATCTATTGCACATGAGAGAAATCACATGGATATCTTGAGACTACCCTAAGGCAAGGGAAGGTGAGGGTGTCAACTTAGGCTCCATGATATTTCTAATATATGCCTTTTTGAGATATATTTTTAATGTACACACGCCCATTTTTGGACTCTAATATTCATGATGCCGACTCTTGCATAGTTTTTTAGTATCAGACACTTCCATTAATTTGCAACTAAAAATCAATCTATTCATTATAAAAAATGATTTTATACTATGTGGAGTGATCTTAAAACGTGTATTTAGTGATGATGATGAATCCTGAACAAAAACAACCAACTCTCCACTTGTCGTGTCTTGAAATATGATGAAGCCTCTATGGAAATGATGATACTATTTATTTTCCATCATTAATATATTATACATTGAGAGAGAGAGAGAGAGAGAGAGAGAGAGAGAGAGAGAGAGAGAGAGAGAGAGAGAGAGAGAGAGAGAGATCTATTTGTAAAAAATCAACATGGAAAAAACAAATCAGTTGTTGGTTTGTCACTAAGTGATGCAAAAGATTTAATGTCTTCAAGTGATGTAAATGATTTAAGGTCATCAAGTGATGTTAAAGAGCACCACTATTTATGTTGCAGTTCTTAGGAAAACTTTGCACTAAAAAAATCCTTTGATAAAAAAGCATCGATATAGGCTGAATCGATAGTAGTAGTGTCCTTTTATGGCTCACAATTGTAAATCATAGAGTGAATAAGTGGGTAGAGCTAGAGGAAGTTCTATTTATAGAAAATCTACATGGACGGAAAAATGGTTATTGTTATCATCACTAAGTGATACCAAATGATTTAGTGTTGTTAAACAACAATAAAGATCGTCACTATTTTTATGTTGTAATCCCTAGGAAAACTTTACACACAAAAATCCTTTGATAAAAATGCATCGATGTAAGTCAAATCTATAGGTAGAAGTGCCTTTTGCGGCTTACAATTGCAAAGCATAGAGTGTAAATAATTTTGTAGAGCCACTCAACACTAGTTTGGTTTGGGTCTTTTTAAAAGACCCTAACATTTTCATTTTCATTTTACCTTTCATGAGACTTTTCTTATAGAGGCTTCGTATGTAAGAACTTTGGAAAAATAATTGTTGCTAGGTTAGGAATTTTCATGCTAAAAGAATACGTGCATACAATGACCAAGGCCTCAAAAAGTCTCACTAAGCATACAATTATCTAGAGAATTCAACAAAACATGAAGATAAAAACTTCATCAAAAGTGCACTAAATTGCTTATGATCCCTTGTTGTGATATGAAATAATCAAGTCACTTTTATATACAAGAAAATTTTAATTAAATAAAAAAACAATAGTTGAATAAAATTTTTAATTAAATAAAAAAACAATAGTTGAATAAAAATGTATGTTTTGATTGATATCTGAGTATAGTCATTTGAGTGGCATGGAAATGTCAAATTTCACAACATAGTTCTTTCCCAAACCCCTTTCTAATATGTATCAACTTCAACAAGAAAAGTTTAATAAGATTGTTAACCCATTTGGGGATTAAAAACTGCTAATCAACACAATACAAAGAACTGAATTGCAAAAAGGAAGTGGAGAGTAAATGATATTACTTTTTGTAAAATCTTGATTACAAATTGATGGCGTCTGCCCACCCGTGTGCTCCAAGTAAGCAACTTTGAAGGCGATGATATACTCTAGACAGAGGATGTATTACTTATAAGAGCTTGAACATAATGAGCTCAATGATTATGAAGTTCCACAAATCCCCCCATGTATAGAACCTTGTATGGTAGGTCAATCATCAGACCCTACCCACACAACCACATGTATCTACTGATGGGATATACGTACTATAAACTTTGAAGTATGAAGCATAAACTCCCCACCACAACCCAAGAATAGTGTGTCCTCGTTCTGCTATATCCAATGCCCACATAATCCGATCACTTAGTTTCCACAAACATGCATCCTAATTGGGAGAGAGTGCCAAGTCTACAAAGTCGTCCCCTAATCTGGCCACACTTGGCCACCATCTAGTGTGTCTAAACTTGGAATTACCGAGTGTGCTCGAGTGCTCACCATAATGACTACTCTTGATAAAGGGGGCTTCTTATTGGCACACATTTATCACAAATAATGACTACTCTTGATAAAGGGGGCTTCTTATTGGCACACATTTATCACACCCACAAAGATAAGGGTGGAGCGTTGAAAAGAGATTAGATGAGACCAAAGGAGACACACACAAACCCTAATCACTCTCATTAATCCATCTTACATAATGTAGAGAAGCTTCATAGCTAGTTTCATTCTCCTTCACCAAAATCACCACACTCAACAAGTGATAAGTTCAAAAATAACATAATCTAGTACTAATGTCCACACACACTTGGCCAGTTAGGCATGGCCATTATTGTCCACACACTTCTAGACTACTATCCACACATCTAATGTTATTCATTCATCATCACCAGCCTATTAGCTTGCATTTTCAACACTCTCCTCAAGCTCACCATGTCCATTTCATGTACTTTAATTCTATCTCTGAAGCCAATGAGCTTGCATTTTCAACACTCTCCTCAAGCTCACCTTGTCCATCTCATGTACTCTAAGTCTATCTCTAAAGTACTCATACTACTGTCCACACATCTAATGTTATTCATTCATCACCATCCTATGAGCTTGCATTTTCAACACTCTCCTCAAGCTCACAATGCCCATCTCATGTTATTCATTCATCACCATCTTATGAGCTTACATTTTCAACACATCTAATGTTATTCATTCATCACCATTCTATGAGCTTGCATTTTCAACACTCTCCTCAAGCTCACAATGCCCATCTCATGCACTCTAAGTCTATCTCTGAAGTACTCATACTTCTCTTTACCAACTGATTTGGTAAAGATATCTATAGCCTATTCTTTTGTATTCACATATATCAAGTTAACTTGTCCATTCAATATGAAATAATAATGGACCTCTATGTGTTTGGTCCTTGAATGATAAATTACTAGCCAATTGAATACTGCTCATGTTGTCACAATGTATGACAACTACTCCATTATGAAGATGTCCCAAATCACCAAGTAACTTTTTCAACCATACCACTTCAAATGTAGCCATAGCTTCTCCTCTATACTCTATCTATGTGGGCTGCTTCTTGCTGCTCTAACTCATTGTACCACTTTCCATGCTAAATGCATACGCACTATGCTAGTAGATCTCCTGTCATAAGAACTTCTTGCCCAATCTGAATTTATGTAAACATACACCACCACATTATTTCAATTCTCATAAAATAAAACATTATGGGAAGTGGTTTTCACATATCTCATGATTCTTCTGACAACATCCAAATGTGTCTTCTTGGGACTTTGCATAAATTGTCTAACTAGTCCCATTGCATAACATAAATCCAATCTAGTGATAGTTAAGTAAATCAAGCTACCAAACATCTTCTTATACATAGTAACATCATCCAACTCATCACCAAGATCAGCCCTTAGGTTTATGTTTTGCTCCAATGGTGTCACCACATAGGCTTGCATATAGTCATGCCATACTTTGCCAGCATATCCAAGGCATATTGCCTTAACACCAACCATATACCATGTGTGTCTTAATAACCTCTATGCTAAGAAATAATCTCTGCTCTCCCAAATCTTTCATGTTAAACTAGCTCCTCAATCATACCTTTACATTGGCAATGTTATTCCCACAATCACATATGACTATCAAGTCATCCACGTAAATCACAATCACCACCAAACCATTCCTTGTCTTCTTCACATTTGGTGAAGAATCAAAATTTCCCACATGAAATTCAATGCTAATGAGATACCTACTAATCCTTACTCCATACATGTGCTTTATTTAGCCATATAATGCTTTCTTCAATCTACACACATGTGTGGGAAAATATGGGTGTACATAACCCTATGGTGACTGTTTCATAAACATCTCTTCTTGCAACTCTCCATTCAAGAAAGAAATGCAATTCCCAACCTTTATAGATGCAACCAATGAAATAACTAATCTCATGGTAGTCATCTTAGCCCCACTGGACTAAATATCTCCTCTTAATTAAGTCCATAAGATTGTGCATAACCCTTGGGACCAGCCTTGCTTTATATCTTTCCATAGATCCATCCAAGTTACAGTTAACCTTATAAACCCATTTACAGTCAATCACATTCTTGCCATTTGATAACTCAACCAAATCCCATGTTCCATTATGTACCAATGTATCCATCTCTTCATCCATAGCTTTGTCCCAAGCTTCTTTGTCAATAGCCTCATCAAAACAAGTAGGCTCCACATGCCTCACCATAGATGTCATATATGCATAATATATAGCATATCCTCCATGACATGCATCACATACATGATTGCTTCAATCATACTTGAACCTTGGAAAACCACTAAGAATCCCTTTGGTTTTCATAGACATTACCTTTTGGATGGATATTCACATGTCCAATCCTCTTATTCCACATATCAATGTCTTGCACAATGCGATGGCTATGTGAAATATAACTCTAGAATACCTCCATCCAAAGTGAATAGTCCTCCTTCCTTTTGTCCCTTTACAATGAGCTTACATCCATTCTTGTGAAATCTTCAATAAAACAACCATACTAATTGGAACTTAATTGTAATCCTTGCTCAAACATTTGACCCATGGATACAAGATTCTTAGTGATTGATGGCACATACAATACATCCATGACATTGTCTTCACTCGATCCCATCATGTATCTTCAGTGGCACACTACCAACATGAGTAATGAGATGTATATCATCCCCAAAATAACCACAAATACCTATAGTTGTGTGGGAAAATTTCTATAAAACCATTCACCATTACATGTCATATAGTCACCAGAATCCATGTACCAAGTATCATCTCCTTCACTATGTGAAGTCATAGTGCCCATGCTTCATTATAAACAAATGATCTTCATTCCCTTGACTTACATTGCTAGAGGATGCATAGTTACCATGTTGATTTTTCCACCTTGCAAATAATTTTACTTCTTGTATAACATTCCTTGGCCATATGTCTAATCTTACCACACTAGTAACATTCAATCCCACTTCCATACTGCTATTGAGGTTGCTTCCTCTAGAATTTGATCTCCCCTTACCTTGAGAGTATGACTCTCTACCTCCTCGTGTACCATATGAGGGTTGAAAATTATGTTATTGTTGTGGTGATCTATCCTGCCAACCACATCCACCTGTACGTCCTCTAAATGAGGATCTCCCTTTATTTCTTTGTGTGTAAAATGCCTGATCCCTTGCATGCCCAGTGCTACTCGATGATATACCTAATCCAAGCTTCAACTCTTCTATAGTAAGCAATGAAATCAACTCTTCAAAGTCTAGGGGATCACCACTTCTCACAGTTGATAGAAGTGTCAAATGATTTGTACTCCTTGTCCAAACCTTTCAACGTAATAGAAAACCAAATCATCATCATCCATTGGTGCATGTGCAGATGCCAATGCATCTCTGCACATTCTTTTATATCCTACACATAATCATGTGCACTCCTATTGTTCTGTGTTATACTACATATCTAAATTGTTTCTATTAGATCTTCCTTGCCTTTATGTTTAAGTCATACATCTTCACCAATGTATCCCATGGATCTTTGGGATTGTCAACATCCTGGATATGATATAACAGTCCATCTCTCACACAAATGGAGAAATAGTGCAACACCTTGAATGCTCTTTATGAAAGATCTCTGTCCCCTCCGTGCAACGAACTCAGGGGTACTAGCAACGGAAGTAGCACTTCTTGCGCGGGGCACGGTCCCTCACTCGGGGCCTCGCCCACGGATATCCGGACAAGAGACTAATCCCTCGGTTCTTCCAAAACCGAACCCGGAAAAACTTCCCTCGCTCGGAAAGCACGGGCGATTCCTCCAGGATATTTTTACTCTAACGTAGTCAAAAGCCTTAACTAAGTGAACTGATCTGACCGAGCCCGTAAGTCCCATAGTTAGATCAAGGAAAAGATTGCACTTGGATCATAAAGACCAACACTTTTTTCCTCATTGAGAGGCACAGCTATTGATTCTTTTCCATAGAATAATTTTTATCTGGGATTTACTTCATCTATCGTACCATAAGAGAATTGAGTCTCATTTTAGGGATCCATCAGTCCAGAGCCTAACCCAGTCCCGTGGGTTAGCCAACCGCCCAACCACTGTAGTGATGGGATCCAATTAGGAATTTGGTTAGGTTTTGTCCCGGGTACCAGGGACAAAGAGTTCCTAGGCTCCCTAGCCGGATATTCATGCAAACTTAAAACTAGTCACACCACTTACACACCCAATATGAAATTGCCTTTTTCACAAATTCAACTATCTTTAAAACAATCATTTAATGAAATCATAGTGTCACTGATCATAATCCTCGAAATCTCCGGTTGAATCCTTATTTCCAATCATTCCTTCATCGGTGTACCTATGGCATTGCCCGAGCATTGTATGGTCAGCACCCTCTAGGATCCTTCGCAGGTCACCTAGCGCTTCACTCATAGGCCGCTTCCTTGGTTCCTCATCCACCGTACCGGAAACTCACCATTTAAATCGGGTCAAGACCTCGGCCGACCTTGCTATGCGAGACGTACTCCATTGACTCTCCGTCAGCTGTTGTAACTTTATTAGATTAGGTCTCCACGACCTCATTCTTCACAAGATGGTCAAAATGCTTCCCCAGCATTCTTGACATAAAACAGTCATTTAAAAACAGGTCGTCATAAATACAGCTTCTATAATGAACTCTCATCTTTCCACATTGTTCCATATCAATCCACATTATTTTAATCACATCCATTTTATATGTATTTCCATTCTCATCCAATCACATCATTTTCATCTCATCACATCTTTCCCCATTTATCCTCATCAGATCTTATCCATTCGCATCTACCCATCTCCATCTCCACATCTCATCACATCACAATTCACATGACATCACATCTCATTTATTCACATCTCGATTCACATCACATTCATTCATATCCATCACATTCATTCTCATCACCATCCCATCACATACATTCTATCCACATAACATCTAATCACATCTATCCACATCATATCTCATTCATACACATCTCATCTCATTCATCCACATCCATCCGATTGTTCACCTGTGGTACGACTACCCACATCTATTCATACATTCATATCTATCACTTCACATCCACATATATTCATGTCACATCACATCTCTTTTCATCACATCACATTCTTTCACATACACATCCACATCACATTCTTTCACATACACATCCACATCCATTCTTTCATATATATCCACATCTATCCCATATCATTTATTTACATCTTGATTCACATGACATCACATCTCATCCATTTCATTCACATCTATCTGATTCACATCACATCTATTCACCTCACATCTCATCACCTCTATTCGTATCACAACCATCCATCCATTCATTCACATCTATCTGATTCACATCACATCTCATCACCTCTATTCGTATCACAACCATCCATCCATTCATTTACATCTATCTGATTCACATCACATCACATCACATCTATTCACCTCACATCTCATCACCTCTATTTGCATCACATCCATCCATCCATTCATTCACATCTATCTGATTCACATCACATCTCATCACATCTATTCACCTCACCTCACATCACATCCATCCATCCATCCATCCATATCTATTTCATAGAATTTAAGAGAATTCTAATTTTGATATAAAGATTCTTTACGCATCTATTTATGCATAAAAATCAATTTCAGTGGGAATTCACTTTTATAAAAATCCTTTTATGCATCTATTTATGCATAAAAATCAACTTTAATGAGAATAACACTTTTGAAATAAAAATAATTCCTTTATGCATCTTTCTATGCATAAAATCAAATTTAATAAAAATCATACTTTTGAAATAAAAATAAATCCTTTATGCATAAAATCAATTTTAATGAGAAAAACAATTTTGAAATAAAAATAAATCCTTTATGCATCTTTCTATGCATAAAATCAATTTTAATGAGAATAACACTTTTGAAATAAAAATAAATCCTTTATGCATCTTTCTATGCATAAAATCAATTTTGATGAGAACAACACTTTTGAAATAATAATAAATCCTTTATGCATCTTTCTATGCATAAAATCAATTTTAATGAGAACAACACTTTTGAAATAAAAATAAATCCTTTATGCATCTTTCTATGCATAAAATTAAATTTATTGAGAATAACACTTTTGAAATAAAAATAAAATCTTTATGCATCTTTCTATGCATAAAATCAATTTTAATGAGAATAACACTTTTTGCATATTTCTATGCATAAAATCAATAAATCCTTTATGCATCTTTCTATGCATAAAATCAAATTTAATGAGAATAACACTTTTGAAATAAAAATAATTCCTTTATTCATCTTTCTATGCATAAAATCAAATTTAATGAAAATAATACTTTTGAAATAAAAATAAATCCTTTATGCATAAAATCAATTTTAATGAGAATAACACTTTTGAAATAATAATAAATCCTTTATGCATCTTTCCATGCATAAAATCAATTTTAATGAGAATAACACTTTTGAAATAAAAATAAATCCTTTATGTATCTTTCTATGCATAAAATCAATTTAAATGATAATAACACTTTTGAAATAAAAATAAATTCTTTATACATCTTTCTATGCATAAAATCAATTTTAATGAGAATAACACTTTTGAAATAAAAATAAATCCTTTATGCATCTTTCTATGCATAAAATCAAATTTAATGAGAATAACACTTTTATAATAAAAAAATTTCCATGATGCATCTTTCTATGCATAGAAATTAAATTTAATGAAAATAATACTTTTATAATAAAATAATTTTCATTATGCATAGAAATGAATTTTAATAATTAATATCAGAGTGATATCCATGCATATTGATAGGTGAATATGTACATGGAGTAATTAGAATATTTCTTTTAGAATGCACAAACGGTGGGAATTACTCTTTTGGAATAACATAAAAATAAACTTTTTTTTTCCATAAAATTCTGGAAAATTTTGCCATAACCTCCTTTGTATGGCTGACCATTTCTCATTTTTATCATTCTAATTTCAACTTAAATTAACCCGATCTAGATGTATAGGACTCTAATCTACTTAATTTTCAATGAGAAAAGTTTAATTAATCATTTAACTAATCTTTCTAGGATTAAGAAAGGGTGAATTGTAAAGAAGAGAAGGGGGTAGCCTTTTCCTCAAGGCATAGCATTTGAATTTAATTCAAAATCAAGAAAACCATAGATTTAAAATCAAAAAAGTAAAAAAATTTAGCTTACATGGAGTTGTAAGCTTTCCTTTGGCTTGAGGGATTGAGGGTTCTACTCTTGTTTGAAGCAAGAGTGACCACCAATTTCTTTGGAGAGGATTAGGCTAAAAACAATTGAATTATTGGCTCAAGACAAGAGCAGAGTAACACTGCATAAACACCATTAAGCTTTTACAAAGGGAGAGGCTTCTATTTATAGGAAAAAGTGATCCTCTAACCAAGCAAACTGATTCTAGAACTTTTCAGATTAGTTTGGTCAATTTTTGACCATTTTTAGGTTAGTTTAGCTTACTTTTTGGATCTAGTTAAAACAGGAGAGAGGAGAGATAAAAATATCTCATTATTTTTTAGTTTAAAACTCCTCCACACATGTGAAATAGGCACCTCCTTCATGAGGGGAGATCCCCACACTGTGTCAAAAATATATCATTTCCTCTAAATATCTCTTAATTTTTAACTAATAAACCTTGTACTCAGTCAACTCTTTATCTTATGTGAGCATTTACTCATTTTTGGGAGTTTTTCTTTTATTCTTCAATTTATCTCCTCCCTACATTTGGATTAATCTTATTGGTCCATAGGAACCTTAATTGGACCATAATTCAAAATTTTCTAAAAATATGGACCCTTAGACTAAGGTCCTTTTTTTAAAAAACCTATTTTCAATTAATTCCAATTGCACATTGGAAAGTTCTTTTTGAATTTATGTTTCAAGGAAAACCATTTTAGACACTAGGAGGATTTCTATATCCAAAAATATCTCAATTTTGAATTACCTCCCTCTAGATATTTTCTCTCTCTAGGAGGCCAAAATAGATAGAAACAAGATCTGTTATTATTCTGAAAAGGGGATTGATTACAGGGGGAGAAACTGGGCATCTTGAGGGGTTGGGGAGGAATCTTACATCCTATTCCACTTAAAAAACACGAGATGTCCTCATCTCGCAGGTGGAGTATGATCTCTTTCATCTTCTTCTTCTTCAATCACTTCCAGCGTTACTGCCTTGGAAGTGGACGGCCGATTTGGGAACATCTCTCTTTGACTTCCCCTATTCTGAGGCGAAGGTCTTGCATTACCTTGGATTGAAACTGCGGGTTGGTTAGAGAGTCTACCTCTGGGATTTCCTTGATTTTGGCGAAAAGAAACCTGATTACTCTAGAAGAAAGGAGCTGGAGTCTGGAATCTTGATCCCTGATTTCCTTGCCCCAAAAACCTTGATCCAAAAGGAGTTGGGCAATCCATACTGTGATGTCCAAATCCTTGAAAGTTATAGCATTTCACTCCCTTGTTCAAGGGTGGAACTTCTGAAGTTGAATTCCAGGGGATTGAGTTTTGGGAAAAGGACATTTCTTCCATTCTGGAACTTCCAATATCCTGGGCTTGACCCTGATATCTTTTAGGCGGTGGAAGGTTGGAAGCACCTTCTGGAATTAAAAACCTTTTGAAAGGTGATGGTGCTGGCTTCGGTGGGACTTTGACATCAAAGGCCTTGGCGAAATCCTTCGCTATCCGCATTGCTTCAGCCATGGAAACTGGCTTGTCATTCTTCACCAGGATATTCAAAGGTTTGTTCAGTCCCCGAATGAGCCTGGCCATCAGTTATTCTTCATCCAGCGGTGGCGAGTATTTGAGGAGGAGAGCGAATGCTTGGTGATATATCTCAATAGTTCTGCTCCCCTGGGTTATCTCTAAGAATTCGTTCATCTTTGTTTCCAAAAAGCCAAGAGAACAAAACCTCGTCCTTAGGTAAATTTTGAGATCATTCCATGTCTGTGTATTATGATCTAGATAGTTTGCCTCGCAGCAGTGGTTTCTCCATGCCACTCTGGCTGTTTCTACTATCTTTGGCCTTGCAATAGCCATTTTGCTCTTCTCATTGTACCCAGTGACATCGAAGTACTCTTCCATTGTTTCGATCCACTTCTCCACAGCCTCGCCCAAGTTTTTTCCTTCACCCTTGAAAGGTCCAAGCTGCTATCTATGAAGAGTTTTACAAACATCCAAGTCGAGCTCTTCCTCATCGAGTTGGGGGTTATCATTTCTACCACGACGACCTTGATCCATGTTCCTATCAATACGAAAATTCTTGTTAAGTTCCTTTATTTATTATGATTCAAATCTGATTTTAGATTCAACTGATTCTGGGGTTCTTTAGATTGGTCAACTCCTCACAGAATCATGAGATAAAGATATTCATATAGAACTTATTATTAGATAACAATTCATTCAAAACATATCATTCATATCTTTAACACAATAATGGTCCATTAGACCGAAATTTCCATCTGAACAGTCTTCCATGGGAATTTCAATCATACAGATTTTTAATTTGTCATCCCTTAACTTGATCCACTGGGTCAAGTGTTAACAGTAGCAATTTGTTAGCACAATCCACTAATCTCATAGTGATTTGCTTAAGTCATTATCATCATTCCAATTTATGCGAACATCATCACAGGGACATCCCATTCATCCTCATTGTGGTTTTGCTCAGCTTATCGCTTTTCAACCAAAATTCAGGAATCATCATTTTTCAATCAGAATCCAAATCAACTCATCAGTTCTCAACCAGAATTTTAAAATCATATCAACCACATTCGAATTCATCATCTAGATAGCATTTTTGCTTATAATTTCAAGATCTTAGATTTACTCATATATACTGTGACACGAAGTTGGGATTTGGACTTCGGTCACTTCTTAGAATCAAAACACACTTGTATGAAACCTCACAGCCTCCTCACCTCCCTTTCTCTCTCTAGGTTAAGATAAAGATATACACATCAAAGGTGAGATCATAATTCATGGAAGGAAAGATAAAAGGCTCTGAAGAAGCAAGAATTTCTGCTAGTCTTGTAGCTCCAAACAAGAGGGCGATTCTTTGTTGGAAGAAAATCTTCCGACTCAGGATTATGTGAACGGAAACATACGGGGAATATTGGTAAGGTTCATCCATTCGAATTGGGCGATTTGGTCGGAACATATTAAAGAAAATGAATGTAGCAATCACTTACAAGAGGATAGGACACATGGGATTGGCCTTTTGATAAGATATTAAGAGGAATTAATCATTATTAAGAAGAAAGAATGGCCAAAAGTCTATAAAAACAGAGATACACAGAGAATTTCAGTTTTAAATCCATATAGACTTCACAAAAGAGGATTACATGGGTGCGTAGAGATTGAAGAGAGCTTCGTGCTTATATAAAAACTTTAAAAAACAGGCAACTGAGCGAAAAGTTATGAGCATTTTACTACAAGACTATAAAACTGCCAAAATTCGCCTAAAAGTTAGCAACTTTGGGAGAAATTCTGATCATCACAATGAAGTAAGGGATTAATAAATTAGTTACATGAGTGGAAAGAGCATATAAAGAGCTTCCTAGCCATATGATCAATTTTAGAAACCAATACCCGAGTGATGAGTAATTACCAGTTGAAATTTGGGTGGTATTGGACCACAAAAACTGCACTTCTCTCTCTTTGCTCTCTCTTTGCATGAAACCTCAATTTTCACATAGCCTCTTGCCTTTCATCTCCTTCATGATTCAAGCTAGAGGGTAAGGGTTAACATTGCTCAACGGACAATCGTAAAGATTTACCTATGGTTCCCAAAGTCTTTCCGCATGCTCATTACCGCTAAAACGATTGGTACCTCCAAAGGAGGGCGGCAATAAGGCAAGGGCTACCTTGAGAAGTCACAGGCCCACCAAGATAATAACTCCTTATCCCACTTATCATGAATCATCAAAGAGGTCCAAATTTGGATTAAGCATGAGGAGCTAATGCTAAATGAGATATTCACATGTAAAGAGAGTGTTTGAATAAGGGTTTGAAAGATAAGAGAATGGCAATGACACAAAATGCTCAATTGAGGAGGCTTCATTCATTGATTTGAAAGGGAGAGGAGGGCCCCTGTTATAGGTTGAGAATCACCCTCTCTTCCATTGTTACAAATTACAACATAAAAATCTTCAACCCTTTAGTGACATAAGGGTAGATGTCACCATCAATTGTCCTCTTAGGCTAAGTCTTCTATTGATTATTAAATTGAAGACTTTTTGACTTTGAAAGTGTGATAAGATAATAGCCAAGTCTAAGTGGCATGTAGGTGGAGATCCCACTTACACATGGCGGAATTCTCCTCTTCCATGTAGGCATTCTAGAAGAATCTTTCCCAATTATGCACCTACACACACTCCTCCACATGCCTTCCACACTCCCCAACTTGTAGCCTTATGGTGAATACCATTTTAATAATACAATAAAAATCCATGTGGGCATGAAGGCCCACTTTTATTTTCCACATCACTAGCCTATCTACCATACCAAAGTATTTATCAAGCATACTTGTGGCATTTACAATGTGTGCACCCTAAATCAAGTAAAACCATTATATTTGAAGATAGAATGCTGTTATCGATGTAGCCGCCAAGCCGCCGCATCACCACGCCGTTATTCCATTGTGGGCGCCACAATCTTCTTGGACAAGCTTCCACCTTATTACCATTGAGAAACCATTAAAATATGCACAAAATTGAAAATGAAAGATATCAATTTTTCATGTCACATCTTTCCTCCCCCCAGCAGATCCTCCATGCTTGTCTTGGGGGTCTGCTGGCCATGGTGCTCGAGGGTAAAATATCTTTAGCCGGTACTCATTAGCATGTCCGGGAACCTCCTGGCCACTTGCATCCTCTCTAAGATAGGTGTTATTTTTGAACTTTTGCTTTATCCTGAAGGGGCCTTCCTAGCATCGAAGAAGCTTCTTATCTAGCCGTTTCTCCACACGGCCATCATACCTCATGACTAAGCTTCCTTGCTTGAGTTCTGGCTTCTTATTCTTCTTCGTGAGAGTGTCATGCCTTGCCTTGCGCCGTTGTTGTGCAACCTCCAAATTTTGAAGTGCCTGAAGTCGCCTCTCATCCAAGATCTCCAATTGTGCTAGGCGTTGGGCATGTGTTTCTTCTTCATTATTCAAGCGTGCAAAAGATGTGCGAAGGCTTGTGATTTCCAATTCTATTGGCAAAATAGCCTCCATTCCATAAACTAACTGAAAAGGTGTGAAACCAAGAGAGAGTTTGTGAGTTGTCCTATAGGCCCATAGGACCTCTGGCAAATGCACATCCCACTTTCTCTTCATAGTATCCACTAGCTTAGACAAAGATCCACAAAGCAGTCCATTAGTTTTTTCTACTAAACCATTACATTGGGGATAATAGGGAGTTGACATAGCATGCTTTATTTTTAATTTCTGCACCAAAGCTTCAATCAAGTCATTCCTGAAAGACCTCCCCCCATCCGTAAGGATTTCTAATGGACACCCAAATCGGGCACATATGTATTCCCTGAGAAAGGATGCCACAGCCACTGCTTTATTATTGACCATGGCCTTTGCTTCTGCCCACCTTGTTGCATAATCTGTGGCCACAAATATGTAATACTTCCCATGTGCGGAACGAGGAAGTGGGCCCACAAAATCTAATCCCCACCTTTCAAATGGACCATATGCTGGGATAGGGTTTAAGGGTCCGAGAACCAACTGCTTATGCCCATATGCCTGGCATACTTCACAGCTTCTGCACCACTCATAGACATCTTTGCTGAGTCGAGGCCAATAATACCCTGTGTTAAGGATCCTCCGAGTTGTGCTGGCTGAGGCAAAGTGACCTGAACATTCATGACATAATTCCATAATCCTTTTAGATTCTTCCAGGCTCACTACCCTCCTAAGAATCTTATCCTTACCTTGCTTGTAAAGAACATCCCCTAGAATTGTGTAAGGATGAGCTTTCCTTGTAAGCCTTTGCTTCTGTTAAGGATTCAATCCAGGAGAGAAGTATCCTGTATCTAAATAGTATCATGTATCTAAATAGTGTTAAACATCTAGCCAAGGTTTTAGTAGCCAATTCATCAGCCTTTTGATTATCCTTCCTGTTAACATGCACAAATTTACAAAACTCAAAAGCTTCTTTTAACTCCATTGCCCTTTTATACAATTCTTGGAGATTAGGACTCCTTGCCTTATATTCTCCTTTCATTTGTCGGATGACAAATTGTGAATCCCCTTTAACCTCTACCTCTTTAATTCCATCTTTTATGCAATCTTCTAATCCCCAAGTTAATGCATTGTACTCAGCCACATTATTTAATATAGCGTTTGGAAATTGTGAACCTTCAACTTCCGAAAGTTCAGAGTCACAGTCATCCGATGAAGAGGAGACAAGTGGTAGCTCCAAGGATTCCATCTCAGAAGGGGAGGTGGAGGGAGTTGCATTTGGTCTTTCCTTGGGAAGGGATCGAGGGGATGCTGAAGATAATGGAGCCTTGGAAGGAGAAGCTTCTTCAACCATGTTCAAGAAAGGAGAGGTGGACCTCACTAGTCTTCACCAACAGAATGAGATTCTTCTTGATGAGTCCATAGTAAGTACTGAAAGGGAGAATTACTTAAAAATGTTGGATGGATTTCCTAACCTTTTTGCAAACAGCTACTCACAAGTACGCCAAGTTACCCTAGTAGAGCACAAGATTGATCTCAAGCCCCAAAGTAAGCCAGTGGTACAGCGGCTAAGGCGTTTGGGAGTAGTGCAAGCGGAGGTGCTTAAGAAGGAGGTAACTAATTTGCTTAAAGCTGGATTTATTTTTCCAGTAGAGAATTCAGAGTGGATTTCCCCAGTTGTAGTCACTCCCAAAAAGGGTGGAAAATGGCATGTGTGTGTGGACTTTCGCCCTCTGAATGCATGCACAAAAAGGGATTATTATCCTGTACCCTTTCAAGATGAGATTTTGGATCAAGTTGCAGGTCATGAGTTGTATTCAGTGTGTGATGGATACTCTGGATACTTTCAAATCCGGATTTGTGAAGAAGATCAAAGGAAAACCTCATTTATCACCCCTTGGGGAGTATATGCCTATAGGGTGATGCCATTTGGCTTGACCAATGCACCATCAACTTTTCAATGCTTCATGAGTCAAGTATTTGCACCTTACTTGGAAAAGTTTATAAGGGTCTTTCTGGATGATTTTTGCATTTATTCAAGCCGCATGAATCACTTGGAAAAGTTGAGGTTGGCCTTGCACTTTCTTGCGACGACTCTTGATGTTGTAGTGGACCTTCTTATTCTCACCTTGTAGAATAAGATCACCTGTCTCCCACTTTTGAATTGCCTTCACTTGGTGAAGCCATGGCCTACCCAATATTAATGGGTAAGCCCTAGCATCAGGCTTTGTAGGAATGACCTGGAAAGTTGTAGGCACAAAAATACCACATACATCCACTCCCAAATTCCTGACAATTCCTAAGGTTTTCACCCTAGTATTATCAGCAAGTTTGATGCGATAGGGAGAGCTAGAAGAAAACTTTAAATCGGCATCTTTCATTGTTTTTTCACTCATGACATTGATTGACGCACCTCCATCAATGTATGCATTAGAAATTGTTTGCCCCTCAATGATGACATCAATCATAGGCACATCATCTCCTACATCAATATCCACCTTTTGAACCATAGGAGTCCCATTATCCCTCTTCTTCTTTTTCTTAGATTCCCTTGTGCTAGCTAGATTACCCCATTCCTTTCTGAGCTTTGGAGAGAGTGCCAAAAGCTGCCCAAATGTGATTTGTGCTGTTTTCTCCCTAAGATCTGTTAAGCGATCATAACTTAGAGATCCTTGTCCCAGAGGAAAGTCAGATTGTCCAATTTTTCTCCTAGATGACTTCTTCTTCTTCTTATTTTTCTCCTCTTCTTCAGATTTAACTTCTTGTTCTTCTTCTTCCTGACTCCTAGTTTTACGACCCCCTTTTTGCCATTAATGGCATCAATGTTTCCTCTTCTTCTTCTGAGCATGTTTCCTCTGAAGAGTGGCCTCCTTCTTCAAATCAATACGAAGAGCCTCTTTAAAATTAGTGGGATCTTTGCTAAGAACTTTTCCATTCAAGCGGGGATCCAAAGCTCTGATAAACTTGCTCATCTTAAGGTGCTCCATTGCTAAAGAACTCTTTGAATCTTCCATAGAAGGTGAAGAAGAAGAAGCAACATGTAAAGCAGCTTGTTGATATTTGATGAATAAGGCTTCATACCTCATTGAAAAGGCAGAAACTCTTTGAATTTTCCATAGAAGGTAAAGAAGAAGAAGCAACATGTAAAGTAGCTTGTTGATATTTAATAAATAAGGCTTCATACCTCATTGAAAAGGCAGAAACTGACTCTCCTTCCTTTTGAAAAATTTGATCCAATTGCAATAGTAAAGCATTTGGTGACTCCACTATCCCAAATCTCTCCTTCATTTCTTTGGTCAACCTTTCCCAATCATTCTTGGCCTCCTCTGGCGGCATACCCGAGTAATAAAAATTACCGGTTGAAATTTGGGTATTGGACCACAAAAACTGCACTTCTCTCTCTTTGCATGAAACCTCAATTTTCACATAGCCTCTTACCTTTCATCTCCTTCATGATTCAAGCTAGAGGGTAAGGGTCAACATTGCTCAACGGACAATCGTAAAGATTTACCTATGGTCCCCAAAGTCTTTCCGCATGCTCATTACCACTAAAACCATTGGTACCTCCAAAGGAGGGCGGCAATAAGGCAAGGGCTACCTTGAGAAGTCACAGGCCCACCAAGATAATAACTCCTTATCCCACTTATCATGAATCATCAAAGAGGTCCAAAATTGGGTTAAGCATGAGGAGCTAATGCTAAATGAGATATTCACATGTAAAGAGAGTGTTTGAATAAGGGTTTGAAAGATAAGAGAATGGCAATGACACAAAATGCTCAATTGAGGAGGCTTCATTCATTGATTTGAAAGGGAGAGGAGGGCTCCTTTTATAGGTGGAGAATCACCCTCTCTTCCATTGTTACAAATTATAACATAAAAATATTTAACCCTTCAGTGACATAAGGGTAGATGTCACCATCAATTGTCCTCTTAGGCTAAGTCTTCTATTGATTATTAAATTGAAGACTTTTTGACTTTGAAAGTGTGATGAGATAATAGCCAAGTCTAAGTGGCATGTAGGTGGAGATCCCACTTACACATGGCGGAATTCTCCTCTTCCATGTAGGCATTCTAGAAGAATCTTTCCCAATTATGCACCTACACACACTCCTCCACATGCCTTCCACACTCCCCAACTTGTAGTCTTATGGTGGTGAATACCATTTTAATAATACAATAAAAATCCATGTGAGCATGAAGGAAGATGTGGATGTAAAGGTCTCATCATAATCTATGATCTTCTCTTGAGCATAATCCTTTGCAACAACAAGCCTTACCTTACAGCAATCAATGCTACCATCAACTTTATGCTTAAGCTTATAAACCCCCACTTCAATGGCCTTTTTACCATAAGGTAAATCTACTAAATTTAAGTGTCATTTTTGAGGATTGAGTCGTACTCATCCTACATGGCATGCATCTAATGATTATTTTCTTGTGCTTCTTCAAAGGAATCAAGTTCCTCTTCATTGCATATACTAGCAATTTGAGAATGATCCATAAAAAAATAAGATGCATCATGAGAACCTAGACATGTTCTACTAGGTAAAGTAGTAGTAGTTGATTTGCTATCTCACAATGTCTGTTCTAGCCATTTTGGCATACACTTGGATGCCTGTACGCGGTGCCCTTTCCTCATCTACTGAATCATCCTTAATTTCCTCATCAATAAATTTATCTATGGACTAAAATTGGAGCTAATTTTCAACCAATATGGGAAGATTCGCGACACTTTTTTGAGCATTCATTTGCTCCACATATGTTTGCTCGACATTGTACAAAGTCAGGAATGTATCAAAGATGTCCTATGAGTATATATTTTGCTATTTTTGGCATAAAAGCATGGGCTAAAATGAGTTCTCAATAAACACAACATATCTACTCACCAAAATACACTTTGTGGCCTGATGATAGAGTCTATACCCTTTGATTTCTAAGTTGTATCCCACAAAAATACATTTTATAGCCTTATCATCTACCTTATTGCATTGTTGCTTAGGCATAAGATCGTTGGTATCCTCATGGGACCACATAAGCGGCATACATAATTGCCTCTAACCACGAAACATGAGGCAAATCTTGGCCTTTAACTATGAGACAAGCCATCTCCATGAGAGATCTATGCTTCCTCTCATCCACACCATTTTACTGAGGTGTATAAGGTACTGTGCATTGATGTGTGCATTGATGTTTTATGCCTCTTTTAGTCACATATACATGACATTCCTTTAACATACACTCCCCCCCTTGATCTTTATGAAGGGTGCCAATTTTACATGTAGACATATTTCTAGCCATATAAACAAAGTTTCTAAAGCATGTAAAAACCTCTGACTTTGTGTTCATCAACAAAATACACCCAGGTGTGTGTAGAGTAATCATCAATACAATTCACAAAGTAGAGATATCCTTCGATCGTTGGTATCCTCATGGGACCACATACATCACTATGTATAAAATATAATTTCTGAACTGCCCTAACTAATCCATCTTTCAAGAATGATACATGTTGCATCTTGCCTAAAATGTATCCCTCGCGTACATGTTTGATAGGGGCCTCAAGATTTGGTAACTATATCACCATATCTTACCTTTGAAGGCACAACAAGCTACCAAAATTAAAGTGACCAAAGTGGGCATACCATAGCTCTACATCACTCATACCACATGTGGTAGTAATAAACAAGCATTATGTGCCAATCTCTCATACATGTCCAGCATGTACAACCCATGGATTAGAGTACCGAATACCACAGTGGTGTCTTCATCACTTCGGTCATAGATTATACACCTATCATCACCAAAAATGACCACTAGGCCTACCTATAGCAATGGTAGAGAATGACAACAAGTTCTTTTTAATGCCTAGCACAAATAAGACTTCTGAGAGAGTGATTTTCCCACCACTTGTAGTGAGAACAACCTTACCAACTCTTTTTACTGGATATGAGGAGTTGTTTGCATATGTGACTATGCCTCCTTGGGGAGAGGACTCAAGGGAGAAAAATAAATCACATTGAGAAGTAAGCACCACTATCAAAGTACAAAACAAACTGATTTGTCACTAACATGCATACATCATGGACATAAGGATAATTGCCTAGCACAGTGAATGTCTAATCATCTTGTGCATAGTTTTTTGACTCCTTCTTTTAAATAATTGGTGCTAATGCATCAGCCATCACCATAGCCATGCCTAACTCTTTCTTCTTCTCCTTCTCCTCTAGTCTTTTTCTACATTCACTGATATAATGGAATGGATTCCGATAGTAGTTACATTTTCCTTTTTTCTTCGGCTTATCACCCCCCTTCTCAGCATCCTTTCCAGAAGGCTAGGCTAATATTGCCTTTGGCTTATAGCCACCCTCCTTAGAAAAGGCTTTGCCTTTACCTTTTTGACTAGCATTAGCTTCTCCCACACATATACTAGTTCAATTTTTTTTGAGATTGCTCTTCTTGAAAGAGCGTTACAACCAACTCATCAAAAGTAAGGGAATTGGGGTTACCCTTCATTTATGAGCCGAATTGTAGATATAAAACTTGGTATAAATTTGGTAGAGCTATGAGAATAGTAGACACCACAAAATGGTTTGGATAGGCCTCATCAATACGTGCCAATTTCTCCCTTAGATTTGTAATCCTTGTGAGAAACTCACCCCATGAATCTTCCTCATTCATATGCTTAGACTCTAACTTCTTGCACAAGTAGGCCACTCATGCCTTCGTTTTACATACCTCTAGTAAAGCAGAGAAAAAGCACATCTCCCAAGCATGCTTTGTAGTTTTATATGAGCGAATGTGAGGGATAATGCTCCTTTTCACTAAAAGTACCATTAAGGCACGTGTCTATGCATCCATGCCAACCCACTTGGCTTGTTCCATTGTGGAAGGTGTGAAGGTGGATACCATAGTTACGTTAGAACTCTTATCACCATTTAAAGTACTTGCACTATGTTATTGTGCAAGCAATACATCGTATGCCTCGATTCTAGTAACAACATTCCAAAACTCTTTGGTAACCAATACATGGTGCATCATATAGGACCACAATGTGTAGTCGGTTCCCTCAAGCTTATCCTCAACGAGCGGGGCAAGCATATCAAATACATCATTGCTTGCCATTTTTCTTGTTGCAAATATCTAATCTCTAACACAAAATGCAAATAGGTAATATCAATGCACAATCAATGCAACCAATATGGCTATGAGTAGATCAATGATGATCAATGCAAATATCCTAGCTACTTGTTGCAGGTAATATCAATGCACAATCAATGCAACCAATATGGCTATGAGTAGATCAATGATGATGATGATGGAAACCTCCAAAGCATAAGAAAAAATATAGAGTGTAGTGGAAACAATACCAAGAATATAGAAATCGATGATAATGTTAAGATTTATGGTGGGAACCTCAAATGAAAAAAATTGTAACCCTACTTGTGATTACCAAAAAATAAAGTCTAAAAAAATAAACAAAAACCCAAAACAAGATCTCACAAAAAGAAAAATGTAATCACTCGTAGAGGCCCCCACCCTATTTGGGTACTCTCCCACCAATTAATTAACTTCTTTATTTAATAACAAATTTTTCCCATTCCTTTCAGATGACCATTGAGCATTGACTCTGTAATTAATAACAATAACATGCTTCTCAAATTTCCCCACAAAAAGTCTTCTACCTAATCATGAGGATGAGATCAACATTAGGAAGGATGGAAGGCTAACCTATTTTAGGATTGATAACTTCCCGCTACAAATATTCTACATCAACAAAGAGAAAGAAGAAAGCACCAAAATCATGTACAATGAAGCTCTGAAGCAATGATGTCTAAACCTACAACTTATGTGGCGATCTCACTCCAAGAGCATGTGCTTGCAAGCTAGGCGGAATCCTCTGTGAATGCACGTCACATATGTATTATGTGATTAAAAATTGCATAAAAGATATGCCCTTTATGAACTGTGGGTGCTTCAACCATAATTTAAGTGTGTGTGCACGCTTATGACCTTGTATATAAGCAAGTTTCTCTCATTATGCAACACACTCTCCCATTGTGCTCCCATTATGTATTGAGTCTTGATCTTTCATCTCTACTCTATCCTTATGCTTGTGTAGCTACTACCATAGGTGCGAGAGAGGAGTGTGTGGCTACTACTAGTGGACTATATGTGTGGCTACTACCTACTAGTGGACTAAAACCAAGATAGCAAGACAACGTTCAAGAGGAGTACGACATAGAGCTCTCTAAAAGAAGAGAGTGTTGCATCAAATGCAGCACATTGGTAACAACATTTTGCATCTTGTAATTGTTTCCTCTGTGAAGGAGCAAGTTCTGGAGACATTAGGGCCAAACATGGCTCAATATGGACCAAGGTTTAATCTTTATGGCTAGGTGCGGATTAAATCTAGGGCCAATAAGAAGATGGTCCCTTCTGCTTTTGGAGACACCCTCTGTTATCCCTAAAAAGTTATCCTAGTTTTAGTATAGTCCCTATTAAAAAAGGTGGTTTAACCTATATGCTACTTGCCTAAAAAGATGTGTTAGCCTACTTACAGAGACCAAAATTTGGAATTTTTAGTTTTCTCCCCAAAAAGTAGATTCTCATGAAAAAAAGACACCTTTTGGTTTTTCCCCACAAAAAGTAGATTTTCATGCAAAAAAGATACATTGTCATGTAAACATTCAAAATTTTTATTTTTTAAAACTATTTTGAGCTCTCTCTCTCTCTCTCTCTCATTTGTTGTTGGACCTCTCTCTCTCATTTTATGTTGGACCTCTCTCTCTCTCTCTCTCATCTATTGTTGGATCTCTCTATCTCTTTCTCTCTCTCTCATATCTTCCTCGCCACCATTGCTTGAGATCTTCTAGCTTATGGATAAGATGCTACTTTCTTGCTCTGTGTGTGTGTGTGTGTGTGTGTGTGTGTGTGTGTGTGTGTGTGTGTGTGTGTGTGTGTGTGTGTTTCAGAGATCTAAGCTCTTGGAGCTTACAACTTGAAGCTATTTCTCCCTCTCTTCCTCCTCTCTCTTTCTTAACTGGACCTATATCTTGAAGGAAAGCTTAAGCTCTAGAAGGACCCCTAATGCCATATGTTCATGCATCCTACCTAATGTAAGAGAAGAGGATGTGTGGAGACCTATGAACTTCAATCTTCATGATTGGTTGATTATGTTGCCATCATGAAGAGGTCCCCATAAAGTGAAGAAACAAAGAAATGGCTTGGTACAATACCATTGGAAAGGACACATTCTCAAGTTCAATATAGGATATGATGGGTGGTTGGCCAAGTTGTAAACTTGGATCCATCAGCTACGCTTAAAGCTCATTGTAAGGTTCCTCTCTCGTCGATGTTCACTTATTATATTTTACAAGATTTATGTCTATTTTACTTATATTTTCCTTCTATGTAGTGGTGTTGACCTGATTTTAGATGTGTACCCATCATCACCAAGCATTCATCAGAACCAGTGGAATCCTTAACTCGGACATTCAAAGCCATGCATGTTAATCTTAGGAAGGTCTTGTTTCCAGAACACACCTCTTCTTTTTTGATAAAAAAGGTTTATTTTGGTATAATTCTAAATGCATATCCTTGCCAATTTCCAATCATATTATAGATTTAAAATTTTACCTATTCCAAGTCTTGCTTCTCTTACTAATTGGAATTGCTAGACAAGGGTATATTAACCTCATTCAAATCCAAGATAGTCTTAGACATTTAGAAATCCATGAAGGTTGGAAGGATTTCTAAGAGGCTCAAGCTATCATGCTCCTATCATGGTTTATCCCACTTCATGTCTTTGTAGCATGTTTTAGAGGCGCCAATATGCACAGAGAATGAAGACATGTGGTTATGTTAAAATATGTTTGAAACTGATTTGGATAGTGTTCTTGGAGTGCATAAAGAAGGTGTGCATACAGGTGATATCGTGAACTACAATGCTTACATTGACTCAGTGGTGGTAATATCATACTCATTGACTCTGGGCTTGAAGTATAGGTAATGGAAGAAGGCTGGAAGATGTTTGTTGCCATTAGATTTAGAGGAGAGTTTGACTCAATATATGAACTCAACATTCAATTGGGTTTTGAAAACCCTAGGGATTCTGTCACACTCAATCACAAATGAACATTCAAGGATGTCCATGAGTGCATAGAATTGTTTTTAGATGGTACACCAAATAACTCTAAATTCATGATTGATGGAATTATTGTAGTAAGAAGATTAGAAAGCACCTTTAATTGTATAAAATGTATTCCCCCTATAACGTTGACATTTGAATATCAAATTTATGTATATTTTGCTAAATAATTTTGTTTTACTAGTCTTGTTATAACAATTAGTAAACTTATTGTTATATTTAAAATAAATAAATAATAATGTTTCCCAAATAACAAAATCTATAATATCTCATTTCACTCACCTACTCTCAATGAGTTATTATAGAGCCACCGTCCTCTTCCTAGCTTCATAGCCCTCACACCTTCACATCCTTTAGAGCCACCGCCCACTATGAAAGCACACCATGCGAGTTCATCGCTAGGACCAATTATATAAATATATTTGAAGAGCTATTCTAGATTTTTGTGCAAAATGTTGATGTGCTTAGGATGGCTAAGAAGAATCAAGATTTTTCACCATTTTGATGAGTCTGGGAAGGGATGATTCCATTTAACTTCCTAGACAAGTGAACCTGCAAAACGACAACAAGCACTAATTCTCAATCAATATTGGTTGAATAAGACAAATTCACTAAATCATATCTTCTCAAGGCACACTCGTTTGCACACTCAAAATGTGAGAAAATTTGAATTCTAGTTTGGCTTCCATAAAAAATTTCCTCCCTATGTGGTGAAGGCTTTGATTATGTAGCTTGATTCATATCGAAATCAGTGCTCGAAAAGAACATATTTTTCAACCGATCAAAATAAGGACAACTCTTAAATCTATCCGGTTTTTGTTTCCGAAATCTCTACACTATGTTGGTTTTATAACTAAAATATATGAAAGAATCATTCCTTAAAACAAAGACCACTTGAAATCTCAGCCAATTTTTCTTGATTTTGGCCGATATACATACACTAGAATGTTGTTTTTCTTGGAGCAATGATGGAGATACATGCAGCGAGAGACCACCACTTTTTTGTGTGAAGTGTACACTAACAAGTTAATTAAGCCTAGAATGTTGTTGGGTAAAATACATTCTAGGCTTAATTAACTTGCTAGTGTACACTCTATGTTGACTTTGAAATTCTCATGTATAAGGTATTGTAAAGATGGGTGGATACTTGGTCTATTTTGGAGTTCTCCTCAAATTTACTATTTATAATATTATCATTTGATCTCTAAGACTAAACCCTTAGCTTCCTAATAATTTGGAGCAATGGGCATCGATGCGTCTAAACTCAGTGTAATGGTGAATGTGAAAAATGACATGGTGGAGTGGTTGGTGACCTAGAATATTCAACAATAGTAACCCATTTTGTAAATATTTCTTCCTTCAAATGACAAGATCTTGTATAAACTTAACAAGATCTACTAGTACAAGAGGATCATGCGGCGTTTGTTAATGGTTTCTACTAATAAAAGACCACAATGGTGTCTATTACTAAACAACTTGTAATGGCATCTACTAATAAACTACTTTATGTATATTTACCTCTACTTTCATTCAAGTTCTCCTGATGGTACTATACACAGAACCATAAGGGAACCCCTCTACTAAAGTTGTGTAGGATGGGGTCTCTCTCCACCCTAGAGAGAGAGATGGGCTCTCTCCCTCTCTAGTCTCTTCGCCATCTAATCTCTCTCTCTCTCTCTCTCTCTCTCTCTCTCTCTCTCTCTCTCTCTCTCTCTCTCTCTCTCTCTCTCTCTCTCTCTCTAGCTATGTGTGTCTCATGTATGGAGAAAAAAGTTATAGGAGTTGTCACCTGTAAAATCAACTGAATAGTTCACTCATGGAGCTACTTCTTGTTTTTCTACCATCGTGGCATGTAGTTGTAGTTTAGAAGTAGTTAGTTTGTGCTTTGATAGTGTGATTTATCCATGTCTTCGGTGCTCCATATAGACAAGGGTCCATGTTCTTTGATGAAATATGATCCATTCACATAGAGAATGTACTTCATATGCAAAAAAGTACATTAATGACTTTACATCATATCCATTAAATATATTGTACAACATTTAAAAAAATGTATATTAGTGACCTTACATCCTATCCATCGTAGCCTTTAAGACCTTCTTGATGGCGATTCCATATAGTTACATCATATCCATTGTACAACATTTTAAAAAATGTATATTAGTGATCTTACATCCTATCTATCGTAGCCTTTAAGACCTTCTTAATGGCGATTCCATATAGTTTCCTTGAGCTCTTAGTTATCTCAAAAGTTTGATGAAGTTATCAAGATCCATCCAAACTTTTAATCTTAGATTAGCCATCTTTGGATGGCTTTCTTGATTGGTTATGTAAGTTACATAGAGCTAACATTCTCACATTACTAACTCTTATCTTTGGATGGATTTCTTGATTGGTTGTGTGCTCACATAGAGCTTTCCAACATTCCCACATTACTATCGTTTATCATCATGGTTCAACAGAAATCTCCTAGTTTTCACTCCTCCCATTGATACATATGCTAGCACATCCCTTGTGGTCCCTAGTTTTTTCTCATTTAGAAATCTCCTAGATCACTCCTCCCATTAATACATCTACTAGTAGATCCCCTATGGTCCATAGTTTCTTAAGTTGTACATGTTCTCCCACATCCGCTAGCACATCCCCACATTGTGGTCCCTAATTTTTATCATCCTTCTTAAGTTGTACATGCCCTCCATGGAAACCCATTTCAAAGAGCAAACTTTTACATTGTTTAGTGCATCCATTTGATAGTTATGGTGGCCTAATAGAGTAAGTATAATCAAGATGAAGCCACAATAGCTTATCAAGTATCCTTATCTCTGAATGCAGTGTACAAATATGCACTCTCTCTAGGGATATAAGTAATATTAGGTCTAAATTAGAATCCTCGGGAACAAGCTGCTCCATCTTTCTCAACTTCCCTTTTCTCTTGTTCTTCTTTTCCTATGACTCTATTGCTTCATCTTATCTCTAGTTAGAGGTCTACCTAGAGTCACTGTAAAGTACCTAGAGTCACTGTAAAGCCACACCAATTGGTTGTGTTCATGCTTTCTATTTAATGCAAGCATGGACTTATGGTGTTTATAGATCCACTTATTCCATACATACATTTCAAGGCTTTCAAATCTTCACTCATATGCAAGCTCTATTGTGAAGCTCGCAACATCTTCCACACAAAGAAGCTCCCCATTGTTTTGAGCATTAATAATTGAGGGTATTTTAGTGTGTAAGGATAACCATTATTCACTGCACACGATGATGAGCATCTATCTTTCCTTGAGAGTAATTCAAAGATTTATTCATCAATCCAATACTAACATGTTACATTTTTTAATGTTTAAGGATTTGATCCTCATCAAGCTTAAGGACAAAGATAAGATTAGCATTACCTCAGCAAGTGTCATTTTGTAAAACTTCACCATGGCAGTGAAAAGATGCAGGGGGGGAAGAGAGCTTGAGCTCTTGCAAGCACACACACACACTCACAAAACCCTAATAGAGAACACACAAGGTGAGAGGCTGAAAATCTTCTTTATCTCTACTCAACACTCAACACACCATATACAAGAATAAGAGTACACAATAATATGGAAGGTACTCAACCAATACATACACGGGTTCTCTATAGTGTGAACCCGACTAAATGAGCTGGCGCTATAACTATGCCAGTCTCTAGAGTGGCTGTCACACAGCCTGTCATCCCACTGGCCGCATATCACCCAAGATCTCACCAACCATGCCAGTGGTGTAAGTGTGGGGCCTATCCCCCAGGCGGGTCATCAGTGTCCACCGCCTCACTAGAGCTCGATATCTCAACACTCCCCCTCGAGCTCAACTCCATCTCATGTACACCAAGCGAAGCCCTGAATCTGCGGAGCTTCTCTGCACCCAATGCTTTGGTGAAGATGTCAGCTACCTGATCCTCTGTGCTGACATAAACAAGGTCAAGGTCTCCTGCCAAGACCTTCTCTCTGACGAAGTGGTAGTGGACCTCTATGTGCTTCGTACGAGCATGAAAGATTGGGTTCCTGGCCAACTGTATACTGCTAATGTTGTCACAGAAAATGACAACTTGTCTATCCACTGATAGACCCAAGTCTGCAAGTAGCTTTCTCAACCAAGCTACCTCACATGCTGCCATAGCAGCTCCTCTATACTCGGCCTCTGTACTCGATAGAGCAACCGTAGGCTGCTTCTTGCTGCTCCAAGTCACAGCAGCACTCCCCAAAGAAAACATGAATCCACTGGTAGATCTTCTGTCTGAGATACTACCAGCCCAATCAGCATCTGTGTATCCATGTACACATATCTCTGTCCCAGTCTCATAGAATAGTCCACAATGCAAAGTAGACCTCACATACCTCAGTATGCGTCTCACTGCATCCAAATGCGGTTTTCGTGGAACCTGCATAAACTGACTCACCAACCCAACAGCATAGCTCAAATCTGGTCTGGTGATCGTCATGTAGATCAAACTTCCTACTATGCTCCTGTACATAGTAGGATCCTCCAAGATCTCTCCTGAATCTGCACTCAACTTGCCATTCTGATCCAATGGCACAGAAATAGGCTTACAGCCTGTCATACCATACTTGGACAACATGTCCAAGCCATACTGTCTCTGCAGTAATCCAATACCATGTGGTGACCTAATCACCTCAATGCCCAAGAAATATCTGAGCTCCCCCAGATCCTTCATCTCGAACTTCTGTCTAAGCAAGATCTTTACATCAAAGATCTCTGCATCATGGTCCCCCGTAATGATCAAGTCATCTACATAGATGACAACAAGCACAACCCCTCTATCACCATGTCTCACATACAATGAGAAATCTGCATTGGCTACATGAAAGCCAATAGTGACAAGATATTCAGAAATCTTGTCAGACCATGCTCTTGGTGCTTGCTTTAAGCCATACAAGGCTTTCTTCAACCTGCAAACATGCTCGGGGTGACCCACATCTTCATAACCAGGTGGCTGCAACATATACACCTCTTCTTGCAAATCCCCATGCAAGAATGCATTCTTTACATCCATCTGATGTAAAGACCATTGCTTTGACGCAGCCACTGCTATCACAACTCTCACCGTTGCCATCTTGGCAACTGGGCTGAAAGTTTCCTCATAATCAATCCCATATGTCTGCGCATATCCTTTGGCTACCAATCTAGCCTTGTACCTGTTTATGCTCCCATCACTGTTATGTTTAACTTTGTACACCCACTTGCATCCAATGGCTTTCTTGCCTTCTGGCAATTGCACTAAATCCCAAGTTTCATTTCCATATAGTGCATCCATCTCCTCATCCATAGCTTTCTCCCAATTCACATTTCCAACAGTCTCATCAATGCATGTGGGCTCAACAACCTGCACAACCTTTGCCATATATGCATAGTGATGTGCCACATAACCATCATATGTAAATCTCTGCACAGGATTCTTCACTCTCCCTGATCTTCGCAGCTTTTCATTCATGGCTTCCATAGCCTTCTTTACACCAGGTGTTCTCATAGCTGGGATCCCAAGCTCCTCATCAAGGCTCATATCTGAGCCACTAGACTCTCCATCAACATGAGAATGCCCTGCAGAAATGTCAGGCATACCAAGGGGCTCAACCACTTTCTCTTTTCCTTTTCGTGATGTAGTAATCACATTTGCAGGGCTGGTATTATGACGCAACCTGCCACTCCATGGTCTATCAACAGACCCACTTGATGAGGACTCTCCTGGTCCACTCAAAGACTGTGATTGCTGACCTGCATTCTGTGCAACCACACTTCCACTCACATCAGCCCCAACAGCTTCTTTTTCAGCAGCATACCAGTTGCTCATCTCATCAAAGACAACATCCCTGCTTACCCTCAACTCACGTGTAGCAGGGTTATAACACCTGTATCCCTTTTGCTCAAGGGAATATCCAATAAACACACATTTTTCAGCTTTCGGATCCAGCTTAGTTCTCAACTCATCTGGCACATGCACATATGCAATGCATCCAAAGACTTTCAGATGAGACAAATCTGGTTTTCTGCCAGTAAACTTCTCCTCTGGAGTTACATCATGTATGGCTGCAGTTGGAGTCCTGTTCATGATGTATACTGCTGTAGAAACAGCCTCAGCCCAATAGCAATGCGGCATATTCTTCTCTTCCATCAATGCCCGCGCAATCTCAGCAATGTGCCTGTTTTTCCGCTCAGCAACTCCATTTTGCTGCGGAGTGTATCTGCATGTGAACTGTCTCCGAATACCATTCTTCTTCAAGAATTCAGAGAACTCATTGGAGAAGTACTCTCCCCCTCCATCTGACCTTAGGCACTTTACATATTTTCCTGTTTGCTTTTCAACCAAAACTCTGAAATTCTGAAAGTGAGTGAACACCTCACTCTTCTCTTTCATGAAATATACCCACACTTTCCTTGTGTGGTCATCAATGAAAGTGACATAGTACCTGCAGCCTCCCATAGACACGGTCTTCGTAGGACCCCATACATCTGAATGCACAACATCTAGTGCATTTCTGCTCACATATCTGTTACGTGGAAACACATGCTTTGTTTGCTTCCCAAATTGGCATGCTTCACATATTTTCTGCATACCTTCCACTTTAAATTTTGGCAGCCCTGTCACAATTCCTTTTGTCTGCATAGACTTCAATCTTTGCACATTTACATGTCCAATTCTTTTATGCCATATGTCTGTGTCTGCAACAACTCCTGAACCATTTGCAAACATCGCAGCACTCATTTCAGGCATGTCTACATCCAATGTAAACATTCTGCCCACTCTGTTGCCTTTTGCAACCAACCTGCACTTGTCTTTGAAATCTTCAACATAACATCCATCAGGGTTAAACCGAACCTGCAAACCCTGCTCAATCATCTGGCCAACTAAAACCAGATTCTTTGTTATGTTCGGTACATGAAGTACATCTGCAAGGTACTTCACTTTGCCATCCTGCATAGACAATGGCACATCTCCAATGTGGGCAATTGGATGAGCAGTGTCATCCCCTATTTCCACAAAACCTGGTCTTTCCGGGTTTTTCATCTCCTTGAACCACTCTCCATGACTCGTCATGTGGTTCGAAGCGCCTGAATCCACATACCATACATTATCTTTTTGTGCTGCATCAACATTTTCAGACATGGCATTCACGACATGCTGCATAACAAACAACCTTTCATTATCCTCATTATTTCTGCTTGAGGATGCATAGTTGTTTTGCTGCACTTTCCCATTTTGCATGTCAGCCTGCTTCTTATAACATTCTGACTGCACATGTCCAGGCTTACCACAATAATAGCATTCACGTGCATCATTATATTGCCTTTGCCAATTTCCACGGCCTCTTTGACTCCCCCTGCCTCTGAATTTGCCTCTTCCACCTGCGTGTTGTTGTTGTTGTTGTTGATTCTGGGACTGTTGTTGTTGCTGCTGCTGACCATAATTCTGATTACCTGTTCGGCCACCTCCTTGACCGCGTCCACGGCCTCCTCTACCTCGTCCTCTTCCTGAACTCGTGTAGAAGGCCTGTTGCTCTGAACTGTTTTTGCTTTGTGAAGACTGTTGGTCTTCACCCAAGCTCTTCTCTTCGATAATCAGCATAGACACCAAATCTGTAAAGTTGGGAATGTTTTCCCGAGTCTGAATAGACGTCTTGAACGCCTTGTATTGTGGCCCGAGACCACGTAGACAGACTTCCACCTTGTCATCATCATCTACTGACACACCAATAGATGCAAGGGATTCCACAATACCCTTTATCTTCAATGCATAGTCATTCACAGACATGCTCTTTTTCTCCACAGTATGAAGTTCATTCTTCAACTGTATCTTACGTGCCTTGGTATTTGTTTCATAGAGCTTTACCAAGGTGTCCCACGCCTCCTTGGGGGACTTGGCATCCTGAATATGCCCAATCATGGTGTCCTGTATACTAATGGAGAGCCAATACATAACCTTCCTGGCTCCTTGGTTCCAGTCTTTGAACTCTTTCACATCTGCAGCAGTCGGATTTATATCCGGTATCTCCGGTGCCTCTTCATGCTCACCTTCTATGTAGTCCCAATAGCCTTTTCCCATCAGGAAATTCGTTAACCTGAACCTCCAAGCATGGAAGTTATTCTTGTCAAGCTTCTCAGCCACAATCTGAGTTATCCCATCATTTGACATCTTGCCAAACACACAATTTCACCAGAAACTGCACTCTGGTTTTTCTGCACAGCGGTACTGTAGTACTCAAATGTCACAACCAGTGACTTCAATGTGCATACATACACCCAATGGCAACTGTAGACCTCTTTGCAGCACCCACAGTGTCTGCACAGTCAATCTGTCTTCCTGCAGTTCGTAAAACAGAGTTCTGCAGAGAATCAATGACTTACCCGCAGTGCTCGAAATCGCCTGCTTATCGAAAAACGGAGGTCCAGACGCGCCCGAAACGCGCTTTCGGCCCGAAAATTTCAGTCCAAAGGACTATATAGTTGCCCTATAGCTTTACTCCCGCGAAGAAAGCTCCTCAATCAGAGATCGTTTGCCGGTGCCTCCCGTAGAGCTCCCGACAAGGGTGTAGTCACCAACACAAATAGGGAAGAGTAGTTGCAGCTCTTACCCTCGTACCGCTTCCTGTGGTTCTCTTGCTTGCAGCTCAGCCCTTAGCACGAACCAGGCTCTGATACCATGAAAAGATGCAGGGGGGGAAGAGAGCTTGAGCTCTTGCAAGCACACACACACACTCACAAAACCCTAATAGAGAACACACAAGGTGAGAGGCTGAAAATCTTCTTTATCTCTACTCAACACTCAACACACCATATACAAGAATAAGAGTACACAATAATATGGAAGGTACTCAACCAATACATACACGGGTTCTCTATAGTGTGAACCCGACTAAATGAGCTGGCGCTATAACTATGCCAGTCTCTAGAGTGGCTGTCACACAGCCTGTCATCCCACTGGCCGCATATCACCCAAGATCTCACCAACCATGCCAGTGGTGTAAGTGTGGGGCCTATCCCCCAGGCGGGTCATCAGTGTCCACCGCCTCACTAGAGCTCGATATCTCAACAGGCAGTATGTACTTCCCTCACATATCCACAAAGACATTGCTAAATATATTATATTCAAATGTTCTCTTCTTATTCTTCATCTTCTCTAGTGGAATAGATCCTTCAATGTGTTCATACTCACCTATTAGGTTAGGAATAGCCAAGTTTTCTTGAATTCTCACCTTACCCACAGTATATGGCCTCCATCACCTCTTGTGGCTTCACTAAATTATGAGAATCATGAAAAACTTCTTTAGCAACCATCTTATGAGGGTGAGAACACTCTAAAAGCCTAAGCATCTCAATCACATCATGGTTATTATATAATTGATGACTTGAGCATAGTGATCATGTCAACTATGTTCTCAAACCTTGCAATGTTTCAAGAACACTCTAAAAGCCTAAGCATCTCAATCACATCATGGTTATTAATTGATGACTTGAGCATAGTGATCATGTCAACTATGTTCTTAAAGGTCGAACCCTGCAATGTTTCAAGATAGCATCGAGCTAGCTCCATCCTTTTCTTCCTAATGGTCCCTATCTTTGCCAAGTTTCCAACATTCTTTATTTTTAAACAAGTTTTTTACATTGCATCCTAAGCCCAAGGGGAGTGTTTTTGTGGTAGTTAAATTGTCTTCAACATTCCTTCTTTGACTTCTTGTTATGTTCTCTCATTTCAATTACCTCTTCTTGAGATGATTGAAGGAGTGAATGTAGTTCATCCACCCTCTAGTAGTGGATTTTAAGATCTTCTAATAGAAAATCAACTGTCTTACCAAGCCCTTGAATTCCACTTGGATACACATTCCACCATCATCTCAATTTGGGCTCGATGGCAATGAGCAATATGAGCTTAGCGGTTGAGACTTGTGGAATAACCCAAGAAACCTGCCATCACGAATTGAATGAACAACATCATGCAAGGTTTCAAAGGGATGAGGCTTTACGAGTGGATGGGTTTGAGGAATACAAGGCTCCTTGTAGTGAAAACTTCTCCATTTAACATAATTCTTCTCCAACATCAAGTTGATATGATGCCTCTTGTTTACATTGGGGATGTTGTTTCAATTGTTTTGAGGTTCTGTGTGGTGGAGAGATATAGAGAGAGATATGTAGCAAAAGATGGTGTGGCGAAAGAAGGAGCTTGAGACAGAGAGAGAGAGAGCTATGGAGCAAAGATGGTGGAGAAGGAAAGAGATTGAGACAGAGAGGAAGCAAGAAATCTATAATGGTGTCAGGTATAAGAGAGAAGAGAGAGGGAGAGAAAGAAAGCTATGGTGGTATATGCAACATTGCTAAGTCCTAGAGAGTTAAATATATGAAGAAAGGAGAGAGAATGGTGTCAATAATGAGAGGAGAGAGAGATAGAGAAATAAATCTATGGTGGTCTACATCATGGTTGGGAGAGAGAGAGAGAGAGAGAGAGAGAGAGAGAGAGAGAGAGAGAGAGAGAGAGAGAAGGAAGATTCAAATCCTCCCAAAAAAGGTGTTTTAAAAAAACACCTTTTTGAAAAGGTTTAAAAAGTTAAAAATCAAGGGAACCACCTTTTATTATCTACCCTCCAAGTATAATAGGGGGGACCAACATTTTATCCACTAGCTCCCAAATATAGGGGTGATAGTGACACTTTTTAGGCTAATTACTTTTCACCCCTGATTAATTAACTTAACCACTTCCGGACCATTTTTCCTCCTTTTTGGCCCTAATGGAGCATTCTAAATGAGAGAGAGAGAGTTCTAGAGAGAGTCAAGCCATAGTGAGATATGCTGGGGAAAAGCGACTACAAAGTTTTAAGAGGACATAAAAATGTCTTAGGAAAATTGAATGTCCATGTATGAGGATATTTATTCAAGGTTTTTCTATGATAAAATATAGGTGAAGCCCTACAAAATTTGGCAAAAGTATTATTTCTTTATGAATACATGGTTTTGGCATGAATGTATAATCTCACAATGGAGTTTTTGCACAAAGAAAGAATTTTATGCAAAAAGGAGTATAACTATAAAATGAGTTTCGTGGGCAAAATGTGCATTCCTTCCCCTAAGATTAAGTGCAAAGCGAATTGGGAAAATAGGAAAGGTGAAAGTTAACAAGAGATATCTCATATAAAAGTTAACAAGAGATACCTTATATAAGTAAAAGGGTAGGTTAACAAGAGATACCTTATATAAAAGTTAACAAGAGATACCTTATATAAGTAAAAGGGTAGGTTAACAAGAGATACCTTATATAAAAGTTAACAAGAGATACCTTATATAAGTAAAAGGGTAGATTAACATTGGGTTTATCCTTCTCAAAAGATGATGTAAATGTCAAGATAACTATTATGGAGTAATATGTGCACCTCAATAGATAAACTCAAAAGCTCCTTAAAAGCTTCTAGGATCCATGTAATCTATTAAAAAGTTAAATACTTAAATAAAGACTTTCTATATGGCTTTGTCTTTGTAATAATCAACTACTGGATTGGAATAAAGTTAGAGCCACATTATATGTGGAAGGTATGTATATGTTAAGGCTACTGCTTTTCTAAATGAACATAAAATCTAGCCCCAACCATTTTCAAAAACCCTCTTGATTAGCCCTTGCTCCTTTTTCATACAAATAAGAAGTTTGTTTGGTAACCATCCCATGGCACGAATGTGGCTCTATCTATTGAAACCAAGTAGTTGGAGAATGCATCTCATAGTAGGTTTTACACAAGTCTTTCCATTAAAAATGTAGTTCTACCTTTTTAATAGGCCTTCAATTAATGTTTCTTACCTCTCATCAAAAGACATTTACTAGTGCTAGGGTTAATATTACCTTTATATATTATGTATTCTAAACATCATATTTATAAAACATATTATTATAAAAATTTAATTCTTTATAAATATAGCATACATTTGGTTCTACACAAATATATCATACCTTTCAAGCATATTTAGCTAGCCAAAAGAGTAAGAAATAGAAGTGGTAGAGTACAAAGCAGTTTAAAATTGGTAAAATTCATAGATAGATAGATAGATAGATAGATAGATAGATAGATAGAGAGATAGAGAGAGAGAGAGAGAGAGAGAGAGAGAGAGAGAGAGAGAGAGAGAGAGAGAGAGAATGAAATGAAATGTTATATTAACGTCTTCAAAAGGACAAAGTGACCTATGAGACCAAAGTTACAACCATGTGACATCTGATACACTATCTAGAAAAGAAAAGAAAGAACTAAAGGTAAGTATCTAGCCCTACAATACATCAGTAGGGAGCATCCGGAAAAGCAGCAACTAGGGAGAGTGGGAAGCTAATGCTACTAGTCAAAATGGGATACATGAGTACATGGATACATGAATACATGAATATGGGGGAGTACATGAGTACATGGGGTACATGAGTACATGGGGTACATGAGTACATGGATACATGAATACATGAATATGGGGGAGTACAAAAGTGAAAGTGAGTACAACAGTATATGGGTAGAGTGGTAATCATCCTAGGAGCTCTAGCATGGGTCTTTGTCGGATGGCCTGGATATTTGCCATAGTGAGATGCCTGGTCGAACGAGCCCGATGCCTCGCAATGATGCTCTGAATCCTTTGGTGTAGGCACCGTCTCCGACACCATCTCCGATGTGAGGATCCACGAGCCCTCGGGCATCTCGATCTACCTAACTAGATAGCTCTCTTAACTAGAGTCCCACGGGGTGCCCACTGCTGGGCTGTCGACTATGTGTCCTCTCGAGTAGTCCCTCTAAAGAAGTCAGTAATCTGTCTCTGTGTGAACTCCCTGCCAGTCGGGCGTCTTCTCCAGATAAGAGAGAGAGAGAGAGAGAGAGAGAGAGAGAGAGAGAGAGAGAGAGAGAGAGAGAGAGAGGGGGGGGGGGGGAGGGAGGGAGAGAGAAGAAGAAGAGGAGGAGGAGGAGGAGGAGGAAGAAGAGGGAGGGTAGAGAAAGAATAACCTTCCCAAGAAATGCTACCAAACTCCAAATTGCTCACCAAAGATTGAAAATTGCATTCTAATTACTCAGCAAAATCACACACCATATGGTACTCCAATACCAAATCCCCTAAGATTCTCACATTAGTTGATCACCTTAGTTGATTGTACAAAAAGGAAGTTGTCAAACTGTGAGACCCCTCTGCCCCCTCCGCGCACCGGATTCCCGGTTGCTATAGCAGCGGAAGTAGCTTCTTCTTGCGTGGGGCAGGGTTTCCCACTCGGGGCCTCGCCCTCGAATGTCCGGACACGAGACTAATCTGGTGGTCATTCCAAACCGAAACCGAAACCGAAACCGAAACCAAAATCGAAACCGAAACCGAAACCAAAATCGAAATCGAAACCGAAACTGGGAAAATTTCCCTTGCCCGGAAAACGGGGACGATTCCACCTTTTTGATTTTCTTAACAAATTTTCTAACGGGGTCAAGAGACTAAACTATCCTTCACCTGATTAAACCAGATAGAAGGAAAACTATTAAAGACTTAACTTGAAGAAATCAACGCTTTTTTTCTAACCGCAATCAGGCACAGCACAGCCGTTGACCTAATCATTTGAGAAGTCTTCAGGTTTTTATTTAACTACTTGAGTCCTAAGCATATTCCTATTATTCAATTTCATTATTAAAACTCCACTGATTCCAGCCTAACCCCATCCGGCCCATGGGTTAGCCACCACCCAACCAACTGGAATTAGTAGAACCAGACAATTACTCACCCACCCATAATTGAATGCCTTTCTTAACTTTTGCTTTCGAATAGAGATACACACACACACTCCTCTTTAAAACTTTAACTTATAAAATAATCCATTGACAAACAGTTATTGGTTACAGATGTCATAACTCAAAATTTCCATCCAGTCCCTTGTTTCTAAAAAAAAAACAGTATCACTCTGGACTCTCCATTGAGACCAGTTATAGTCAACGAGATCCAGTAACAGATTACAATAATCATTTGTCCATCATACAATCTTCCATGACATACGCATGGGTGTCCTAGGCACCGCAAGCCCGTGCATCGCCTGATCAGAACCCTCCAGGATCCTCCTTAGGTGTCCTGGCACTTCACTCAGGGGGACCGCTTCGTCGGTCCTCGTCCATCGTACCGAAAGTGCACCATTTTAACCGTACCGAGGCTGGTCAAGACCTGGGCATGCTTTGCCGCGTGAGCTATCCTTTGAACACTCCTCCCCGCCAACTGTTGTAACCAAACTTCCCTTAGAAAAACACATACCAAATGCTCCTTCCAGCATTCTGGCGTAAGACAATCCTTTAAGAAAACAAGGTTTCTATGCAAGTTTTCAGTTTGATTTTCTTTTGAATACAATGAGTATATCTTGAATCAATATCCCCAAAACTTCAAGATCGTAATACTGAATTTCAAAACAGAATTCCTCGAATTTTGTAACCTTGATCCACAGATCAATTCGAAGGGTCTCAAACTTAGTTTCAGATTTGGCGGGAGATTTGAGAGTATTTTCTTGAACTAGTCACATCTTCTTTCCTCGAAACTGATGAAAGAGTTTGGTCTTGGTCATAGTCTGATTCAAGGTTCGAGTCTAATAAGATTTTTCCTTAACTATCTTTCTCGAAAAGGTTTGATAATTCAGTTACTAATTTACTGAATTTCATTCATTAAATATTCACTTAACTGATTTCTAAATTAATTATGAATTCCGATGAAGAATAAGTTAATCATTTATCTGGATATTTCGATCTCGATAGATTTCTTGAATTTTCTTTTTACAATCCATGAGAGTATAAAACGATAGAATTTTCTCTCTTAGAGTATTTACTTATTCATTTATCAATTTCTCATGGAATTTAAACAAAGAATTAAAGAGAATTCTAATTTTGATATAAAAATTCTTTATGCATCTATTTATGCATAAAATCAACTTCAATGGGAATAACACTTTTATATAAAAGAAAATCTTTTTATGCATAAAATCAAATTTAATAGGAATAACACTTTTATAATAAAAATTTTCCATTATGCAAGTGAAGTGTGCTGACTACAACACCCTTTTATTTCTTTCTTTTTTTGGACTTGGCTACAACACCCTTTTATTTTATTTTATTTTTTTGTGAGCTTGGTTAGAAATTTGAAAGTACATTACTCACACACACATGGCTTGGAGGGGGAGATTTGAACCAATGCCCTAGTAGTCTACTACATGCACGAATGAGCATCCAGGCCGCTTGATTTTTGAAGGGTACCCTTCCCTTCGTGAGAGAGCTGGTTACAATTTTAGTCTTTTTCCTCACGTTTTGCTGCGTAGTGCTCGTGAGAGAGAGAGAGCTGGTGGGGTTAATTATACACTCGTCAATTAATATACACACTCAACACAGATGCAGATGCAGATGCAGATGCAGATGCAGCAACGGCTCTATTCTCGGAAGGATTTTTATGTGCCACGTCTGCTGCTCTGCACGTGGAGGAGGCTGAGCTGGCAGCTCAAATCTGCAAAAGTGACTTGCCCGGCTAAAGGATATTTCATGTGCCATGCATGTCACCTTCAATCGCAAAATTTGAAGGTATTTTCTTTTTACTTTTGAAGGTAAAGTGGCATTGTACTCGGGTTTTTTCCATAGAGTTCCACTTTCCTTCTTTGTTAATGTTTATAGAAGTGCTAGCATGCATGTCTAAGAATGTGAAACATGTTATTTTAGTCATCCTAAATAAGAGCCCAAACTACCAATAAATTTGCCCCATGTTACCAAGCTAAGAAAATTTAAGAATCTTCCCTCACGCCACTCACATTTTGCAAGTGCAAAAGTAAAGCTCATATTTTGCTAGTGTAAAAGTAAAGTAAGAATCTTTTCCTCACGCTCACTTTTTGCAAGTGCAAAAGTAAAGGTAGAACAAAGTAAATAAGAAGTCTTAAAAATTATAAAGTTATTTGATTTTTTATCTCATTATCTCGCTTAAGTGTGACCATAATCAATAAAATCATTTCTATATAGGGCAATCGTGAGAGAAGGGACCGAGGAATGGAGGGGTGAGGTTTTTCTTTAAAGCATTGTGTAGGTGCCTTAAGGGTGGGCATTATTGAGAGATGTGTGTGTGTATGTGTGTGCATGCATTTGCGAGCTTCATTATTATATGCCTATGACAAGGCACCACCTAGTACCATGATCACAACTAAGAGCTTCACAATGAAGGTGGGTCATTGCATGTTTCTTAGTGAGAGGGTGACTGTAAGATTCCTCCCCAGCCCCTCAAGATGTCCAGCTTCTTCCCCTGTAATCAATCCCCTTTTCAAAATAATAAAAAGATCTTGTTTCTATCTGTTTTGGTTTAGAGAGAGAAAATATTCTAGAGAGAGGTAATTCAGTTTTTAGATATCTTTGGATGGAAAAATATCCTTTCTTATTAAAATAATTTTTTCCAAAACAGAAGTTTAAAAAGAAATTCCTAAGGTGCATTAGAAATAAATTATAATATGCACAAAAGACCTTAGCCTAAGGGTCCAGATTTTCTAAAAAATTTGGATTAAGGTTCTGAGGGACCAATAAGATTAATCCAAATGTAGGGAGGAGATAAATTGAATAATAAAAGAAAAACCCCCCAAAAATGAGTAAATGCTCACATAAGATGAAGAGTGGACTAAGGACCAAGGAAAACATTTTAAAAACTGAATTTTGACACCTCAGAGTGGGGATTCCCCCTCATGAAGGAGGCGCCTTTTTTCTCATCATTACTCCCAATTTTAAATCAATTAAATGAGATATTTCATCTCTCCTATTTCAAGTCTAGTTTCAAAAAGTAAGCTGAACTGACCTAGAAATGGTCAAAAATTGACCAAATTGATCTGGAAAATTCTAGAAACAGTTTGCTTGGTTTGAGGCTCACTTTTTCCTATAAATAGAAGCCTCCCCCTTTGTAAAAGCTTAATAGTGTTTATGCACTGTTACTCTACTCCTACCTAGAGCCACTGAATTTTCTTGATAATTTAATTGTTTTTGACTTAATCCTCTCCAAAGTAATTGGTTCCAAACAAGAGTAGAACCCTCAATCCCTCAATCCCTCAAGCCAAAGAAAGCTTACAAACTCCATGTAAGCTAAATTCTTCTTACTTTTCAATTTTAAATCTATGGTTTTCTTGATTTTCTTGTTTTTTATAGTTGATTAAAGTAAATTCTGATGCTATGTCTTGATGAAAAGGCCATTCTCTTCTCTTCCTTACACAATTCAGCCTTTCTTTATCCTAGAATGATTAACAAAAAGATTGATTAAACTTTTCTTATTGTTTACTCTCTTGGAAATTGAAAATTGTGTAGATTAGAGTCCTTTACATCTAATTGGGGTTAATAAAAATTGAAAATAGAATGTTAAAAATGAGAAATGGTCAGCCATACAAAGGAGGTTATGGCAAAATTTTTGAGAATTTTGTGGAAAAGAAAGTTTATTTTTATGTTATTCCAAAAGAGTAATTCCCACCGTTCGTACATTCTAAAAGAAATATTCTAATTTATTCCATGTAAATATTCACCTATGAATATGCATGGATATCACTGATATTAATTATTAAAATTAATTTCTATGCATAGAAAGATGCATATTGAAATTTTTTTTATTATAAAAGTGTTATTTTCATTGCATTTAATTTCTATGCATAGAAAGATGCATAATGGAAAATTTTTATTATTATAAAAGTGTTATTTTCATTGAATTTAAATTCTATGCATAGAAAGATGCATAATGGATTTTTTTTATATAAAAGTGTTATTTTCATTGAATTTAATTTCTATCCATAGAAAGATGCATAATTTAAAAAAATTATTATAAAAGTGTTATTTTCATTGAATTTAATTTCTATGCATAGAAAGATGCATAATGGAATTTTTTTTAATCATAAAAGTGTTATTTTCATTGAATTTAATTTTTATGCATAGTTGGTAGTAGCAGCTTGCACGACCTCGGCCTCCCTCTGACTTACACACCTATAGCCTTGCTGTTGAGCCTAAAATAGGCAAATTCCTTTCAATTACAACGGGGGATGCCCTTTTCATTAGTGATTGCTATCCCCCTTCCTATCAAAATAGTTGTGCTCCATCTCCCCTCTCCAATGTGCACCCCGCGCGCGCGCGCGTGTGTGTGTTTACCTTCCTCCCCCATCTATATATACCTCCATGCCCATCTATCTCGTTCCATACTTTTTTTTTTCAACTGGCCTTTGGCCTAAGATCCTCCCATAGTTACCAAATTTCATGTCCGCAGCCATAGCCGCTCGTAGGCGCTTATGCCGCGCCAAGGAAGCACCAAGGGGGGTTTTGAACCCAGGACCTCTTGGTCCAAGGCAAACACTTTCACCACTTGAGCTATCACCTCATTGGCTATCTCTTTCCATACTTACCTTACTCCTTCCTTCTCTCTCTCTCTCTCTCTCTCTCTCTCTCTCTCTCTCACACACACACACACACACACACACACACACACACACACACACACACACCTTTCTATGGCTAGGTTCATGATGTGGCATAGGCATTGTGAATGGTTGATGTGCTTAAAAGTCATTGGACCAAAAAGCTATCAGTGTGTCCATTCACAGTGAGTGACACCACCACTTGCATTGTATTTCCCACCAAAGAAATCATTTCTAACTTCACCACACGGCAAAATGTCTGCACACTTTTTTTGAAATGTGTTTAGCGTACAAGTGTTGCATTGTAGGAAGAGAGGGTATGCCAAGTCAAGTTTATAACCTCCATCATTAGGAACATGTTGAAAATTTATGATCTAGGAGTTAGGAAATGTCTGTGTGAATAGGATCACATTGATTAAAAGGCATATTGTGCTCGATAAAAAAATCCGATATAGTATCATTACATTTTGTAGACAACGTTGGTCGTGGAGACTTTATTTGAACCTTCTATACTACTTTCATGTTCAACAGTTTCCTTTACACACACTTTCACTACATGATATGATTTAACACGTGACATAGCAACATACAATTATCCATGTGCGAAAAATTATGTGGCCAAAGAAACTCCCAACACACTCAATGTTTGTCCTTGCTTGGGACTTATTTATTGACATACCAAAAGCTAGCCTCACAGGAAATTGTCTCGTTCTCATGTCAAAAGGTAATTGAAGCATAGTTGATATGAATGTTATCCCAAGAATAAAGAACCTGTCTCCAATGTTTGTACATGTAATAATTTCTGCTTCTATCACTTTTGAGTGAAATTTCTTACATATCAGTTTGGTACCATTACAAAATCCCCGCCAAGGGCCCAAATTATGAAGCAGCATGATAGGAGTATTTATCTTTAAAAGCAAGCGATGAGAAGGGTAACCACCACCTAAGTTCAAACTGTTCAAGTACTAAATTGGATACAATATTCCATCATTCTCAGAAGAAAAAACTGAATCTACACTGAGGTATTATCTTTCAAGATCGGGTAATGCACTCAAGGCTAGTTCATTGATCTCTGTTTCTCACTGATTTTCCTCTCAGCGGAATGGCAAGATAGCAGTCTGGGCTATCAGACTAGTCAGGTAATGCCGTGGGAGACATGTAGCCACCGCTAGAGCTGTAAGATTCCTCCTCAGCCCTAAAATATGTATAAGCTCTCACCTCAATCCCCTGTAATCATCCCCTATTTCAGAATCCAAGAAAATATTGTTTTCCCTAATGTTCTAGATAGAGGTAATTCAGAATTGAGATATTTCTGGATACAAAGTTTCTCCTAATATCTAAGATGAATTCCCCTGAAACAGAAGTTCAAAAAGAAATTTTCAATGTGCATTAGGGATTAATTTAATATGTGTATTAAAGGCCTTAGCCTCAGGGTCCACATTTTCAAAAAACATTATATTAAGGTTCAAATAAGGTTCCAAAGGGCCAATGGGATTAATCCAAGTGTTGGGAAGACAAAAATGCAAAGAATAAAAGAAAATATCCCAAAAATGAGTAAATGCTTACATGAGATGAAGAATTGACTGAATACAGGGTTTATTAGTAAAAAAAAATGGGATATTGTAGTAAAATGATGAAATTTTGACACCTCAGTAAAGGAGGGAGAGCCCCATCAAGTAGGCACCTTTTTTATCACCATTACTTGGTTTTTTTAATTCAAAAAAATGAGATATTTTTATCTCTCCTCTCTCCTAGTGCAAACTGGATTAAAAAAAGGGAGCCAAACTGATCTTGTCCAAATTGGGTCAAAAACTGATCCAAATCTTGTCCAAATTGGGTCAAAAACTGAAGCTGGAAGCCTCTAGAACCCAGTTGGACTGATCCAAATCTTGTCCAAATTAGGTCAAAAACTGATCCAAATCTTGTCCAAATTGGGTTTTTTCTATTCTTCTCAATGATTTTCTTCTTCTCAACCCCTCTAAAGCTTGAGAAGCTTTCAATGGAATGGTTTTCTCTTGAAATCAAGCTCTCCAATGATTCATAATGTTTAATTAGATTAATGCTAATCTTATGCCTAATTATAATATTTTCTTTAAGAAAATCTCTCTTTTGAAAAGATTAATCATCTTTATGATTAGATCCTTGTTAGGAGGATGGTTCTCAATGATAATTTCATTATCTTAATCTAAACTCTAGGCTTGACAAGCTAGAGAAAAGGATTCGTTATTTTTATGATTTTTTAATCTAGTAAAAATGATGGTTAATTCTTCTAAGCTTGATTATGAGTAAGAAAAATCATATTAAATCATTCTAAATGAAAAATCATATTAAATCATTCTAAATTGAAAGAGGGCTATGCTAACATTTTTAGAAATGAGGAATGGTTATTTTAGAATAATCAAGAGATTTATTCATAATTATGCTTATATGTATGATTATAATTATGTTATGTATACATAGTTAAAATTTTATTTTAATTTCCCATTACAAGTATTCATTTTAAAATAGAAAATTGAACATTGCCAGTAATTGCAGCGAAGCTATGGCAAAATTTTCTAGAAAAAATATAAATCTTATTTTTATGCATAATTTTAATAAAGCAAAAAGAGGAATTCCTATCATATTCTAGGTATAGATATTTTATGCTAAAAGAATGATTTTTATCATATTTATGGAAAATACTTTTATAGTATTTATGCATAATTATTTAATTAGAGAAAAGAGGAATATTTGATATATTTATTTCCATGCATAAAAATTTAGATGCAAAAAGAGGAATTCCCATGATATTCTAGATACAAACATTTAAATGCTAAAAGAGGAATTTTTGGCATATTCCAAAGTATGGGTATTTTTATTTATTTAAAAGAGAAATTTTCATTGTATTTTAAGTAGAAAAATGCCTAAATTAATTTTGATGTTAAAGATAAGTTCTCACCATAATTTCATGTAGGAAATTATGGTATATTAATGTTGAGGATCAAATTGATGAAAAGAATATTTTAAGATATTTTTAAGCAGATAAATCAATAAAATAATGTATACTCACAATTGGATTATTAGAAAAAGAGTTATTTTTATAAAATCCCATTATTCTTAAATAGATCTATTTATAATTCTATTGTAACCAAGAAGGAATGAATTTTCATAAAATTGAAATTTTCCCTTACAGTTGGAAGTCACCGTAAATTTATCAGTTAATTAGAAGAAAAATTCTTAGGAATCAAAGTTAGGATTAAAGTGACCTATTTTTTGTTAGACCACGACCATGAGAATGGTGGGCCAGTAAGATACTTGCTTATCTCTCGAATCTAAATCAAGCAAAACCTCATGACCAATTTCAAATCTTCGATACTACGAAGAATAGACTACCAGCGCCTCGCCTGAATTAGAGAAAGATTTCCTTAGACCAAAATCATCGAGAAATGAGTTGGGAATTCATTGAAATTGATTGGTAGATTACCTTGTTATGAGATTCATGATTTTCATTAAGAAAGTTTGGTTTGTGAGAAAAAGGGTTTTGTGGAATCAAACTCAAAAACGGGAAATTCTTACTTGCATAGAAACTATGTTTTTTTTAAAGGGCCGTTTTACACTAGAATGTTGGAGGAAGCATTTGGCTTATGATTTAACTAAGGAGAGATTTGTTGTGCAACAATTAGCGGGGAGTCTCATAAAAGGACGTCACTCGCGGCGGCAAAGCTTGCCGAGGTCTTGACCAGCCTTGGTATGGTCAAAATGGTGCGCTTCTGATACGATGGGCGAGGGTCAACGAAGCGGTCCTTGAATGAAGTGCTAGGACACCTAAGAAGGATCCTAGAGAGTTCTGACCAGGCGATGCATGGGCTTGCGGTTGCTAGGACACCCATGTGTATGTCGAGGAAGATATGGATGGACTGACAAGGAATTATCTATGTGAATTAGAACTTGAAATTGGATCTCGTTGGTTGACTAGTTGGTCTTCAAACGGAGAGTCCGAATGATATTTTGATTATAAAACAATGGACTGGATATTTTGGAGGATTATGATTCGAAATACTATGGTTTCATTTTAAGTCTGCTTAAAGACAGCTAAATCTGTAAAAGTCAATTTCATATTGGGTGCATAAGTGGTGTGTCTAAATTGTATTTTGCATGAGTACCGGCTAGGGGGCCTGGGAACTCTTTTCCCTGGTACCTGGGACAAAACTCAACCAAATTTTTATATAAAGGGATCCCACCAATACAATGGTTGGGCGGTTGGGTAACCCATGGGCCGGTTGGGGTTAGGTTGGATCGGTGGATTCCTGCAATATAGCTAGATACGTTCAAGTTGCGTTGGTTAGAATAAGTCCCAGGAAGATTCTTATCATGTGGGAAAGAATCAACGGTTGTGCCTCGCTTATGGGAAAAAAAAGCGATGATTTTTATGAACCAAGTACAAGTCTCTTCCTTGATCTGGCCATGTGACCTACGGATTCGGTCGGATAAAAAAGAATAGTTGAGGCCTTGACCCGTTAGATAAATCTTCCCTTAGATGATTTTCCTAGTGGAATCGCCCGTGCCTTCTGGGTGAGGGAAGTTTTTTCGATCTCAATTTCAAAGGAACCGTCTGATTAGTCTCTTGTCTGGACATTCATGGGCTAGGCCCCACATGGGAATCCTTGCCCTGCGCGAGAGGCTGCTGCTTCCGCTACCAGCGCCTCGGAGGAGGCCAGTTTCAGAGGGGGCAGGGGTCTCACAAGAGCTTATGGAGTCACACACCAACTTTAGAGTGGTCATGGGACACTTAGAACCCAAATCACCCTTGGAACTTCTCACATTCACACTCTGCTCTCACACGGCTAAGTCACTCCATGTACAATACTGAGGTGGTGCTCGCAACATGGAAGGTGGTCAGATTGTGCGCTTTGCCACCACTAAGTTGCTGGGCGCAACACCTGGCATGCCCAGTGCTGGAGCTTCTGCTCCGGAACCTGTTCCCTTTGGCAAAATTTTCTTTGAATTTAATAAACATCTCTGGCAAAATTTTCTTTTAATTTAATAAACATCTCTAGCGAAGTGTAGTTTGGAACATATACATTATCAACATAAGTTGCGTGCTTCTGTATCTTCTTTAGTTTTGTCGCCTACTCTCTTGAACACCCAAGACCTCTATGGTCAGTTTGTGGAGTCTGTATTCAAACACTCTCACCACTGGTTGGCGTGGGGTTTTCCCTAGGATCTTCTTTTCTTCCATTGGTGTTGCTTTCACTCTCGACTTGTATAGCTTCTTAGTACGCTTTCGGCGGATGCTTTGGAAGGGGGCTTTGTGCTTTTTCCGCATTTGGGTCTCAGGTGTTCCACTTCTAGACATCGATGCTGCTTGGTGATTGCATCCTTGGTTGGAGCGATTTCCTCCCCTCCGGAGTCTGAGAGAGAATAAGAATTGAGAGGATAGATGTTCCAGAAGGAGGGGTTTCCTGATGAGTATGGATTTTATTATGTCTGCATTTTTAAAGTATTTTGGTAACTCCTTGTTGTCCTTCAGTATCTCTGAGAACATCACATGAGAGGCTTCAAAAAATGGGTTATCCATGCTGGCCCATGGAGTAATTGAGCTATTAAATTAGTCGGTCTTTAAGGCACTCATTTTCTTTATTCAAGTCTTGGTTGGCGTCCTACAACTTCCGGACCTCAATACCTCTCCATGCTCTTCTTGGCACACCAACTGGCATCATCTTTGTGCCTTCTGTGGCTAGTTTCGCATCAGCACCTTGGCAATTTTTGATTGGAGCCTGGTGACCTCTTCTCTTTCTTCCCGCAGCTCCAACTTCCATTGCAATCTCATTTTTTGGGTCTGCTGCACTTTTTCCGCCATTGGTCGTGCCTCTTCTATGTGCCTCTAGAGGGTTGCTTTGTATTCTTCCCAGTCTCCGGGCCTTTCTCTTCTGAGTTGGTCTTTGTTTTCCAAATAGTGTTGCATTTTCAATTCAAGGGCATTCAGCTCACTGATTATGTCCATTTCAAAATTTGTGCTTTTCTCTAACTTTCCTTGTATTCTTTTGTCTATGTTTTGGCTTTATCTCTCTCTTAATAGGCTTCTCTCAGAATTTCTACATATTCCTGGGTGGGTGTGACATCCTGCAATTGTTGTTGTAATTCCTTATTTCTCTCTGCTAGTTTCTTAGCCTCCTTCTCCTAGTGAGTTGCTTTCCAAGATATGTCCTTCAAGGCTTGCACACCAAGCTATGCTCCTCACTTTCTATTTGTTTCTCCTTTCTAGAAGTGCTTGGCTTGGGAGACACTTGGCTTGCAGGCTGCTACTTCTACTGTTGTTGCTACTGCTGCTATTGTTGTTGTTGCTATTTTTTTGTTATTGTTGTTGTGGTTGTTGTTGCTGATGTGGCTATTGTTGTTGCTCCTTGTCTATATCATCATCTTCATCTAGGTCATGAATGACCTCCTGAGCTTTACAAGCCATTTGATTTTGTATTTCAACCAATGCTTCTAGGGCTTGATCCCACACTCTGCTAAGTCTGGCCTTTGTTGTTTTTATAATTCTTGTTTTAGCAGTGAGTAGAACGCACATTATCTCTTCTTCCTCCTGGTTCTTTATTAAGGCTTGGACCTCCGGCTGCCAACATTGTAGTGCTCTCCACAACACTTCTTCTTTAGCCCTTGGATGGTGTCACCCCAGACCTTGGCTGCCTTTTGGGCTTCTGCTAATTCCACCCCAAGTCTCTCCACCTGAGCCTAGAGCATGTTTTTCTCACTGGTGAGGGTTCTGATCTTCCCTTCATTCATCTCTTTTTGCTAGACCAAGGCTTTTTCTGCCATAGCGAGCTTGTTCTACATCTCCACATTATGCTGAGCCATGATCTATGCTTTGTTCTCCAATTCCCTGGCTTTGGTTGTAGCTTTTGTGAGCAGCTCATGTTGTTGATGATTCAGGGTGCACATCTGGTGAAATAGTGTTCCGGGCCTTTGATTCATATTCCTCCACTGTAGTGATGGCCTGAGAAAGAATGTTCTAAGCCACGGTCATCAACCCTTTTTCCATGCTCAGCTCTGCTGAGTGGGGAGTTGCACCTCCAGCTCTTCAGGTAGCTTTGGGTTGTGGCTCGGACCTTCCTACATTTTTTGTGCCAGAGTTGCCACCCAAGGCCGAAGTTTTGGTCGTACAAAAGTTCTGCCCTACAGACATCTTGCTCTTCGGTGCTTCCCATTCTCTCTTTTTCTAATGTTCTCCTTCTCTTTTCTTTTTCTCTTCCTCCTCTTTTCTTCTCGTGTCTTCTTCCTCCTTTTTCCTTCTCTCCTCTTCCAGCTTCCTTTTCTTTTCTACTTGTGCACCAGTAGCCTATCTTTCCTCTAGTTGCCTTTTCCTTTCTTCCATCATTTTCTATTTCTTTATTTCTTCCGGGTCTGGCAACAACTCTTCATCCACTCTGTGATTTCTCTTTTTGTTGGCCATTCTTCTTCATCATCCACATCATCTTTGAATGAACTGAAATTCACTTTGGTGGACTTCCAGGATCCTCCAGCTTCGTGGTGTGAGCATTCCACATTGGATTCTTCGGACTTGAGATCCACGGACCTCACAGCTTGTGTGATTGCCCTTAAGTGTGCATGCATCGCTATTTTTCTTTGGTTCATGTGGCTGCTCATTTTGTCGAATTTTCCTTGTAAATCGCAGACCAATTTATCTTCTCTCTTGCTTGTGCTGCTCTGAGAAGCCTGTAGTTTATTCAACATTCCTCTGGCTTTCCCATGAACATCACATTTTATAAGAAGAAGATGAATTGTTCTCTCCGAGTCTCATCTGCCACATCCTTCATTTGGTGCATGTTGCCTATCTTCGGGATCTCTTCCTCTACCTTGGGCTTCATGTTAGTGTTTAGCGCACCATCCATCGACAACCCTAGTGTGTGATGTACTACGAGCTCTGAGCTTTTTATGGGATCCTTCCCCTCCATGTGCACAATGTTTGTCTCCAGAAACTGATTGATCATCTTGCCTCCATCCTCCGGATCCTACAGGTCCTCCCACTGGCAATTCAGTAGCTTTTCGAAGCCGCACTTCCTCGCCCACTCCTGGTGTTCCTTCTTTCTCATGTGAGGGACCATTATCAATATGCAGAGGCTTTTTTATGGCCTTTTATCTGGCCTTAGAGTCTTGCTGACTTTTAGCATGGCTATATCTTCTGAGAAAGTGTTGTGAATTGTTCTGAGAAGTGTTGTGAGCAAGAAAGCAGGTTGAGAATGTGTTGTGAGCAAGAAAGCAGTGTTGTGAGCAAGAAATCAGGTTGAGAATGTGTGCATTTTGGCTCCTTGTGCTCTTTTTTGGTGATGCTTTTTTCTCTTTCCTTCCTTTCTTGGGGCGTTGTCATTTTTGATTTCCCAAATTTTGATGTGACTTGACCCTTGATTCGTATCATTCTCGCCGTCTTGGCTCAAAGTCATTAAACTTTGCTCGTCGACTCCACGCTTTACCGTTGCATGTGGATTTTTAATAATATTATGACAGATTTCCTCCATGCAGTCACTTATGCCAACATCGTGGCCATTTGCATTGGTGATGTGGATCTGGATGGCGTACACTTGGTTGTTTGCTGACCTGGCCTTGTTTGGTTATGGCCATTTGCATTGGTGACATGGATCTGGATGGTGTACACTTGGTGGTTTGTTTCTTTGCTGACCTGGCCTTGTTTGGTTATGGAATTGTGATCTTTCGCGGACTGGCCACCCTTGTGGGCTTCTTCCACGGTATATTGCTTCCTGGATTTTTTGCGTCAATTTTTGCTGGGTGAGATCATGCCACAGCAGATGCTCAAGATCGGCTCCTTGTCCTCTGCTTGTTCTTCTTTTGCTTTCTGTTGGCCCATGTACTTTCTCATCCTGAGACATTCACTATTTTGGGAAAAGGTATGCCATCTAAGGTTTCTAATGTAAAGGCATTTTGACTGATTGGGTTTTTCACCATGAATGGCCCTATCCACCAGATCTTGAATTTTCTGGGGTGCGATCCCAACTTGGAGTTGTAGACTAATACCAGGTCCCCTTGCTTGAAAATTTTGTGCTTGAGATACCTGTCAATCTAGGCTTTCCTTCTCCGCTGCACTATCTCTCAGCCTATAGTGAGCTATGTTATCTTTCTTCCTTCACATATTCTATGCTCCAGGGACTCCTCCATTGGTAGATTTTCTTGGATGATCACTCTCAGACTGAGCACCACAAATTCCATGGGCATTATTGGCCTCCAGCCCATAAATTAGTTTGAATGGCGTTTGTCCAGTTGAGGCTTCGTAAGATGTGCGGAATGCCCATAGGGCAGCATCTAGCTTCTGGTCCCAATCATTTTTGTTGGCATTTATGATCTTCTTTTAAAATTTTTTCAGAACCTTGTTGGTAGATTCCGTCTGGCCATTACAGTGTGGGTAATAGGTTGAAGACTTCTTCTGATTGATGAGGTACCTTTCCATCAACCCTTTCATTACCTTGTTCATGAAAAGTCCATCGACAATCCATGCCTAGCAATAATATCCTTGAAGAGGAACTTCACCACCTCTTCTACACAATTGCTTTTCATAGCTGTAGCTTCCGGCCATTTGGTGAAATAGTCGATTTCCACAATGATGTATTCACACCTGCTACCTTTCGTGGGTGGCTTGATTGGTCCAAAAAAGTCTAATCCCCACTTCATGAATGGAAACAACGGCAGTATGGGTGAGATTGGAAATCTATTAGAATCACTAGGTTGACCCATCCGTTGACAGACATCACATTGCTTTGCTTTGTTGTTGGCATCCTTCATGACCGTTGGCCATCAGAGGTCTGCTTGGAAAATTTTTCGGACTATGATTTCTCTGCCCATATGTCCTCCGGTTATGCCACAGTGTGCGTCCCTCAATACCGCTTGCTGCTCATGGTCCGAGAGGGACACCTTCATAGAATCTGGTTTATGCATCTTTTTGTAGAGCTGCCTGGTAATCATTTTGAAGTTTCTAGTCCTCAAGGTGATCCTCTTCTTTCTGTTAGCAATGTAACCTTCTGGGAATGTTCCATCCTCTAGAAACTATATCATATCATAATATTAGTTCTCTTCCGCTTCTATAGTTGCTACTGCGAATAGGTTGGTATCCAGGAGTTGGTCATCTACTCCATCTAGAGATGGTTCTCTGGAATCCAATCTTCTAGACAAAAAGTCTGCCATTGCATTTTCTTTTCTAGGCATGTGTTGGATGGTGAATTCAAATTCTTGAAGCAGGAGCATCCACCTTGCCATCTTCCACACCAAAAAAGCTTTGTTGACCAGATAAGGGCTTGACGGTCCACATGAAAAACAAATTTGTTTCCCAAGAGGTAGTGTTGGAACTTGTTCATAACATTTATCATTGAGAGAGCTTTCCACTCTATTGTTCTGTAGTTCCTTTCTGCCCTTGTGAGGGCTTTTATTGCATAGTGAATAGGTTGCATGTACCCCTCTTACTTCTCCTGCATCAGTGCACTGCCCACTGCTTTGTCTGAAGCATCTACATATACATGGAATATCTCATTCCAGTTTGGGGTGGTCACCACTGGTGCACTTGACACCATTCTCTTTAGCCATTGGAATGGCCTTTTGACACTCCGGATTCCATTCATCTTTCTTGGTAAGTGCATAAAATGGGTTGGCCACATGTACTAAATATTTTAAGAACCTAGCATGCCACTTAACGTTACCAAGGAACCTCTCAAGTTGCTTGGTATTATCTGGAGAAAACATAATGAATATGGCCTCTGCTTTAGCAAGATCTATGGCCAATCCTTAGGCTGACACTATGTGTCCTAAATAGAGTTCATGATTTTATTGCAAATGCACACTTGGCTAGATTTAGCTTGAGCCTTGTATCTTTGCAATGCCTTAAATGACATATGTGCTTTCCCTTATCCCCAGATACACTAAAATCATCCACAAAGGCTTTCATGAAGTCTATCCAGGTAATCATAGAAAATATCTTGCACCATTCTTTGAAAAGTAGCCAGTGCATTCTTTAGGCCCGAACATCAGGACAGTCGTCGCCAAAGACACCCCATTCAGTGTGATGAAGGTTGTTTTCTCCCTAGCTTTTGGCGCCATTTTTACTTGGTTATACCCACTAAATCCATCCAAAAATGAGGACATTTCCTTTTGCGCCACCTCATCCAGCAAGGATTCCATGAACGGAAGTGGAAAGGGATCCAAGGTAGTTGCGGCATTCAGCTTGCGGGGTAGTCCACACAGATTCTGATCTTCATGTTCTTTTTGGGGACTACCACAATTAGGGATATCCAAAAAGATTTCTCTATTGACATAATGAAACCCACTCTCAGCAATCTGTCAATTTTTTCTTTGACTTGTTTGGCATAGTTAGGGTTCATTTTGTACCTTTGCTGTCTGACTGGTATGGCTCCTTCTCTCAAATTGATGCTGTGCTGGAAGAATTTAGGGTCAATGACCTCCATGTCCTCATACGACAAAGTAAAGACATCCTGGTATTCCTTTAGTAAGAACACCAACTCTTGCTTGAATTCTTCTAGTTCTAGACTAATCTTCACCAGCTTTTCTTCTTTTTCATTTCCCAGATTCACCTCTTGTAGTCTGTCTGGGCTTACTTTTGTGGCATTTCTCTTCTGGTTCTCTTTTTGCTTCTGAACCCAATCATGGATTTCTTGCATTTCTCCTCTTGCTCTAGATTCCGGGCCCATTCAACCTCTTTCAAGACTTTCCTGCATGGTTTTGCTTAGTTTTACTCTCCTTAAGCCCTATAGCTTTGCAGAATTTGATTCTTTTTTCTTCATTTCTTTGGCTGCTGCTTCTACTTTTCCACCTTTTGCTTCCGCATAGTGTCCCATCACTTCATCTACATGTAACATGTACAAGGGCACCAAATCAAGATGTTTGCGGAGTATTCTGTCCTCTTCATCAAACATTTTGACATATTGAATGTTTCTATGTGAACTAGCCTTTGAGCAAGTTTTACTGATCCCCTTATACTGGAAAGGTCAACACGAACTTTCCACTTCCCCTTTCTGATGGAGATTCTGTTTTTGCCCGAGTCTTGCTTCACTTTTTCGTGTCTCAACCACGACCTTCCCAATAACACCTGGTAAGACTCAGTGTGATTTTCAATGGTTATTGCCACTAGGTTGACCTTGAAGTCTACTTGTTTGATTTTCATATGGACATTGTTGACAATTCCCTTGAGAACAACCATTCTATTATCTGCCATTCTTATGTTAAATGGAATGGGTTCCCATTTGAGACCCAATTCTACTGTAGTTTCCTCTGTAAATGACATTTACTCCGGATCCACCATCCATCATTGATGAGAACATTGTTGAGTTGGATTGTGACTTTGGCCACTTCATCATCTTTGGAGAATGGGGGTTCCTCAGCTTACATTCTACTACATTCCTTAGTTTCTTCTTCTTTGGAGTGTTTCAATTCTTTGCTCAGTCCTTCAATGCCTGCCATCAAGATTTTAGCCTTGAATCTTGGGCATAAATCCAACACTTGTCTCAATAGGACCTGTTTGTCTAGCACCATTGATACTACATTGGTTTGCAACCAATCAACACCCTTCTTGCTTTCTTCCAAGCATCTTTCATTGTTGAGCTTTGCGTGCATCTTATGGCTTGCTTCTAGAAGATCTGTGATGGCTTCACATGAGCTATCCTCCTTCTGCTTGCCTTGCCTTCTTTCTATTTCTTTTGTGGCCTTTCCATGGAAACAAACAAATCACCCTATTGAATAAAATCAAACATCATCTCTTCCATCAGCAAACCATTGTTGACAGTACCAATACTTAATCTATCAGGAATAGGCAATCCTTCAAAATTATGTAGCTGTTTTCCATATTGTTGTAAGAGGTCTTACATGTGAAACAAAGCTTGATTCTTCGCTTGACAAACACCAACATCAGCACACCCTCTCTGCAAGCCATGAAAAAAATCATCTGAAAGTTCGATAGAGACTTTGTTCCAAAGCTGTCCGAGAGATAGAGGCTCACAAAAAACTAGTATAATGGCAAATAGTTGACGTAGTTGGAATCATGTTTTCTGAAATGCACCTTCTTGAAGACACATATACCACTCATCATCACTCTCCAGCATTCCTCTGGCTTCACATGCAGCCTTAAAACAGGGATACAAATGTCCATTCACTGTTCGTACATCCTCAAAAAATTTATAGCCTTTACACACTGTGAGTAACATGCATAGGTAAAATTGCTCACTTGCACACTCGGGCTAACATTATACATACATCCAATCATCTTTTCTCTTTTTTTTAAAGTCCATGATGATCGAAGAGCTATATTCTAAACCCACTTGCAAGGAAAATCAACACATAGCAAGCTATTTGTATCTACATGCAATTGATTAGCTCTGAACCATTCAATGAGAGTAGTTCTTTGGTTTTTGTCACAACGAATTACATTACGTAAATCATCATGGTCATTGAATATCACATTATTTTGCATCGAAAGATAAACATGCAACCTTTGTATATCAAGCTTTTCATCATGCGAATCGTATTGGTATGAGCGCCAGCATGCTTCTGACGCAGACACGTACCATGCATGTAGATATTGACTAACCCATCAATAACCCCATATGTATCTGGCAAATCTATAGTAGCTTTATCATGTCCTTTGTATACATACTTATACAAATACTTCACTGCTGTAATGGTAGAGCATACTTCTATGTTAATATGGGCTTTGTATCTCATAGAGAGAAAAGGGTTATATGGCACAACCCATTGACTATCCACCCTATGATCCTTTACTTGGATGAAACTACCATCGTCTCATCGCACTGTGTAGGTTGGATATCCATTTTCATCAACAATAGTAGTCTCTCAGAAAACTTTTGAGAATAACGATGTTTATGACTCCTATTAACTATGCAAGGAGAGCGCATATTTAGTTTCCCACATGGTCCATGGACATTACAATGTCCACGGACCATGTGGGAAACTAAGGAAACATCATAACCAGACAACATACAATGTCTGTTTACTATTGTGTAATTCAGGAAACATCACCTTATCAAGAAGTTCAACACATACCAACATATCATAGTGAGCAATCTCACTCGGTTTACATCCACTTTTCAATATCAATAATATATATGCATGTGGTAAGCCTCATTTTTTAAATTCAATAATAACAGACACAAATCCCACTACCCTTCCAAATAATTATTTTTTCACCAATGAATGCATCATATCCTTATGCTTCTCATAGAAGACATGTGATGTCAAGTCACGGCAATCTTAGGCTGCCTAACCCAATAGTAAAGCATTTCTTATTTCATCCCACTTATGATTACAAGTAAAGGTAATGAAGAGGTCAGGTTTACCCATCTTCCTAACAATTTCCATTGAATCCTCATAAAATTGATGCATATATCGAGGCCCCCTAGTGTATGTAGATGGTAGAACTATCCTACATCCAGCACTGCCGCCAGAGACTCTATTAACCCCATCACTTATATTAACCATATCTACAAGCCCTTGGTACACTTCAGCACATGCAATACTTTTGAGTTATTACGTATCTATACTAATCTTGATTCTTCTATGCTACTATATACATCAACAATTTACTATTATAAAAGTCGAACACCATGCAAAGGCAGGCATTTGTATCTTCCCTTATTTGTAATCTATATGCATAATATTACTGTTGAGTTACAATCTTTATCTCTTCATTTAAACCTTGTTTATTCCTACCATGGAGTGGAATTCTAACATGCCAACCATCCTCTCCTTGAGGAAACAGAAGAATATATAATAGAGGTATATATAAATGATGCAAGTTAGATATTATTTTTATAGCACCTATGCGAGACATTATTTGAATATCTCTATAACCTACATGAAAATCATCTCCTTGACCCGGCATGATAGCAGCTACCTCACTTTCCTATAGGAACCAAGTATTTCCTTAAGGTTGATCGAGCTTTAGTGTGATGACCATTATTAAATCTACATGTGGACTTAACTACAACATTTGTCTCATTGTACGAAGTCCACAGGCGTACGGATTGTGTTCAAACATCATTGTTTGCAACCTTTCAAGAACGTTATGATTTAAAGAAGGCATCCCATGAAGTCTATTCTCCAATTCATGCTCCGTATCACATACACATATAATTGGGAAAATTGAGAAGACTCATCTCGTGTTTCATTAGGTATTAAAGAAGCAACATGATGATAGGTAGTACCATGGATTCAAAAATTAAATACTCCTCCCTACTAGTGAACTGATTATCCAAGTGAGCACCCAATGAAACAAATGCCAAGGCATTGTTATAAGAGCATATATTCTTCCTGTATTCCTTACTTACATTATCATTACCAACAAGTAACAAATCAACCAATGTAGGAGGAGGATTTTCCAAAGGCAGTAACAAGATATTCCCACTTGCACAACAATGTCTGCCCACATATTGTCGAAGCTTTCTTGACACCTCACATTTCCAAATTAGTGCACCACAATAATGGCACTTATAAGCAAGGGCTCCTAAAGAGTGAAGAGTACAATCTCCGAAATATACCACCATAGTTACTGGGTGCTTAACATTATGAGGAAATGAAAACACGTCTTATATAGTGACATTTGGATTTAATACCTTTCACATCATCAACAACATAGCAAATAGTACCAATCTCATCTACAGGTAGCTCATTTAAATCAAAAGAAACTATGCCTTGTGCCATATCTCTATGTTCCTGAACATTCTGATGTTCATTGATATGTTCTTGAATGATCGTAGCATTGGGAGTTGCTCTATACCCATAACTAAGTGGATTCTAGCATAGAATTCTCTATGCTCCTCCTCATCATCAACCCTTCCAAATGTTTTGATTTCATTTATATTAAAGTACTTCGTTAAATTAGCAACATTTTGTTTTCGAATACAAGTCGACACATGTGTTGCATCCGAAATTTGAAGCCTGCACATGTGAAGTGCCATCAAAGACTTGAACACTTCTATGACACCGCAGTCGGGGCCACCACATATTTTGACTGGCCCAAATACTAGAGAATTCATATTTCTCTTATAATGGATTATTTTACATGTGTGATCACTACTTGTATATGAAAGGCATGCCATGGGATACTAAGGCTAGAGTTACTAGCTAGGACAAGGTGTTTGTACTAGTGTCGACAGTCTTCAATGCATAGGACCTCATTTTTAATATCGGCCGGCCAAGTGTGAACATTATGAGCCAAGTATAAAGGTAAAATTGTAACTCTAAATCCTCATTCTTGTATGCATTCTTACATGCACTCTTGTATGCTCTTAAGTAAAGATAGTGCTCTATTCTTCTCTCTAACCTTGCCTATCTCATGCCTTCAATGCTTGTGTGAGTGTGTATTAGGGAGGGAGTGAGAGAGAGAGAAGTGGCTACACTTGAGGCATGGGGATGGCGGCTTTGTTGAACTACTTTGGCATGCTTCCATTTATGTAGCTAACATGAGGAGTCCCCGATTCAAGCAAATAGTAGAGGTAAGTGAGAGTTGCCTCACTAATGCATGCATGTTTCCCATGGCATATTGGGTTTGGTTTGGAGTCTAGGCTCCCCGAGGCATGAGAGAAGAGTCCCATTGAGTGGCCAAAAGGCTCAACAATACTCCGTTAAATTAGCAACATTTTGTTTTCAAATACAAGTCCTTGTGCATGAACAATTACGGCGAGACAAGTGCGTTGCATCCAAAATTCGAAGCCAACGTACTTGGTTCAAAGTATATACAACTCGTAACCATCTTCGACCTCCTTTGAAAAATAATAAAAAAATACTAATTTACATTCTTATATCAAACATATAACATAATATTACCTTATTACATTTATTCTACTTCAAGTGTCACTATCCTCACGTATGATCTTGGACGTGTATAGCATGCATGTGACTCTACTCTCAGTGAGACTTCACACAGTAGCAAATGTGATGTAATTATTAGAGAAATTTATAATAAATAAGTGTGTCTAACATATAAAATCCATCTCCTTATAACACTAATGAGTGAGAATAAAATAGAAAGAGAGATATAAAGACTTTGAGAAAATAGAGAATTTGTAATTATCACCATGGAGAGCCAAATCTGGAAAGTTGCAATACAATTTGTTCCTTGAACAAAAACATCATTACTATCACAAAACCTCTAGGAAACTATCATGTTTTCCAACATATGGCTCATCTTTTTTGAGTTGATTAACTATTAGGACTAAAAACATTAAAAAAGGATCGTTTAAGGATTGGATTAAATTTCTTAATCAAAGTGATTTAACTAAAATAGTAGAAACAAGTATCTATATTAAATGCGTCTCTTTTACCTGTATATAGAGGAGAGTGTTTTTAATATGCCATCCATCACGTATCTATAGTCTTTAATTCACCTATCCTTTTGGCGGCCCTCTCACCTTTAGTACACGTTTTCTAAAATAAGCTAATTTCAAATATTTGAATACATAACATTCTCTCTTCTATAGGGCATGACGGGAGTTTTTCCCTCTCTTTTCTTTCTACTGTCTTTTTTCTCTCCCCACCATCTCTTGCTTTCTCTTTGGATCATTTTTATTGCTCTACGGAAACTCTAAGAGTTGATCCACACTTAAAGAAAAGACACCATATCAACTTAGTACTCGACAAAGAATATTGCACCTGGAGAAGTATTCATCACAAAACTCTACATGATGAGGCTGAAGCTCAAAGGCTACATGTAGAAGGAAAGAAGCATGTAGATTTATGGGTTCAAGGAGGTCTATACCCGCTTAACCCATCAACTAGTAAGCCTCCATCATTTAGCACCTTACATGATCTTGTTCGATTCATTGGGGATGGTAGAGAAGGTTTATTTGGATATTTCTCAAGATTGAATAATGAAGCTACTATTTTCAAGCAAACTATGCTTGGTGTGTACAAGCAATCTATTAAAGGACTAGAAGATATCATGATCTCACAAACTCAATGTGTAAATGAGTTGGAAAGGCTACTTCAGTCATCTTAGGAAGAGGTAACAAAGCTTACACAAACTAACCGAAAAATTGTAGGAACATGCACTCCAAAAAAACCCAACTAAAAAGCACTCCTTTTGGGTTAATAGTGAGATCTATACAATTTAAAAGTGTTACATGCCTAGCCGCACCTGGGGGTGCGGCTAGAAACGGATGAGGCTTTCTCGAAGCTACATGAAAAGTGTGGGAGGTTTTTGCTTGGACAATCCTCTAGATATAATTTTTATGATCAAATCTTCTATAAAAAACAATGACATGATTGAAATGCTCAAGATCTCGCAATGTGTAGGGCTTTGAAGGAAGATATTCAAGGAAGTTTGCAATGACTTTCGTGACTTGGTCAAGCCTGATGAGGTGGTGGAGGCATGTGACGGTTTCAATAAGTAGAAAGGGATACAGAGCCATATCAAAGCTACTCATCCAAGGTATGAAGCCTCATCGTCTTCATGTGTTCGGCTTACCCCAACCACATATCGTAGCAATGGTACGGCACCAACAAAATTTGGCTATTCCATGGTTCATAGGCCCAATACAAACACATTGACAGTTTAATGACTATAGAGAAGCAAAAAAAAAAAATCAGTATTCAACTACGACATATATAATAACATATTCATAGATGTTAGAAGGGTCCAATCAGCCATGGTGAAGTTCTATCAGGACTGTGAGGGTAATCTTATTTTTGTTATCAAGCTTGATGAGGCACAAATTCTCAAACATCAAAAAATGGAAAGAATCAGTATAGGGATGATGAAAAAAGCTTTAAATTATACCCAAGGTAGGGAAAACCAGCCATTACATAACGCACAGCCAGAGATGGAACTATGGTACCTAGGGGTAGCTGTAGTACCATATGAGAGTCACGATACTCTCAAATGGTTGTTTTGGCACACATACATTCCAAGCGTTCATTGATGCTCAAAATAAATGAGAGATGCTTGATGCGGTAGGAAACTTTACAGTTGAGTGGCACATGAGTGTCGACTTGAAAGCATTGAAGTGCATGTATGGGGTGTGTGGTGGTCCTAGATGTGTAAACCCATGCCTCTATTACATGGCAATAATGAATAGTCCGAATTGGTACAACCCTACAATGGATTGTACAAAGCCTCCATCCAGAGACAAGACAAAGCAAGTAACTGGTGATAAAGACCAGACCAAGGCTAAAGGGAAATCAAAGACCAGGAGCAAGGGAAAGTCAACAAAAATAGCCGAATTCAAGGATGAACCATGTATTGTGCTAAGGATCCCAATTGGGATCCTATATAGCTAGAGAGAGTTCACATTTGTAGTTTACATGCAGAAATTAGAATATTGGTTAAAGCTTCATCTTGACTATGCTCATTCCATTTTGCCATCATCAGAGCTATCGGATGCATGTTTAGAGCAATGTGAGATTTTACTCTCTAACATGGGCTTTCATGGTGGAAATGTGTAACTTAAAAAGGATGCCAAGAAATCAGGTACCACTGGTGATGTTCTGGCAGATGTGTCAATGGGAGGAGCCAAAGCTAGGAGGTTCTTGTCAAACTATGAAAACAAACAAGTTACATCAGTATGGGAATGTTGGGAATCTCTATGCGAGCACACAACTAACCAAGCTAGTGATCCAAGGATGACAAAGCTTCGTATGAGGGTCTGGATAGAGCTTGATAATTTTATAAAACTCTTACGTAAGTAAACGACTAAAGACAATTATGCAAGTCAGTTTGAAATAGCAATCAAGATGCTTGTGGAAACAATTGTAGCTACCTGGGAAAACAAGGACATAACCTTCTACCTAGTAAGACTTTTTTCTTCATGTAATTTGTACATTGACTAATTAATATGATATAAAATGATTATTAATATATTTTTTTAATATGTGAAGCATAACTTGTTTGTACATGGCCCATACTTTGTGAGGAACCAAGGGCCTCTTGCTACATGGAATACTCAAGGCATGGAAAAATCACACTATGCTGCACATATCAACTATTTTTGTACAACTCGACATGGTGGTGGAAAAACAAAAACAAATGCACTACGAGAACTTTTTAACACATTCTACCGAAGGCAAATGTAATGATACAATGAAATTCTTAAAAATCAGGTTAGTTTATACAACACAAAAATACTCACTGTTATTAACATCAATATATTATAAATACTCATTATGCTAAATAAAGTGTATCTTTATACAGGATGGTGATTGAGAAGGAGAAAAAGTCAAAGTGACACAAATTGTAATAGAAATTATTCTCAATACAAGTGGAAAAATACTCTTAAAAGAGTCTTCTTTTTTGCTTCAACTATTTGTCTTCGTCAAAGAGACTCCCCTCCTTTTGGGGGCTTTCTTTGGGCAGTTGTTGGCTCTCATCTTCGGATAACTGCTTAGCCTTGTCTTCTTCGCGTAGTTTGCCTCTATACCTTAATAGCTTTTGGTGTTGATAGCCTCCAAGAGCATGGGTATTCAAATCAAGAACTGCCTTTGTATACGTTGCATAACACAAAAAATACCCTGCCCTCAATGCCCACAACCCTCGTGCATATCCAAAAATACGTATAGCTTTCTCCTCTATTAGCATTATCTTTTCTGCATTGTGTTGTATCCTTCCATATCCTAAGTATGCTGACAAAACCTTTAAGGCCATCAATGGAATGCGTGGATCATCTGAATACTTTGCATGGTAAATTATTAGCACACCTAGAGGTATCCTTGAAATATAGTGGCTAAGGACTGAGTCTTTGCTAATAAAAATTCGTTTACCTCTACCTTGACCGAGAAATCCATCTTTATCTGCTATCTCAAGCTGTAAACAAAGAAGAAATTTACTTTACAACAATAAATATCTTTAAAATTTTTTATTTTTATTCATATAAGTATCTTTTTGTTCTCATCATCAACAAGTCGCCTATCCTCCCACAAGTCAATTGAACCTTGTGGAGGCATCTCTTCTTCTGAGCATGGAATCCTTGGTTGCTCCCTTCCCATATTAGAGATTCCCATGCTGTCTTGAATAGATTCAAATTCTTCCTCTGTGGGAAGAGTGTCTTCTTGTTCTTCAAACTTTTTTATGCACATTTCTATAGCCTTAGGTGCACTGATGAAATTTTTGTCTGCTTCTGTATCAAGCACTGAAAATTCATCAATGGCATCTAGATCCAAAAAATATGTAGCAACTTGACATCCATTTGCAAATAAACCAATACAATAGTCCTCCCTTATATTCAACAGCTTTTGAATATTTGTTTAGTAATACAAAACTCTTATTGTCCTTTAGTGGGAAGGATGGTAGCCATGGGAGAAGTATCTCCTTCTCTGAATCCTCTATAGGAACATCCTTTTCCTCTGGAAGAATCAAACTTGCATTAAAATTTATAGCATCAAAATCCTTGCTCATTATTGCTTCTTGCTTTTTATTCATGACCGTTTTCACATCTTGAATTTCTTCTTGATTTTTTGATTTCTCCTAGAAATGCTTCAGGCTAGACACTAGAACTCTCCAAGCTATTCCTTTCAGCATTTTAATTCATGATTGTACATGAAGATAGAAAAGGAGAACCACATGATGCTGAAGAACCTTACATTTCTTACTATATAATGAGAAATGCTCCATAGTGGGCTTCACATGGTTAGGAAGTATGTCATACTTTTTCTGTAATCTTCCCCTTTCTGGAGTTGTCTATGACAACATGCTGAGATGATCAAACCTTACACCCTCAATCAGAATTCTATTATCGTCTGTCAATGCACATAAAGCTTGCATCTCCTCTTCATAATATTCCTTGAAGTGATCAATCACTAAACTCACTTTAAATCTGACATTGAAAGATTCCCTATAGCAATCAAATAAACTTTCTGCACCTACAAGATATAGGAAGTCAAATAGCCTCTTTGCTGGTGTTTCTTCTGTCTCACAAAATCACCTTCATCACCCGAAGCCATCTCTTTGCAGTTAAAAGCTTTCAATAGTTAAGGGTTTTACAATAAAGAAAAAATTGTGAGGCTTAGGGGCAGCTATAAGAAGCTATGTTATGCCAAGAAAAAAAATTGTGAGGAAAAAGGATATATAACAACAAATTCTGGGGTCTGGAAAAACAACGCAATATGGGCAATCCAATTTGGTTGGATTGATATCCTCGCGCTGTTTTTCCACTGGACTATATTAGCGATATGACAGAGCTATATCAGGGAGATGAGGGGCAGCACAGGGTGCTGGGGCAGATCAGGGGCTGAGGCAAGTTAGGTCCTAAGGGCAAAGAGAAGACTCAACTATGTGTGCCCTGATTGCCTGCGAGGAGTAGAGGAGAGTGTTAAGATATGTGGTCCCAAAAATCACAAGGAAGAGGTAGGGAGTGAGTCACAACAAGAGAAGAAGCATGCACAATAGAAAAAAAGAATAGACTAAGGGTCTAATATCAAAGGTTGATTTGTATGGTCACTTGTAAAAGGTTAAGTCAATGGTCAAAAGGTGACACATGGAAAGCACAAGGTTGCACATGTAGTGTGAGCATTAATGAACACATGGTTGGCACTAGGGTGCACAAAAAGCATGGATTTGAGTCCTTCCCAAGACTATAAATATGGGTGTATGGAACTTGATTATTGCAATGACATTATGTGATTTTGAGAACTTGCTTTGAGTACTTGTTCCTTGATTAGCATCCTTATTAGTAGTTACTCCTTGTTAATTATCTAATCATGGATATGCTTAATTTTGATCCTCCATGGCCTTGGCCTAGATCCACATTTTTAACATGGTATCAGAGCTAACCTAGTTGATTAGTCACCTCATTAGTGTTAGGTTAGTGTATTAGCACAAATAATCAAGTAGATATTCCATCACTGAAAATTAGTTCATTTTTTTTGTTTAGGGTTTCTGCTATTCATCCTCCGCCGTCTCTCGTGCTTCCATTGGCTACCCCAACCACCACACCGGCTTTCTTTGCTTCTCCAGCATCTGTTCGCACCTTTGGGTCCACAAATCCAGCACTCCCTCCTCCATGTGAGCTCTATGCTATGTAATCGTCTTCAAGTTGCTACCAACACCAGTGACAATTGTCTGGTTGTCTTCTCTGCCCTTGCACCATGGTCAGTGTCGCATTGCTCATCCTACAACGACCAACCCAGCTTGACAGCACCATCAAAACCACATGAGCCTTAACACTTAGCTGGTGGAGTTGATGTGACACAAGGTGTGCGTAAACATAAGCGTTGTGGCCATAGGTGTGCGTGAAGGATGGAGAGTCGACCTTTCTACAGCTGATTTAGTGCTGCGACCCACTACTTCTGTTGCTCAACCCACTACTCACACACAAAGGCCCATCGTGCTTATGAAGCACATCTTGTACATGCCATTCTTGAGCATGTGTGCTATCTCACACTACCTCAAGCTCTGCTTCGCAAAAGTAGCGAGTTCGTCTGAGCAACACCACTTACTAGAAGGAGAAGGAGCTGGTAGCCAACTAGCCATGACCTGCAAATAGAAATCGAATGGTGCTCATGTTTGTAGCAACAAGATAACGTTTGCCTTTTTTTTAAATTAAAAAAAGAAAATTTAAAAAATCAAGGTCACCCTATCTATTCTTGGTTTAAAGAGTTCAAACAAGAGGCTATTCACATGGAGTAGAAAAGTTGTATGGGCATTGTACATGTCATTGTCATTGTGCTACATGAAGCTATGCAGGTTCTTAATGACCTCTGTTATGGTTCACCCTAACCCTCCTTGAAACACATCCAAAAAGACATTACCTAGTGAACCACAAACTGTCGTGAGGATCTTTCCAATGGCCGAGCTTGTAACCCTTGAGGTCTCCAAGCTCTACAACTCCTTGAGAAGCAATTCCACCGCGTCTCCCGCGAGCGTTGTCACATCGTCACGTTGCACTCTGAGTCCTTCTCCCTCCTCTCATCTCACTTCACTCACACACTCACTAGCATGCATTAGGGAGAGATTAACAAGAGGATTAGCAAGAGCAAGACTCAATTGCACAATGGGAGAGTGTATTATATTATGAGAGAAATTCACTTATATACATTGCCATAAGTGTTCACACTCACTTAAACTGTGGCGACCGAGCACTTTAGGCTCATAAGAGGCCTAATGCTATTACAATGACTACTCTCATAATATATCCATGAAGTACATCACTTATATACATAGCCATAAGTGTTCACACTCACTTAAACTGTGGCCGACCGAACACTTTAGGCTCATAAGAGGCCTAATGCTATTACAATGACTACTCTCATAATATATCCATGAAGTACATCACTTAAGACTTCATCCTAACTTGCTACCACACGCTCTTGGAGTGGGAATTGCCATAAATACTCCGTCACACCATTACAGGCACCCGTCCAAGTTGTAGCTTTGGACACTATTGCTTCATATCTTGAGTGTATGACCCTTTGGTGTATCTACCGTGACTCCTTTATGTAAGATAATGGCGGTAGCTCTTGTTAATCTTAGAATTGGATTAGCGGTAGCTCTTGTTAATCCTAGAATTGGATTAACATTCCCCCCTTTCTGATGGTGGTGATCATGTTGAAGACCTTTGTGTGGGGGGGAGAATGAACAAGCTTTGTCGATGGCTTTGATGTTGAATGAAGCTCAATGGTCTTTGTTCCTCTGGAGAAAAGCTAGTTAATAAATGAAGAGATTAGTGGTGTATTGGAAATTCCTAATGGGGTGGTGGGTGGGATTTTTTTGCGAATGATTTCATTTTTACATTTGCCAGTGAGTCCCCCCCTTTTTTTCCAGCTCAATTTGTTTTTGGCAATCATCGGTAAGGTTACATGTTATTTTTGTTAGTGGGGGCACTAAGAGATGCTAATAATGGGAGAGAAGAGAGAGAAGGATCCAGAGGAACGTAGACTTCATCATCAGAATGAGATGGTGATTCTCAGTTCCTCATTTGATTCATTGAAATGACATTCATCCTTTGAAGTAATTGGCTTGTGATGGTGTCCCTTTGTGTGGCAGGATTCTTGTCAAATGTTGTTGAGTAGGACCTGATCGTGTCTTCTTTTGTCCATGTGCTTTTTATGTTTTTATACATATTTAAGTGCTCTTATGAAGCAAATTTACATGAAGTACAAGAATTGAGTCATATAGACTCTTATTGAACTGCTCTGTGTTGAAATAGCGACTTGTTAGTGAGGATTGAAAGAATTATGTAGACTTGCGTGGCTAATATAGAGATCTTCACTAGGGATTGAAAATCATTGAGTTGTGAAGATTGTGGCGTCGTTTGGAGAGGTTTGTAATGCGAAGGAAAATTCCAGGTGATGGGTTGTACCATTGACCAGGCTTTCGCCCACCATGGCCCCCCCTTCCAGAGATGTACCTGGAAGTTGTTGATGGTGAGGCTTTGGTGCAAATATTCTCCAGTGCATGAGTATGGATACATACTCATGGAGCAATTGCTACATTAATTTAGCCCAAAGAATAGTATAAGCAATAAGCTTAATAAATATATAATGGCTATTGCGTGATATGGCTTAATCCGGGATAAGGCTTAAATTGTGAAAGTGCATGTTCTTGAGCTGTGAGATGGAACTCCGTGAATTGTAATTCCGTGAGATGGAATTCAGTGAATTTGCAGGTTTTGACCTCAAGGGTATTTTATTTTATTTTATGGGTCATCTAGGTCATGATGCGCTCATTTCTCACTTTCCAAAGGGGTGACAAGAGCATTGTTATTTTGTTCTTGATGTGCTCCTAAGTCCTTGTATTTGTTCTTGAATTTGTTTGCTGAAATGATGTCGAGCCAGTAGGGAAGACTACTGATTGTTTGCTTAAACAGACAAGCTCTTGTGTTGGTGCTGAATGCACGAGACTGGTTAAGTGATTTGCTTGCTGTTTCTTGGGCCTCCATTCTTGTCGAACTATAGGTGAAGTTGTTGGGGTTGAAGTCGGTGGTGAGGTTTTCTTCACATTATTCGATTTTGGCAACCATATGATGGAATTACCATCATAGTATCCTTGTTGTTGAAGTACATGCAGAGGCACCCATCTTACGAACACTGTAATTTGGTGGCCAATGTGCTTGATGTTGAGGCTTTCTTCTTTGTGCAAGCTTAGGAGACTTTGTGAGGCACTTGGGGACCCAAGCTTTGGTATTTCTTTGGTAGTACCCTTGTGCTTGCAGCAGCAGGGTTTTTGGTACCCACAGTTGTTGCATTGGTGGAGTTCTTCGAGGAACTTGCATAGGCTTTGGTGGACGGTGTTATGAAGTAAATTTTCTTCTTCCTTGGCCTCTGAGTGCTGTGTTGAGGAAGAGGTTTTGACTCTTGAGGCACCCAAATTTGATTGACACCTTCATAGTAGCCTTGAGCGACAAGTAGCTACTTCTCTACCCACATTTTGATACTATTAAGATATCGTGATTTTGGTATTTTTGGTGGAGTTTTCTTTAGGGTTGATGTGGAAGGTTTAGGCCCTCCTTGACTTTGTTTGGCGTTGAGGCTACAGGTTTGAGACTCATGGGCATTATTGATGATGAGGTTAGAGTCTCTTGTGGAGTGGCTGTTGAGACGAGGCCTTTGAGCATGTGATTGTCTCCTTTGTTGAGGTTTGTCGATGAAGATGCACAGGATCTGGGCCTTTCTTTTGATTTCCCTATTAGAGCTCTGGGAACTTCTTCAAGAATAGCTACTGATTGTGAGGTTTTGGCATCGAACTTCGTAGGTGAGGATGGGGTTGAAGGAGTAGAGGCTTTATCGAAGTTGGTTGTTGACGCAGATGGTAGGTCATTGTGTAGAGGGGCTTTTGTGGAAGAGGCTTGTATCCTTTTGCGTTCAGCATCATAGATATCCATTAAAGTTGGATCCTCTTCTTGGCAGTATGGTATTGTCAACTTTTTGTCATTGACCATCATGATGACTCTATCGTCGCTAGCAAAGCACAATGATGCTTGGGCACAGTAAACAGTCCATTTATGTCCCAAGAGATCAAATATGCTTCCAACACATAACCACAAAAAACTTGCACAAGTAAGGGGGTTAGTTTCAATATACATTGTATGTTCAAAGTACCCCATACATGGCATGTTCAAGTCTTGTGTAAAGGTAATCCTTTCAGGATGTGCCGTGAGTGTTGGTTGACCTAACAAATCCCATAGCTGGAGAGTCATGAGATTGTGTTCTCGTGTTGGATAAAGCTGTGCTTGATGTGTGGTGAATTTATTTGAAATTTCCAATCCCACCAAAATTCTAGGGATCTTTTCAGTAAGATATGTTGGAAGCTCCAGCTCCTGCAAGGTTTCTTCCTCCTGTAAAGCAATTGTACATTGTCTGCAAGAGTGTTCAAGGTGACTATTTGCATGGATTCATCTAGTGAATACAATGATTCACTTATCCAAGGTCCACCAAAGATGACATCATACTCAAGGGAATCTAGGGTAACATGAAATCTAAATTTCATATCGCCATCGATTGTTTGAGTAGTGTATCTAAAGTAACTTGAAACTTCAATGTTTTGTTCATTGGTTCCTTTCGCAAGACTATTGGTTGTAGGGATGAGTTTACGTTGTCCCAAATGACACCCAAGTGTCTATTGTCATGATGTTATGACTAGCTTGAGGGCTAATCAATGCGCGTTTACACTGAACATCATTGCCTGTAGGGAAATCCAACCATACCACGATAGAATCTTCCAAAGAAACCATGGGTGTTTCGGTGATTGTTTCAGCTTCAAATCTTGTGTCTGTTTCATATTCCCATTCACTTTCATCCTCTATTTGGGTCTCAGCTTTTTCAAGAGTACCCAATGCGTACACTGGCACACTTGGCTCTCTGACAATTCTTAATGATGATGAGGGCTGTTTGGAAACTTGTGAATCCTTATAGTTATGTTTTATGGAGTTTGTTATGCCCTTATATATAAGTCACGATGAGCCATTAAAGGTGCAAGTGCTGATGTGATGCTGGCTTTATTATGAGAAAAGAGCATTCCACTGAATGAGATTTTGAGAGACTGTTTTAATCTTGTAAGGGAATTATTGAATTCCTCACATGCTTTCTCAAGCCTACAATTCGCATAGTCTGTTTCAAATGACTCTTCTGTAGAGAGTATGTCTTCCTCTTGAAAGGGAAAGCGGTACTCCTCTTGAAAGGGAAAGCGGTACTCCTCTAGGCTTTGTATCTTGGTTGCTATTTTAGGTTTGGCATTATGAGGTTCAATCACAACCGGTGACCCTCTAAGACATTCAACCAAGCTAAGCATGCTCTCCTGAGCTTGCTTTTTGCGTTTCGCATCCATCATCATGTGATCATTATTATCCATTTGGGGTGGTTGGGTGGGTTCTAGTTTCTTGATGGGTCTATGTGGTGCACTGAGCGAAGAGTAAGAACTTGTTTCATCCTCACTTGGTGATATACTAGAACTTGTTTCATTCTCTGATTTTCTTTGGTTTGTCAGTTTTTCATTATGTTTACCCATGCGACAAGATCTAATTTTATTTTGGGTTTTTGTATCCTGTGTCACACATATGGTGAACCCTTTCACGGTCTAGCTTTTCACGGTGGACCTTTTCACGGCCTGCACTTTCACGGCCGTACATTTTCACGTAGCGGACCTTTTCACGGCTTGCACTTTCACGGCGGACCTTTTCACGGTGGACCCTTTCACGATCTGCACTTTCACGGCCGGACCTTTTCACGAGACGGACCCTTTCACGGCCGGATCTTTTCACTTTCTTTTTGAGTCTAGTAGGAAATACGAATTTTTCTTTTTGCGGGGAAAAATCTTTTGAATTTAAAATAAAAGGGGTATGGGCATTTTCCCAAAAAAGTAAGTGGGAATCAAAAAGTCAACCTTTTAATGACACCCCTTACACCCTTCATAAATGACCCCCAAAATGGACAATTTTGACAACTCATGAGCATCTACTCATTGAATGCTCATTAGCCTTAATGAGTTATGTAAAAAAGTGATTAAGGATTAATCCTTTCATTAATCTTTCCTCTTTTACACTAAGCAAGGACTCTAATTAGTAATTAATCCCTAATTAATTCACACAATTGAGCACATCATTGGATAGAACAAGGAAAGGTAATCTTTGTGCATCAACAATTGTGTAAATTAATCTAAATTAGGGGATTAATTAGACTCTTCATTATAGCCTCCTCTTTTAAGGTAAATTTAAGCAGAGAGTCAAATTTCTCCAATTGATGAAAAAATTAATGTGATTAGGTGTTTTGATGCATCTAGATGCTCTCAAAACACTCAAAAACACCAATTTCGACTATTCATATAATCCATTTAGACCCCAATTAACACATTTTCTAAATTTTTGGCCTCTTGAACAAGATTAATCACCCTTAATGACAAGAACCACTCCATTAAGAGAAATTAGTCAAATTCAAGGATTTTTTTATGGTTTCAAGAAAATTTTTGAAAGATTAAGCTACTCCTAATGCTTGCTAACACTCTAATCCAAATAATTTCAACAAAAAACACTCAATTAAACTAAAATTAATGATCTTAGATCTATGTTTAAACTAAAAAGAGCTAACATTCACTAAGAAATGCATTCTCTTGCATTGTTTGATGCAATGGATGCAAACTAAGCCTAATATAATCTATGTGCAAGCCCTAAGAACATGAAAACCATAAAAACAACAACAAAATCAACAAATTAAGCAAAAAATTAAGCAAAAAGCATTCTTTTCAAAAACAAAAAAGAGAGCTATTCTACACGAAATCTCACACAAATCACCATCAAATCCACATCTTTTTCATGGAAAACCATTAATTAGCAATGGGTTATGCATCGATTAGAGGCAAAACGATGGAAAAAGCCAAGGGATGGCTCCCCGACAGCGGCGCCAAAAATGTTATGGCTCACCCTAACCCTCCTTGAAACACATCCAAAAAGAGATTACCTAGTGAATCGCAACTATCGTGAGGATCTTTCCAATGGCCGAGCTCGTAACCCTTGAGGTCTCCAAGCTCTAGAACTCCTTAAGAAGAAATTCCACCACGTCTCCCGCAAGCGTTGTCACATCGTCGCGTTGCACTATGGGTCCTCGTCCCTCCTCTCACCTCACTTCACTCACACACACTCACTAGCATGTATTAGGGAGAGAGATTATCAAGAGGATTAGCAAGAGCAAGACTCAATTGCACAATGGGAGAGTGTATTGTATTATGAGAGAAATTCACTTATATACATGGCCATAAGTGTTCACACTCACTTAAACTGTGGCCAACCGGGCACTTTAGACTCATAAGAGGCCTAATGCTATTACAATGACTACTCTCATAATATATCCATGAAGTATATCACTTAGGACTTGCTACCACACGATCTTGAAGCGGGAATTGCCTAAATACTCCATCATACCATTACGAGCGCCCGTCCAAGTTATAGCTTTGGACACTATTGCTTCATATCTTGAATGTTTGACCCTTTGGTGTATCTACCGTGACTCCTTGATGTAAGATAATGGCGGTAGCTCTTGTTAATCTCGGAATCGGATTACCAGTAGCTCTTGTTAATCCTAGAATTGGATTAACAACATCATGCTATTTTCAGTATGTCGTTATGTTGATGAGATGTCATATCACAATGCTTCCAGTATGCTATGCTACAATACCATACATTATCCCATGTATGTGATTCATGAATGCTCATGGGTCAAGATGATGGATGTGCTCATGATATGAAGGAGTCACATGAGAAAGATGAAGACCAAGAGTTGAAAAATAATGTAACCCTTGATGAGACACGGCCAAATGAGACTCCAGCATCTGCATTGCAAGCTTATTGTAAGATATTTTTTGTAATTTTACTTATGTTCTTTATGATTCTATGGCTTATTCACATGTGTTGCGTATGTGATAGATGTTTATCCATTAACAAGCATTGCGTGGCAACCTGTGGAGTCATTCACCGGACTTTCGAAGCCATGCATGCTAATCTAGGAAAGTATTATTTCTAGATCAACCATCTGCTTTTTTCATTGATAAATAGATATTTTTGTACAACGTTAAGTATACTATCCTTACAAGACCAGAAGCTTATGGAAGACTAGAGAGTTTGGTTATACCAAGCCTAAATTCTTTAGATTGGGAATTTCTTGACAAGGGTACTCTATTAGCATTTAAATCCAAGATTGTCTTGGATATTCAGAAGTCTATGAAGGGCAGGAAGGATTTCTAAGAGGATTAGGCTATCATGGTTCATACCTCTTCATGTATTTGTGGCATGTTTTCAAGAAGTAAACATGAAGAGGACAAAAGCAATGTGGCTATCTATACATATGTCTAAGTCTGACTTGGATAATGCAGTTGGAGCATAATGGAAAGTGAATGAAGTCATCAATAGGGGTGATCTTATAAAATGTAATGCTTGCATTGAATCTCTGGTTATGACATACAACATCTCTTGGCAAACCTTGTACATTAGCTTAGAGTAAAAATAATGGAAAAAGAGTAGAGGGACTTGGATGCCATTGGATTCAGAGGAAAAATTAGTGCAGTATGACCGAACAATCAACTTGAGTGATGATGACAATAGAGCCGTCCCTATAAATACAAAATGGACATTGAGGGATGTGTTTATGTCCTTGGAATTTCTATTAGATGCCATACCATCGGACTACAAATTTAACGTAGATGGTATTATGGTGGGAAGAAGGTCCGAAAATACTTTTAGTTGCATGAAATGTTTACCCCCTATAATCCTAAAGTTTTCTTAATACAATATAATTTTTCACCTATCTATCTTGTCTTGTCGATTCATTTTGTAAAATAGTTATTCAACATTATTAAGAAAAGATAAATAATGTAAAATGAGAAACAATATATTTATTACAATGGTAGTATCTATACAAATTGGTTGGTTATAGTGTATGAGAACAGAAAACTATCTACTTTGGAGGGCCAGTGTCCATAGAAACCTTAGCCTCTTCGCCTTCCTTGGTTGGCTTGGGCTCCGATTTCTTAGACGTTTTCTTTGACTTGGCATCTTTTTCCTTAGATTGTTTTTGTTTTCGAGAAGCCTTTCCCTTCTCCGTGTCTGTCGTTTTCTTCTTCCTGAATTTCAATGGAGACATCATAGGTCCTTTCCTTTTCGATGGCTTCTTTGCCATCATAGGTGGGTTTGATGGTGGTGGTGGTGGTGGTGAATATGGATCTACAGGAATATTCACATGATTGTCGAGCATTAGTTGGATTGCCTTTGCTCTCACCCACCAAATGTATGTGTTTGTATAACACAAAGTTGTGAACTAAAAACAAATTATCATGACCAAAACCTTAGTATATATTAGGATATAAAAGTTTAAAGAAAATATTTGAATTTTTACAACTCTTTTTGATGTGTCGATCAAAAATACTCACAGCTACTCTTTTTGATGTCTACTGGAAATTTTGATTGCATATATCTCCATGTGTTTTTGTGACCACTCTCCATCCACATGAGCTTCCATCAGTTTGTATTAATGGGATATCTTTAGACTCAATACCTCCAAGCCTAATGTACGTACTCGCTCTTTTAGAGAATCGACTTGTTCTTTACATTCCCTATTACATCCACCTAGATGCCCCCCAATTTTCCATGAAAGAAATCATGTCTAGTTGGTTAGCCTCCATGTGACCACTGCTATCAAGAACGCGATGAAGATGATGTGTCAACTCATCGCTTAGCGTATCTCCACTTCCATGGATCTCATCCCAAAGGGCCTCTAAGTACTCCTGCAACAACAAGCATCCTGATTTTTCTCAATGCGCTCGCATCTGTCCACAATAGTTTGCAGATGGAGACCTTGACTGAGCAAGGTGTTTTGCAGCTCAAACATTCATAAACTCAGGTGGGGTACACAAGCTACTTCGGAATTGGAAGCTCCATTCACAGACGCTACGACATTGGTCATTCTGGATCTCCATTTGCTGAAATCCAATATGAATATCTGTATATCTTTGTCAACATCTCTCTAAGCTACATCAAAGGCCAATTGTGTACACTCAACAATTAAAGCATTAAAAAATAAAGCCCCATGGTCTATTGCTAACCATTTTAGCTCTCCAATAGTAGCTTGTGAACCTCACTTGTACCTAGCAAGAATGACAATATATTAGCATTACTCCACACCCAAGCGATGCCAATGATGTAATAATCTATAGCAACAAATTAGGCAAATTCCTTTGAATTACACTAGTGGATGCCCTTTTCATTAGTGCTTGTTATCCCCCCTTCCTATCTAAATAGTTGTGCTCCACCTCCCCTCTCCAATGTGTGTGTGTGTGTGTGCGTGCGTGCGTGCGTGCGCGCGTGTGTGTTCACCTCCCTCCCCCCATCTATATATACCTCCTCACCCCATCTACCTTTTTCGATACTTACCTCGCCTCTCTCTCTCTCTCTCTCTCTCTCTCTCTCTCAACCTCCCTCCCCCCTTTCTATGGCTAGGTTCATGATGTGGCAGAGGCATTGTGAATGTTTGATGTGCATAAAAGTCATTGGACCAAAAAGCTACTAGTGTGCTAGATCCATGCATAGTGAGTGACACCATCCCTTACATTGTATTCCCACCAAATTACTTCTACAAAAATCATTTCTAACTTCACCACATGGCCCAATGTGTGCACACTTTTTTTTGAATGTCTTTAGCATACAAGTGTTGTATCATCGAAGGAAAGAGTATTGAAAGAAATGCCAAGTCAAGTTTAGAACCTCCATGATTGGGGCCATGCTAAAAATGTACGATCTAGGCTATGGTAGGTCATTGGGAGTTAGGAAATGCCTATGTGTGAAGTAGGATCACATCGAATAAAAGGCATAGTATGCTCGAAAAAAAACCCGAGTACCTTCTAAAGTGACAAAATACCTTCAAATTTTGATATTGAAGGTTTAAAAACCATTTTAATAATATAACCTTAAGATTCATAAAATATCCTACAATATTGTGAGATGGAAGTTTTTGACCTATGAATTATAAACTTTTTTGAGTCGTGATGTACAATAGTCCTTAGAAGTTGGTAGGACCAAAATGACAGTAAGCGGTTATAGTGTAATCTAACCTTCAAATCTGGAAAACTACCTCTAAATTTTGAAGTTGAAGGTTTTAAAGTTGCTATTTTTTTGGGAAGGTTTTAAAGTTGCTATTTTTTTGGGAAGGTTTTAGTAGAAAAGCCTTCAAATTTCCTACAAAATTGCGGAAATTACTTGTTCTTTAAACTTTTGAGGCAGGAAGGTTTTCAACCGGCTAAAGAGAAATATTCTTTTCTAACACTGACTAGGCGTGACTTTTTAGCTGCCAGCTCAGCTTCCTCCACGTGCAAAGAAGGTGACATGCATGGCACATGAAACATCCTTTAGCCGGCAAGTCACTTTTGCAGATTTGAGCTGCCAGCTCAGCCTCCTCCACGTGCAGAGCAGCAGACGTGGCACATAAAAATCCTTCCGAGAATAGAGCCGTTGCTGCATCTGCATCTGCATCGCAGCTGTGTTGAGTGTGTATATAATTGACGAGTGTATAATTAACCCCACCAGCTCGCTCTCTCTCTCTCACGAGCACTACGCAGCAAAACGTGAGGAAAAAGACGTCATGAAGCCAGAAAATTTACACACGAGTCCTAGGCTACACCTAGGGAAGAGTCTATCTATAAAAAAACAAGAAAGAGACCTTACGTGTCTACATTACTTCCAGAAGAACGGAATAGAGTCACTTTGAAAATGGCTCGCCAGTCTCCCTGCACCTTTTGAAGTTTATCAACATGCGAAGTTTATCAACATGCTGATTACACTAAAATACAAAAAAAACACTTGCAACATTTCACCAACCAGTCAATTTTGAAGGGCAAGTGTGCCCTCCAAAAAATCAAGCCTGGATTCTGATTCGTGCATGTAGTAGTAGACTACTAGGACATGGCTTCAAATCTTTCCATGTGTAAGCGATGGCATCTAGTGTGTGAGTAATGTACTTTTAAATTTATAGAAACCTTGGCTTTGAACGTCTCTACTGTCCATCTCTCTACTTCCAGAAGAACGGAATGGAGTTCACTTTGAAAATGACTTGTGAGTCGCCCTCCACCTTTTGAAGTTTATCATCGTGCTGCTTACACTAAAATACAAAAAAACACTTGCAATATTTCACCAACCTGTCAATTTTGAAGGGCAAGGGTGCCCTTCAAAAATCAACCCTGGATTCTAATTCGTGCATGTAGTAGAATACTAGGTCACATGTTCAAATCTCCCCTTGTGCAAGCGATGTGCTTTCAAATTTCTAGCCAAGCCCAAAAAAAAAAGAAATAAAAGAGTGGTCAGTACACTTCACGCGCACGCATTGGTAGTAGCAGCTTGCACGACCTCGGCCTCCTCTGACTTACACGTGTGGTCAGTACACTTCACATGCACTTCACACGCACGCATTTGGTAGTAGTAGCTTGCACGACCTCGGCCTCCCTCTAACTTACACCTATAGCTTTGCTACTGAGCCTAAACTAGGCAAATTCCTTTCAATTACAACGATGGATGCCCTTTTCATTAGTGCTTGATATCCCCCCTTCCTATCAAAATCCTCTCCAATGTGTGCACATGTGTGTGTGTGTGTGTGTTCACCTCCCTCCCCCATCTATATGTACCGCCATGACCATCTATCTCTTTCCATACTTACCTCACCCCTTCCTTCTCTCTCTCTCTCTCTCTCTCTCTCTCTCCTTTCTATGGCTAGGTTCATGATGTGGCATAGGCATTGTGAATGGTTGATGTGCACAAAAGTTATTGGACCAAAAAGTTGTCGGTGCATTCATTCACAGTGAGTGACACCACCCCTTGCATTGTATTTCCCACCAAAGAAATCATTTCTAACTTCACCACACGGCCCTATGTGTGCATACTTTTTAAAAAATGTGTTTAGCTTACAAGTGTTGCATTGCAGGAAGAGAGGGTATGCCAACTCAAGTTTAGAACCTCCATGATTGGGGCCATGTTGAAAATTTACGATCTAGGCTATGGTGGGTCATTGGGAGTTAGGAAATCCCTATGTGTGAATAGGATCACATTGCTTAAAAGGCACAATGTGCTTGATAAAAGAAAAAACCGGTATAGTATAATCTAACCTTCAAATTACCTGTAAATTTTAAAGTTGCTAATTTTTTTGGGAAGGTTAACTTCAAATTTCTTACAAAACTGCGGAAATTACTTGTGCTTTAAACTTTTGTGGGGGGAAGGTTTTCAACCGGTTAAAGAAAAAGATTTTTTTCTAACACTGTAACGCTGACTAGGCGTGACTTTTTAGCTGCCAGCTCAGCTGCCTCCACGTGCAAAGAAGGTGACATGAAGTCACTTTTCCAAATTTGTGACTTTTGAATTGCCAGCTCTGCCTCTTCCACGTGGAGGGAGCGGACGTGGCATATAAAAATCCTTCCTGAGAAGCCGTTGCGTCTAATTTTTTTTTTAAAACTTGCTATATTTCATGAAACCCGTCAATTTTGAAGGGAAAATTACACTTAAAAAAAGAAGCTCAACAGAAATAAAAGGGTGATGTGTCAGCACACTTGCATTGGCAGTAGCAGCCTGCGCGACCTCCCTCTGACTTACCTTGCTCTGCTAAGCCTAAATGTTGTGAATCTTAGGCTACACAAAAACTTGCAAACAAGGAGTTTTAGGCGTGCAAACCACATTTTTCAATTTTCCATGCGGTTTGCACACCTAAAACTGCTCCTGTTCATTAGGACTCCTCAATTTGTTTGGAGTTATCGACTCTAAAGCTAAGGCACTTAAATATAGTTTAACTGCCAATGAATAATTAATTACGCCCGTTTGGGATCTCATATTTTTTTGGCGAAGGACGACCAACAGAGTCACGAGCCCTTTTTGAAACCTCGTGTGACAAGCACTGCTCAAAAGAAAAAGGGCAACTTAGTGCTGGAAAACATCGCAACTTAGTGTATTTTAAAAAGAAATCATAACTAGAGGAAACTTCAATACAACCAAGCTTTTTTTGAGAGAAGCTTAACTCAAACTTAGTGTATTTTTGAAAACATGGCAACTTAGTGTACTTTTATAAGGGGTAGATTTAGGAGTTATCCTTATTTTGATTTGATTGGTCTATTTTGATTTGATTGGTCTGCACACTGAACCTAAGGATGTTCACTTTTATCAACCTCGTTTTCGAGTGAGTGTTATTTCACGGGGTCGAAAGTCTATGTATGATGCACGATGCATGTGTTGTATCCACCAAAATGTCATGGTCCCACCATTCTCGTGCTCGTATTTCCACCGATTGTGGGTGGGCCTCAACACTAAAGGGCATCGGGCCTTAATGAAGGGGGGACCATGGGATTTAGGGTGAGGAAGCGACGGCGTGAAGATCGAGTGCACGGGGGTCGTAGGATGGCCGTGCACTAAACTCGGGTGCACATAGTAAACTCGAGGAAAATCGGGCGCATGTAGTAAACTCGGGTGCACATATTAAACTTGGGCATGGCATGATAAACGCGGGCCGGCTATCATAGGATTCCGGATGCCAGCGGAAAATTTTGTGACCTGGCCGGGCTTACTACAAAAAAAGCTTAGGGACTTAGAAAATTTTTTTAAGTCCAAAATGTTTGAAAACAAGTTTGCGGGTGTGAAGCTCTGAACCGGGGTGCCTGCTTTGAGAGGAAAATGGTCTACCATTATGCTAGAGATTCTGCCGCCGTGAAGTTTGTGGCTAGACAACTAATATATCGCTAGAAAAAAATCATCGACTGTCCATTGGACGACCCATATTTCACCTGCCACCCCAACCTGATTTGAGGCGTGGATCCCATGGTTTGGCTTCATTTAAGAGCCCGTGTCACTTAGTGCTGAGAGTGGGAGGGACTCAAAAGTCAAAACAAGACTGCACTAGCTTTGTATTTCGGCCCCTCTTTTACCCCCCCTCCCAAAAAAAAACATTAGTTCTAAACCCACGCATAGGTGCCCAAACGAGGTAAGAACGCACACAAATATGGTCAATTTGATGTGGAAATGAATCCAATGTCAAATGCTCGCAAGGGCAGGGTTTAAGCTCCTACTTTCCCAAAGGAGAGCTTGCTTTCATGTGAATTGGTATTATGTGCCCTGCCACCCTATGTAGATAGGCTCGAAAGAGATGGAAAGCAGATTCCTTGTGCGTCTTGCAGAGCATAGGTGTGAAACAGGAGTCTATTTAGCCAACCTATCTCGCGAGCTTCTTATTCGTAACTAGATAGTATTCCATCGGTGCCCCAACACTTACCGTCCAAAGTGGAAGGTGGATTACTTGTTGGTTGAACTCAAAATTCTTACGAGCCCCATAGTTCAGAGATTCTAGATGGTGCCAGGAAAAAGCTTCTCTAATAGTTAACCTGTGGTTGTTGACAAGCGGTGTTTCCCTTTTGTTACTCAAATTCTCTATATAATATAAAGTTATCTTTCCCTCGCCAAAAAAAGTGCTCAATTTTTCCCTACAATGTGTAGCTACAAACGATCCAAGCAAGACTGGGACCGAACACTAGAATAACTAGACCTTAGGGGGTGCACTACTAAGAAACCCTATGTATCACGTGCGTTCAAGGGGAATTTAAAAATCCTCTTACCTGTGAATTTTTCATGAATAAAATGATCCCTTTTTTATGGATTTACAATTTTTTTCAAAATCGATTACAAAAATCCCATTCTGTAAATGCATTTATGTAAATTTCCAAGAATGCTATTTTTTATGCCAGCTTTGGGGCCTTTAGTAGAGCAATTTCAAGCATGCATAACACTATTATAAGCTCCCATCATCCTTTGCCAAGGCATAAGAGCACATTCATGCCCCCTACTGGGCACATGGCTAAGGGGACACTCCATAGAGCACGTTGAGGCTAGAGGCCTGCTAGCATGGGAGGGGGGCAAAAAAAGCATTGCAGCTTCCTTCCAAGAATGTTATTTTTTATGCTAACTTTGAGGCCTTTAGTAGAGCAATTTCAAGCGTGCTTAACACTATTACAAGCTCCCATCATCCAGTAGGTTCATGGCCTATATGTGTTAAAGGTTTGAGTTTAGTCAACCTTGGGATTAAAATTAACTTTAGTTTAAAATAGGTATTTCTATTCAAGTTCAGTTAATGGTTTAGAACCGTTTGTAACCAACCTTTCTTGTATATGTTAACCTATGGATTTACATTGATTAAGTAATCTCGATTTAACACTCTTGTGCTTGTGGGGTGGCAAATCCCATCCCTTTGATTACCACCTGCTCGTATCTGACTGATAAGCTAGTGCATACTAATTACCTGGTTTGGAGAGTTTGCATGGAACGTCTCCTTCAATGAGGTGACCTTTGGATTGGTACCATTGTTAATGGTACCAATCCTAACCGTGGTGCTACTAAACACAACCCTTCATGACCAATGGAAAAAGCATGATATCGTGGCCAAGATGGAGACAATTCTCCATCTTTGAGATCGGTACGTTCAACTTGTTCGTTCTCTTCTCACCTCAAGTTGTCGGGGATTTTTTGAGTGCAACATACGAGTACACAGATCTTGTTTCACAAGTAATACTACAAGCACTTGGTCCTTTACCACGATGGTTATTTTTTAAGAAAGATATAATATTTTTGCTCCTAATCCTTGTTGTCATCGATATAGACATCAATATCTACATTGGTAACAAAGGCGATATATGTGTTGGTATGTACCTCGCTAAAAGCGATGGTATATGCACCAGTAACTAGAAAAAATAAAAATATTTTAGCATCAATTTTTTGAGAAAAAATCATTAACAATTGATTTACATAAGGCTTCATGATTGTTCATCTTCAACAAGCTCCATTTCTCCAAAGAGATCAATTTCTAATGTTAACTCTATATTCCCTACATCTTCCGTAGCATATGATTAAAAGGTAATTCATTAGCATTCATGGAAGAATCTTTTAGTAAATTTTATTCTCTCGCTAAGTGTATGCTACAAAAGATAAAGTAATAAGACATAAGCTTTAGAGAAAACAATATCTTCTCATGTTGTTATGGTAGTACAAATGTATCCCGAAGATCTATCCACAACTTAGTGGAGTCAACTGCAAACAACAAATCCACTATTGTCTAGAGCTTCTCATTGTTGCGGTTGGACCATTGGTAACCACTTTAAACCATTGGTAACCACTTTAAACCATTGCACATCAAGAATGAACATGTCAAACTCTCTAAATCCCACTCCAGCTATGTCTTGTATAGTTCCACAGCAATCAAGATTAGACAAAATAACATTTGAGTTGCTAACACTAGCTCGACTGTGTTGTTCAATGTTAGCCATTACTCCACAATCAAAAGTTGTTCTTTTCTTATCTATTCACTATGATGTCCATGCGACCATAGTGCTCTATATTTCTGATATACTACATTACATATACAAAAAAACAACTTTTAAAGAGTGTTATTTCAATTATATGTCAAGAAAATTAATTATTGAGTATGGATGCATTACTTTGATTTATGTATATGCTACATTACATATACAACTTTTAAAGAGAGTGTTATGTCAATTATATGTCAAGAAAATTAATTATTGAGTATGGATGCATTACTTTGATTTATGTATATGCCAATCACATCCTCTTGCAAATTCCGTCTCATTGATGCTTTCACTGTCATCTTAGATTTTGTTCTAGCCTATGGTACCTCTCCAACTATTTGTTCATGTTCTTTATTATGCCAAAATCAAGGCATGTTAGGATTAATTTGTCTAAGGAACTTAGAGATGTACACCAAAGATTCTAATACTAACCAACCTTCTGCCACCATGCTCCCTTCTGGCCTTGCCCTTTGTTGTCAAACAAACCCCTTTAAGGTCTTCATGAATCTCTCTATTAAAGACATCCATCAACTATGAACAGTGCCAACAATTGCAACCTCCTCAACTACATGTACAAGCAAGTGCATTTGAATGGTGAGAATACTCGTTTTGGAAAGTGCTTCTTAATCAAAAACACTACTTCTAAGGAGTTCATTCTTGCATCTTTGATTGTTTATGAGTTTATCTCTTTTAAGGATATCCATTAAACTAAGGCACTGATCTTGTAAATAATACTCTTAATGTGTTCACTTACACAATCTTTGCAATTAGGAAGCACAAACCACAATGTGACACATATATGTTAGTAATGAATATATATATGATAAAGGAGAGAGAAAACAAGTTGTATATACTTGTAAAAACTTTTGCTAGTCGTGAGACTTTAGTCCACTCACCTTATTGTTTCGAGTAAATGTGCCCTTAAGACAACGCATGTGTCCTGTTGGTGTACAAAAGGATGCAATCATCTTCTTTACTCTTTTTTCCTCTCTCTTGGATAAAATCTAGGGTGTTGGGGGTAGGACTACTTTTCTTGATTCATTTACTCATGCCCACAAAAGTTTTCATATTTTTAACTTCATCAAGTCATCTCAAGAACCCTTATTGTCTTTATCTCTAATTAATGTTCCCAAATGATGTTCTTAACACTTTTTAATATATGCATGGGATCTAAGAGTTGATTGATTAATAAATCATTCCAGTAAAATGGAGTTATATTATGATTATATGAAAACCTATCGTAACTGTTATGAAAATTCGGATTTGCTACTAGCCTAGACACTCGTTTAAGCTTGGATAGTCATGCATAGTCCACAACACTATTACCTTTATAGTTGCTAATCTATTTTGAGGATGTTTGGACATGTCATGAATAGGGATGCCTACCCATAAGATTTGTAGATCTTCTACTAAGCGTGCCATGTACTCATCCATGTTTTTAACTTTGTACTTTCTAGGCAATAATAAACTAAGCAATCAGATATCCCTTTTTTAAGATCGACCATGGAGAGATATTATAATTTACCAATACCAGGTGCTCCATGTTGTGGAACACAAACCAAATGGGTTAATGCCATCCATTGCCAAATTGAGATGTATGCATCGAGGCTCTTCCTTAAAGTCAGGCCATATCATGAATAGGGATGCCTGCCCATAAGATTTGTAGTTCTTCTACTAAGTGTGCCATGTTCTCATCCATGTTTTTAACTTTGTACTTTCCAGGCAATAATAAACTAAGCAATCAGATATCTCCACACACCACAAAATCACTAGGAATGTGTAAGATGCCATTTATGGATCGATGGTTTTTAGTGTGCTAAGTCATTAGCTCTGCTACTATGGACTTGCACTTAAACATGTGTTAGATTCTTGGGGTGATTGGTAAATTCCTTAGAATTTTACAAGGAATGGCTCCACTTGTAAAGCTTGTCTATATCATTGAGCTCCATATTTTGGACATGTGGAGAGTTCACTAAGATCCCCATGGAAAAGGATGCAATCATTTGGGCATGCATGTATATAATTGTAGTCCATACCAAATGGAACTTAGAATCTTCTTTGCATTATCTCGTGACTCGAGCATAAAGTTTCTTCTTATGTGTGTAATTCCATATCCTCTTACATGTGGCTCCATATCATCAACAACCAATTTCTTGTTGTTCTTCTCCAAGAATTGCATGCCTTGTACCTCGCCTAAAATTTTTAGATTATATGGCCTAGGTTGAAGTTGCATGTACTCTGCATTATCTACATTTTATATAATTATCAAAATAATTTAGAGAGAGATCATGGAGAGAGAGAGAGAGAGAGAGAGAGAGAGAGGGTGTAACAAAGTACCAAGTTAACTAACCTCATCAAAATTGTATGCTAACTCAAGTAAGGACTTTTCAAACTCTCCTTATTGTTCGACGTGCTGTATGGTTATTTGATATCGTCTTCTAATATAGTACTTGCAATGTGTACATGAACATTGGAGACTTTGCTCCAACCATGCCATGCTTCCTTATTCATGTTCTTCTTCTAAAGATGGTGAATTGTTTACATGCTCCATTGACAAATTGGAGAGAGATTAAGAGAAATGTAATGGAGAGATGTAATGGGGATAAAGAGAGATAAGAGAAATGTTATGGAGACATGTAATGGGGATCAAGAGAAATGTTATGGAGAAATGGAAATATGGCTTCCTTTAAGTAGGAGTATGAATTATGATGGTAAATTTTTTTTCCCGTAAAATTAAGAACATTAAACAAATTATGGCATCCATATGAGCATTAATATAGACGTTAGTATATGCGTCAAAAATCGACGTATTAGCATTGCTTATACCAATATAAATACCAACGCTCATATTGACACTAATACCAATGCTTATTTCAACATATATAGTGATGGAAAAAAATTAAAAAACCTGAACAATGTTGCTTTCTTCTTTACTTTTGGTTTCAAAAAGAACATAGCCTCTCTCTCCCATATTATTATTTCTCTCTCTCTCTTTCCCATTCTTTCCTCACCTCTTGCATATCCTCCTTCATCTCTCTATTCCAGATCTACTAGTTCAAGATCTGGTAAGATTTACTTTGTTAATACTATCCAATATTTTGTGAATTTTCTTAGGATTTTTTGACTAAATTGGGTGTTTGTTTTTTTCTATTTTGGACTCATCTTTCCCCTGTTCTCTCTCATTCTTTCTCACGGTCTCTCTTTCTTGTTGCAAGTAGGTATTAGTTAGAGTTAGTTTTTTTTAAGTTTTAGGGTTTTTTTAAATTTATTTTTATAGCTTTATGACTCAAATTAGTGAATTACTTTATAACTTTAGGTCTCTTGCCTTTTTTAAGCCAATAGCTCAATGAACTCAAGGTAAACTCTTTTACTATTTATGCTTTTCTTCTTTGCACCCTTAGGTGCTGGGGTTTAGGAATATATATATATATATATATATATATATATATATATATATATATATATATATATATATAGAGAGAGAGAGAGAGAGAGAGAGAGAGAGAGAGAGAGCATGCTCTATGCATGTATAAAGCATACTCTTTATGCATGATTAGAGCATGCATACTCTATGTAGGCATAAAGGGAGCGAGATTTATGCATGCATAATGAGAATGCATCCTTATGTAAATAAGATCTATGTATGCACAGAGCATAGAGCATGCATACTCTAGCATTGGTCTCACGAGCCTATCATTTTTAGCTATTGTAGGTCTCTTGCCTTTTTTATGGTGTTGGCTCTTCTCAATGAACTCGAGGTAGTAAGCTCTTTTGCTATTTATGCTTTTCTTATTTGCATCTTGGGTGATGTTAGAGAGAGAGAGAGAGAGAGAGAGAGAGAGAGAGCATGCGCTAAGCATGCGGTATGCATGCATAAAGCATACCCTTTATACATGCTTGAGCATGCATAAAGAGAGTTATGCATGCATACTCTATGCATACATAAAGAGCATGCATGCTTTATGTAAACAAGATCTATACAAGATTTATGCTTTTCTTGTTACATCATTGGGTGTTGGGGTATAGGATTAGAGAGAGAGAGAGAGAGCATGCCTAGAGTATGCATGCTTGGTCTATGGATGCATGCTTGCTCTATGGTTGCATAAAGAGTATGCATGATCTATGGATGCATACTCTTGATGTATCCTTAGTTGTTATGCATGGAGTTAGAGCATGCATACTCTTTATGCTCTATGCTCTATGCGAGTCTATGTTTTTATACATGCTCTATGTTTTTGCTATTTATGTTTTTGTTATTTTCACCCTTAGGTGTTGGGGTTTAGGATTAGAGAATAGAGAGCATGCTTAGAGTATACTCTCTATATGTATAAAGCATACTCTTTATGCATGCTCTAAATGCATGCATAAAGAGATCAAGCATTATGCATGCATAAAGAGTATGCATGCTCTATGGTTGCATAAAGAGTATGCTTGCTCTATGGATGGCATGCTCTAAGGCTTCATGCTACTCTTTATGGAGCCTTAGAGCATACCCTTTAAGGATGCATGCTTGCTCTAAATGCATGCATACGCTATGCATGCATAAAGAGATCGAGCATTATGCATGCATAAAGAGTATGCATGCTCTATGGTTTCATAAAGAGTATGCTTGCTCTATGGATGGCATGCTCTAATGCTTTATGCTACTCTTTATGCAATCTTAGAGCATGCATACCCTTTAATCATGCATGGTTTCTCTATGGTTACATAAAGAGTATGCTTTCTCTATGGATACATAAAGAGTATGCATGCTCTATGGATATATACTCTTTGTGCGTGCATAGTTTTTATGTGTGGAGTTAGAGATTGCTGATTCTCTTTATGCTCTATGTTTTTATGCATGCTCTTTATGCTCTATGCTCTATGTTTTTTCTATTTATGCTTTTATTGTTTGTACCCTTGGGTGTTGGGGTTTAGGATTAGAGAACAGAGAGCATACTTAGAGCATGCTCTTTATGCATGCACTATGCAGCCTTAGAGCTTGCATACTCTATGCATGATTAGACCATGCATGCTCTTTATGCATGCTTAGAGAATTCATAAACCATTCTCTCTCTTTATGCATGCTTAGAGCATGCATAAACCATGATCTCTCGTTATGCATGCCTAAAGCATAGAGCATAAAGTATGCATGCATAGAGCTTGCATACTTTATAATCTATACATGTACAAAGAATATAGAGCATGTATACATAAAGATTATAGATACTCTATGAATATTGCATACTCTTTATGTATCCATAGAGCATGCATTCTCTTTGTGTACATAGACCATAAAGTATAGAGCATAAGTATGCATGGATAAAGTATGCACAGAGTATATATAAAGTATACATGGCTCATATGTTGTTTTTCTTAGCATTTCTCTCATGATTACCTCATTTTTTTGTATTGTAGGTCTCTCACCTTTTTTGAGCCATTATCTACCACTAAAGGTAAGCTCTTACACATAATCTCTTCTGCCATTTATGGTTTTTCTACACATGAGTATATTTTATTTTGAGCCTTAATCAATGTTAGCCATATCAAGTAATTCGCGAAACTACATGCAGGATGAGATCCAAAATTTCTTCTAGATATGATCCCCTAAGCAGTATTAGATAGCTAGATTGGAGCTTACCTCTTCCGTTCATAACTCATTGAATCCCATGTGATGACCCCCAATTCTCGAACTAATGCTAGTGATGTACAGAGTTCACGACACAAGTTTCATATATAAGCCATAGTGGTAGTAGCCATGGATGTAGCACTGCTAGTGATGTGGTATAGAGTGCACGACATAGGTCTTATAGAAGCTATAGTGGTAGTAGCCACTAACATAGCAGTGCTAGTAGAAGCAATAGAATAGTGCTGGTGGTGGTGGTTGTGGCTCTGGTATATGTGGAGCTAGTAGTGATGCTACAACTTCACCAAGTCGTCCTCCTACACATGGATGTCACTCCAAGCTTCACTCCTAGAGCCACTTCGGGTGTCACTTTGGGCACTCCTTTTGTTCATAATCTCTTTACTCCTCGCTCTCATCGGACCCCTATGCTCATATAGATTCTATGATGATGGGTTCATCATCGAGGATGAGCTAGGTGTGGTAGGGTACTAACACCTATGCATTGGCTTTGTAGTGTGGCTTTGTAGTGTACAATTTAGCTACAACATCCTCTCACAAAGTGGCATGACCAACCAAAAGAAAAAAAGAATTACATTCTTGAGTAGCTTCATAGAGGAGTTCCTAGTTCCAACTCTCTCAAAGCAATTCAACAAGTGGATGCTCAAGAGAATGAGAGCTCTTATAAGCTAGGTCTGACGTTTGAGATGAAATAAAGTAAGGAAAGAGTACGCCCACATATCATCTCGACATCGAAGACTAGAGAAAAGCTAAGGCAAAGTAAGGAAAGAGTAAGCCCACGTATCGCGACATCGAAGACTAGGGAAAAGCTAAGGCAAAGGCCCATGACACCCTTGATAAGTACAAGAAATAATGGGAGGCTTCTAAAGATCCCCTCCAAGGTTTGGGGGCTTCTCACCTTAGCGTTGGTGGAACCCGATGCTTTTATACATACTTCATAAGTTTTCATCTCATTATTTTTGCAATATACTTAATAATGCATGTATGAATTGCTAAATATGCTAAATATTCATCCTTGAATGTGTGTAGAGAGAAGTAGTGGGGCATGGTTATACTCAAGAAGAGTATGCCTTTATGTGGTCTCACGGAACTACTGTTAACCCAATTCTAGGGTTAACAAGATCTACCGCCATTATCTTACATCAAGGAGTCACGATAAATACACCAAAGGGTCATACATTCAAGATATGAAGTGATGGTGTCCAAAGCTACAACTTGGACGGGCGCTCGTAATGGTGTGACGAAGTATTTATGGCGATTCCTACTTCAAGAGCATGTGGTAGCAAGTAAGGATGAAGTCCTAAGTGATATACTTCATGGATATATTATGAGAGTAGTCATTGTAATAGCATTAGGCCTCTTATGAGCCTAAAGTGCCCGGCTGGCCATAGTTTAAGTGAGTGTGAACACTTATGGCCATGTATATAAGTAAATTTCTCTCATAATACAACATACTCTCCCATTGTGCAATGGAGCCTTGCTCTTGCTTATCTCTCTCCCTAATGCATGCTAGTGAGTGTGTGTGAGTGAAGTAAGGTGAGAGGAGGGGCGAGTACCCGTAGTGCAATGCAGTGGTGTGACAACGCTCTCGCGGGATGCATGGTGGAATTGCTTCTCAAGGAGTTGTAGAGCTTGGAGACCTCAAGGGTTACGAGCTCGGCCATTGGAAAGATCCTCATGACAGTTGCGGTTCACTAGGTAATCTCTTTTTGGATGTGTTTTAAAGAAGGTTAGGGTGAGCCTCAACAACTACGTTCTTATTTGACAAGATGGAGCGGGAAGAACATGAGCTCAATTGGGCCCACATCATCAACTATGTAAGTAGATAATATCGTCAAACATCAAAATTTTTAGTTTTCTAAATTTTATGCATAAATTATGTATAAATTCATTTATCTTTCTTCATCTTTGTCTTTTTTATGTAAAATTGTCCTGATAAAACTTATCATTATACTCATGTAGAGACCTCCAGAGGAGCCAGTAGAAGCAAGAGGAGGTGCTGATGTCTTACATAGTTCTTTTGTTTATATATTTTTTGTAAGTACTATTTTTGTAAAGAACGCTAGCAACACTCATTATTTTCTTTCAGTAAGACAACTTTCAAAATTCCCAAAGTATCAAGATTTTTCTAGCTTTTCTAATACTATGTTTGGAGTTTTATACTACTTGTGAGGTTTCTTAATGATGCCAATGAGTTACCATATCTTGAATACGAATATCGATGCACTTTGCAATTTTCCAAATACGCATAAATTATGCATAATTTTGATTATCTTTTTTGTATCTTTATGCTTAATGTGTTTATATTTAAAGTTCCTAGCTAGGTACTGTGGGAAGAATAGGATAGGTTGGAGAAAACTATCCCAATCTATCCCATTTTGCCCCAAAAAAAGTATACTAGTGTTAGTATGTATCTCAATATCTATGTCCATATTGACATCGATAAAAACTTCGATGAAATTGATGCATATATTGTTCCAGAGGTGCATCAGTATATTGGTCAATAAAGACGTCGATCATGATTAATGAATATACTGACGGTCTTGTACCGATGGTTCATACTAACGATGATACCGATGCCGACGGTCATACCAATGATGATATCGATGCCATGGTAATTTTAGGTTTAAAAAAATAAGTCTAAATCGTCAGTATATACGAATGCTGATCTCTTGTAGTGTAACCCTAGTGAAACATTTGGTCAATCTCAACATGAGTGAGAGTTAATCTACCACTCAATTTTTAGATACCTGGCAATCACTGCTAGATGAAAACTCCATTTTAGGCCTAATAACCCCCAAGACTCTTCAGTGTATGATTTTATTAGTAGCCCTACCATCTTCATGGAGGGATTTTATTAGAACTCAATCAATAGTGGTAAACCTGCAACTTCAAGACCTTTAGTAAGCCTTTTTAGTAAAATTCATGGAGGGCTTTTATCAGCACTCAACCCCACAGTGGAAAACTTGCAACTTTAAGGCCTTTAGTAAGCCTCTTTAGTAAAATTCATGGAGGGCTTTTATTAGCACTCAATCCACAGTGGCAAACTTGCAACTTCAAGGCTTTTAGTAAGACTCTTTAGTAAATTTCATGGAGGGCTTTTATTAGCACTCAATCCAGTGGCAAACCTGTAACTTCAAGGCCTATTTAGTAAGCCTCTTTAGTAAAATTCTCCGATTATCAGCACTCAACCATAGTGGAAAACCTGCAACTTTAAGGCCTTTAGTAAGCCTCTTTAGTAAAATTCATGGAGGGATTTTATTAGCACTCAATCCACAGTGGCAAACTTGCAACTACAAGGCCTTTAGTAAGACTCTTTAGTAAAATTCATGGAGGCCTTTTATTAGCACTCAATCCATAGTGGCAAACCTGTAACTTCAAGGCCTCTTTAGTAAGCCTCTTTAGTAAAATTCTCCGATTCTCCACTTCACATTCCACCACTAGACCCATAGCCATGGCTCTTAACTTAAAAACTACAAAACGCCCACCATGGCAGCCTCACCCTCAATCTAGTTCTTCCTTTAACCACCCATCCCAATGGCAACCAAATTATCCTGGTCCTTCTCATTCAACCGACCCCTATAATGTGAATTCTACTTGTTGCCGTCTACTACTATAAGCGACTCAGCCACCTTGAGAAGGCAAGACCTTGCAAAGTGTCATGATGAAGCTGTTTCTAGGCCTACTCATCCTCAATCCAACCTTGTGGTTGTTGATTAAATCCTTCAAGAAAGTCCTCTGGACAACTCATCAACAACAATGGGCATAGATCCCAATCCTATTGATGATCAGTCCAACACAAGTGCCACTCATTATATGACTCATCATCTCCCTTGGCTAGTTAACTATTATACCCCACTACCACAATGATAAAGTATCCATCCATGGCTAAGTGACCACATATAGTTTTCATAATTTACTTAATCGTTGAAGAAGTACATCTAAGGTTGTCAAAAAAGAGTGCCATGGTCCTTTTTTCACTATGATAGAGGTGGTGAACCCACATGGCATTATGGACCACTGGTATATCAGGTAATCTCCTCCCCCTAGAGTGGCCAGCTAGGGGAGAAGGACACCCCCTCCTTTTTTTCTCATTGCTCCCTCAACACACAAAGTTGAGTTTGTACTTAGCTTGCATGGCTATTTTTTCTTGGAAACTAAAAGCTGGGATCTTCTTTTTGAAAAAAAGAAACATTATTGTGAGAGCGTGCTATATGTATGCTCCTAATTTGCATTTATAGAGTATACATAGAGCATGCATAGCTCTAATATACATACACCCTAGGATGTACCATTAATAGAAAGGGTTTAGGGTTTAGAGCTTAGAGCTTAGAGCTTACCTCAATAAGAAGGGTAGGGTGTTAGACCAAAACAAAGAAGACCTAAAATCATAGAGTAGAGGCAATGAATAGGCATAGAAGCATGTTAACATGCTATACTTTTTTAGGTTTTTAGCAGTGCTTTTTAGTAGTGCTAACATAAAAAATGGGCATGTGGTAAAATTCTTGCAACAAATAAAATTAGAAATTTTTGAAGATTATACATAAAGATTCTCTTCTTCAAGATGTTTCCAATGATGTATAGCATGATAGGAAATTTTGCATTGTGGGTCATCTTTGGATCCAAAAATCATTATAAAAATTCATGCTAACTCTAGCACCTATCTCGGACACAAAAAAGTGTAGAACGTTAACAGGCCTCTAGGCAAAATTTGTACTAAAAAAGAACCCTCTAAGAAGAGCCATGTCATCACTTTGCTAGGAAAAAGGGAGCTGTGGTGGTGAACCTTATGAATCTTACATCAAAACCCCCACATGTGGCATACCATATGTGGCATACCATTGGAAATGCCTTGAAAAGTAGATTCCAAATCTACCACCTCCGATAAATTTGGAGTTGATATGCTCAAGTTATGTCTTTCCCACTAAAATGTAGATTCTAATAATTGTGACATCCATAAATACCTTCCCCACTAAAAGGTAGATTCCAATGATTTGACATCTATATTGATGCCATAATTGTTGCCTTTCTCCCCACTAAAAGATATATTCCAACAATTGTGACATCCATAAATGCCTTCCTCACTAAAAGCTAGATTCCAACAATTATGACATCTATTAATGCCTTCCCCACTAAAAGGTAGATTTTAACTTCTATGAATCTACCTTTTAGTGGGAAAGGCATAACTTGAGCATATCAACTCCAAATTTGTGAGAGGTGGCAGATTTAGAATCTACTTTTCAAGGCTTTCTAATAATGTGTCACGTGGAGGTTTTGGCATAAGATTCATAAGTTTCACTTAACGACCCCTTTTTTCCTAGGAAAGTGATGGCATGGCTCTTTGTAAAGGGCCCTTTTTTAGTCCAAATTTTACCTGATGAAAGTTCAAATATTAGGTGAGATAAAACATAAACCCACATATGCCGTATTTATTAGTGAGAGAAGGAGAAGCAAAACCGGTTTAAAGAGGAGAAGCAAGTGGAGAGCAAGGGTAATAGCAAGAGCTCATTCTTAGGTAAGGATAGTATTAACCCTAATCACATACATAATCATTACATTTAAAAGCATATACCTTCATGTGTTACATGTTTTTGGGAGAGAAGAGAGAGGGAAATAGCATTACCTTTTTATTAGAGGAGGGAGATGAGGGGCTTGCCAAGGAGGGATGTGAGAAGAGGTAGATGAGGGTTGAGGGAGATGAGATAAGGGTTGAGGGAGATGAGGTGAGGGTTTTCCAAGGAGGGATATGAGAAGAGGGAGATGATAGATAAAGAGATGAGATGAGGGTTGAGATAGAGTTAAAGGGATGGAGGTGCCATGAAATGAAACTTTAACCACATTGAGCTACAATATAAACTTGTGATTACATGAGATTCTTGTTGCTGATAGTGTAATTTAGCGACAAAATTATAGCAACACTCCTAGCAACACATAAAATATCACTAAATGACACCTGAATCTTTTTTTTGAAATAATGGTTGAAAGTGTTGCCTATGTATGTGGTTTAGTGATGTTGTAAGTTTTGTCACTAACCCCCTCTTGCGTGCTAGACCCCTATATGCCTTCTAGTGGTATGTGTCTACTGTGCTAGACTTCTCTCACTTCTGGGTGTTTGAAACACTTACATATACTTCATTTCCCATGAGAAGAGGAGCAAAATGGACTCTCATGCTCTCTGTGTGAGTGATCTTTCTTGGCTACGAAGATAGATTTGGAATCAAGGCCTATCGGCTTTATGACCCAAATTGTTGTCAATTCGTCGAAGTGTGTCTTTCAATGAATTGGCTCTTACTACAAGTGATGAGCTCTCACCTCTCAATGTAGATGGTCCAACAATTCATTCACAAATAGCAATCTTATCAACAAGAGGCTCATCATATAGAGCAACAACAAACTAGCTTTTGGGAAGAAGAAGAAGCTATAGCACCCTTACCTCTGGTTTTGCCCCACCATAGCTTCCACAAGTGTGGCACGCTCTGCAATCGGGATTACCTCCAACTCCACCCACTCCTCTTCCTTTTGTATAGTGCTCAAATGGTGGCATTTTCTCCAACTAGCTATGTTCATTTTCTCCATCACATAACCGTCCACTCTACATCCACACATTTTCCTGGACCTTCGTGGGCACAACCAACCCCTCACCTTAGTAGATCCCCCTATTCATGGGCGAGTTATTTCATGTGGCTTGTTTCCTCTTCAATTGGCTGAATCTACATTGCATGAGCCACAAGCATGCAGTTTCCCAACCACACTTGACCACGTGGAATCGTCAACAACCTACCCTTGCCCATGCAACTTGTGGTCCACTTTAGTCCTCTGGCGAGTTTCCCAAATCAATCAAAGGTTCCCCTTTACCCGTTGATAACTTCACTCCATTAGTCTTGGGGATGACTTCATTTCGACTTATGGTGGCGTTGGCTGCTCACTATGATTATCCTCTTCAAAACTACTTTTCTCCATGGTGATCTTACAGAAGAGATATATATATGGAGAAACCCTCACTTTATTAATCCTCTACAGCTGCTCACCAAGTTTTCCACCTACGCAAGGCCATCTATGGCCTCAAAAAATCACCCCGCTAATGTTACCTTAAGTGTCACCAGTTTATGGTTGACCGGGGTTACACACGTGTCTGTAAACTGATCCCAACATATACATCTACCACACAACACCATGCTCATTCTGGGCACATATATGTTGATGATATCGTCTTCCTTAGCAATCGGGAGTTTTCTCTTAAATCTACAAAGGCCAAAATTTTGGTCGCTGTTCCCATCACTGATGGTGGCCCATTGTCCTTTTGCTTGGGCATTCACGTGGTTCATGACCTTTCCCAAGGTATGACTTCTCTCTCCCATTCTTGGTTTATCAAGGAGATCTTGAGGTGTTACAATATGTCAAGGGTCTTCCTATTCCCATGGCTTCCACAGTGTGAAGCTCACCGCGTTGACATGTCCCTGACATGTCCCCTCATTCCGTTTTGCAGAGGTCCACATAGTCCCATACAAGTTAGTTCTTGATAGCATCAAATACCTGGTCACTTGTACTCAACTGGACATCTGTTTTGCTATGGGATTTCTTTTCTGCTTCATGTAAGCCCTCAGTACTCGGCACTGGCAGGCTCTTAAGTGACTTTTGCACTATCTTCAGGCCACCAAACAAATGGCTCACTTATGACCACTCTAACAACATTCAACCACTTTGATCGAATGGTGAGATGCAAATTGAGGGGGATATATCCTCTCGTAAGTCAATGCAGCCTCAGGGGGTGCACTATTAAAAAACCTTATGTATTACATGCGTTCAAGGGGTATTAAAAAAACTCCTTATCTGTGAATTTCTCATGAATAAAATGATTCTTTTTTTTAATAGACTTATGTATAATATTTCTGTCAATTTACTTTAAAATTTTGAATTAAAAAACCACTTCCTTTGAACTCACGTGCTATACTTATATATTTTTAAGTGAATCCCCTGAGAGTGTAGCATGTTATATATTTACTCTCTCAAATGGTGCAGTATCTTGGTGGAGCAAGAAACAAAATCCAGTTGCTCTCTCATCTATAGAGGCTGAATATGTGGCCACCTCCATTGCCTCACGTGAAGATTCAAAGGCAACTTCAAGCATTGGGTGCAACCGGGAGACAATACCTTTCACATTATATTCCAACAACCAATCATCAATTTTCTTGGCCAAGAATCCCAAGCATTTTGAAAAGACCAATTTCCTTGGCCAAGAATCCTAAGAATTCTGAAAAGACCAACTTGTTGATGTAAGATATTACCTCATACGAGATTGAGTAGCCAATGGAAGCTATGCATATAAAGCATACCCTAACCAATGATATGTGGACTAGTGATAACTTAACCAAAGCTGTGTCAAAGCTCAAACTAAGAATGTAACAAATAAAGGTTGAGTTCAATCAACCTTGGGAATAAAATTAACTTTAGTTTAGAATAAGTTTTTACTATTTCTATTCAAGTTTAGTTAACAGTTTACTTTTAACGTATGGGTTTACAGTAAACCTGTACAGTAATTAAGAGCCTCGTCTCACGTAGCATTGGTAAGGGTATTGAATTTCTCTTAACCGCGTAAATGAGTAGTCTCACGAAAGTTAAAAAAAAGAACCCTTAAAAATAGTGAAACTTTAGATGCCTTAAGGAAGAAAAATACTCAAATTTGACTGAAAAAACGCATCAGGAGCACTCTTGAAAAGTTGAGGAGACCTGCATGCGCGCCACGTCTGGGCCTCTGCTCGCCCAGGTGTCTCTCATGCAAGCTTCCCACCCTGCATGCATAGCCACCCTCCTTCTCTGGTTCGCCCAGGTGTACCCTTAAAAATAGTGAAACTTTAGATGCCTTAAGGAAGAAAAATACTCAAATTTGACCTAAAAAACGCATCAGGAGCACTCTTGAAAAGTTGAGGAGACCTGCATGCGCGCCACGTCTGGGCCTCTGCTCGCCCAGGTGTCTCTCATGCAAGCTTCCCACCCTGCATGCATAGCCACCCTCCTTCTCTGGTTCGCCCACCCTCCCAGCCGTGCCTGCTAAGCCCCTCCGTTAGTCAACCCCCTCCCCCCAAGAGGGGGGAGCCCTGCCCTGAGATGTCTCTCCAAGACCTCATCGTTTATGGTTCAAGGCCTGCCCCACATGCTATCCAGGATGGTGCTGGTCCTTCATCCCTGGGTTCTGCATCAAGCGCAACGAGGCCGCATTGTGTGCTGCATGCCTCACCAAAGGCGGGTCATCTTGCTGCTCCTCTGCTTCGTCTCAACAGAACAGCTTTGGAGGCCTGCGTGAAACTGAAGTCGACCAGGGGAAACAACATCAAAGTTCCCCTCAGGTGCTTCCCGGACCTGTCCCCCTTGGTCATCCGATCTCCTTCGCAGAAGCTGTCCGGCATCCGAAAGGTGCCCGTTCTATTTCAGGTCATGTTCACCCTTCTCTCCCCCCAAGTCTGTTGAAAACCCTTTGCTTAATCTCTCACAGAACCCGGCCTTTGAAGAAAGGATCGGTGATTTCGATGTTGATGATGAGGGAGCCGTTATCTGTGATGACAAGGAGCTGGCTGCATGGCAGGACCACCTGTCACACTCTCTGATAGGTCTCTGTCTCATGGGGCTAGACCCCTGGTGGATGCTCTGAAGTACTGGATTAAGACCAACTGGGAACAAAAGGGTATTAGAGTGGCATCTGTTCAACATTTACCAAATGCTTACTACATGTTTCATTTCGAAGATCCGGTAAGTGCTACCTCTGTAATTAACAGTGGCCAGTGGATAATTAGGAACACGCCTCTATCTTTCTTCAGATGGTTTGATAGCTTCGACCCCAAAGGCCCCAAACCCACCAAAATCCCTGTATGGGGGTAGAGCTTATAGACATGCCTGCTAAGTTCTCTATTTGGGCCAAAAGGATCGGTGGCTCAATGGGTAAGGTTTTAGGGCAAAAGCCCTTTCAGGTAGTCAATCCTCAATGGGCTTATAGCAGCAGATGCTCATAGAAGTTGACACTGCTAAACCTCTTAAAGATAAAGTCCCTCTGAAAAACAGAGGGGAAAATCATATATGAACAAGTGTTAACCTATAAAAATCTGCCCAATGCCTGTTTTAACTGTAACAAACAAGGCCACATGATTAGGGACTGCCCTGATCTTCACCATCCAGTTGTTAGTGATAAGTCTCCTGGTAAGGAGGAGGCCTTTGTGGTTCCCCATAAAAAACATGTGTCGAAGTTCAAAAACAACAAATCTAATTGGCATATTCCTGCCAACAGGTTTGCCCCCCTCTTAGAAGAGGTCCAAGATGGTCTAGTCAATCAGTTTCAAGTCAAGGAGGCCCCAAATACAGCCCTGGTCAGAGATGAACAACTCTCTCCGGGAAGGGCTCCCCACAAAGACATAGTATTTTTCAGTCAAGATCTAGACTCCCCTATGGACTCAGATGAGGACTTCATAGATAAAACTCAACACATTGATGAGGTGTTCAAATCTCAGTTGGAAGCTGAGGATGCTGCAATGATGAAAAGAATGTCCCTCTCCCCAGTGAAACAGCCTGATGAGGGAGGTTTCTCTCCCCTTCCTTCGGGTTCTAAAATGAAGAGGAAGAAGGAAAAAGTTTAGGAAGCTCTAAGAACCTCCATGTCCTCGGGGAAGCCCTCCAAAACCAGTAAAAAATGAACCCTATAAACCTGCTCTCCTATAATTGTAAGGGGCTCACTAACCCTGAAAGGGCAGTGGCCATCTATAGATGGGTTAGTGACTTGGCCATTGATTTTGACTTTCTTAATCTGCAAGAACTCAAAATTGGGGGTTCACAACTTCACGTGAACCTTCAAAGAATCTCTAAAAATGCTTTATGGTTTTTTATCAATCATCCCTCAGGTAAAGGAGGGTTAGCTGTTGACATTCACAGGAAGTGGGAGCACTCAATTCTGGATGCATGGTCTGATGATAGTCACAGTTGGACAGCTATTAGGTTGGAAAACCCTTTCAACTTCACTTTGATTTCTGTTTACGCCCCTTGTTTGGCCAACATGAGAGCTTCAACTTGGCATTCTATCATGCAGATTGTGGGTCCTATTTTGCTTGTTGGTGACTTTAACATGGTTGAAGTTCAGGGGGATAGAAGTAGGTTTCTAGGTAGAACCATTAGTGGTCAGGAAAAGGATAAATGGGATTTGCTGAAGGTAAGTAAGGACCTGTCAGACCTTTCATCAAAGACAAGTTTCTCCTGGTCTAATCATCAAAAAAGTCTCTTCCATAGAGCCGCTAGACTGGACAGAATTTATGCTTCGGGCTGCCTAGTTGATATGTTCTTAAAAGTCAAGTGTAGTACAGATCCCTCCCTAACCATCTCCGATCACCTCCCCTTGATTGGTAATCTCTCTTTAGGGCAGGCCAAAGGAAGGGCTGGCTGGCCCCATCGGTGTGCCCCCTCCAGCAATTCTGTCTGCAGGTTGTAAGGCTATCCTGGAAGGGGTTGTGTTCAGGCTACTTGGCATTCCCATGGGGTTTAACATTACAGTCAAACAGAGATGGGACTATGTGCTGCTTAAGCTTAAAAATCAGGTTATGAAATGGAGTCATATAAACACGGGGGTTGCTTCTCGAGCCTTTGTTCTCAACCACTTCATCATCCCCTCAGTAGTATATTTTCTTGCCTGTTGGAGGCCCTCCAAGACCCAACTTCAATCACTGAACTCTATCATGGGTAACTACCTTTGGGGGGGAGCTCTTGACAGAAAGAGGATCTGCAAGGTCGCCTTTCAGGTATGCTGTTTGGATAAAGAACAGGGGGGTCTGGGTATAATCAACATTGGTTTGCTGGCTGAAAAGGTAGCAGCAAAATGTGTTCAAAGAGCTATCTTATCAAATGATGTATGGGCAGACTTGCTCAAAAGGGACGTTGGAAAATTCTAGCTTAAAGACAAAAGGGCTTGGAAGGGGTTCTCCCTCAATGAGGCTCTGTTCTCAAAGGCTTACCTCTCTCCAATAGGCAGTAAGCTCTGTTGTTGTAGAATGTGGGAGTCATGGATGGGTTATAAGAAGCTCTTTTCCTTTCAGATATATACCAAGAGGGGTCGGTATGCGTATGCTACTGATTCAGTTTGGTTTGGTCACCTGGTGAAGCCGATTGCTATTGATCAAGTTTAGATTGGCCTCTCTTGTTTCAAAGCTGGTGTAAAGGTGTGGGGAGATCTATGTGACTCATCTGGCATGTTAAACAGTGTTCAAATCAGTAATAAGTTCACCTTGCCAAGGGGAGGGGTTGAGCTTATAATGCAAAGATGTAATGCACTGAAGGTTTTCATTCTACCGAGTATTAAATGCGATTACAGGGAATTTTCTAAAGCCCTTCTGTGGGGGTCTGCTATTAACCTTGTCAAGCTTCCTAACTTGTATAATGTAGGCAACTTGGTTCTCAAACTCAACAAAAGGTGGTCCTTGTCCTAGAACAAACATCAATGGGCTTTTTGTTTCAAATTAATCTGGGCCTTTGCTCAAGAAAGGAAACATGCAATTCTGGCCTGGCTGGTTATCCACAAAGCAAACTGGACTCTTGAGAAGGCTCTGAAGCTGGGTCATGGGAATGGTATTTGTTCCCGATGCAAAGCAAAGCTAGAAACTGTCCCGCATCTCTTTTACTCCTGCCCAGACACTAAACAGTTCTTGAGTGTTCTGAATGAGGCCTTTATGAAGATTAGAAGTTCCCCACTCAGTTGGAAAGAAGTGCTTTTAGCGGAATGTCATCACTTGGACCCCTTAACGCGGCAGTCTGTCAGAATTCTGCTGCTATGGCATGTCTGGAAACAAAGGAATGAAGCCCTCTATGAAATTAATACTAATCACAATTTCTTTCTTTTTCTTGACAGTGTCCGCAAGTTTATCAATCAAATCCAATCTACTGGTGTTCCTATTGAAGTGGAGCACTGGCAGGATCTTCCATGGAGGAAGTGGAAAAAAGTGCTCAGTTCCTCTCTCTCCAAAAAGAAGGAAATTATGCTTCAAGGCTTGGATTTCGAATGCTACAGAAGGCTACAATACTCTGCTCATCACATTCAGGCCGCGGAAGGTTTTTGAGGATGTCCTCAAGTTGATCAACCAAATCCAATCAAATGGTGTTCTGAATGAAGTGTACCGCTGGCAGGATCTTCCATGGAGGAAGTGGAAAAAAGTGCTCAGTTCTTCTCTCTCCAAAAAGAAGGAAATTATGTGTCAAGGCTTGGATTTTGTATGCCACAGAAGGCTTCAATATTCTGTTCATCAAGGTTTGGGAGGGGTACATTAAACCCTCTCGGTGGACTATGGCTACTATTTCAGTCGTTGCATCATGTTCAGTCTTAGTCTGCTTTTGAAGGGTTACTGTTCAAGTTTCTCATTTGCAATTGCCCTCAGTTTTTTGGGCCCTCGGTCTCTATATTTCCCAGTTTTAAGTGCTGTAGCTAATCCCATTTTCTAGCGTTTTAGCAGTTCTCAGGTCCCGCCATGGACCTTCCTCATGGGGAGTTGTAATCTCACCTTTTTTTAATATATTCTACTGTTTTTACCCAAAAAAATACTCAAATTTGATGATTTCGGGTACTTTCATCATTAATAGTAAAATTGTTTGGAAAAAGGTAATGAAATTGAAGATTTTAATATTAATTGATGCTGATGAGTGGGTTATGCAACTATTTTTGTGGAAGCTACTGAAGCGCAGGGCAATAATTTTAACTATCTCATGTTAATGACCCTATTTAAGAGGGTGGAACGTGAGACGAGGCTCTAAGCAGTCTCAATTCAAGTTCAGTTAACGGTTTACTGTCAACGTACGGGTTTACACTAACTAAGCGGCCTGCAGCCTCCACTCCTCCTGGTTGAACGTACTCTAATAAGAGGTAATCTGGAAAGTGCTCTTTGGGCGTCCAGGCACATGGTCTGAATCCAGTTTGAAGCAACGTCCCCACTTTTGCTGCATCTCCATCACAGCTCGACTTTTTAACTTCCAGCTCAGGTCCTCCACGTGAAGAGTAGCTGACATGGCACAAAAACATCCTTCAACAGCCGGCAAATAACTTTTTCCTGTATCTCCATCACAGCGTGTGTTGAGTGTATATAATTGTAACAACGTCAACCTCTCTCTCACAAAGGGACACAGGAGAAAATTTACACAGGAGTGGGGCAGCTACACCTAGGACCAGTGTCTATCCAGACACAAGAAAGAGACATATTGGCCTTGTATCACCCACCACAAACGTCTTTACTGTACATCTCTGTTCCAGAAGAAAGCAATGGAGTTCACACTGAAAATGATACGGGAGTCTCCCTGCACCTTTTGAAGTTTATCATTGTGCATGGCTAGGCTTTGGTGAGTAGCTATATGGGGGAAGTAGCTCGATAGAGAAGCTGCAGGAAAGGGTGGTGTGTCAGCACACTTTCCGGGCCTCCACTAATGAGAGCTGCGACAAGGCATGGGACCAGTCCCTTAACACCATAGCAAGGCATGGGACCAGCCCCTTAACACCATAGCTTATGTTTACTTGCTTGCTACTCCAAAGCTAAGGCGTTTAAGGTTTACCCCCTTGTAAATTGATTATTGCCTGTGTGTGCGCGACACCCACCGACTCCCACCTATCGTGAACCCGTCTCCTTGTCACCCCTGCATTCCGCTTTTCGTACAGTCCACGTGGTGATGCTGATGTGGTAGCCTCCCAATCGACCAATCCAAGTCCAACAGAATGTCATGCATGGTATGTATATGAGTCCAGCATGCATCCTAATCAACCAATACGAGTGCAGCACGCCTCTCAATCCACCAATGCGAGTCCAGCAGAATGCCAAGTTTTACTCGCCATGTTAGCTTCAAACCACGTGGAGGCGAGGCACCATAACTCCTGGTCGGCCAATACCGGTCCAGCGAAATGCCAAGGTGTAATTACGATGCCATGTCAGCAGGAAAGCACGTGGAGGCGAGGCTGAGGTGGCAATAAGCCCCCCACCCCCACCATTAAGGCTCACATTGACTAATTCCAATAATGATAAACAACCACAGATATTTCAAATTTCGATGAAGACAAACCAGCTTAGCTCTCGCCAAGGCCTAAGGGTCCATGATTCGTAATCCCACCACTATATAATGAGCACCTCAGAGCCTCCACTTTGGCCCAATAGCGTCTGTTTAATTTGCTTCAACCTGTCATCTAGTAGAGAAGCATGATGGGCAAGCACGATCCATGCCCCTTGCTAGAATCGTCTGCAGCTTCTAATGAGACCTTTGCTTGCAGTATTGCAGAAGCTAGCTCATGTGTGACCTTGAAGGACTTGACGGAGAGAGTGGCAGCCTTTGCAAGCGAGAGGAACTGGGAGAAATTCCACAGCCCACGAAACCTTTTGCTAGCCATGGTAAGATTGTCTCCTAATTAATATAGCCTGCTCTCTAATATGATACTCTGACTTCTTTTTCTCTTTCTTTCTTTTTTGCATCATTAAGGTGGGAGAGGTCGGAGAATTGTCAGAGATCTTCCAATGGAGAGGTGAGGTTCCCAAGGGCTTACCTGGGTGGGACTGTGAGGACAAAGAGCATCTGGGCGAAGAGCTCTCAGACGTTCTCCTGTACCTCGTGCGCCTGGCGGACATCTGTAGTGTGAATCTAGGCCAAGCTGCCCTTCGCAAGCTAGAGAAGAACGCCTTAAAATACCCGGTCGAACGAAGCATAGAACCTTCTCTTGCAAACAATGGAGTAAACGTCAAGAAGAAGGGGCTGGCAGATTCTTATAGTGGCCAAAATACTTAACCATGAAGCGAACGTAGTTAAAAATAACTCCCAAAACTCTCTCTGACACACACACACACACACACACACACACACAAACACACACTCTCTCACTCTCTCTCTCTCTCTCACACACACACAGACACCGAGCTACTCACCCATCACCTTTAAGTGTAGTATTTCGTAGTTCAATAACTAATTTGGCTTGATAATTGTAAATAGTTCACAACTAAACTTACTCTTGAACTACATGAGGACATATTTTGTAATATGTTTGAAAATATGGGCACATGGTTTAGAGTGCCAACTTTGCAAAAAAAAAAAAAGAGCATGGCACCATGCTATAATATTAAGTGTAAACTCTCAATGGGTCATAGAGTGCCAACTTTGTAAAAAAAAAGAGCATGGTAACCATGTTAACATGCTATAATATAAGTGGTGAGTGTAAACTCTCAATGGGTCATTGCCAACTTTGTAAAAAAAAAGAGCATGGTAACCATGTTAACATGCTATAATATAAGTGGTGAGTGTAAACTCTCAATGGGTCATAGTGGTTAAGAAATGCATTAAGAGTTACTGGAAGAATCAATACAGTGATTCTTATTTTTTCACGTTACTCATTCAGTACATTGATTCTTATTTGAATGAGTTTATTTTTTTACGTTACTTATTCAAATGCTTTGCATTGATAGAATCTACATGTAAAACTAAAGTTTTAATGTGGAATACAAGGCATATAACTTTTAGTGGAAAAGAACTATTTTAGTATTTATGTGATGTTCAAAACAATATTATTCAAATGATTTACAAACTTGCATTCTTATAATCTCTTTTCAAATAGGATTCTCTATGGGCTTCATGCTCATCACAAGAAAAAACACATGATTAGTACCATTGATCAATGTAAATTTGTATTATAAATTCATAAAAGATAGCTACTTATGTATGCCTTGAACACTTACAGAAACTTTCGATGGGAGCTTATTTGAGCTTAAGAAAATATTATATTAAGAGGATTTCTTCCAAATTAATTAGCAAATTGGGTGATGCATCATCATAATTCAAAGCTATACTCAACACAAGAAGCACATTTAAAAAACAAGGTAGGCATATCATATACATTTCTAATGTTTAAAGAACCCATTACTTAGTTCATCATTGGCCAATGAGAGCCAAATTTAGATCTAATGTAATTATGTTTGGAAAAAGAAGAACCTTAGGACATTTTTTAAAAACCAAATTTAAACACCTGCATGTATTTAAAAAGTGTACCCAAGATATACAATGCTATACCTACCAACTTTGGATACCATTTGAGTATTCCTCACTTTTATACTAATCATTTTTTAAGAGAAAAAAATATCAAAGGACTAGTATATATCAACGCTTCTTAGGAACCGACGATTACTTAAAGAGTTCACTGAATATAAAACCTATGACATGTGATCAAGGAGTACTTTCTAAGTCCCCCTAAGATCTTTGAATTGTGAACATTCAAAATGCCCCTTATTCTATCCAAAATAACATTTCCTTTTTTAAAAAAAATCCATTTTGAAGAAACTTCGTGTAGATATTTTCCTATATGTTCACATAAAAAAGAAGTTTATTTAAAAATCCCTTCTAATGAACTCACATAATATACTTACATATTTTTGATTCACATTCCCAAGGCGAACTAAAAGTGGAAACATTTTATAAAATCATTAGTGGCTTATGAACTTGAAGAATTAAAAAGGTACTAGTGATCAATTTTGTTCACTTGTTGAAAAAAAGGGACATGTTCATGTGGGGGTCCCTCCCACAACTTAATTCATATTGTAAGGAATTTGGTAGCAATGTGAGCATGCCAAACTATATAAATAAAAAATTCAAGGTAAAAAATAAGTGAGTAAAAAAGAGTTTATACTCCATATATGATCAAAGCCCAAATGGGTATACACATTACAAAGGTATTACCAGGGTGACAAGGCATGGAAAAAAGAGAAGTATTAGCTAGGCTCATCAAAAAATTGATAGTGAGCTCTATTTGGCGCTATGCCATCTTTTTATCATCCACTACATTCTCCAATGGCTCATCATTTACATGGATATAACTCTCCAATGGATCATCTCTTCTTACAACGATATCCTCATCACTTTATAAGAAAATCAAATTAATTGGAATTTAATCCCAAAATAAAGTTATAAGGGTAACTAAATAAAGTGAGAATTTCCTTGCAAACTACCCATGTGCATGTACTCATTGGTGGAAATGCACCTCCTTTGAATATACATGCACCATCTTGCTATATACTTTAATTAAAAGTGCGTTCACTATGTGCATGTAGGTGTACCATTGTTCATTGAACCAAAAATTATGCCTCCACATGACATGAAAATTTGAGAGGTAAGGGCTGATCTAAGATGGCCTTTGTTGGTAGTGTCACCTCTTTGTTGTGGCCACTTATTGGTGACCTTTATGCCATTAGTTTCTTGTCTTCATCACAACAATTGTGATGTTTTATGACCATTTTTAATAGTTCCTCCTGGTTATTCCCTCACTTTCAATAGTTGTAATGCTTCTTTATATGATCCTTTATCTAGTCAACCATTTAGCATTTATTGTTAGGAGCTTTGTACCACTTGAAAAAATTACCTCATGAACCTATCAACAAACGTAAGCATGACATAGGCCTTGAGAAAATCAAACACATAAACCGCAACATAAACAATAATCAGAAAATTAAAGATCACCACCTACACAAGATTAGGTTGAATCTCTCCCTCATCCATGTAGCTCCCTTCACGAGACATAAGTATTTCGATCATGTATTAAAAAAATAGCCCTTGGCATTAAAAATATTGTCTCGTACAAAATTGGGCTTACACTTTTTCAAAAATAGAGTTGTTCACACATAAAGTGTGCATAAGTGTATAGAACTAATAAACCTAGTTCACATGCACTAGTACAAATAGCATCACCCGGGTGCAAGAAGGCAGATAAAATAATATGTACAAATAAGGTGCATGGCTAAATAATTATGGGCAGTCATACCACAATTAAAAATACCATCGGGTATCCAGTGTCCCGTGTATACTATGGCCACATCATTACAGCACACACATGGTCAACATCACCTATGCCTCTCTTTCACCTAGGTGGGATTATTTTGCCACTCTCACTTTAAAGCAGTGGCCATGCACTTTGAAGGCGTCCAATGTTTTGTAAGTTATCCCTTGCATCCTTTGTATCTCTTTTACCAATTAAATGGTCCCAAATATTTGTTGCCATATTCTTGAAGATATGCATGGGATCTAAGAGATGTATGATCTTCATGTCACACCAATATGGAAGTCGAAAGAAGATTGGTGTCTAGACATCCCATTTAGTGGTGGATTGGGAGTGCTTCTCCATGCCTCAAACCAATCTCTACCTCTCATCACAAGTGGTGAGACATCATGTGGCACATACTTGGGATGTGAAGGAGGGAGAAATTGAAGATGTTTTTCATACACCACCTTCTTAAGTGAAGAGGGTATTTTCGAAATAGTGATGGTCCGCAAATCGGACATGCATGACGTTCAGAGGTTGCCAAACCTATTTTAAAATTGAGATGATTGAGATAGAGATATAAACTTAAAGTTTAAAGACTAAACTCTTATGCATATATGGTTTAAGTAGGTACGTGAGCACTCCGAAAACCTCGGATAGTCATGCATTATCCAAAGCAAAACTCCTTTCACCTCCACCTCATGCCTATTTATCGGCCTTGAAACATCATGTACTTTGATACCTCGCCATAGTGTCTCAAGCTCCTCAATCAAAGGCTTGAGGTACACATCCATGTTTGCCACCTTATACTTGCATTTTACAAGGATAGCAAGCATGATGTGACCTTTCTTGATTGCCACCCATGGAGGGAGGCTGTAATTCACCAATACAATAGGCCAAGTAGACCATGATGTGGACTGAGTGTGGACTTAAAGTTAACACCATCCATGATGTGGACTTAAAGCCAAATGGGTTAACACCATCCATGCCTAACCCAAGACGTAAGTGACAAGGCTCATATTTAAACTCTGGCCATTGATGCTCCACATGTTGCCATGTCGGTGAATCAACTACGATCCTCATGATGCCATCGATCGAGTGATGAGTAGCATGCCATGTTATGAGTTCTGCAATCCCCTTACATTTAAACATGTGTTGGATGTGAGGAATGATAGGGAACTTTATCTCCTTGCAAATCATCCCTATAGCGGCTCTCCCCACATTGTAGACATTGTGTTGCATCTTTATTAACCCCTCTAAATAGCATGCAATCATTGCGACATGCATGTATTTTTGTGTAATTCATACCTGGCATATAGAGAGCATTTTACGGCACCCAGCTCGTGAGTTCCGTAATAGATTTTGAGGGGAAAGAATCTTCTTGAGAAGCCTACAAAAGAGGGTAAGAAATCATATGTCAAAATATCAGCAAGGAGAGTATATAGAACATGAAATATTTTCAATAGAATGAGGCGGTCTTACCGAATAAGACTTGTGACACTTGCATCACTCCATTTACGAGTTCATAGCTCCAAGTTTCCCTGCAATGTGGAGTATGAACATCCATCTCATACAAAGTTGTGCTTGCCTCTCTATGCAAGGTTTCCTCCTCTTGTGACCTTAGAGCTTGCTCACTATCATCTATGACCTCCCGTCCAAAGAGGTCATTCACCATGTCATCCCCATGATGTGATTCTCTTCCTCCTCATGTGGCAATGGTGGAGGCGCCTCATTCATTGGTTGGGGAAGATGAGTCTCAGCCATGCTTTCCATATGAAGCCTTTCCACCTTCCGCACTCTACTCGATGTCACCGAATGGTGTAGCATGTTACCTAGAACTCTCCTATGGTTCTATTCCATGTCATCATCCGCACTTGGTCATGCCACTACCTCATGAAGTCCATCTGTTCGTACATGCTCAATTGTTATACGACGTTGTCGTATATACTGGCCCTTGTATATATTGATCACACACACATCAATGAATTTTAGTGATAAATATTATAAAGTTTCCATTTATGCTTAAATTAGAATGTTTTTTAAGCATATCTCTCTCTCCCCCAAAGAATGATCATTCCTATGACCTATTCTATATTCAAATGATCACTGTCAAACATCTTTAACCTGGCCAAAATTGATTTAGGGTTCATACAAAACACACAACAACATTCAGTACTGCAAACAGAAGTTTACCCAGGTTTTTGCTGCTAGACAGTGACCCAGCAACGAAATTTTGTTGCTCACCAACAAAGCTAGTAGCAAAATTTCGCTACTCAGGCGACTTGCGAAACTGTGACTCCCACATAGATTGCCACCAAGACGGGTGTCAATACATACCTACTTCCCCTATCCTACACATGCACAGCCAGAGCCCAAGTTTTCCTCCCACCTCAACTCATCTCTTAAGGGTGTTGGATCAATCAAGTCTCCCTCTCCAAGGTAAGCACTTTCTTGCTTTCTTCATGGTTTCATGGTTTCATGTCTTCTTCCAAGCTTTCATGGAAATCTTGGACATAGTTTTATGTGAGCTTCTCTCCCTTTCCCTCTCTCCTTTTCTCCCTTCCCCTCTCTTTCTTCTCCCTTTCCCTAACCCTAGCCTAATGCATAGAGCTCTGATAGAGAGCTTTGATGGGGAGAGCTCTCCACCATCAAAGCTTTCTATTAGGCATTCTATGCATTATGCTAGGGTTTAGGCTTAACATAAACTAGTTTCTCCATTCACTTATGCATTAAGAGTAGGGTTTAGGGTACTCACCTCTTTTTTCTCTTGTTCTTCTTGCTTACTAATGTGGTAATGATGACTAACTTTTTTATTTATTATGTTTCTTTTTTTGTAGGATTATTCAAGTGAGCAAGGTTTTGGGCATAGACTCTCACATGGTAAGCCCTCTTTCTTCATTTGTGCTTCTTGTCTTTGTGTTTTTGCACCCTTGGGTGCCGGCGATCAGGGTTAGGTCGATAGGCTTCCAATAGGCTTCTTTATGCATAGCCCTCTTATGCATAAGGCTTATGCATAACCTTATGCATAGGCCTTATGCACAATAGGGCTTATTCATAGCCTTAAGCAAAGGGCTTATGCATAACCTTGTGCATAGTCTATGCAAAAGGTATGCATAAGCCCTATGCATAGCCCTCTTATGCAATAGGGCTTATGCATAGCCTTATGTATAGGGCTTATGCATAGGTTATGCATAAGCCCTATGCATAGCCCTCTTATGTAATAGGGCTACGCTATGCATACGGCTTATGCATAGCCGTAGGCATAGCCCTCTTATGCAATAGGGCTACGCTATGCATACGGCTTATACATAGCCGTAGGCATAGCCCTCTTATGCAATAGGGCTATAAACTAATGAACTAATAAACTAATGTTTTGATTTATTATGATAATCTTTTGTAGGTCTATTCAAGCGAACAACCACCAAGGGCATAGGCCACGCAAAAACCCATACGGATTCGGCTAGTAGTGGTAAGCCCTCTTTGTTTATGATTCTTCTCTTTGTATTTTTGCACCCTTGGGTTCTGAGGATTAGGTTTAGGTCAAGAGCCTATAGGCCTTATGCATAGGCCGTATGCATAGGCTGCATGCATAGGTCGTATGCATAGGCTGTGCATACATAGGCCTATGCATACTGATCTTGGGTTCCGGGGACTAGGTTTAGGTCAAGAGCCTGTAGGCCTTATGCATAGGCCGTATGCATAGGCTGCATGCATAGGCCTATCCATACGACGTCCGCATAGAACAATGTTGTGAGCAAAATAGGTAATGCATAGAACAATGTTGCAAGCAAAATAGGTAACTAACAAGGGTTACCTAAAAAGATTCCCTCCCAAAATGTGTGAAATCTCAAAAATGGGTTTAAAACATAGTTTTTTGAAAACACATCTAGAATTCCATGTATAATTTAAAAATTACATGAATTTTGCTATTTTTTTCAAGATTGAGAACACATGTAACCCTCGTAGATTTATAAACGGCTGTTGTTTGTGACATAAAAATAAACTTGACTTACAAAATGACATATGAGTCTACATAACTTACAGAAATATCAATCTTTTTCAAATAAAAATTTATTTTATAAAATTTCATGAATGTAAGACACTTTTTTGAATGGACTTTCTTGGGACAAATTCTACCACTATGCATAAATATGCACATTATTTGACAAGCACTCAAAAAATATTAGAATATATAACAATATAAGCTTATTATTTGGAATGAGCTTTTACAGATTTATTGGTGATAAAAGTAAAAATAATTCTCATAAAAAATGTAAAAATATTTCAAAGTTAAGAAAAATAGTCCCCTAAAAGTTGATGTTTTATATCAAAGTTGATACAAAACATCAACTTTTCCACACAACTCGATGTTTTGCATCAAAGTTGATGCAAAACATCAACTCTACTACAAAACTTGATGTTTTGCATCAAGTTTCAGATGCTCCGGAGGAGAAGAAAGTTGGAGAATCGTTGGTCGATTTTCACAAATGGCCTGTTTTAACGATTTCGTTCGCGTTGCATGCTCAAACGACCTATTCCACAAATTTTGAGTACCAACACAACTATGTTTCGTGCGATGTGCAAACGTCACAAAGCAATTTGTTACATCAGCAAATCGCTTTATGATGTCTACACATTGCATCAAAACATAGTCGTGTTGGTACTCAAAATTTATGGAATATATCGTTTGAGCATGCAGCGCAGACAAAATCGCTAAAACAGGCTATTTGGTAGAGTTGATGTTTTGCATCCACTTTGATGCAAAACATCGAGTTGTGGTAGAGTTAATGTTTTGCATCCACTTTGATGCAAAAACATCGAGTTGTGTGGAAAGTTGATGTTTTGCATTTACTCGATGCAAAACATAAACTTTTGGGATGTTTTGCATCAAAGTTGATACAAAAGATCAAGTTTTATGAAAAATTTGATGTTTTACATCGAGTTGATTGAAAACATCAACTTTTCCACAAAACTTGATATTTTGCAATTAAAGTTGATGCAAAACATCAAGTTTTTTGGGAAATTGATGTTTTGCATATCGTTGATACAAAACATCAAGTATTGTAAAACAGTTTGATCTTTTACATATAGAGAGTTGATGTTTTGCATATAAAGTTGATGTTTTACATCAACTTGATTCAAAATATCAATTTTTTGTAAAAGTTGATGTTTTGTATCAAGTTGATGAAAAACATCAACTCTTAGCTAAGAAGTTCTTACTCAATCATTAAGTTGGCCGCAAATGTTGTAGCTAAAACATCCTTATCATGTGTAGTAATAGTAGGATTCAAACCTAATTCGTTGCCTGATAATTTATAAAAATGTATTTTGGAAAGTATAAACTTTTGTTTCTTAAAGCGAGCTTTTTCATGCTTTCTAAACTCATTTAATAACTAAAATTACTATTTAACCTCTTTTTGTCACATTAAGAACACATCTTCTTTAAAAATGAGTGTGTAATTATTTTTTAAAATTCGATAACTTTTAAATAGCTGATTCATGATATTTTAAAATTCATCTATATGTAATGAACTCTTTTTAAAAAAGTATATATTATCAATTAAGAAATTGTGATACTCAAGAGCTTCAAAATGGATTTTAATACTACTCTCATCAAGAGCCAAAATAGGATTTTATAATTAAGATAATAACTGTATCAAGATAACGATTTTGTAATATAATCATGTAAATAGTTTTTTATAGTTGCACTCTGTAGTAGCACATCCTCAATCATGCTAACATGGTGGATGACCCAAGGAGTCTAAGCTTCAAGTGTAAACATAGAAGAAAAAAAATGTATTTGTGGATGGTGAAGAAGAGGATGCCTCATCTACCTTCTCAGGGAAAGACACATCAACTATTGATGGTGTAGCAATGATTATGAGGAACCATAACTATGCCATAAGCTATATGTTTAGAAAATAGATTATTTTTATAGTTGTATCATTTTTTTAATGGATTGAAGATGAAAATAATAAACACTGTCTCTATTTTGGCATGTTTTTTGAAAACTTATTGTTAGATTTTCAATTATAATCCCAAAAAGTAAGCAAAATGAAGTCTTTTTTTTCATGTTAATTTTTGTAAAGAAATGTGTAAAGTGCCCAAAATATTATCGTTTTTTGGCAGTGTTGTACGTATGCGTAGACCACTTTTTGAAAAGAGGTTAAAAATGAACTTTTTTGATGGAATCTAAAGATGCCAAGTGTTTCTCGTTTTCAAAAAATATTACCTATTTTGTCTGCACAACAGTGTTATAGGTCGTATGCATATGGCATATGGCCTACGCATAGGCCGTATGCATAGGCCTTATGTATAGGCCATATGTATAGGCCTTATGTATAGGCCATATGCATACGGCCTATGCATACGGCATACGATCTATGCATACGCTATAGTTTATGCATAGAGATATGGGGTATTGTTATATGCCATCTAGAATGCTGCTTATGGTATAGAGCCCCCCCATCCGTAATTGTGGGCGTGGATGTGTATGCGAGGTGTTCGTTTGGACGAGTCTGTTTTGGGGACTCAAGCTGATTAGGTAATGTGTTGCCTAAACCATTCTCTTTTCTATGTCTAATTGTATTTTAATGCTCTTGCTTACCTTACACTTGATGGCATGTATGTAGGATGAAGGGGAAGAAGAAGAGGATCCAAATTATCAGCGTGAAGCAAGTGAAGAGGATAAGGAATCAGATTGACGACGATCACTTGGAATCCGATGAGGATTCTAGTTAGACACTTCTTCATTGTAAAAACTCTATGAACCTTTTTCATTTTCTCTTTGTGGTACATAATTCATAAGCTCATATACTAACTTCCATTTTTTTCCTATTCATAGTTTATTCTTTGAATGGCTATAGTTGGTTGTGAAGACAAGAAGGTGAGAGAGGCTATTTACAAAATGGGAAGCTTGGTGAGGTATGAATCTTCTCTTCAATTCACTAAGTTATATTGTTTATTTGGAATTCTCATGTGCTCACAAGTTATGTATTGGTAAATAGTACACATAATTGCTATGTATGTAGGTACATATCCTTAAAAGGAGATAGATCCTACATCCATTGAGATGGCTCGTCTCAATGCTATTGAGGCAGTGTGTATGATTGATGAGGACAACTTTCCTAGAACAATTCTCACTATCTGATTGCATCTTGTGGTGCATTGATGAAATGGCATTGTGTGGTGTTGTTCATGTTCAATGATTTTTTTTCTTGAAAGGTTCATGAAAACCTTAAAGGACTTTGTGAGAGAAAGAGCAAGGCCAGAAGTAAGCATGGCCGAGGGATGGTTGATGCAAGAGTCTCTTGAGTATACCTTAAAACATCTATCTTGCATAGATCCTTCCATGCCACGATTGTGGAGCAATGAGGAGGATGACCAACTAATCACTAATGTGCCTCAGGGAAAAGGAAGGCAATGAAGACTCGATGAAGCATTACGCCACAAGGTGAATACATTCTGCATTCTAAATAGTCCCATCATGGAGGAGAAGTGGATTGGGAGATACAAGGATGCAATCAATAGACAAAAGGATGAGAGAAGAGCTTTCAAAAGAGCAAATAGACGCTTGCCATTCCCGCCTAGCTTGGCACCTTTACCAAATGTGATCAATATAGAATGGCTTCATATGGCAATATCGATGGCATCACAAAATGGAGCGATGATCACAAGAGAAGAGCATGAGTATGCAAGAGGATGTGACCCTCAAGTAATTACATTCTTCATCTCTATCTCACGTATGTACCTTGTTTAATGTACTATACTAAATGTTATGCTTTTGTTTAATGTTAGTACAAAATATATAATGCAATATGGTTAGAGGAAAGGCACTTTCACACGGAGCATGTGGATTCTAAAAGAAACACATTTGATTGTGGTGTGATGGCAACTTTTAAGCAAGAAAGTCGAGCCAGTAGACATGATGCCAATGTCATAGAGGACAATCTTGAGGATTGTGGAACTATTCAGGATATTCTTGAGGTTGGATTTAGAGCATTTAGTCTATTCATATTTGATCTCAAATGGTTCAAGGTGACATATAGAGGTACTCAAGAAACCGTGAAGAAACATCCAAATGGGTTCTTTCAAATTGATTCCACCAAGTTTTGGAATGACGAGAAAGATACCTTCGTACTACCTCAAACACTGTCAATAGGTTAGTAACCCAACCAATCCCAAATTAAATCTTGATGTAGTATAATATGTTGAAAATCATGGATCAAGCTCTCCTAAACAACTTTCTAATAACAAGACATTTACCTAATCATAAACTAATCTTACAACTAATGATAACACTAATCTAAGGTGGATAAAAATGAACAAGACTCATTGTGATGAGTGTGTGCTAATTAAGTTTAGACTCAAGTTCAGTTAGGTTACATGATGGAAACATGTACTCATAAAAAGACTTGAGATGTTATGCTTGTATTCCAATGCTTAAAATGTCCTCCTTTTATATGAGGAGAGTACAACTTGGCCTTTCTCTTGCATGTGGGATAATTCTCACTTGGTGATGTGGCTTTTCACACTCACTTCATATTTTCCTTGTGCTCTTTGGCACCACATTTCTCAACACCTTGGTGCCAAATCTGTAGGCTACTCAAGGTGGTTGCATGTCAATTACAAAGTCTTGTTCTAACTTTTTACTTTCTACATTCCCTTATGTGCTGTGAGCAACTTTGCCTCATGTGCTACTTTGGCACTTTCCCCCCTTAATGCTACTGTGGCTCTAGGTGAGAGATAAATTTCTAGTTTGGGTACGTCATCGGTTCCAAAGGCCGGTTACAAGCACTTTTGTAGGAAGTAGGATTTTTTACCAACACATTTTTGTTTAAGAGATGGGTAGTGAGAGGATTTTTTATTGCATGCTCATTTGGCCGCTTACAACATATTTGAGAATTTTTTGATGATGAGATGGCCAACGTTCTTGGCTTACATTGATTTTGTGAAGTCTATGAAAATTTTATTTTTGTTCAATGAGATTGGTGTTGATCTTGTCGATGATTGCCGCCGTGATGAACATGTGCAAAATCTTTGTTTGATGATGGCTTCAATGGTGTCCATGTCAGTGATGATTGTTGTCTTATGTGATTATTTTTAAGTCAAAGTGGGATGCGTGTGTGAACAGCCTCTAAAAGGAGGGATCCTTTACACAAAAAAAGAACCTTATCTTTATTTTCTTTTATTTTGAAAAAGAAAACATTTGTGTGGCCGTCGGCATTGTGTTGCTTCTTCTGCTAATAAGGTCGTCTTCCCTTCCAGTACTGCGCTATTGGCGATGGTGCTCTCTTCCCATTGGTTTGCTACGTGTTGCTTCTACCACTACATACCTTTCCTCTACAACTTCATGTTGGTTTGCGCATTTCTCAGTAGCATCAATAGGCGTTCATGAACAGTCGCTCCATGCTGATGACCGCCTGCTCTGCTGACTACTTTCTTGGTTGCACCTTTTTCTTTTGCACTTCTTACTATGATTATAGTGACTATCGAAAAAAAATCAGCTTCCTTCTCTGTCCAGCTTTGGGCTCTCTCTCTCTATTGTGTTGGTATCTTTGAGTACAACTGCTAGCATGTGTCGAGTGAACACTAGTCATGCCTTGTTGAGATGAGGTTGCTTGCACCTTATCTTATGCTCCCTGTGGGCACCTTGCCAAAACACCAAGGTGCTTCTCCTTATTGAAAAACTAGTGCTAGAGTCTGCGCTTGCTACTTAGCAACTCCACATGCCACAACTGTAGATCCTCCTCGCTAACTTGCTTTATCTCCACACAAGCATTGCTTCTTCTCTTGAGTGTTGAATATGTTTCTAGCTGGACTCGATGAAGCTGAGAATTCTTGATGTGTTGTACTCTTGTTATAGGTTTCTATGTTGGCACTATGGAGTGAAGATGAATGAAAGTATGGTTTGAAACACAAGGATCACTAATGGAACCCTAAGTGTGGAGAAATGAAAAGAAACAAACTAAAAAACCCTAACTAGACAAGAGGGTAACCCTAATAACCTGGCTATTGAAATGAAAACTAAGCTAATGGGGAGAGCCTCACCTTACCTTTGATACCATGTTGAAAATCATGGATCGAGCTCTCCTTTTAACAACTTCATAATAACAAGACATTTACCTAATCATAAACTAATCCTATAGCTAATGAAAACACTAATCTAAGGTGGATAAAAATGAACAAGACTCATTATGATGAGTGTGTGCTAATTAAGTTTAGACTCAAGTTTAGTTAGGTTACATGATGGAAACATGTACTCATAAAAAGACTTGAGATGTCGTGCTTGTATTCCAATGCTTGAAGTGTTCTCTTTTTATATGAGGAGAGTACAACTTGGCCTTTCTCTTGCATGTGGGATAATTCTCACTTGGTGATGTGGCTTCTCACACTCACTCCATATTTTCCTTGTGCTCTTTGGCATCACATTTCTCAATGTTGAGCTATCGAGCTCAACTAGTGCTATGGCGGACATTGATGACCTGCCTGGGTGATAGCTTCCGCATCTACACCACTGGCATGGTTGGTGAGATTATGGGTGATATGCGGCCAATGGGATAACAGGCTGTGTGATAGCCATTTTGGATTACTAGAGACTGGCATAGTTATAGCGCCAGCTCATTTAGTCGAGTTCACATTACAACCTTGTATATTGTAGTAGTTGAGTACTAACCAATACAGTGTGTACTCTTATCTTTATGTTATGTTGGTTGAGTAGAGAAGAAGAAGATAGAAGAAAATTCAGCTATCCATCTCTCTCTTGTGTCTTGCTCTCTCTTGTGTGTATGTGTGTTTGTTTACTAGGGTTCGAAGCTCTCTTTATGGTATCAGGGCCTGGATCGTGTGAGAGCTAAGGAGGAAAGTAAGAGGCAAGAACAAGCAAGTAAGAAAGCGATACTACACGGGTAAGAGCACCATCATCTCTTCAACCTTCTGGGTTTACGTACAACACGCCCTCAGTAGCTCTGGGAGCTGTCTTCGTGAGAGAGCGGAGCTACAAGAGGGTAAGTATATTGTCCTATAAGACAGTATATTGTCCTTCTTATCCTATTAGACAAAGTTTTTTTAGCACCAGATTCGCATTTTGGGTGCGTTACGGGCATCGTTTCGTCATTGCAGGTATTTTCGGCAGTTTCTGCAAGTTCTGGGGTAGAGAACTATTTTTGCTCGAAATCTAGTTATTGTAGTGCAGCAGTCCATTTTTTGAGTGCAGACAGGGTTTGCACATGTGTTGTTGATACTAGGTATATATACATGTACTCTGGTCACATTTGGTGACACACAGGCTATGCTGAAGTACTGCTGCTACAACAGTTACATGAGATACTGCTGTACATTACAGGTTGCATACAGAAGTTGTCTATTTGCAGGTTATTTGATTGCTATAAGAAAACATGTCTGACGGAATTAATCAGATTGTTAGTGAGAAGTTGGATAAGAATAACTTCCATGCCTAGAAGTTCAGAATGACCAATTTCCTAATGGGTAAAGGATTTTGGGACTATGTAGAAGGAGACAATGAGAAGCCTCCAGAGATATTTAAGGAGAATGCCAATCCTATAGATATAAAGGCATTCAAGGATTGGATTTAGGGTGTAAGAAAAGTCATGTACTGGATTTCAATTAATGTCATAAACACTATGATAGGACACATATAGGATGCAAACACTCCAGCAGTTGCATGGCAGAATCTGGTTTAGATGTTCCAAACTAACACAAAGGCAAGGAAGTTGCAGTTAAAGAAGCAAGAGTTGCATACTCTGGAAAAGAAAAGCATGTCCATCAATGAATATGCCTTGAAGATCAAGGGCATTGTTAAATCCCTTGGGTCTATCAATGTATCAGTGGAGGATGATGATTTGGTGAGTGTCTGTCTGAATGGGCTTGGCAAAGAGTATAAGCCATTTAAGACCTCCATTGCAATTAGGGATAATATCCCAAACTTTCGGGACTTGATATCTATGCTGATCATAGAAGAAAAGGCTTTAGGTGAGGATTCTTCTTCACAAAGCAAGAACATATCAGAGCAGGCATTCTACTCTAATTCAGGTAGAGGCAGAGGTAGACGCCGTGATCGAGAAGTCGTGGTCGAGAGGCCAAAGTGGTGGCCGACAAGGAAATTAGAATTCTGGACAACAATAGTCCAATGATTCATAACAGCAATCATACACAGGTGGAAGAGGCCAGTCTCTAGAGGCAGGGGGAGCCAAAGAGGCCCAGGTGATTGGCAAAGAAATCAAAATGCAAATTGCATAGAGTGCTATTACTGTGGCAAACCAAGACACATGGCAAAGGACTGCTACAAAAAGCAGAATGACATTAAAAGTGGGAAGTTGCAGCAAGGCAACTATGCATCACCTATCAAACATGGAGGTGATGACAGAAGTGAGCAGCTGTTTGTGATGCAACACATGCTTAGTTCCATAACAGGGGATGTGTCAGGATCTCAAGATATATGGTATGTGGATTTCGGCGCCTCTAACCACATGATCAGTCATGCTAAGTGGTTTAGAGATATGTAGAAAATGAAAAAACCAGGTTATGTAGAAACAGGTGATGATACTGTGCATCCCATTGCGCATGTTAGTAAAGTTCCATTGTCTATGCAGGATGGCAAAATGAAGTACTTGGCTGATGTACTTCATGGTTTGAATATTACAAAGAACCTGGTTTCTGTTGGATAGATGGTTGAGCAGGGTCTACAAGTGAGGTTTAATCCTCAAGGATGTTTTGTGGAAGACTTCAAAGGGTAACAGAAGTGGCAGGATGTTTACTTTGGATGTGAACATGCCTAAGATAAAGACAGCCATGTTTGCGCATGGAACAGGTGTCATTGCAGATATTAACATATGGCACAAGCGCATTGGTCATGTGAATGTACAACGACTGAAGTCTATGCAGGCCCAAAATATTGTTGCAGGTTTGTCCCCAAAGTTTAAGGTTGACGGTATGGATAAGGTATGTGAAGCATGCCAACTTGGTAAGCAAGCCAAACATGCTTTCCCATATGAAAAGCATGTCAGTGCAAGGCCATTGGATGTCATACATTCAGATGTATGGGGATCGACCAAGACTGCAACAATTACAAGTTGCAGGTACTATGTTACATTCATTGACCACACTAGGAAAGTGTGGGTATATTTTATAAAGGAGAGAAGTGAGGTTTTTTCTCACTTTCAGATATTTAAAGCCTTGGTCGAGAAGGAAAAAGGCATGCAAATAAAATGCCTAAGATCAGATGGAGGGGGAGAATATTTCTCCAATGAGTTCAGCAATTTCTTGAGAAAGTAGGGGATCAAGAGGTAGTTTACGTGCAGGTACACTCTGCAACATAATGGTGTTGTAGAAAGGAAAAACAGGCACATTGCAGAAGTGGCACGTGCCTTAATGGCTGGAAAGAATATGCCACATTTCTTTTGGGCAGAAGCAGTAGCAATTGCTGTGTACATTTTGAACACGACACCCACTACATAGCAACTATTCATGGTATGACTCCTGAATAGAAGTTTACAAGCATAAGACCGGATGATGTGTCTCAATTGAAAGTGTGTATTGCATATGTACAAGTTCTTGATAAAGTGAGAACAAAGTTAGATCCAAAGGCAGAGAAATGCATCTTCATTGGTTATGCTATGGAGCAAAAAGGTTATAGATGCTATAACCCTACCACTTGTGAGATGCTGTTGTCTTCGATGAGAAGAGTAGCTGGTATGGACCAATAGTAAAGGAAACAGAAGATGCACATGTAAGAAGTGCTAATGTTGCACCACATGTAGAGCAACAATCTCACAGGTGCTGAGTGGACCTGGGGAGCCCTCGAGCAGTGGATCCAATGTTAGCCCATGGTCACGCAGGTTGAGGAATGATGCAGGTACACATGTAACATGGAAAGGGAAGGAAAAGGTAGATCAACCTTCAGTGCCTGATCTGTCAACAAGTCACTCATATGTGTATGGTGACTCTAGTGGCTCTGAGCAGAGCCTTGTGTTGAGGAGCTTGGCATTCCATTTGTGGTTACTCCTGGTGTAAGGAGAACCAAGGTTGTTTTGAGGACATCTGGAGTGATCCAGGTGTACGCAGGTCTATGAGGGTTAGATACCCTGCTGAGACAGGTTGAGATATGATGATGGATATACAGCCCATCATTATGCTTACATGGTAAAAGAAATATAGGAGGTTGAGCCCACTTGCTTTGAGCAAGCGATCGAAAATAAGAAATGGGAAGATGCCATGGATAAGGAGATGGTAGCATTGGATGAAAATGCAACATGGGAGTTAGTGCCTTTGAGGGCTATGCCCATACTTATGGCATAGACTATGAGGAGACATTCAGCCCGATTGCAAGAATGGCAATGGTGAGAGCTGCCATTGCTACAATGAAGGGTTGGTCTTTACATCAAATGGATATAAAGAATGCTTTCTTGCATGGTGATTTGCAAGAAGAAGTGTACATGATGCAGCCACTAGGTTATAAGAGTGATGTACATCTAGATTTTTGTGTGCAGGTTACGCAAAGCCTTGTATGACTTGAAGCAGGCACCCAGAGCATAGTCAAACAAGATCGGGGAGTATCTTGTTACCATTGGATTTCAGATTTTTCACTATATGTGAAAAAGAGTGAAAAAGACAGATAGAGGGATCATGCTATTAGTCATCTATGTGGATGACTTGATTATCAATGGTGATAGTGATACAGACATACATGATGTGATGCTTTTGAAGCAAAAGTTTGAGATGAAGGATTTGGGTGAGCTGCGATATTTCTTGGGCATAGAGGCGGTGAGATCACCTCATGGCATTTTGCTATTGCAAAGGCAGTATGGGTTGGATATGTTGTCCAAGTATGGTATGACAAGCTGTAAGCCTATTTCAGTGCCATTGGAGCAGAACACAAAGCTTTTGGCGGCAGATATAGGTGAGCTTTTGGAGGACCCCACTACTTACACGCGCATAGTGGGGTAGTTTGATCTACATGACTATTACAAGGCCAGACTTGAGCTATGCTGTTGGACTTGTGAGTCAGTTTATGGAGGCCCCTAGGAAGCCACACTTGGATGCGGCTAGACGGATCCTCAGGTACATAAAGTCCACAGTTGATTATGGACTTTTCTATGAGGCTGGTACATAGAGATACAATTGCATGGGTATATAGATGCTGATTGGGTTGGTAGTATTACAGGCAGGAGACCTACCCCACTGGTTTTATGTTCTCATTTGGGAGTGCTGCTGTGAGTTGGAGTAGTAAGAAGAAACCAACAGTTGCCTTGTCGAGTACAGAGGCAGAGTGTAGGGGTACTGCTATGGCAACTTCTGAGGTACCTTGGTTTCAGAAGTTACTTAGGGACATGGGAGAGCCCGTGGATAGGCAGTTATCATATATTGTGACAACATGAGCATCATGGGTGATATGCGGCCAGTGGGATGATAGGCTGTGTGAGTGACAGCCATTTTGGATTACTAGAGACTGGCATAGTTATAGTGCAGTTCATTTAGTCGGGTTCATATTATGGACCGACGCTTGTATATTGTAGTAGTTGAGTACTAACCCATATAGTGTGTACTCTTATCTTTATGTTATGTTGGTTAAGTAGAGAAGAAGAAGATAGAAGAAAATTCAGCTATCCATCTCTCTCTTGTGTCTTGCTCTCTCTTGTGTCTTGCTCTCCCTTGTGTGTGTGTGTGTTTGCTTGCTAGGGTTTGAAGCTCTCCCTCTCCCCCACAGTCTCTTTACTCAACATGATAAAAGTGTAACCCCTTTGCTTTTTGATATTAGATTGTGTTTCACGCCGATCGAATTGATCCAAAGTGGTGGTATGTTATACAAGTTTCCCCTCGTTCAAAACATATCTTTCAAGATCAAGATGTGGAGGCTGAATCTCTGGATGAGGTGCAAGTACTACCTCAAATCAGCACATTGGAAGAAGACGATGAAGAAAACATTTTGGATGGGGAAGATGAAGAGCATGAGAAACATCAATTGGAAGAAGATGATGAATCACCTATCAGTCTCATGACAATGCTTCATTAGATCATGATAGTGATAGTGATAGTGATATTGATATTGATATGGAACCCCATCTTTTCATTGAGCTTCCATTAGATATAGACATTGATGAAGCAACACATATGGATTTATTACAAGATGGGATAGATTCATGATCTTGACATTGTTTCGCCTCTCAAAAGTTTTCAACTATCTTTTTTTTTTCTCTCGAAACATGGCTCCAAGGGTTTTAATGGATGTTTTTTAACTAAATATCATTTTCTGTGTGTATGTGACATGAATTTCAGCATCACTCTCTGGAATTTCATGCAATGAAAATAGCAGCGTAATTTCACTGCTATTTTCGTTGTTCAGTAGCAAAATCACAGTATAGCAGTGAAATTTCACTGCTAAAGATGCTACTCTGTAGCAAAATTTCATTGTTAGGAGCGGCTGCACAGTAGCAAAATTTCGCTGGCCAATGAATGGAATCCCCGACATCTCGACAAAAAAGTGCTACTGGAACGCTGTTGTGCCCTCGACGTGTTGTAGTGGATTTTGAAGTATGTGTGTGGAAGTTAACATTTTATTCAAACTCTTTAATGCTTCTTGACACCTCCTGGATCATACATACTCTACATCCTTTCTAGTCAACCAATATAGAGGCATAATCACATCAAGGAAACTTTAATAATATGATGTGCCATTTAATATGACCTAGGAATATCTAGTTAATTTCTTGGAATTTCTTGATGCGTAGATTTACAATGACTTTAACCTTGGCCAGATCCATTACCAATCCATCCTGCCAGCACACTGTGTCCTAGATGGGACCCGTTGGTAATTGTAAAAGCACATTTTGTCGGGTTTAGGCTGAGCCTAGTCTCGTTGCATTTTTCAAGGCATAATGTAAAGTGATGAGAACATTATCTATCGTTTTTCCAAACACAATAAAATCATACATAAAGACTCCATAAAGGTGCTTAGGTACTCATAGAAGATTTCCTAAACCATTTGCTTTGAAAGTTACTAGAGCATTTTTCAATCCAAATGTCATCACATTGGAAGCAAATGCTCCCCCCATTAATGCCACAAAAGCTACTTTTCTTTGCCTCTTGTGGCCATCTAGACTTGATTATAGCCACTAAAAGCCAATAAAAAATGAATCTTAATCCATTGCCTTGAATAGGAAATTGTCCTCATGCATATGAGAAGTAATTTCCCACTAGTTGTATTGGTTTAACCTATGGAAGCCAAGGGAAATGAAAGAAAGCTGCTACTGTTAAGGCAATTGACTGAGATGGAAAGTTTCTCCTCTATTTTTTCTAATTTTAGGGCAATGGTCCTTAGTAACTTTGGGTGGATACAGTTAGTCCTTGATTTCTTTTTTTGATGATGGCGATGCACTGATTCTATAGGCCTTTGATAGCGTGGTCCCATAACACTTAGGCACAAGGTAAGCTAAGATATGTGCATTGGAACATTCACTCATACTGTGCTGATGTTGCCATCGGGAAAGCATCTCTGTTCCTTCTTGCGCTAATGTATAGATCTATTTGACATACAAGAATCTTCTCTCCTAGGTATCGGACCTTGGGAGCCCTAGATTGATGCTTAACTTATATTCGTCTTTGACTTGGGCACACTCTAGCTTCCTATTGGAGCCAAAGATCTCTTAGGGGCAACTGTGGCATTAGTCTTCTTGATTGAGGGTTCTCTTTAGGGAAAGCCTTAGCAACATTTTTAGCCATACAAACTACTTTGGTGATGGAGTTTGGCTTAGCATTTTGAACCAACATGTCCATTGGTGGGTTAAGCTTCCCAATAAATATATTAAGTAGAGTGGTCTCATCCATAGGAGGAGCAATGCATATAAGATTCACACAAGATTGATGGTACACTACTTTGATAATTTTCTCCTCCTACGACTACGACGAAAGCTCTAATAATTCATTCATTATGTCTTCATCATAGCCAAGTGGACAATAACTTTGGAACAAGCACGTCTTTAGATCATTCCACCTTAATTGTTCTTTAGATCATTCCACCTTAATTGGTCTTTACTTTGAAATGGTTCTTCCACCTAGAGCATGCCACACCAATAATCTTCAAATGAGCTAATGCCATTTTGCTACATTCATTGTAACCGACTATAAAAAAATACGTTCATTTTGCTACGTTCATTGTAACCGACTATGTAAACATACGTTCATTTTGCTATGTTCATTGTAACCAACTATATAAAAATACTCCTCCATATTATTGATCTAGTTACGAATGATTTCATCTATATTATTTCCTTCTCCTTGTAAGGGTGCAGGACAAGATTTATGAAATGTGTCTCGAATATCACTATTTAGTTATTCCACTATTACTTGGTGGGAAGATTTTCCCACACGTCTCATGGTGAGACATGTTTTATAGAAACTTTTTTTGCAATTATTTCACACCTTGTCATTACTATGGGTATTATTTTAGACCTTATAACTTATGTATAAATCACATATTTTTTCCTTGTTATTTATCATACACATCACTATGTTCCCCCTACATCTATGTATATATATGTACATTAAGTATTTTCATTTCTATGGTTGGGTGGTTTTATCTAGAGTAATAAGTTTCAACCTATTAAGGGGAAATATTTACATAACTCTTGAAAAACCAAGTGCATGCCAAATAAAGTCAAGAATGGGTGGGAGACATACCTTATAGTATTGATATGCATTATTATGTAGTGAGTGAATAAGTCAATATTTTCCAATATTATAATATTATTGGGAGGTGCATGCATGTCTTGCTTAAGATGGATACAAGGGAGCACTGACATGCTCTTACAAGTGGGGACTACTTTGATCTTGTATTAAAGTGCTAAGTCCATAAACCATGTGTATTCAGATGCCTTTTATAGTGAATGACTAAGGAAGTATCTTCCAAATAAAGAATGCAAAAATGAAGGGGTCCTCTTGGAAGACTTTTGTTTTGGGGTATGCAAATTTGATTCAAAGTTTTGAGCATCTTTCGCTCGAAATTTGGAAATCAAAGTTCATGAACTACGTTGTAGGTTGTGGAAAAGTTTTCTATAGAATGGGTCGTGAAGTTCAACTTTTCTTTTTGAAGCTTCTCAATCCAAGCTATACACAAAAAGTTACAGAGCCAAAATAGTGGCTTACAAAATTATGGATAGCTTGCTCAGATCTCTTCATCACTTCTACTCTTACCCAAAATCACACTCCCCATTTTGTAATGTTTTCACCCCACACCTATTTATATGACGATTGAAAACCTTGGCTCAAATGGAAAATTGTAATATCTTTTGGAATCTTCCTCCACCACCTTGGACCTAGCAACAGCTAAGACATGGTGTAGTTACAACCTCTTCATCAAACCACTTTCACATCACTTATATCTTTGCTAAGGGATTCACCCTCCACCTTTAAAAAGGGTCCATCTATCATCATCAAGGACATCTTTCTTATTTTCTCCTTAGCCCTCAAGATTATGTTAATCTCTTTCTTCCCAACACCCATGCCATCATAAAGTCCTTAGTCCTCTCCCAATGCTCACTCCCTCATCCTAGCTCTCTACAACTATTGTGGGAGGTTGACATTAACCCATAAATATGATTGCAACAATGAATAAATAGATAGGAAAAAATAATATACTCAATACTCAAGATTGGGTCTAGTCTGCCCCTCCACAAGAGTGAGCCATGCTTTCTCTTAGTGTACTTAAATACATTTCATGGGTAGCCTTTGTTGGGACTCAAAAATAGGATACTTTTACCAAAATGTTTACTTCCTCAAGAATAGTATTCTCAAAAGTCGCTTGCTTCAAAAATAGCTTTCTTGAATGTGAAAGCTAGGCTTCTTCTTAAAAATATGTGTGAGCCTTGAATCTTATAAAAGTGCACATGCCATGAAAATTAAAATATGCACTAGGGAGCTTTCACATGTCCCAATTAACATATATACATTGTTAATAAATATGAATAGCATCCAAATAAATCAATGGCGCTTATCATCACAAAATCAAATATTATTTATTAATATTCAAAATTTGTCATCTCAAAGTATATTTCTTGATTGTCATCAGCTCGCCTCCATTATCCAGTCCAATGATCTGCACTTACATTAACTGGCCAATCGATTAATAAATTAATTTATTGAATGAATATCCATGTAAAATTTCATATCAATAAGACGATGCAACCAATACTTTCCACGCATGTATGGTTTCACCCTCATATGCATAAAGTAAGCTAAGAATCATTCGGGTTAGAAAGGCATCCCAATCTAAACCCGTCAAGGAGAATTCATAACACAAAAAACCCAGGAGAAAAATAATCCATGAATTCTTTTAAGAATCCATAATTTACAGAACATGGGAATATATAAAATATTCCATAAATTCATCCTCACATAACTTGCCCCGTGGGTGATAAACAACTGTCCTCAGTTGTCAATAAATCATTAATAATAATCATGAGCTAGAATCCTTGTAAGATGCAGTCAAAGATGGATAGGCGACGAGGGCATTATCAGGTAACCATTGAGAATCTTCAATTGGGTGACCTTTATATTTGACGAAATATCTATGATAAGCATTACGGTTGGTTCTTTTCTAATTTAGTCTCATTAGATGATAAAAAGGGAAAAAAATTAAACAGATGAATATACAATATATTATATAGTCGGAGAAAAAAGTTTTGTTCTAACAAAACTTTTTCCTAATATATAATATACAATATATTATATAGTCGGAGAAAAAAGTTTTGTTCTAACAAAATGAATGTACAATTCATTTTGTTCTAACAAAATGAATGTACAATTCTCTATAAACATTAGTTTCCATGGTCACAAAAATCTTTTCATGAGAAAGGACGGATTGTAGGAAATGAAGGTTTTCAAGAAACTCTTCACGATAGATAGAGGAGTCGCGGATTATTCCATATTGTTCCATTAGTTGGCACAATTGAATGTTTGGGGGAAACACTCGTGTGTTGCCTATAGGTGCCATAACATAACATGATTCATGGTCGTTTGCCCAGATTTTGGCCCACTTGTCCTCTTGTTTTCCATTAAATATATGGATTAATGCGCTCACAATTTTACGAAAGAATGTGACATGTGCCAAAGGATGGAACAATTGAATTTGTTAGATAGAATGCCACTCAATCTAGTGCTACCTATTTAGCCCTTCTGAAAATGGGGTCTAGACTTTGTAGAGAGCATTAAAACCTAAATCTCAAATAAAAGGCAAAAAGGACGATGGTGGTAACAAGTACATCATGGTAGTACATCTGGGTGGTAGAGTGGGTGGATGAAAAGCAATGAGTGATTTACAAAGCAATGTCAGTAGGCCAAATTCTTGTATGAGGTGATCATGATAAGATTCGGATGTCCAATTAAGCTAGTTGGACACACTTGTTAAATGAATTTAATCAAGAATCTACACATGGTGATACCTAAGAAGTCAACTCAGAGTATTAATCCATAAGGCAATGGTCAAGCATAGTCTACAACCATAGGATCCTGAAGGGAATTATGGTCAAGATTGTGAACCAAATGGATTCCGAGACGCAAAGGTGCATTCTACACTATGGGCATTTAAAACAGCTTACAAGAACACCACATGACTAAAACCCTTTAGTATGGTGTGACGGTTGGAGGCAATCATGCCCATGAAGTTCCTAGTGCTGCCAAGTCTTAAAATAGCTATGTAGTAGAAAGGATGTTTCCAAAGAATTTGTGGATACATCACCTCCTAAAGTTATGGATGAAAAAGAGGTTATTCAGTGTGTATGGAAGAACAGATCAAGTGGTTCAAACAAGAAGGAAGCTTCATGTGGATACGAACTCAAAATTCAAAATTGTTGAGAAAGGAGATATGATGTTGTTCAATTCTAAGATGGAACTGCACATAGGAACACTAAAAATGAGATAGGTAGGACCTTAAAAATCTCTAAGAAGGTTGGTATAGGAACATTTGAATTAGAAAGTTTGCATAGCAAAAAGCTACCAAAGTCAGTCAATGTGCATAGGCAAAAATGTGTTGTGTTTTGTGGAGTGTAATGAAGGAAATCTATGGAGCTTCCAAGTATGGTTTAGGTGTGTCTCTAGTGTTCCCCTCTATTCTCTTTTCAGCAACTTCACATGGTGAGAGTAAGTGCCAAAATATGAAGAAAGCATGCACGAATTGCAAACTTCATACAAGGATGTGTTTTCATGGCGCTACATAGACAAGAAGGGAATTGACACAAGCTTCTACCAAAATCTGAAGAAATAATGCACAAATTGCAAACTTCATACAAGGATGTGTTGCATGGAGCTGCATATACATGAAGGGAATTTACACAAGCTTCTACCAACATAAGATTAATCTAAAGGAAGATAAAATTCCCATCAGGTAAGGTAGATATAGGATGAACCCATACTATGCATGGCAGGACAAGGAGAAAATAAACAAGTTGTTGAAGTTTTGGTTCAACCATCCTATGGACAAAGCAGAATGACTATCGCCAATAGTCATTGTCCCAAAGAAGAATGGAAAGTTGAGAGCCTACATAGATTACATGAAGCTTAATGTCTAGCCACAATTGTTGACCCATTCCCTATCCCTTTCAAATTCCTTATTGGATGCAATGGGAGCACAAGAAATATACTCAAGTCTAAATGGCCACAAAAGGCAAAGAAAAATAGCCTTTGTAGCATTAATGGGGAGCATTTTCTTCCAATGTGATGACATTTGGATTGAAAAATGCACTAGTAACTTTCAAGAGAATGGTTTAGGAAATCTTCTAATGAGTACCTAAGCACCTTTATGAGAGTCTTTGTGTTGGTTTTATTGTGTTTGGGAAACAGATAAATCACTTTCACTGTACATTATTCCTTGAAGAATGGAGAGAGACTAGGCTCAGCCTAAACCCAACAAAGTGTGCTTTTACAATTACCAATGGTCTCGTCTAGGACACAGTGTTAGTAGGATTGTTAGTAGGATGGATTGGCAATGGATTTGGACAAGGTCAAAGTCATTGTAAATCTGCAAGCACCAAGAAATTAACTAGATACTCCTAGGTCAAATCAAATGGCACAACATATTCATAAGGTTTCCTTGATTTTGTTATGCCTCTGTATTGCTTGACTAGAAAGGATATAGTGTATGTATGATCCAAGAGTTATCAAGAAGCATTCAAGAATTTAAAGAAAATGTTAGCTTTCACACATATACTTCAACATCTAAATTATGACATCATCTTCCATGTCTTTGTGGGTGCCCTAATGTAAGAAGCACAAGAAAGCTCATTCCGACCAATCTACTATGCAAGCAAAATGCTAAACAAAGTAGCTCGAGGAACTATTCCATCATAAAAATTTGAATCAAAGAATGATCTTATGCATTAAAAATTTCATGTACTATCTATTGGGGGAATATTCTTGAGTTCCATGTGGACCACAATGCACTTTTGTATTGGGTGTGAACAAACCCAATCTTGCATGAAAGTTGGCTCAATGGATGTTGCTACTTCAGGAGTTCAACTTCACCATTAAGCATACCTTAGGTAATAAATATGAAGTAGTTGATATACTCTCTAGGCTAGAGTCCAATGCTCCAAAAAGGGTAAAAAATAACTTTCTAAATGCATAATTGTTTGGAGTTGATAGTAAAAAACTATATCGGTATGAAGAAATATTGCAGTTCTTATCTCACTTTTCTCAAATACATGTCAAGGGACTAGACAAAGAAGCTGACCCTTAGAAGTAAGTCATTCATGGTTGTGGCTAGGCAACTGTACAAAATGGGCATTGATTAAATACTCAAGTGTGTCCAGAGCATGAGTAGCAAGCTATTTTAGCAAAAAAGCACACCAAGGATTCAGTGTGGATGACATTTTTTTGAAGAGATTATAGGAAGGAAAGTATTCCAAGCAAGAACATGGGATCCAATAACAATCAAGAATGCTCACACCTTTATGAAAGAATGTGACATGTACCAAAGGATGGAATAATTGAATTCATTAGACAGAACACCACTCAATCCAGTGCTACCTATTTAGCCCTTCCAAAAATGGGGTTTAGATTTTGTAGAGATCGTTCAAACCTATAGCCCAAATAATAGGCAACAAATGCATGATGGTGGTAGCAAGTACATCATGGTGGTGGAAGCGAGTATATCTTAGTGGTAAATTGGGTGAAGAAAAGGCAATGAGAGATTACAAAGCAATATCATGCCAAATTCTTGTATATGGTGATCATGATAAGATTTGGATTACGAATAAAGCTAGTATGGACACACTTCTTAAATGAGGTTAATCAAGAAGCTACACATGGTGTCACACAAGAAGTCAACATAGAGTATTAATCCATAAGGAAATGGATTAATGTTCATTTTTTATTGGCTTTTAGTGGGTATAATCAAGTCTAGATGGCCACAAAAGGCAAACAAAAATAGCCTTTGTGGCATTAATGGGGAGAATTTGCTTCCAATGTGATGACATTTGGATTGAAAAATGTACTAGTAACTTTCAAGAGAATGGTATAGGAAATATTCTTTGAGTACCTAAGCAACTTTATGAGAATCTTTGTGGTGGATTTTACTGTGTTTGGAAAAAAGATAGATAACTTTCATCACTTCACATTATGCCTTGAAAAATGCAGAGAGAAGTTTAACCTAAACCCAACAAAGTGTTCTTTTACAATTACTAATGGGTCTCGTCTAGGACACATATTGTTAGTAGGATGGATTGGCAATGGATCCAACCAAGGTCAAAGTCATTGTAAATCTCTAAGGACCAAGAAATTAACTAGATATTCCTGAGTAATATTCATAAGGTTTCCCTGATGTGGTTATGCCTCTATATTGCTTGACTAGAAAGGATATAGAGTACATATGATCAAGGAGGTGTCAAGAAGCATTCATGAATTTGAAGAAAATGTTAGCTTCCACACACATACTTCAACATCCAAATTATGACCTCATCTTCCATGTCTTTGTGGATGCCTTAGATGTGACCATAGGAAATGCCCTAATGTAAGAAGCACAAGAAGGCCCATTCCAACAAATCTACCATGAAAGTAGAATGCTATCCAAAGTAGCTCGAGGAACTATTACATAATAAAAAAGGAATTAGGGAATGATCATTAAAAAGTTCATGTAATATCTATTGGGGGAATATTCTTGAGTTCCATGTGGACCACAACACATTTTTGTATCTGGTGTGAACAAACCCAATCTTGCATGAAAGTTAGTTCAATGGATGTTGCTACTTCAGGAGTTCAACTTCACCATTAAGCATAGTATAGGTAATCAATATGCATTAGTTGAGTTCCTATCTAGGCTGGATTCCAACGCTCCAACAAGGGTCAAAAATGACTTTCTAAATGTATAATTATTTGGAGTTGATAGCGAAAAATTAAACTTGTATGAATAAATATTACGGTTCTTATCTAACTTATCTTTTCTTAAATACATGTCAAGGGACTAGATTGGCAAAGAAGTCGACCCTCAGAAATAAGTCATTCATGGTTGTGGCTAGGAAACTATACAAAATGGGCATTGATTAAATACTCAACTGTGTCTAGAGCATGAGCAGCAAGCTATGTTATCAACAAAGCACACCAAGGATGCAGTGTGGATGCCTTTTTTTTTAAGAGATTATAGGAAGAAAAGCATTCCAAGCATGAATATGGTGGCCAATAACAATAAAGGATGCTCACACCTTTAAGAAAGAATGTGACGTGTGCCAAAGGATGGAATAATTGAATTTATTAGATATAATGCCACTCAATCTAGTGCTACCTATTTAGCCCTTCCAAAAAATGGGATCTAGACTTTGTAGAGAGTGTTCAAACCTATATCCACCTTTACAAAAGAATGTGACATGTGCCAAAGGATAGGATAATTAAATTCATTAGATAGAATGCCACTCAATCTAGTGCTACCTTTTTATCCCTTCCAAAAAATGGGATCTAGACTTTGTAGAGAGTGTTCAAACCTATACTCCAAATAATAGGTAACAAGTACATCATGGTGGAAATAAGTACATCTTGGTGGTAAGTGGGTGGAAGAAAAGGCAAAATGAGAGGTTACAAAGCAATGCCATTAGCTAAATTCTTGTATAAGGTGATCATGATAAGATTCCGATGGCCAATTAAGCTAGTATGGACACACTTCTTAAATGAGGTTAATCAAGAAGCTACACATGGTGATACACAAGGCTCACACCTATTTTTAAGAGAAAGCCTAGCTTGCACGTTCAAGAAAGTTATTTTTGAAGCAAGCCACTTTTGAGAATACTATTCTTGAGGAAGTAGACATTTTTGTAAAAGTATACTATTTTGAGTCCCAAAGGCTACCCATGAAATATATTTAAGTATACCAAGAGAAAGGGTGGCTCACTCTTGTGTGTGGGGGAAGATTGGACCCAATCTTGAGTATTGTGAGTATAGTATTTTGTTCTATTTATTTTCTAATTCATTGCAATCATATTTATGGGTTCAAGTCAACCAACCTCCCACAACAATGGTATCAGAGCCATTTCATTATGGTATCCACAACAATGGTATGAGAGCCATTTCATTATGGTATGAGAGCCATTTGATTGCAATTGATTGAAGCCATGAAGAGCTAGTGAATAAAAAATCTTGTCCTAAGGTAAAAATTTTCATTCAAGGTTTTTTTCTGCCCAATAGTGGCCAATAGGTAACAAGAAAAGGATAACTCTTTTACCCAATGGTCCATAACTCTTTTACCCAATGGTCCATTCAAGGTGGAAAACCATTTTTCCATTTTCAAAACCACTTCAAATCCAAAAACCATCTTTCTGATTCCAATCTCTCTCTCATCATCGGATTCCACAGATGAATTTCCCTCACCATGGAGGCTTGTAAACCACCTTTAGCATGTTCTCTAGTTTTAATTTGCGTTCTCAATCCATCCTAAATTTGGGTTCTCAATCCATCCTAAATTACTATGTAAATTTCGCCTGCGCGCTACTTCTTTTTATTTTTTTAAATTTCTTTAATTATTCTCTCTCTCTCTCTCTCTCTCTCTCTCTCTCTTTTTGCTGTGCGCGCTGCCGGCTTAAAGCTAAGGTAAGTTTAGCTTTTATATATATATATATATATATATATATATATATATATATGCATATGTATATATATATATATATCTAGATAGATTAACTAAATTCAAGTTCTTGTTTTATTAAAGGTTGTACATGTATATATATAAATATATATATGACCTAGCAAAAATTTGTGTTCAATTATTTCTTTTTGCTATTCTCTCCTAACCCAAAGTTTAGGGCTTTTTCAAAGTTTCTTTAGGTTATTAAGTTGCATATATATATATAGTTTTTTCTTATTTAAACATGAAGGTTTAAAGTCAAATGCAAATTTTTGAATGATTATATAGTCGCATATCATCTCAACAATACTTTTCGATGAATCGAACATGTTATAAAAACTTACATGCAATATCAAGGTAATATTATTTTAAATTTCTTCCACGACTAACTATTTTGACTCTCTTTTTGCCAGAAAAATTATTACAATGAAAAATTTTAATCCGCAAAATCCAGCCTAGCAACTACCCCAACTTCTACAACTTATGACTGAATGCCTCCATCTCTCTTACATATCCTTGATTGTTATTGGACACCATATTCTTTCTTGGAATACTTTCCGTCCTATAATCTCTTCAAAAAAATGTCACTACATCCTTGTTGTGTTTTGTTACTAACATAGCTTGCTTCTCATGCTCAGGACACAATTGAGTATTTGATCAATACCCATTTTGTAGAGTTTCCCAGCCACCACAACCATGAATGACTTACTTCTAAGGGTTAGCTTCTTTTTCTAGTCCCTTGACATGTACTTGAGAAAAGATAAGTCAGATAAGAACTGTAATATTTCTTCATACTAGTCACTATCAACTCTAAACAATTATGCATTTAGATAGTCATTTTTTACCCTTGTTAGAGCGTTGGACTCGAGCCTAGATAGGAACTCAACTATTGCATATTGATTACTTGGGGTTTGGTTAATGGTGAAGTTGAACTCTTGAAGTAGCAACATACATTGAGCTTAATTTCATGCAAGATTGGGTTTATTCATACCCGATACAAAAGTGCATTGTGGTCCACATGGAACTCAAGAATACTCCCCCAATTAGATAGTGCATGAACTTTTTAATGGATAAGATCATTCCTTAATTCCATTTTTGTGATGGAATAGTCCTTGAGCTACTTTGGATAGTATTCTGCTTGCATAGTGGATTGGTCGGAACGAGATTTCTTGTGCTTCTTGCATCAGGGAACTTCCTATGGCCACATCTAAGGCATCCAAAAAGACATGAATGATGAGGTCATGTTTGGATGTTGAAGTATGTGTGTGGAAGCTAACATTTTCTTCAAATTCCTGAATGCTTCTTGACACCTCCTAGATCAAACGTTCTCTACATCCTTTCTAGTCGAGCAATACAGAGGCATAACCACATTAGGAAAACCTTATGAATATCTAGGAATATCTAGTTAATTTCTTGGTGATTGCAGACTTACAATGACTTTGACCTTGGCCGCGGATCCATTGCCAATCCATCCTACTAACACTATGTGTCCTAGAAGGGACCCATTGGTAATTGTAAAAGCACACTTTGTTGGGTTTAGGCTGAGCCTAATCTCTCTACATTTTTCAAGGCATAATGTAAAGTGATGAAAATGATTTATCTCTAAACATAGTAAAATCATCCACAAAGACACTCATAAAGGTGCTTAGGTATCATAGAAGGTTTCCTAAACCATTCTCTTGAAAGTTACTAGTGCATTTCTCAATCCAAATGTCATCACATTAGAAGCAAATTCTCCCCATTAATGCCACAAGGGATATTTTTCTTTACCTTTTGTGGCCATCTAGACTTGATTATTCCCACTAAAAGCTAGTAAAAAATGATTATTAATCCATCTTGTGGATTAATACTCTGTGTTGACTCCTTCTGTCTCACCATGTGTAGCTTCTTGTTTAACCTCATTTAAGAAGTGTGTCCATACTAGCTTAATTGGACATCTGAATCTTATCATGATGACCTCAAATAAGAATTTGGCTTACTGACATTTTTTTTGTAATCTCTCATTGCCTTTTCTTCCACCCACTTTACCACTAAGATGTACTTGCCAACCATGATGTACTTGTTGCTTATTTTTGGGCTATAGGTTTGAATGGCCTCTAAAAAGTCTAGATCCCCTTTCTTGAAGGGCTAAATAGGTAACACTGGATTGAGTGGCATTCTATCTAACAAATTCAATTGTTCCATCATTTGGCACATGTCACATTCTTTCATAAAGTGTGAACATCGTTGATTGTTATTGGCCACCGTATATACTTTCTTGGAATACTTTCCTTCCTATAGTCTCTTCAAACAAATGTCATCCACACTGCATCCTTGATGTGCTTTGTTGCTAATCCTCTAGACACACTTGAGTATTAATCAACGCCCATTTTTTAGAGTTTCCCAGCCACAACCAGGAATGACTCTTGAGGTTAGCTTCTTAGTCTAGTCCATTAACATGTATTTGAAAAAAGATAAGTCAGATAAGAACTGTATTATTTCTGCATACCAGTTTATTTTTTCACTATCAACTCCAAACAATTATACATTTAGAAAGTCTTTTTTGACCCTTATTTAAGTGGCGAACTCCAGCCTAGATAGGAACTCAACTACTGCATTTGCTGTATTGTTTTCAATGCGCTCCCCCCACAAAATATCCATGGCTACTATGATGCCAATGCTAGCTCTAGTTACTATTTACAATGCTAGTTACGATGAGCATGTTGGTGCTCGTAGGTCTTACTCCAATTAGGTTTATAATGCCAGTTATGATGAGACATATTCTAAGGATAGAGGAGTGACTATAGATAGGCAGGTTGTGCTGGTCTCAACAAGATGATATCCAGAATATTCGGATTTTGGGGGACTACCCAGGTAGAGAACCCGTGACTCAAAACATAATTGAACTAAAAGTGGAGGAAGAATCCCCCTTCGATTCTGGTGTAAATTCTTTTGTAGAGTGACACTTCCAAGTAATGGAAGCTTGGCTTATCCTTTTAGACTCATGGGCCAAGGCAGAGCACCTCAGATGTAGATATGTTTGATGAAGATGTGAATGTTGGATGCCGAAGACATATGTCTTGAGACAGGCATCAATGCTAAAAGATTAGATAGCTCCATTAAGGAAGCATAGGATATAGAACATGTGGTGGTCTCAGCATCATTGATTGAAGCACCTTATCCCTTCCTTGAAGGAAGAAAAACATTGAAAGAAAGATTAATCTATTCAATCTCTTACCAAAGATTGATCTAAAAGGTATTGCACATATTGTGGATGATGTTGACAAAGAATTCCTCCATGCTTAAATTCTTTGTAGAATCCAATGGATAATGATGACCAAATTGAAAGCATGCTCTTGTTAAAGTAGCTCTTAAACTTGTTGATGTAGCTTTTCTTCATGTCGATTTAGATATAGCTCTTGGTATCATCCTTGATTTCATTGTGTTATGAAATCCATGTAGGCAAAGATAAAACATTTCCTCAATGTGTTCATAAAGCCTTACATGATGATGATGTCCATCCCTTTCAAAAGATAAAGAAACAAATATGCATAAAGGAGTATTTGTCTTATCCACATGAACAGTGTCTTACCCTTGTATATGTTGCTGGGTAATCAACACTTAATGTTTTTACTTTATCTACAGAAGACACCATTACAGATTGAAAGAACTACAGAGCCAAATACAAATAAAGACTGAAACATCATATAATATTAAGATAATAACTGATCATACAACTGTTAAGCATTGCTGCTCGTTGCGTATCCCACAGGACTAATTTATAGGAATACAAGGATAGATCTAAAGTAGCACCCGCCGATTCGAGTAATATCTCACCGACTAAATACTATATATATGGAAGTATAAATGAATGGCAACTTATACATTAACACATGGCACACCCAATGGGTCAGATTTCCAACCTATCTGTAAAATTTGCATCTTCATCAGCATCTAGGTAACCAAGACCCCTTTTATCTTTCAGTGTGTGATAAAATTCCTTCGCCTGAGGATACTTTTCCTTGTAACGCACAAAGGTGTCAATAGAATAGGTAGAATGAAATGACCACCAATGTGAAATGTTGTCAATGCATATGCAAGAGCATAGAGCCAATGATGATCCCAAGTGACTGTGCCATCCGGCCCTACATACATTCCCTCTAGTCATTTGATTGGGCGGGACGAAGAATCTCCTCTGGGAGTATGCTAAGGTGAAGGAGATCTTCGAAGAGGGGTTTGTCAAGGAGCACCAGCAGCAGAAGCAACAGATTCTCCAACAGCAGCACCATTAGAATACTTTAAAAGAAATCAATTAATATTATTCTAATTAGCCGGCAACCAGGGCAAAGGTGTGACTAACAATAACCACAAAAGAAGTAATATATTCTACTTCTTGAACACAATCTGCATGAAGTTTTACAACGCCTAAGCCTAGTGTAGCTGGTGGGATATGTCTGGTCAACATGCGATTATGGGAGGTATGCTCCTTGTTGAGCAAATCAACAAGTTGTTTTGACCGCTCCCTCTCTTCTTGAAGAGCTTGTTACCAATGCGCCCATGTTTCATCTGTAATAGATTTATTCATTGCCTGGGTCAGAGAGCTTGTAAGGGTCTCTACCTCCTGGCTTTGCTTAGTGAGCCGTTTCCTCGGCATTTACTAATCTTCCTGAAGACACCGTATCTGTGTAGCCTTGTCACTTTTACTCTGCTCCATTTGAGTAACAAGGTCATCTTTTTCCTGAGTAAGCTTTTGGTATTGAGACCGAAGGAGCACTAACTCAGACATTGATTATTTGGCCTCGTTTTTCTAAGACTGGAGCTCAGTTGTCAACTCCGCTAGTTGTCATTGAAGCTTATGAGAAGAAGATGTCACAACATCGAGCTTGTAACTCTGCACCTCTGCTAGTACTGGCACCATCCACACTTTGCCGAAGTGACCCATGAGGTATTAGAGCTAAACAACATATGGGTGGGTGCTCCATGGCCGCTAGTAAGCGTTGAGTCATATTCTCATACAGCTGTTGTTGCAAGTCTGCTAGGCCCCTCAACTGCTATTCATCCCATTCAATTGGTGTAACCTCATAGAGGTCTTCCTCCGTATCATTCTGAATAGCAGTGAGGGCTTTTCCACTCTAGCCTGCAGAGCATGCTTCTCAACTTCTTTTGCATCTGATGATTGTTGCAAAGAATTAATCATATCCAGATGGGTCCGGACAACCTGCTACACGTGGGCATCTTCCTACGTTAGGCAATCAGAGGATGACTGGAGATCCATCTATATATCAGTAATAAGCAAAAGATTTTCCAGGGCTTTCCCTCATAGTTTGTCTTTCTGAGCCTCGAGTGTTGTAAGCTCGGCCTCCTTACTGTCCAGCACTGCCCGCCTGAAGATCAACATGTTGTATGGCAAGGTCAGCATTGGTTGCATTGGCAGCCATGCTATTCTCTAAGTCCTCCTTAATTGACCGGTGGACAATATCTAGTTCCACATGTTGCTGCCCTAGCTATCTGCTTTGCTCAGTGTGCTCACGTTGTACCACCGAATATACCTGGTAGAGAGACCACATTTCTTGTGACATAGTGGTATCTTCATTTTAGAGGCATAAGACAGTCTCACCCACATAATAAAGATAGTCTAGAGTGGCACCTATCCATTCTTGTTGGAGTTTGACAAGGAATGGTGGGGACCCACCACTACTTGAAGATTGGTTGAAGCCAGTTCAGCCTTAACCTCCGGCTTGAGAAACAGGTTTAGGGGAATAGGCTGTCCTGCTTTATTCTCCTTCTTCCTGGTCAGAAGTTTTGGTCACCATAGCTTTAGAGGGGATTGTAGGAGGATCAACAATTGTTGAAGTAAGCACAGTTGTTGTAATCTGTTGTCCCTTCTCGGTAGATGGTTCAACATCTTTCACCATCTTCTCAATATCAGACTCTGACATGCCTCCAGACGACTACATGGGAACCTGTCAAGCCTACTCACTAGTCAAGGGGGGCAACACATCCAAATCAGCGGGGGTGATGACCTCCTATTGCTCCTTCCCAATGGCTTTGTCTTCCTCCAAATTGATGATGAGAGGCGCCACTCCACCGACACCCTCACTTACTCTAGAGCTTGTTTTGCAGACGCCTCAAATGCCATTGTTTGTTACATACTCCTTAGCCTCTTCAGCTCTCGAGCGGAGATTCATTGGCCAGGGTCAGCAGAGCACTTATGTTTCTCGGCCAGCGCAAAATATCTTGCAGGGTCAGAGCCACCTCCCTTGATGCTATCAAATGTGCCTCCTCCGTTACCACCATCATTGGTGGTTGGACACTCTGAAAGAGGGCGGCTAAGTAAGGGGCAAGCTTACTCTTGGCGTTCATCATGGTCTTCTTGATGTCAGCGAGAAGTTTTAGGTGGAGGAGTGTGCCCCATGGAACAACACTTCCAGTTTCCCTGCAACAATCATCCACCCGGTAATTCGTTTGGAATCATAAGTGGCACGATGGGTCAAAGCCACCATCTTCCCACCAGGAAGCACAGGTGAGATCTCCGAGTAACACTGAGGCAACATGAGATTAAAAACTCATTTTGTGATGCGAGGAGTGCGCCAAACCACATTTACATTTTCTCATCTGTGGTAGACGCCATCACCAGTAGAACGGAGGTGAAAAACTAAAGCCACCAGCGCGCTGACGTAATCTCCTCCATGCCGCCATCATCGGGCTGTGGGATCGCCTCATTTTTTTGCAGTAACCAAAACTATGTGGGAGCCTCCGGGCTTCTCCGCCCACTGCTCCCAAGGTAGATGTACAAAATCGTACAACCCAACCTGTCATAGTCAATCTTCTTGGGAAGGCACCAACATGGCCTCCAAGTTTTGTAGATCTTCAAACTCCAGCATCGTGGCAGGCAAGGTGGGCGTGGGCGCGGAGAGTGTAGGAGACGATGACAGAGAGTCTTTGAAGATTGATCTGTTTTATGACGACAATTATGCAGGTAAGTGAACCAAGAAGCTCATAGTAGCCAGTTTAAGAAGATAAAGCTACAAATACTAGTCACAAATCTCCCAAACCATAATCGTCATTGTGGCACGAAGGGTATAATCTTCCTCAGTGGCCATGTAATCCTCTGTAACGATCGTAGCCAGCAGTTGTGTCAGCTTCGCCGCCCTGTCCACCATAGGAGGAGATATAACCCACCATATGCGGAGAGTGTGGTATTCAAGATGTGGAGGAACGTGACCGTCGGGTTATTTGCCCAAGATGCGAACCGTCGTTGAGCGACCTGAGGCACTCGCGTAAAGGGCTCTTCATCTTGATGATTACTAGTATCGCACCCGCGCGTTGCTGCGAGGCCGACCAAGGTTCTAGAAAAGAACTATTCCCTCTCTACAACCATCTCTCTCTCTCTCTCACACACACACACACACACATGCCCTCTCCCTCTCTCTGTCAAGTACACGCACTCTCAAATGTTGAAACTCTCTCTCTCTCTCTCTCTCACATGCACACACATATACACACCTGCTCTCTCTCTCTCTCTCTCTCTCTCTCTCACATTCACACACACACACACACATGCACACACTCCCTCTCTCTTCTTACACTCCCACACATAGAAGCGCTCTCTCTCTCTCTCTCTCTCTCTCTCTCTTTCAATCTCTCTCTCTCTCTCTCTCACTTACACTCTCTCTCTCTCTCTCTCTCTCTCTCTCTCTCTCTCTCTCTCACGCACACATACACATATGTAAATATATAGTATATACAATATTATGTTTTAGATACATAAACCTATACATAGACACATATACTTATACATATATACATGTATTTAAAAATATAAATACAAACATCGACATAATTTAATTAATTTTGATTAAAGTTTAATGTGCGGAGATGGGTGATAAGTCGTGGTCACTTTTAAATATATAGATAGATATATCATACACACATCTAAACACACACACACACACACAAACATATATATATGTATATATACATATACATATACATATACATATATATATACATATACATATATATATATATATATATACATATGTATGTATGCATATATAAATGTAAATAAAAACACACACACACACATGTATACACACATATACATATATGTTTTCTATTTAATTTATATTTTATTAAAAGATACTTTTTATTCTCTATCTCTCACTCTCTTTCTCTCTCTTTTCACCCTCCCTCATTACATCTCTCTCTCTCTCTCTCTCTCTCTCTCTCTCTCTCTCGCACATTCTACACATAGATGCAGATGTACGCACATGCATGCATATACTCTCTCTCTCTCTCTCTCTCTCTCTCTCTCTCTCTCTCTCTCTCTCTCTCACACACACACACACATACACACACATGTATACACCGCACATACACTAATCTAAACGCACACTCTCTCCTTCCACACAAACTATCTCCTACGTAGAAATTATCTGTCGTCTCTCTCTCTCTCTCTCTCTCTCTCTCTCTCTCTCTCTCTCCCCCACACACCATTAGGGAAAAAGGGAGCTCATTTTGGGGCCTTTTACGGTTTGGAAAAATAAGCTCTCAACCAATGAACAGAGGGCCAACGTAACGTTGGAAATTCACAAAAATAAAAGAAAATAGATAAAAGAAACAATATTTTATGTAGGTACAAGCGTGCTACATTAATGTGGAGATTGGTTTTTTATTCTCACAAGATCTTTGGACATGAAGATAGAATCTAGTCTGACATTTTCTCTGACAAGGGCCTTCCCGCTTCCACCTCCCTTTGAACTTTGAATTGTTGTCAAACACTTTCCTTCGAAAGGTCTACCATTCTACACCACTACCTCATTGTGCAGTAACCTCTTCTTTTCCAAAATTGCTCCCTTGATCCAGTTTGGCTTAGAGTAAGATGTTTCTTGTCAACTATCTGTCTGCCTACTTTCTCTTTCTTGAAACTTCACTTTGTTATCTTGTTTACATTACTTTGTTGTGGTTACAGATTCACAAGGTATCCATGGTGAATAAAAACTATGGTCGTTCTTGTGGAAGACGCTCTGTGGGATGATAATGCTATGAAGGCAGAATTATACCACACATCCTTACCCCGTCGACCTGCTTCTTCTATTTCTTCGGTAGAGAATTCAAGTACAGTCAAAACGGAAGGAACTTGGGAAAGGTTTACTGTTTCGAAAGGAGCATGGGTGCTCATGCAACCTAGTAAAAGAAAGAGACCCCAGACAAAAAATATTTTCTTGGCATCATAGAAGGGAAGAGTACGAGATTTTAAAATCACCAGAGGAAAGATATCGGTGAAAGAAGTTTTGATTCAGCATGTGTACATGCATAAAGAACTTGTCTTGCGAGACTATCCAAATGATCTTCCGCAACACAGGCCTAATTGTATATTTTTCTATTGTGGTTTTGTTCTTTATGAGGTGCATGGATTTTTAAGACAAAGCTTTCTTTCTTTGCTTATTGATATTCTTGTGTTATTTTATTTCAGATTTATACCCTTCATCGTATGAGACATGGCAAAACATCGATTGTATTCTGGGATTTATAGATGTTTTGCATGGATCGATAGGAGAACAACAATACGAAGGTCGATGTGCAACAGAGCTAGCTCAATCCGGTATATTTTTTACTGATCATTTTTATCAGTTGCTGGACAATGCAAACACACATGGTGTGTTAAGAAAACAAGACCTTCCAGCATGGAATTCAGTGGATTGGCCTCTCCCACATTTTAGTGTTACAGAGGCATATAGAGCCAAGCTTTTCAAAGAAGTACAGAAAGCTCTTAGGCCCAATATTGCCACAAGGATAATAAAAATTTCTTTGTGCATGCCTCTCACAGTTTTTGTAGACTTGTTTAATACCTTTCCAGTGAAGGTTTCAAAAACAATGTTCACAGTTAAAGCAACAAGTCTGGCATGCATGCCACAATTTTTGGATAAAGGTTGGGATAAGAAGACATGTAGTTCAGTGTTTTGTGAGGTTGTCCAACCTTCTATGCAACTGAAGTACATGGTTGCATCACAAAATTTTATTTTTTCTTTTTATTATAAGCGCAGTCGAATGCTAGGTACAAAACTAGTCCCTATGGATCAAGATGAAGATTCTTTTGGTGCAGAAAATAAACTTCTTGATATTGATGTTGTTGAGAATGGTGATGTGCTAGTCAATATCACATTAAGACAATGCTGCTCCCTAGCTCAATTGCGCAATGACATTCTATTTGAGATAGAAGGTTCTATTTCAAAGGACTTTTTATTTATCTACAACAATAAGAAGGTATACCATGTGACTTATCCTAGTCTCATTAAGCACTGCTATTAGTTTACTTTACCCTATTGTTTCATATTGCTTTTTTGCAGGTGCTCAAAAGAAGAGAGAGATCAATAGAAGGCATACTTCAAAAACTTCCAAATTATATCAGCTCTGAAACTATACACATAGCTCGAGTTGAAGCTATCTTCTCTCATCTGCAATGAGATATGATGATTTAGAACACTTTGTACCAATATCAAATTTTTTGAAGCTAAATGAAAATTATTTTTTCTTACAAGCTCTGGCTGTCCTATCTCAAAATAGCTTGAAAGTATATATTTGGCACTAATCAGCACTCTCCAGCCACAGCTACTTGAATCATCTTGTTGTGGTGTCTGGATAGTTGGAAAGATATGTTAGAAACTGTTAATGTCTGAACAAAATAAAATTATTCAATAAGTTCAAAGGCATAGCATGAAATAGACATCAGTAGAGGGAGCAACTTTCTACCTCTAAATCTATTGGCTCTATTGAATCCAAAAGATTGACATTAGGAGGACACTGATCCAATGCATCTAGAAGTCTTCTAATACAACTGCAATACATATAATTCAGTTAGTGTGCATTAAATCCAAATAATAAAGTTTAAAGTTAAAAATAGCACACAAACCACTTACAATTTAACCTCTCTGTGTGTGTTTCTAAGAGAGTTGAATAAAAAGCATTGCTTCTGCTGGATGTCAATAGAAGCAAAGCTCCAGTGGTCACTGCATAAGGAAAAAAGCATTAAGAAATCAAAGGCTACAAGAGTACTCAATCTTGAAGGAAAATCCCAAAAGAAGCAACCACACACATACTTGTTATGGTATGGAAGTAGCAAAATATCAACATGATCAAAATCACAGTGTCTGAACCAATTGGAAATATCCATGGGAGTTTCCTTTGGATCTCTTAACTTGAAGGAAATTGCAGGATCAATAATATAACATGTATGCTGTACAGCATGGTTCAACCAGCTTCTCATCATGCTACATTGGACAAAACAATAATTAAGGTAAGGTGTAAGGGAGGAGGTACATTAAGGATTGTTTTGCAAATAAATGTAAAATAAAAGACACTTACTAGAGCATTGCAAGAATGATAGTATCTGAGCAATACTCATTCTTATGAGCCAATGCTGCCAAGCATGCTCTTGTCAAGTCAAAATTATTCTCTGAAAAATCATCTTCAATATGGACAACTATGTTAGGGCCCAGCTCCTGCAACCTTCTCTGTATCTGTAGCTCCATCTGTACAGTCTCCACATTTATAGCAGACTTGGATTCCTCTATTTGCTGCTTCAGTGACTCCTCATAAGCAGCTTTCCCTCTGGTGCTCATTGAGTGGGTCACTTCAACAACCTTCACCTTGTCTGCCTTCAATTTCCTTGTAGGTGGAATTAATAATATGTCTCTCATTTTAATGTCCTGCCATTCCACAGGATGGACCAGCTTGTCATACCTCCACCTCACTCTGGACAATGTGTTGAAGTCCTTGGCCATCAGAGTTACCCTGTGAGCATGGGCTGCTACAAGCATTGCATCTTTAAAGTACTTCTCCAGGTAATCCTTTGCCATTTCCTGTAAGGAAAGAATGGCAGTCCTGTTCCACCTGAAACCAAGGTGCCAACTATCACAAATTTCTCTTACTAGCCTCTGAAAAGGTGCCTTGGGGATTGCAAAGCCTATAGCTTTTTGCTGTTTCCTGATCTCCTTTAGCACACCAGCAGAATGCTTTAACCTCTTGGACTTTTGCTGTAGCATGCTCATTGGCTTCCCCTTCCTGCCATGTGCAACTCTTCCTTTTGTAGGCACACTAGATTCCTTGACATCAGCCCCAGCTGCTGCTGCTGCAAGCCCTGGCCCCTTGCCAGACCTCCTTGCAGTTGCCTTGGTTCTTGCCATCACTCTGAAGAGGTCCATACAAAGCAATAGTAAAAGATTAGAAACATGGAGAACATAGAATGATTAAAGAAGGTGATGACAACTTGGATGAAGCAAAATTGAACAATTTGCAACAAAAGGCGATTATGAACATTTGAAATTTGTAACAGCTCAAAATCGCGTTTTTCTGCAAATGCTTGAAACAACATGCTTTTGCATTCATATGATGAATTCTCTATCTTTCCAACTATAAACAATATGTATTGTGTCTATAGAAGAACTATGCAGGCTTGAAATGGGTGGATGAAGAAGCATTTTAAAATTTGCAACAAAATGCGATTTGAACTATTTTGAGATTTCTAAAATGCTCTCCTCGCGTTTTGCTGCAAATTCTAGAGACAACATACTTCAGCATGCCTTTAGTCATTTCAGTGTGTATGCAGCTTGGTGCAACATGGATTGAGCCTATGGACATCAAGAAGTGATCAAACTCTCATTCAACAGGGCCAAATAAAAAGTCTTCCTACTTCTACATGCAGTGGAGAAAATCTAAAAAATGCATATAATATTTATCATAATATGTAACCTACATCACATCAATCAATTCCTTACCCTAATATACTATTAAACAAGAAGAAGAGGAAAAAGATTTTCTTACTAACCTGGAAGCTATCTGCAAGTGTTCTGTGCTGATGATGAGTATCCTGTGCTGGGTATGAACCTCTGCTGCTGCTAGTCTGGATGCTGATGGTGTGGAGTAGGGAGGTAGAGATGCAAGAGAACTGAGTTAGGAGAGTAGATTATTACAAAATACAAATAATGGAGTTATTAATACCACACGTGTGAGATATAGTCGTTTTTTAACACGTGTGGGTCCCACCAAATCTTTTGGGATTTGAAATTTGTGGGTCACTTTTTGCCTTGGAAATTGTGCCAATCATGATTTCATAATTAGATCCATTAACACTTTTCCCTCCCCGTATTCCATTCCTGCCAGCACCCTCCCATCATCCTCTTCTCTCCCACTTTGACCACTTTCTACCCAACACACTCCATCCACTCTGCAACCTGTCTGAAGACTACTACCATTACCAGATCTCCAGGTTACCAGTGCTACAGCTCAGTTTTGGAAGAGAGCAGGACAATCTCCAGGGCTATTCCATCAGTATGGAAGAGGAAAAGAAAGGTCAGAGATCTATACCATTTCCAATGTTTTCTGACATATATTTCTTCCATCTGTAGAATTCTTAAATCTCAGTGCCTAGAAATCTGGCAGATCACCCTAGGATTTGATTAGAGATGGATATGAGTAGGATTTAGAATTTTGCAACAAAATGCGATTAGACAGGTTTATGTTTTCCAAATGCTCCAAATCGCGTTTTGCTGCAAATTCTGATATTTGTTCTAGTTTTTCTTTTTTCTCCTTCTTTTAATCTCTTTTGCACTCGGGAATTCCTCCTTGCATCATTTACTGTCCTGAACATTGTGAGATATCCCTAGCATTTGATTGGAAGTGGATGTCAGTAGAAATTCAGAATTTGCAACAAAATGCGAGGAGAGCACTTTACATTTTTCAAATGGATCTGCATCGTGTTTTGTTGCAGTCTTGTGTCTCTTTTGGTTTTTACTGTTTGCTCATTGTTTTGCTTTCTATGTCCATGGAGATGTCTTTCTTGATGATGAGAAATGTTTCTGCTTTGGAACAGTTGATCCTCAGGCCCCTCCTTTCAAGAGGAAGTTGGACTTCTCTGCTGCTATACTCAGACCACAGCAATCACCAGGTGATTCATGTGTGCTGATGAAGAGTTTTGTTTGGTGATATCCTATACATTATCTGATTGCATATGTGAGCATATAGAATTCATGTTATATAAATTTTGCTTCAGGCAAAAGCAAGAGACTAGAGCAGAAAGGTGAGTCTTCCCTTTCAAAACAAAGGGAACCAGAAGAGGACAAATCTCCAAATTTGCTCCTATTTGACTTTCTTCACAAGTGCAAGGCTCAAAGGAACTTCCACATATACCACAGTATTTTCAACAGGGAGTTCACTATGAGCTCTCTTTTGGACCATCACAGAGATTTCCTTTCAGACCATTGGGATACCTTCAAACAACTGACAGAGGCAGGAAGGATTGTGGAAGGTGAAAAGGTTTTTGTGCATTTAAATCATATTGTCTCCATTGACAAGCTGAGGTACCATGTGAATAGAAGGTTTGACAGCCTGCCTGAGGAATATAAATTCAGTTGTAACTTGCACAGCAGAAAGTGTAGAGTGCTTGAGGAAAACATGGCATTCCTTATGTACATTGTCTTTCAACAGCAATCTCTAGAAGAGCAAGGGCAGGAGACTGAAGAAGAAGATATATCTGTAGCAGAGGTAAAAGAGGATATTCCTATGGCAACAGATATAGCAGAGCAGGAAGAAGATATCAACCTCGAGGATGAGGGGCTGCAAGTGGCTGCTCTTGACCTTGTTCAACTAAGGACTGAGACTCTTAGGGCAGCACAGCCAGTTGAAGACTTTTATGTTCAGAGCAGCAACTATGCAGTGCCCATGCTTCCAGGTGTCTTGATTGGTGGTAAAGATTATGTTTTCCTCCATGATATAGAGTGTATGTTCAATTTGAGGGAGGACTATGCCATTTCCCTTATTGCCCAGGCTTCAAGGCTTGACAAGGAGGTTGGCATAGAGGATGACCATTCACTGCTAGCTTTGGAAACAACCTTTGATCCTGCAGAGGCCCTTACTATTTGTTTCAAAGAGGCTGAAAGTTTCCAAGAGCCAGATGAAGCTGCCTTCCAGCTCACCCAGGAAGCTATGAATCTCTCATCAATTCATAAGGAAAAACTTAAAGAAGAGGCTGGACTGGAGGGGAGAGGAATAAATCTTTGGAAAGATGAACTTCTTGTTGCTGATGAAAATGAGAGGGTATGATATTATTACTTCAAATCAAATACTTTATGTTGTGTTTAAATGTTTTGTAGTTATGTATCATTGTCTCACTATAATCTTTTGATACATGGCAGCTACAAATTGAGGATGACACATTCCTCCAGAGATCAAGTGGAAGCAGGCCAGCTGGGTTTGGCAAAATGTCAAGCCTAGCTCATTATATTCATGATCTAGGTAGTGCTAAGATCTTGATTTACCATAGGCAGTTAAGCAACAATGGAGAAGCCATTGTTTACTTCTTTAAATGTTTGTCTAGGGTATTAGGTGGACATGATCTTCCATGGCAAAAGGAAAAGATCATTTTAATAGAGAGGTTGTCCGCCATAGATATATTTGGGGATTATGTGAATAAGCAGGCCTCTAGGGCCTCTTACTTTTTGTCTTACACTTCTTATGCATTAGCATGTGGTGTTAAGGAGCCCAAATGTCTAGAGGGCTATGGAAAACACAAGCTCATAAGGTTTCGAGAGCCACCCATGATTGCATCAGGCCACACAATCCAAGAAGAAGAACACGTGGAGATAGCTGAAGACAAGGATACCCCTCTCAGACAAGCAACAGAGGCAAGCATTGATAAACAGAAAGTCGACATCAAGCCAATAAGGAAGAAAAAGAGTCCAATCAAGTTCAAAAAGAGAGTTCCGACTCGCAAGCCTTGGGAGTAATAGGATTTAGTCATTAAATATAGCACAAACATTATGTTGAAGTTGAACTGATTTGTACAAAGTCTTTGATCCTCATCAGTTCCTTGTCCGTACGGACGATCAGTACCCTTTTGCATTTGTCCCATCATTGTACGACACTTCAGTACTCTTCCCACACTCAAAAGCTTCTAAAAGTGTTTGACACTCAGTATTTTATTGGTAAGGATCAACAGTATGTCTAGCATAATTAAGTAGTATTGATTGAATTTTTTGTGTGTTAATATATGGATGTATTGATGCTTGTTAATATAGATCACATGTTTCACAAAAGACTTACTTTTGATGGAGTCTCAAAACATATAGGCATTACACCAAGAGTCACTTGTTCCAGAGAATAAAAATCTATTGATTGAGTTTGAAAACATGTGGACATAACACCAATAAGTTACAAACTGCTATTCATGTTTACTTGTCCATTTATGGTTTCTAAATATCTTCGAATCCCTCCACTGTCTATGTCTCTCTGCTGCCATTGAATTGTCCAAAGTTTGTCTTCGTCTTTGCTTTTGGGCTAGAATAAAAGCAAGCTTGACTTTGGAGCTAGCAACTTTTCTTTTAGCATGCAGCCTTTGTAGAATGCCTCGGTAAAACCATTGGAAGACTTCCTTCATACTATTTGCCTTTTGACTCCCTCCATAGTGTTGTGTGTGTCTGAAAAATGCATTACGTGCCATGTAGTGAGACTTCTCCATGCCTTGGGTAGACCAAATTGCTGGGCATCCATACTTTTTGACAAAATAGGGAAGGTGGTTGTAGATGATATGCTGTTTTCACAAAGACATAAGAATGCATAGTAAGTTATAAAAGAAAAGAGGATCACACTTAAGTAAAAGAAGAAGACATCACTTTACCATGTAGTGAGTTATATTGCAGGCTGTCCATGCGTCTTTCATTGACTTCCCAAAATGTTTTATTGCCTCTTCAAAGTTCTTGTAATCACTCTTTGTCCATGTTACATTGTCACAAAACATGAAGAGTTGATCAAGAGACCTCCACACCTCTGCCTTCACATTTCGTGCTTCCCCATCTGCCTCATGATCTTTCACGGCATTATGGACTTGCTTCCACAATCCATAACTAATCCTTGAAAGTGTTTTACCTTGCCTTACTTGCTTACTATTGTGTTTGGGTCGAGACAAGAATCTTCTTGCCTTAACACCACCAATAGAGGGCTTGATTGGTACCTCCTTGCCATTGCTAGACTTTTTAAAATCCTTTGTGATATGAACATCACCTCCATGCAGACCTATATTGGATAACACTTTTTCCAATGCATGAAGAGCATCCTTTCTATTTCTTTCGAGACGGAGTTTCCAAGCAAATCCAATATACAAAAATACCAATTTCTCAATAATTCGACATAGAGCATGCAATGTGCATATGTGAACATTACATAGTGGAATGTCAAGAATGGCCTTGAAGTCAGGGTCAACTTTATCTCTATTAGGTGCTCTCTTCCACCATTTAGAATCCATTACTTGCGCTGATTCTTTGCAGTAAAGACAAGGAGACTTTGAGTTACCTCCTTTACTAACGTTATACATGCACTTAAGTGTTTTAAGATCCCCCGCCATGTGCCACTCTACTTGAAAATCACCTTTTCCTGCAACATGGAGATTCTCTCCTTGCACCTGTCTTTTAATTATTCTTGGTATTTCCGTGTGGTGAAACACCCAATCTAGTGTTTCATGGTCTTCTGTCTTTACCTGTGATTATACAAAACAAAAGTCTTACTATAAAAGATTTGAAAACATTGACTAAAATCAAGTACGAAATAAAAAATGATCATACCTGGAATGAGCCCAACCACCATATGTGTTTCTCCGACTGCACACTAAAATAATTCAAACTCGCTTCATTCAATGATGTATCAAGTGCTCCATTCATCAATGTGATAGTAATCCTTTCCATTTTCTTTTCCTTTACAACCTCACACTCATCCAGTTTGATAACAAATTTCAAAATGCCTTTACACTCTTCAAATGTTATTCCATAAAACTCGACCATTCTTCTTTAAAGTTGTTGTAGATCTACAAATATATTGTTCCAAGGGTCATACACAATGGTTCCTTTAGCACCATGAAATATATCTTCAATATGGATATATGGTCCAATAAACTCATCTATACTTTCATTCAAATGACCTCTTATCTTCCACACTGTTGCTGGATTTGGCAGTAAAACTCGTTTAATCCTTTGATCTCTCAAAGTTGAGGATATCGCATGGAAAATCGAACTATATCCCTTCCTGCTAACTCCACTAACATCAAGAGCCTCTTGGATTGTAGTACCATCAACTTGATTATTGGATATAAAGTCCTCTACAACATTGCGTTTGATTGTTTTGTATTTTTTTTCTTCAATCAAACCTTTTGCTACACCACAAGAAAGCAATCCTTTCATTTGTTTAACTGGAAGAAGGTTGGGATCCATATTTTCTTTTGCAGGCTCCAATAATTTCCTATAGTAACAATATAGTAACAACACAATATGCCTATATTATTCAACACTTCCAATCCTGTTTTGCATTAATGGACAAAATACATAGTCATTTGAGAGTATTTTTGAGTTTAAAAAATAAAAAATTGCAAACTAACCTTGCTTCCTGAATTCTTCGCTTGCATCCACCAGTCCCAGCCTTCAAATTTGCAATGTTTTTAATCTTCCTACTTCGTTGTCTGACAACTGTTTTGCATTAGTTGGCGCTGGCAATTGTTGGATGACCTCTGTCTTCTTTGGATCGACCCGCCAAACCATCCTTGGACACAACATGGCCTAGTAAAATTCCTCTAGTGACTGCACACCTTGTCGAATTCAAACTAAGCGAGGCCTGCATTTTTGTTGAAAATACAAGAGAATAGGGTGTGTGCAGGAACAAGCCCTTGGTTAGAGGCTGTAAAAGAGAAGATGTAAATGTGAAAGAACCTGTGAGAAAAGGTGAGAAGAATCTACTGGGAGAGAATAAAGGGTAGCATGAGAAGATTTAGAAAGTATGGAGATATTCTGGGAAGTAGGGAGTTATTCAGGGAGATATTCTGGGAAAAGTGAAGAGGTGGAGAGAATTAGGGAAAAGAGGTGGAGTGAATCATGGAGAAATCAATGGGATTTGATGCTTGATGTAAACTCTATAAATTGAGGCATAGCCCTAATGAGAATTTGCTGGTTTTTGAGTATCCATGCCTACATTAATCTATTTGTTAATTACCTGCTAATTATATCTTAATTATTTCCTAATCACTTTGTTAATGATGTTGATTCTAGTGTTTGATCCACCATAGCTCATCACAATGCTCAAATTTCAACAATTTTTCCAAACAGAGCCGCAAATGATGCAGGTGCTTTGATTCTGTCCCAAAGACACTAAAATCATCCATGAAAACTCTCATAAAGGTGGTGAGATATTCATCAAAAATCTCATGTACCATACGTTGAAATGTTGCCGAATCTTTTTTCAAGCCAAACGTCATCATGTTTGGAGGCAAAACCCCCCCATTCGGTGATGAATGTTGTTTTCTCCTGATCTTCCAGGGCCATCTGAACTTGATTATAGCCACTAAAACCATCAAGGAAAGAATACATCTTGTGGCCACAATATTGAGGAGAGAATCCGTAAACAGTAAGGGAAATGGATCAGTAATAGTGGTGTCATTCAGTTTTCTGTAATCCACACATACCCGCAGCTTCCCATTCTTCTTTGACATGATCAGGATAGGGGAACTTGCCTTATCAATTGGGTAGACGAATCCCACCTTCAGTAACTTATCAATTTCTCCTCTGCTTGATGGAATGCCTTGAAATATAGGCTCAATTAACAAACCCCAAGAGGTATTGGCTCAATTTTTAGGGTAGTAGGTTTTGATTTTGTAAAAAAACCTCAGATCTACACCGCTGAGTTTGCCGACTTCTTGCACTTCTTCTTCTTTGAATTGGGCTGAACCCTTTGAGGGGTGGCTTAGCAATGATGTTTGGGAAGGTGTGGCTATGATGGTTTTGCAAGAGGTTATCTCGATAAGGAGCAACAAGCAAAACATTAGCCAAGGGTAAAGCTACCTACATTAGAGAAGAGGTTTTTTGATAAAAATAGCTAATTAGTGATTAGTGGAGTGATTTTAGGAGAGCTAAAGCAAGCATTAGGGTGATGGATCTAAGCTCTGATACCATGTTAGAAATAATGGTGGATCAAGCATGGTAATGAAGCTCATGATGAAGGCAACATAAAGCTAAGAAAAAAGATATTGATTTAATTACATAAGATAATAAAGAGCAATATAATGACAACAAGATGATAATAAAGTGAGTGAGATTTACTCTTCCATTAGATGTGAGCCTCTTATATGGGCTAGAGTAAAAGTGGTTAGGGCATGATTAACCCTTAAGAAAAACCATAATAAGTTCTTGAAGAGACCAACCAAAATCCTAGATTTGACTGCAAAGGAGATCCTCTTCCACTAGAGGTAGGCACATAGAAGATTCCTCTAAAGATGCTACTAACTATAGTCTATGAAGATGTTCTAAGGCTAAAAGACCCTCAGACCATTTGCCCTTATTCCCAATGTCATATTGTAATATTTTGGTGTATTGTTTTCAACATATTTCTTGTTCTCCCATTGCATCGAATAAGGAATTTGTGAAAGGGATAAGGAATGGGTCAGCAATTGTGGATGTACATTGAGCTTCATGGTAATCTATGTAGGCTCTCTCAACTTTTCATTACTCTTTTTGGGACAATGACTATTGATAATAGCCATTATGCTTTTTCCATAAGATGGTTGAAACAAACCTTTAGCATCTTGTCTATTTCCTCCTTGTTCTGTCATGCATAGTCTGGGTTCATTCTATAGCTTCCTTACATATTGGGATTCACATATTCTTTCAGATTAATATTATGTTAGTAGAAGCTTGTGTCAATTCCCTTCATGTCTATGTAGCTCCATGCAAATGCATCCTTGTATGAAGTTTGCAATTTGTGCATTCTTTCTTTAGATTTTGGTAGAAGCTTGTGTCAATTCCCTTGTTGTCTATGTAGCTCTATGCAAACACATCCTTGTATAAATTTTACAATTTGTGCATTATTTCTACATATTTTGGCACTTACTCTCACCATGTGAATTTTGGCACTTACTCTCACCATGTGAATTTGGTGAAAAGAGAATAGAGGGGAACACTAGAGACACACTAAACCATACCTGCTCTCATTTCATCAACACGCACTAAGTAGAGAAGCTCCATAGATTTCCTTCATTGCACTCCACAAAACATAACACATTTCCTAATGATAATTTTACAGTGAAATAAACCTAAATCTAATTTCCACACACTTGGCCAATTGGGCATGGCTATTATTATCCACACTCACATTGCTAGACTGATGTCCACACGCTACTGATATCCACTAGTTCTTCCCGATGATCTTGCATTCTCAACACTCCCCCTCAAGCTCACCATATCCATCACACAGGTACTCCAAGCCTGTCTCTAAAGCTCACCATATCCATCACAGGTACTCCAAGCCTGTCTCTAAAGTACTCAAACTTCTCTTTACCAAGTGGTTTGGTAAAGATATCTACAACCTGCTCTTCAGTCTTCACATATGTCAACCCTATATGTACATCACTTTCTTCTTGATGAAATGATAGTGGACCTCTATGTGTTTAGTCCTCTCAAGATAAACCAAATTACTTGCCAACTGTATGCTACTCATGTTGTCACAATGTATGACAAATTTCCCATCACATTGCTGTCCTAAATCTTCAAGTAGCTTTTCAACCATAACACCTCACATGTGGCCATAGCTTCTCCTCTATACTCTGCCTCTGCTAGATAAAGTAGCTATGGGTTGCTTTTTCTACTCCAACTTATCACTGCACTTCGTAATGTAAAAGCATAGCCACTAGTAGATCTTCAATCATAAGAACTGCCTACCCAGCTATACATGATGTAACTCCAGAGGAGAGGTTTACTGGCAGAAAACCTGATTTGTCTCATCTGAAAGTCTTTGGATGCATTGCATATGTGCATGTGCCAAATGAGTTGAGAACTAAGCTAGATCCAAAGCTGAAAAATGTGTGTTTATTGGATATTCCCTTGAGCAAAAGGGATACAGGTGTTATAACCCTGCTACATGTGAGAAGAGGGTAAGCAGGGATGTTGTTTTTGATGAGATGAGCAACTGGTATCCTGCTAAAAAAGAAGCTGTTGGGGCTGATGTGAGTGGAAATGTGGTTGCACAAAATGCAAGTCAGCAATCACAATCTTTGAGTGGACCAGGAGAGTCCTCATCTAGTGGTTCAGTTAATAGACCATGGAGTGGCAAGCTGCGTCATAATACCAGTCCTGCAAATGTGATTAGTACATCACATAAAGGCAAAGAGAAAGTGGTTGAGTCCCTAGTATGCCTGACATTTCTACAGGGCATTCTCATGTTGATGGAGAGTGTAGTGGCTCAGAGATGAGCCTTGACGAGGAGCTTGGGATACCAGCTGTGAGAACACCTGGTGTAAAGAAGGCTATAGAAGCCATGAATGCAAAGCTGCGAGAACACCTGGTGTAAAGAAGGCTATAGAAGCCATGAATGCAAAGCTACGAAGATCTGGGGAGAGTGAAGAATCCTGTGCAGAGGTTTACCTATGATAGTTATGTACATCACTATGCATACATGGCAAAAGTTGTGCAGGTTTGTAGAGCCCACATGCGTTGATGAGGCTATTGGAAATGTGTGTTGGGAGAAAGCTATGGATGAGGAGATGGATGCACTATATGGAAATGAGACTTGGGATTTAGTGCAATTTCCTAAAGGCAAGAAAGCCATTGGATGCAAGTGGGTGTACAAAGTAAAACATAATAGTGATGGAAGCATAAGCTAGTACAAGACTAGATTGGTAGCCAAAGGATATGTGCAGACATATGGCATTGATTATGAGGAAACTTTCAGCCCACTTGCCAAGATGGCAACAGTGAGAGTTGTGATAGAGCAGTGGTGGCTGTGTCAAAGCAATGGTCTTTACATCAGATGGATGTAAAGAATGCATTCTGGCATGGGGATTTGCAGGAAGAGGTGTATATGTTGCAGCCACCTGGCCTTTACATCAGATGGATGTAAAGAATGCATTCTCGCATGGGGATTTGCAGGAAGAGGTGTATATGTTGCAGCCACCTGGTTATGAGGATGTGAGTCACCCCGAGCATATTTGTAGGTTGAAGAAAGCCTTGTATGGCTTAAAACAAGCACCAAGAGCATGGTTTGACAAGATTTCTGAATATCTTGTCACTACTATTGGCTTTCATGTAGCCAATGCAGATTTCTCGCTGTATGTGAGACACAGTGATAGAGGGGTTGTGCTTGTTGTCATCTATGTAGATGACTTGATCATTACGGGGGACCATGATGCAGAGATCTTTGATGTAAAGATCTTGCTTAGACAAAAGTTTGAGATGAAGGGTCTTGGGGAGCTCAGATATTTCTTGGGCATTGAGGTGATTAGGTCACCACATGGTATTGGATTACTGCAGAGACAGTATGGCTTGGACATATTGTCCAAGTATGGTATGACAGGCTGTAAGCCTATCTCAGTGCCATGGGATCATAATGGCAAGTTGAGTGCAGATTCAGGAGAGATTTTGGAGGATCCTACTATGTATAGGTGCATAGTAGGGAGCTTGATCTACATGATGATCACAAGGCCAGATTTGAGCTATGTTGTTGGGTTGGTGAGTCAGTTTATGCAGGTTCCTCGGAAGCTGCATTTGGATGCATTGAGACGCATACTGAGGTATGTGAGGTCTACTTTGTATTGTGGACTATTTTATGAAACTGGGACAGAGATATGTGTACATGGGTACACAGATGCTGATTGGGCTGGTAGTATCTCAGATAGAAGATCTACTAGTGGCTTCATGTTTTCTTTGGGGAGTGCTGCTGTGACTTGGAGCAGCAAGAAGTAGCCTACGGTTGCTCTATCCAGTACAGAGGTGCTGCTACTATGGCAGCATGTGAGGTAGCTTGGTTGAGAAAGCTACTTGCAGATTTGGGTCTATCGGATAGACAAGTTGTCATTTTCTATGACAACATTAGCAGTATACAGTTGGCCACAGAAACCCAGTTTTTCATGCTCGCATGAAGCATATAAAGGTCCACTACCATTTTGTCAGAGAGAAGGTTTTGGCAGGAGACGTTGACCTTGTTTATGTCAGCACACAGGATTAGGTTGCTGACATCTTCACCAAAGCATTGGGTAGAGAGAAGCTCCGCAGATTCAGGGCTTCACTTGGTGTACATGAGATGGAGTTGAGCTCGAGGGGGAGTGTTGAGATATCGAGCTCATCTAGTGAGGCAGTGTACACTGATGGGGGATAGGCCCCAGCGGGTCATGAGATGGAGTTGAGCTCGAAGGGGAGTGTTGAGATATCGAGCTCATCTAGTGAGGCAGTGTACACTGATGACCCGCTGGGGGATAGACCGCGCACTTACACCACTGGCATGGTTGGTGAGATCATGGGTGATATGCGGCCAGTGGGATGACAGGTTGTGTGCCATTCTAGAGACTGGCATAGTTATAGCACCAGCTCATTTAGTTGGGTTCACACTATAGAGAACCCTAGTATGTATTTGGTTGAGTACCTTTCATATGGTGTGTACTCTTATCTTTGTATATGGTGTGTTGAGTGTTGAGTGAAGAAGAAGAAGATTTTCAGCCTCTCACCTAGGGTTTTGTGAGGTTGTGTGTGCTTGCAAGAGCTCAAGCTCTCTTCTCCCCTGCATCTTTTCAAGATGGACCTGGGGAGTCCTCGAGCAGTGGATCCAATGTTAGCCCATGGTCAGGCAGGTTGAGGAATGATGCAGGTATATCACAGAAAGGGAAGGAAAGGTAGATCAACCTTTTGTGCCTGATTTGTTAGCATGTCACTCATATGTGGATGGTGACTCTAGTGGCTCTAAGCAGAGCCTTGATGAGAAGCTTGGCATTCCATCTGTGGTTACTCCTGGTGTAAGGAGAACGAGGGCTGTTTTGAGGACACTTGGCAGTGATCCAGGTGTACGCAGGTCTACAAGGGTTAGATACCCTATTGACAGGTTGAGATATAATGGATATACAACCCATCATTATGCTTATATGGTAAAAGCAATAGAGGAGGCTGAGCCCACTTGCTTTGAGTAGGAAATTGGAAATAAGAAATGGGAAGATGCCATGGATGAGGAGATGGCAGCATTGGTTGCAAATGCAACATGGGAGTTAGTGCCTTTGCTTAAGGAAAAGAAGAAAATTGGATGTAAGTGAGTGTATAAAGTCAAGCACAATGCTGATGGTTCAGCGAGCAGGTACAAGGCAAGATTGGTTGCCAAGGGCTACGTGCAGACTTATGGCATAGACTATGAGGAGACATTCAGCCCGGTTGCAAGAATGGCAATCGTGAGAGCTATCATTGCTACAATGAAGGGTTGGTCTTTACATCAAATGGATGTAAAGAATTCTTTCTTGCATGGTGATTTGTAAGAAGAAGTGTACATGATGCAGCCACTAGGTTATGAGAGTGATGCACATCCAGATTTTGTGTGCAGGTTACACAAAGCCTTGTATGGCTTGAAGCAGGCACCCAGAGCATGGTCAAACAAGATCGGGGAGTATCTTGTTACCATTGGATTTCAGATATCCAATGCAAATTTTTCACTATATGTGAAAAAGACAGATAGAGGGATCATGCTATTAGTCATCTATATGGATGACTTGATTATCACTGGTGATAGTGATGCAGACATACATGATGTCAGGATGCTTTTAAAGCATAAGTTTGAGATGAAGGATTTGGTTGAGTTGCGGTATTTCTTGGGCCATTAGGTGGTGAGATCGCCTCATGGCATTTTGATATTGTAGAGGCAGTATGGCTTGGACATGTTATCCAAGTATGGTATGATAGACTGTAAGCCTATTTCAGTGCCATTGGAGCAGAACACAAAGCTTTTCGTAGATACAGGTGAGCTTTTGGAGGACCCCACTACATACAGGTGCATAGTGGGTAGTTTGATCTATATGACCATTTTACAAGGTGAGACTTGAGCTATGCTGTTGGACTTGTGAGTCGGTTTATGCAGGCCCCTAGGAAGCCACACTTGGGTGCAGCTAGACAGATCCTCAAGTACATAAAGTCCACCGTTGATTATGGACTTTTCTATGAGGCTAGTATAGAGATACAGTTGCATGAGGGGTACACAGATGCTGATTGGGCTGGTAGTATTACACAGAAAGGAGATCTACCAGTGGTTTTATGTTCTCATTTTGGAGTGCGCTATGAGTTGGAGCAGTAAGAAGCAGCCAACAGTTGCCTTGTTGAGTACAGAGGCAGAGTACAAGGGTGCTGCTACTATGACATCTTGTGAGGTAGCTTGGTTTCAGAAACTACTTGGGAGAGCCCGTGGATAGGGTAGTTGTCATATATTCTGACAACATGAGCAGCATACAGTTGGCCAATAACCCAGTATATCATGCTAGAACAAAGCACATTCAGGTGCATTATCACTTTGTGAGGGAGAAGGTTCTAGCAGGAGATGTAGATCTCGTATATGTCAGCACAGAGGATTAGGTGGCTGATATTTTCACAAAGGCATTGGGCATAGAGAAGTTTCATAGATTTAGGAGCTTACTTGGAGTGCAGTGTGTGGAGTAGAGCTCGAGGAGGAGTGTTGAGATCTCGAGCTCAACTAGTGCTACGATGGACATTGATGACCCGCTTGGGTGATAGCTTCCGCATCTACACCACTGGCATGGTTGGTGAGATTATGGGTGATATGCAGCCAGTGGGATGACTACACCTCTGTTACATAAAACAATGCATAATCAACAGTGGCCCTCAAATACAAAAGCATGCATCGCACACTGTCAAGATGTGGTTTGCACGCGGAACCTGCATAAACTGGCTCTCTAAGCCAACAGTGTAACTCAAATCTGGCCTGCTAATCATGACATAGATCAAACTCCCCACAATCTTCCTCTATACATAGCAGGATCCTCCAACACATAATCTGCATCTGCACTAAGCTTGCCATTTTGATCTACTGGCACCGAGATTGGCTTACAATCAACCATCCCATACTTGGACAACATCTCCAATATATATTGTCTCTGTAGCCAAATACCCTTAGGGTGTGCGAATGACCTCAATTCCCAAAAAGTAGCGCAGATCTCCCAAATCCTTCATCTCAAACTTCCTTTTGAGAAGTCTTTTCACATACTCTCATCCAAGTTGTCATCCCCAACAATAACATCATCTACATATATGGTGATGATCACAATACTACCCTTATCACTCTTGCGCACATACAAAGAGTGATCTGCATTTGCCATATGACAACCATAGTGACAAGATACACATCAATCTTGTCATATGCCAGTGGAGCTTACTTCAGCCATATAAAGCCTTATGAAGCTTACATACATACTATGGGTGACCTGTATCCTCAAAACCCGGTGGCTGATCCATATACACCTCTTCTTGCAAGTCACCATCATGCAAGAACACATTTTTTACATCCATCTGATGTAAAAACCAGCCTTTAGCTACAGCCACTAGCTGCAGCCACCCCGCAATCACAACTCTCACAATTGCCATCTTTGCAAAGGGTGTAAATGTCTCCTCATAATCAATCCCATGTGTCTCCACATATCCTCTGGCTACCAATCTAGCCTTGTACCTGCTTATGCTACCATCACTATTATTTTTCACCTTATACACCCACTTATACAGCCAACAGCTTTCTTGCCTTCAGGCAATGGCACCAAATCCCAAGTCTCATTTCCATACAATGCATCCATCTCCCTCATCAATAGCTTTCTCCCAACACACATTTCCAATAGCCTCATCAAAACATGAGGGTTCTACAACTCTGGCAGCACAACTTTTGCCATATAAGCATAGTGATGTGCCACATAACCATCATAAGTCAACCTCTGCACAGGGTTTTTTACTCTTCCAGATCTTCGTAACTTTGCATTCATGGTTTCCATAGCCTTATTCACACCAAGTGTCCTCATTACTAGAATCCCAAGCTCCTCATCAAGGCTCATCTCCGTGCCACTAGAATCTCCATCAACAAGAGAATGCCCAACAAAAATATCATGCATACCAAGAGGCTCATCCATTTTCTCTTTGCCTTTATGTGATGTACCAACTACACTGGTATTATGATGTAGCTTGCCAATCCATGGTCTATCAAAAACAGAACCGCTGGTGGATGAGGACTCTCCTAGTCCACTCAATGACTATGATTGCTGACTTGCATTCTGTGCAACCACATTTCCACTTACATCAGCCCCAACAGCATCTTTTTCAGCAGCATACCAACTACTCATCTCATCAAATACAACATCCCTGCTTACCCTCAATTCACGTGTAGCAGGATTATAACATCTATATCCCTTTTGCTCAAGGGAATACCCAGTAAAAACACATTTTTCTACTTTTGGATCTAGCTTAGTACACAACTCATGTGGCACATGCACATATGCAATACATCCAAAAACTTTCAAGTGAGACAAAATAAGTTTCTTGCCCAGTAAACTTCTCCTCTGGTATTACATCATGTATGGCTGCACTAGGAGTTCTGTTCTATAGACACAGCCTCAGCCCAATAGCTATGCGACATATTCATCTCTACCATCAATGCTCGTGCTATCTTTGCAATGTGCCTGTTCTTTTGCTCACTAACTCCATTTTGTTGCGGAGTGTATCTACATGTAAATTGTCTCTGAATGCCATTAACTCATTGGAGAAGTATTCTTCCCCCCCATCTGACCTTAGGCACTTCACATGCTTTCCTATTTGTTTTTCAACCATCACTCTAAAATTCTAAAAATGAGTGAACACTTCACTCTTCTCCTTCATGAAATACACCCACACTTTCCTCGTGTGGTCATCAATGAATGTTACATAGTACCTGCAGCCACCCATAGACATAGTCTTTGGAGGACCCCATACATCTGAATGCACATCTAGTACATTCCTACTCACATTTCTCTCATGTGGAGATACATGTTTTGTTTGCTTTCCAAATTGACATACTTCACAAACTTTCTGCATACCTTCAACTTTAAACTTAGGAAACCCTATCACAATTTCTTTAGTCTGCATAGACTTCATTCTTTGCACATTTACATGCCCAATTCTCTTATGCCAAATGTCTGTATCTGCAACAACTCCTGAACCATTTGCAAATATTGCAGTACTCACTTCAGGCATATTTACATTCAATGTAAACATTCTGCCCACTCTGTTACCTTTTGCAACCAATGTGCACTTATCTTTAAAGTCGTCTACATAGCACCCATCAGGGTTAAACCAAACCTGCAAACCCTGCTCAAACCTGCAAACTTGCAAACCTGCAAACCTTGCTCAATCATTTAGCCAACAGAAACCAGATTCTTTGTAATGTTCAGTACATGAAGTACATCTGCAAAAAGGTACTTCACCTAACCATCCTGCATAGACAATGGCACATCTCCAACATGGCCAATTGGATGAGTAGTGTCATACCCTGTTTCAACAAAACCTGGTCTTTTTCAAGACTCTTCATTTCCTTGAATCACTCACTATGACTTGTCATGTGGTTTGAAGCACCTAAATCAACATACCATACATCATCTTTACATACTGCTACATCATTTCTAGACACAGCATTAACCACATGTTACATAACAAGCAACTTCTCATTATCTTCATTATTTTTGCTAGAGGATGCATAGTTTTTTTGCTGCACTTTTCAATTTCGCATATCACTGTGCTTCTTATAGAAATCTACCTACACATGTCCAAGCTTATCACAGTAAAAAAAACCTCGTGTATCATTATGTTGCCTTTGCCAACTACCACGACCTCTTTGACTCCCCCTGCCTCTAAACTGGCCTCTTCCACCTATGTGTTGTTGTTACAAATCTTGGGACTATTGCTGCTCTGCTCACCATAATTCTGATTACCTGTTCAGCCACCACCTTGGCCACGTCCATGACCTCTTCCTCTACCTCTACCTAAACTTGTGTGGAAGGCCTAATGCTTTGAGCTGTTTTTGTTTTGTGAAGACTGTTAATCTTCACCCAAATTCTTCTCTTCAATGATCAGCATTGACACCAAATCTGCGAAGCTAGGAATGTTCTCCCGAGTCTGAACAGACGTCTTGAACACCTTGTATTGTGGCCCGAGACCACGTAGACACAGTTCCACCTTATATATCATCATCAACAGAAACACCAATTGATCTAAGGGGTTCCACAATTCCCTTGATCTTCAAGGCATAATCATTCACAAACATATTTTTCTTCTCCATAGTCTGAAGCTCATTCTTCAATTGAATCTTTCGGGCCTTATTGTTGGTTTCATACATCTTCACCCAGGCAAAACAGGGCTAGGTAGCGTGCAATTGATCAGACATTTATTGCTGCCCAGCAGAGAAGAAGTGGTAAGGCAGCCCCTTCCACTGTTTCTTCTCCTATTAGTAGGTCTGCAACTTCTTCTCCTTCCACCACAGGTAGCAACAATAGGTCTGAGAAGGCTCTTGGTAAAGGCAAGAAAAAAATGAGGTGCAACTATTGTAAGGCAACTGATCATGTCATTAAGAATTGCCCTAAGCTAAACAGGCAAAAGAAGAAAGAGTCAAATGCAGCCACAATAGCGGATGCTTCTACAAATGCAGATTCTGCAAATGTTGTGCAGGATACAGAATGGGCGTTTAGCGTGTATTGCCAGTATGACCCATCTGTACATGATGCATGTTTGCCAGTTTCTGTTGACTCTGATGTTTGGTATTTTGACAGTGGTGCTACAAAGCACATTACCTCGCATCGTGATATGTTTACTTATCTTGAGGGTGTCCCTAATGGGAATACTGTCACATGTGCCAATAATGCTTCTTACCCAGTGATGAAGGGCATTGGTAAAATTATGCTTACTGCTGCAAATGGTAGCGCTTACACACTTTCAGATGCTTTGTATGTGCCAGGGATAAAGAAGAATCTATTATCTGTCTTTGCGCTTGCTAGACTTGGACTTGTAGTCAAATTTGTGGATGACACATGTACACTGTTCATGATTTGACTTCTGGTGATATAATTATTGTATCTGGCACCTTGTTTCGTGGGCTCTATAGGCTCAATTCTTATGACAAGTGTGTGGAAGATTCAACAAATGCAGTTTTTGATGAAAAGGCAGTTTCAGATGCAAAACTATGGCATGCTCGGTTTGGTCATCTGAACTTTGCTAGTTTGCTGCGTTTGCAGAAATTTGATATGGTTGCTTCATTGCCCCCTCTTGAGGCACCATTGAAACATGTTTGTGAAGGCTGTATTTTGGGCAAAATGCAGCGTTCTGCATTTCCAAAGGATGGTTCTGTGCGGGCCACTCGCAAATTGCAACTTGTACATAGTGATGTATGTGGGCCTATGCAAACTCCGTCATTTGGTAAACACTTGTACTTCGTGACTTTCATTGATGATTACTCAAGGCATGCATGGGTATATCCACTGAAGGCAAAGTCCGAAGTGTTTTTGTGCTTCAAACAGTTTATGCTTATGGTTGAAAATGTATCCAATTGTATTGTGGGCACCCTCCGTTCTGATCGAGGGGGGGAGTACATGTCTAAAGAGTTTGATGCATTTCTGGCTAGTCGTGGGATAAAACACCAATGTACAGTGCCGTATACCCCTCAGCAACCTCAGCAAAATGGTGTTGCTGAGAGGAAAAACAGGTCACTTATGGAGATGGCACGATGTATGGTCAAAAGCCAAGCTTTGCCACATGCGTTTGGCTTGAGGCTGTCATGTGTGCTGCATATGTACTCAACAGGTGTCCCACTAAGGCCTTGTAGTCTATTACTCCATACAAAGCTTGGCATGGCAGGAAGCCTTCTATTGGTCACTTGCGTGTCTTTGGTTGCTTGGCCTACGCTTTAGTGCCTGTGCAACAACACAGAAAATTGGATGATAAGGCTGTCAAATGCATTTTTGTTGGTTACAGTGCTGAGAGCAAGGGTTACAGATTGTATCATCCGCAGTCAAAGCATATCTTGATTAGTCGAGATGATGTTGTTTTTGTGGAAGATGCTGTGCAACCTTTGTTATCATGTACCAAAGAGACAGGTGTGAGCTCACGGGATGTATTTGATACGTTGTTGCCTCTATTTACAGGTGGGAATTCAAATGTAAGTCCTAATGAGGCAAATACTCAGCCTATGCAGATTTCAAACGACATCATAGATCAGCTTATTTTTTATGCAGATTTACAGGATGTAATTCATGAGGATAGGGCTGAAAATGAGCAGGCTAGAGGTATGCCTAAATGGCTGGTGCAAACCTTGTGTGATAGTAAAATTGATACACCTATATTTAGTCGTACTCGTTCAGGTTTTCAGCATGCCTCTTATGCATCAGATTGTTATGCGTTGGCTGTGTCTAGTATGTGTGAAGAGGAAGAACCTCTTTCATTTGATGAGGCACAAAAATCAGAAAATTGGTTGGCTGCAATGCAAAGTGAATATGATGCTATAATGAAGAATGGTACATGGTCTTTGTGTGATTTGCCTATTGGTAAAAAGGCCATTGGATGTAAGTGGGTTTTGAAGTTGAAATGAAAGCCAGATGACAGTGTTGATCGCTATAGAGTGTGACATCAAAGTGATCTCCAGCATCATGAAGACTCAACTTCAAACCTGTCTCCATTGGAGTAGCAATAGACTTGCAGTCTTTAAGGCCAAATCTCCGCAACAATGTCTCAATATACTTTGTCTGACACAAAGCGATACCTCCATCACACTGCTTAAATTGTATCCCCAAATAATGATGCAAATGTCCCAAATCTGACATCTCAAAAGAGGCCTTCAAATCATCCTTAAAATCAGCAATATGACTCTCATTTCGTTGTGTGAGCAGCATGTCATCGACATAGAGAGCAATGATTAGATGTACATCATCCACACATTTAGCATACAAAGTGCTTTCTGTTGGACTATTCTGAAAACCATGTGCAGTCAAATATGCATGTATCTTTTCATACCAAGCTCGTGGAGCTTGCTTTAAACCATATAAAGCCTTTTTCAACCTGCACACTTTGTTTTCCTGCCCTCTTTGAACAAAACCACGAGGCTGCGATGCATACACCTCTTCATGCAAATCTCCATTCAAGAACGCAGTCTTTATGTCCAACTGATGTACATTCCAATGAACAAATGCTATGAATGGTAGTCATACGACAAGTGGGAGCAAAGGTCTCATCAAAATCAATGCCCTTTTCCTGAGCATAACCCTTTGCAACAAGTCTAGCTTTTGGTTGCCTCATTTATGTATGCAATACAAGGCCGGACATTCAGTTTGCAGTCTCACAGGTGAGCACGTTTATGCATAGCCCAGGGTCTCAGCATTGGAAGGCAGTTAAACGCATCTTTCGCTACTTGAGTGGCACCATACATCTTGGGTTGTTTTATCCCAAGGGGGGATCGTTGCCGCCAGATTTACATGCTTTTTTGGACTCAAATTAGGGTGGTTGCTATGACACAAGAGTGTCCACAAGTGGTTTTTGTTTCATGCTCGGTAGCTCATGCATATCGTGGTTGAGCAAGAAGCAACCTACTGTGGCCACTTCTAGTTGTGTAGCTGAGTACAGGGCAGCTTTCACAGCTACGGTTGAGTGTGTGTGGCTCAGACGGCTTATGGTGGCTGACTTGGGTGTTGGACAGGAGTCTGCCACCTCTATCTACACTCTATCTACACTGACAGAAGTCAGAGCGCATTGGCAGTTGCGAGAAACCCAGTTTTTCATGCTTGCACAAAGCACATTGACGTGCATTATCACTATGTCAGGGAGAGACTCTCAGCAGGAGAGATCAGCTTGGTCTATGTGCCAACATAGGACAACCTCGCCGATCTTTTCACAAAGGCGCTTCCTCGTGATGAGAAGTTCGAAGCTCTCCGCAAAGCTTTGGGCTTGCTTCCCTTTGTGGACTGATCTACTTCGGGCATGGCACTTCCCTATACATGAGTGCCAGGTCTCGTTCACACCATCACTCCCAGGGGGGATCTGTTGCCATATATATAAGCAGTGATGTGTGTGAACACACTTAGGACCGTCGGGGTACTTTTTCCCTCTTTAGGAGGTTTTTTCCCCCGGCTTGTATATACACCCATCACTCTAGGGCTAACTTATCTTTTGTACATTGACACAATCTAATACATTGTGTGTTGTGTGCATTCTTTCTTCTTCTTCTTCTCCAAGCTTTGTGTGCTTTCCTGCAACCCTAATTCCAACACCCGAAACGCATTTTTGGCTGGAAAAATGAAGCTCGTGAGAAGAAAGCTCCTCAATCGAAGTTCGGTTGCTAGTGCCTCTCCCAAAGAGCTCCCGACAAGGGTGTAGTAGCCAACACAAAGGGGGAAGTGTAGATGAAGCTCTTACCCTTGTATCGCTTCCTATGCTTCTCTTGCTTGCCGCTCATCCCTTACCATGAACTAGGCTCTGCTACCATGAAATTATGCAGGGGAGAAGAGAGCTTGAGCTCTTGCAAGCACACACACACTCACACAAACCCTAGAAGAGAACACACAAGGTGAGAGGCTGAAAATTATTCTTCTTCTTCACTCAACAAAACAGGTCTACAAGGAAGATAAAGTGACTAACACACATAATAGAGTATATACAAGCGGTCCATAATGTGAACACGCAAAGAGGAGTGAGGTAGATGTGGACTAGTCGGTGCAGTCCAACTAGAGAATCTGTAGCGAAGATATGTCGATGCCAGCTACCAAACCTGCCAATGATGTAAATGTCGAACGGTCGTACAGGCGCCCCGTGAGTGTCAGCTCATGTTGAGCTTGACATCTCAACAAGGATGAGATCCAGGTAGCAGAAAGGCACAAGCGGAAGAATAAAGGGTGGCTTTAATAAGATAGCACTATGCCACCCCCACCCATCCATCAATCATCCGGTTAGCCTCTAAGGTAGCTGCTGCTAGCGCAGAGCCATTAGGCATGGCAGGTGTTGATGATGGAAGTTGTGGGCTGGTGGGACCTAAAGAACTGGTCATCGGACGCAGGTCGACAGTAGACTACAACACACATACACATACATTGCAATCATATGTATTATCTTGTATAATAGTCTTGTAGCATAATGTTCTTGTAAAATAGAAATGCCAACGGTAGGACAAGAAAGAGAGTCCTTCCAAGATAATAAAGTAGGAGGCAGATAAGAGTAAAGGGGGAGAGAGAGAGAGAGAGAGAGAGAGAGAGAGAGAGAGAGAGAGAGAATAGATAGACATAGTAGAATTGTAGAAGTTTGAAAAGCATAGTAATAGAGTGTCTGAATATTATTCATTGTATACTATCTAAGTGAGCGAGTGAGAGTGAGCATCTGTGTTATCTGATCAATCTATGAGCCTATGAGTTCCGAACCCATTAATTAGGCATTGACATATCCATTAGTGACTATCTTGTATGTTGAATTTATTAAGAGACTAAGGTTAAGTAGAAGGGAAAGAGAAGGGTGTGAGTGTGAATGGACTTAAGGTCCACTAGCTCATCTATTTAAAGGTGGAGCTAGGAGGCATTTTGTATTGAGCAAGGCCTAGTTGTATTCATAAACAACTTAATAAGCAAGATATTGTTCTTGTATTTTGTGAGTTGTTTTCCTCCACACACTTGATCTAGCATGAGCACCACGTTTTCTCAACATGGTATCAAAGCCTAGGTTGATTAGGACCCTTGTGGTGTAGATTAGGTCATTTTTCTTCACTTTTCCCTCATCTTGTGGAGCTCAACCCCTTGGCAGTGGAGGAGCTCTAGCAGCTCGTGGAGGCCATAACTCTCAAAGATTTCTTCAAGGGAAATGAAGAGGAGGCCTGGGCGCATGCATTCGTACGACCAATTGCTGGGGAGCACTTCTCTTCACTGCGGCATTGCCGCCTGAGTGCGTCAGCATCGATTCGTCTGCTGCGCTAGATTTCGTACAACAATACGTCGTGTGTAGGCATTTGCTGGCTACATAGCCTTAGGGCTTGTAAAGTCCATTGAGTCTAGAGTCCACATCTCAAATTTGAGCTCAAATGGTGGTCTGACGCGACGGCTACAAGCAAAAAACCAGGCGACCCTCTCTTCAAAACTCCATGGAAGCTTTCCATTAAAGCTTCAAACTTGATTTTTTTCTTGCTCTAATCCTTCCCTCCTTGCTCTAATCACCCAAGTGATGTTGTGAATGATTGTTGCTGACTCTTCTCTTGAGTTTGAAGTGGTGGCCAACCACATGAGGTATCCATAAGCCTCATTCTCATCAAGCTCCATCATCAACATCACCCTTCAAGGTTTCAAAGCTTTTCAAAGTGTGCTTATGAGCACTTACAGTGTTGATTAACACTATTGAAGCTATTAATCCAGCAAAGGAAAGTTATTATAAAGTGTTTTTAAACACTAAGAGTGTTATTAAACACTAATGGTGAATCTAATCACCAAAATAAGTGTCATTAGATACCAAAAATGTGCTTTTAAGTATTAATTATGTTTTTAAAACACTAATGGTGATCTTAATCACCAACCAAAGTGTTCTTTAACACTAATGAAGCAATCCCCATCAAAATTAGTAATTTGGCACAAACCCTAAGTGCTAAACCATAAAAATTACTATTTTACTCTCCTATTTATGCAACATTCTTGACTTGATTAGGGTTGTTGCACTCTCATAAGCCTCTCTCTTTCTAATTAAGCCTAAATATCATAAATTTTTGGTTTTTTCTTCTTCATAAATCAGTCCATTACTCTCTCATAACCTCTTTCAATACCCAATGTCAAAGGACAACACTCAAATCAAGAAGTTCTCGGGAGAGGGCTTCCACACTTGGCAAGTCCTTGTCAAGTACAAAATGATGTCCAAAGGCTTTTGGCCATTCATCTCCGGCACTAAGGTCATTGATCGAACAAAGGCTGAAGATATTGAAGATGATGAGAGGGCACAAGCCATCATCATGCTTCATCTTGATGAGGCACTCATTCACCATGTGGACCAGCTTCCGACTGCAAAGGAGAAATGGGATGAGATTGATAAGCTCTATGGAGCTTGTGTGAATGCGAGAATGGATGAAAATGTGCAGTGGCTGTTTTGCTAAAAGCAGTCAAGAAGGCGTAACCCACCTTGGTCACCACCCTGAAGAACATACCTAATCCCACCCTCGAAGGAGTCATTCAATCTTGTCTTGATGAAGAAAAGAGGCCAAAGGGAGGAGCTGAATCTTCAAATGCAACCACTTCATCGACTATCGAACAAGCTTTGTCACATCAAGTGGTCAAAGTAAGATGTGCCCATTGCAAAAAGGTGGGTCATTTGGCAAATAATTGTTGGATCAAATATCCCAACAAAATGAAATGTAACAAATGTAAACAAACGGGACATATCACTTCTAAATGTCCTAAAACAAAGAGTCAAAGGCAAACTTTATATCAACCTCTACCTCTGCTGAGAAATTATTTTAAATCTCAATGTAATCACACCTATATTCCAAACCTTGTACGCCTAATGTTATAAAGGCATCCTATGTCCAATACCACCTATTCCATTCTTTCATAGTTGGTATTTAGGGGGGGTATTAAGAGACTAAGGTTAAGTAGAAGGGGAAGAGAAGGGTGTGAGTGTGAATGGACTTAAGGTCCACTAGCTCATCTATTTAAAGGTGGAGCTAGGAGGCATTTTGTATTGAGCAAGGCCTGGTTGTATTCATAAACAACTTAATAAGCAAGATATTGTTCTTGTATTTTGTGAGTTCTTTTCCTCCACACACTTGATCTAGCATGAGCATCACGTTTTCTCAACAGAATTGATCACCAACAAAGATAAGGAAGAGGATCAGAGCATTGTAATTACATTAAAAAAAGATGTTCAAGCTGAAGGTGCTTCTTCAAAACAGTAGACATCCATGCCAAGTTTATTTTGGTACAAAAAGAAGGCGAACACCTACAAAATCCTACATCTAGTGATTCACATTTTTCCCTTGTCATCTCGCATCGTGTACTGGATTTGTCACCTCAATCCATCTTCTATAACTAAATAATTTTTATGTTCTCCATTTGATATGATTTTGTAATGCATTTGAATATTGATATGCTTCTTGTCTTTGTTGTTTTTGTGCATCTATGTATGCTTGTGAAGCTTTGGAATTGGTTCAAAATTCTTCTATAAAACCATTTGCAAACTTCTTCTTGTATGGACATTAGATCAAAAATATATTGTTTTTGTCATCATACATGATTTTGTCTTGGTTTTATCAATAAACGTAGCATTAATGTGACCCAAAATCTTGTCAATCTTTGCATTGAGTCTGACTCTTTCTTTCCTTACATGATGTGATAAGGTTTGACCAAAATGTCTTCAATCTTTTCATTTAGCCTAATTCTTTCTTTCCTTACATGAAAGGATTTAGGTAAGATATATCCCTTCACCCTACTATTTTTAAATTTATTTTCTATAACCTTGAAGATTTTCGATATCCTTTTGGCCAATTCTAACATAAGCCAACGTTTGTTGGACTTCTTGCACATCAACTGCATTATAGTTCACAAATCCTTATATAATGCCTTTTCTTATAGTTTTGCATTTTTTTCTTCTAGCCATATCCTTTGATGTGGCTGAATTGATAGTGAGGTGCTGCTAAGTCGGGATCCATATTCTCTTCATTTGGATGAAGAATATTCCTACAATCCATAAAAACAAGCTGAGGAATCGGGCAACTACATCTTATGAACATTCTAATGGATTGCAATAGTTTAAGTCTTTAATAAAAAATGACTTACTTCACAAATGGAATGTGTTGTCTCCTAAGCTTGGTTTCAATACCTCAACGTTCTTGACTTTGTGTTGCCTTTCTTTGATTCCTAGTGTTGTGTGTTTCTTCTTGGCTTGTTTAAGTTGTTGTTCAAGCTCTTTTATGGTTTCTTCCTTTGACTATAATTTAGCACGGCACATTTCAAAGTTTCTCCAATTATCTCTTTTCTCCAGATCTTGCATTAGCACAATTGACTTGAGCACCTCCACTTACTGGAAAAGCTATTGCATAATGCCCAAAGTCCTTGTGTGCACCATCTCCTATATACTTCACTAGTGTGGTTGGATTGAAAAAGGGAGGAGGAGCTTTTGTATTGGGCTGATTTGGATACAATCTCCCATCACACCAAAGATCAATATCCTCCATCCCTATATTTCTCATGATTTTCTTCTCTATCTTTGAGATGTGGTTACACTTATTCTTCTTGGGAATTGGTTCATAATCTTTTGGTCAATCAAAATGTAATGGATAAACCAGGTATCTGTTCCTATTCTTCATGCTTTGTTACTACCTTCATTTCTTTTATCCTCAAACTTCAACATCATAGTGAGCTAAAGAACTTGTGTTGTGATAAAGAAAGCACAGCTTAAGAACTTGTTGTGATGAAGAAAGCACGGCAATTACATGAAAATTTAAGGTTGTATGTTGATTCTAGTCTGTTTTTGCATCCCAAATTCATAATTATGAGAGTATATGGAAGATTTTCATTTTGAGGCAGTTAGACTATCGCTTATTAAATGAGATTCTGCACCGTTTCTCTCTCTTCATCCACCTCATACTTTACTTCAAACAATCCTTTTATATTAAAGTAAAATATAAAAAGTCATATTTTATGCCAAAAATGACCTCTTTCTCAATATTTCTCACCCAAAAATTGTTATGATATGGAAATTCTTACAAGGCCCCAAAATGATCTTCGAATTCCCCTAATGGGGGCTAAGACCTAGGCTAGTCCCTGGCAGGGATGCTAAATATATTCAAGTCAAGAGCTTACATTAGCCTTGTCAAAGCATGTGTCCTTATTAGGGCTTACCTTAGACCTGCAAACTTAGGTGCGCTAGCTCATTTGTCTGCATCTTCACTCTATTGTCACACCACAATGCTCCTTTATCAAAGGAGTGAATTGAGAGCTCTCTATGCCTAGATGGAGGTAAGAAGAGATAGTCCTTCACAAAGAGATAGCGCTCACAAAAGGTCAGGAAAGAAGAAGGGGAAAAAAGCCTACAATAAAACCAATTCAAACAAGCATCCATCTAGCATGTAAGAATCTAATGCCATTCAAGTAAGTAAGAAGAGGGACGAAGGGGAGCTCATAAGAAAACTATTGCAAGGAAATGAATGTGTATTGCTTATTGTCAAAAATGACTTATACAAGTGACTAGTTTTCACACTAGGTAGGCCAAACTTAAAAATGGTATGGTCTCTAAGCAAGTATATACACTAAGTCCTTAGACTTTCTCTATTTGACATTAAGTACAAGGTAAGGTTGCTTTATACGTTTTAGCATCATCTTACAAAAGATAAGTGCCCATTCGAGAGTGGCTTAGATGATAAAATGCCTTACAATAGGTCGTGTGAGTGAAACCTACACAGTGGTTAACACTTTCTCTCAAAAAAATGTTTTTTCAATCATGTATCCAAATCAATACCTACACTTTTTTTAAATTAAGGTTTGTTCTACAATATTATAAGAAAACATCAAGACTACTACATGCCACTCTCATACTCTACTTGCCTTCTCTATCACAAGGTAATAATACTAGAGGATAACCTTCTACTCTACTTGCTTTACTACAGTGTATCCTTTATAACAAGATGCCACCAATATCTACCTCAAAATCTTTTCTAGTGCAAGATAGCCTTTTGCATGATATCTGCCATTACTACTGCAAGATAACCTTCTCCTCTTTTTGCTCTACTATAATGCGCCTCTATAGGATATCACCAATACTCTAAATCAAAAGGTTGACTTGCATATTCGAGTTGAGGAGGAGTATAGTAGGTTCAGATAAAGCTTTCCAAACTACGCTTCGGAATGACGCTTCGGAGTGAGGGTAAGAAACATCTTGATCTCTGTGAGTGTATAGTTCTTTGTACACAAACAATTATTTGACTTTTAATAGCCTCGCTTCCATGACTTATACAGTTTTGTGAGCTTAAGAAATGGAATGATGAGTTATTGCTGCAAAAGATTGAGAGACATCCACATGTAAGTTCTGCAATTCCATGTGTCATCCTAATACAACCATCTATTGATTCAAATGTTGTCAACTCAAGTTTTTAGGTATACAAAAAAATTAGAAGTAGAGAATGCCATGAATGGAATGCTACAAGATCAAATGGATTAATTAAGTAATACAAGATCAAATGGATTAATTAAGTAGGGCCATGCAACTAATGGGATTAAGGTATTTCTTGTGTGTGTGTGAACAAGAGTGGTAGTGTCTCATGTGTGTGTGATCCACCTCCTAGGGAGGTGCTCACACAAGACCATGGGAGGACAACTAGTAGCTTTTTGCAGTTCACGCGAGCTGTGGATTTGGTGTGGGTGGTCCACTAGTGCGTGTTCACGACTTCACCTCAAACTGGGCGGTTACATCTACCACCAACCTTTTGAACCAGCTACTACAGCCGGTTGCTTTTGTTAAGTTTAAATTCTTTGTTGTTAACGAAATGGCGCCAATGAATTGACCGGCTAGGGTCTACCTCCGTGTGGCCTGAACTACCCTCTGGGAGACATGCTGGTCGTCGCCGACTAGAGGTCGCTCAGCTGTATTCATGTGAACAGGTATCAAATAATATCTTGATATTTGTGTCTGACATAAAGCAGCGATGTCACTAAGCAATGAACCTTTGTAACCTATAAAGGTGCATGTACATTGAAGAAATCAATCACCATCATTATCATCATTGGATTGTCTTTTCTCTCTATCTCAAACGACTGCTTCATCACAGTAGCGATGGTTGTGGTTTATGATCCTACATAGCTGTGTGTAAACCCTAGCCTGCGCATTGCTATTTTAATAATTGGTATCACAGCCTAGTTGGATCACTTGTACTTGCTAGTTGCTATCACTTGTCCAAAACCTTCACGATAGCCCTCTGTTTGTATAACCGCTAGTCTACTACCTGTTGTCCATCATCAACTGCCCACGCATATATAGACACCCATACTATTATCATGTCCATTCTAGCACTGCTCGCCATTCTGTATAGCTACCTATGTACAACTGTAGTGTGTGCCATCGTTTGCATACTGTTGTCTAACATACCCTAATGTTGCAATTGTGGTGTGACCAGATCGACCAGCGCCCTCTGCCCAACTGTACCTGCACCACAGACGCTACACAGCAACTACAGTCCGCGTGCCCCCTAACAAAGAACACCACCTAAAGCATTGAAGAGAGAGCCCGTGTGGAAGAGGAGTACACAAATCAATCAAGAAAACAAAATTTGAGGTTTTTTTAGTTTTCTAAAAATCTAACTTAATCAAAGCATTAATCTTGAATCCCCCAACATTTTTCAAAATTGAGGGAACTATCAATCAGTAAAGGTTTGCTACAGCCTACTACATCATCATCTTTGAAAACCGCAATGTTAGAAAACCTTTTCTTTAAAAGGTCTTTTATCTTCTACTATGAGAGCTCACATGTTCATTTATAACTTTAATGGCCAAGGTTTCCACACCTGGCAAATGAAGATAAAGTTTCATTTAATGAAAGAAAATCTGTAGAGTTTGGTGAAGAGCACTACCAGTGCAAACCTCCTCCTCCAATGGTGATGCAACCAGTGAAGAAGATCCCATAACACAACATGATCAATTTAGAGCAGAGAAGGCATATGTCATCATTGCTCGTCTTGGGTGATAATTATTTGCATCACATCTTTGATCTAGAATCATCGATTGAAGCTTCGGATTTGCTCTTCAGTGCCAATGCTAAAAGCTTCGGCAAAACTTGATTTGCTCTTCAGTGCCAATGCTAAAAGCTTTCTCTGAAAAATCACCTTCTTTGAGTTGCAACTGAAGATAATAGAATCTCTTACTGCACATGTCAACAAAATGAGAAGTCTCATGACTCAACTAGCTGCATTTCAATAACTGAACCATGATAGTGCTTCTCAAAAGTATGCATGAGAAGCATAACAACTTGGTGACCACCTTGAAGAACATTCATAATCCTAATTTGGAGAGAATCATTAGTTCTTTACAGGAAGAAGAAAGAAAGAAGCAGCTAAGGTCAACAGAGGCTGTCACACAGAACAAGATTTTGTTGTAGAGACTAAAGGCTCATACAAAGGAAAAGCCAAAGGTAAAGCTTGCAGATTATGTGTGAAAAGCAATCACTTGGAAAAAGGGTTGTTTTAGCCTAAACCCTTGTGGTATATGTGGGAAAAGAAATCATCTTGAAAAAGATTGCTATTCAAAGAAAAACACTGCTAATATTGTTGAAGAGACAGGAGGCCAACTATTGTACTAATCATTGGGCTTTTTAAGTCCATTGTGTGTGTTGTTTTCTTTTGTGTGACCTGATTGATCTCTTGTATGTTGGCACCCCATAATTAGCATGTAAAACAAGAGCCATGTGATTTATCCTTGACGAAGAAAACTAGCATGAGAAACCACGAGCCTAGATTTATCCTTGATAGAGTATGAGCCAATCCCTTGAGGGAGGGTTTGTTGGGATCGAGGTATTGCTTGTGTGTGTGTGTGAACCACCTCCTAGAGAGTGATAGTGTCTTATCTGAGTGTGAACCACCTCTTAGAAGGGTATCAAATGATATCTAGATATTTGTGTGTGCCTGACATAAGCAGTGATGTCATTGAGACAACCTTTGTAGCCTATAAAGATGCATGCACTTTATTGAAAAATCAATCAATATCATTCTATCATGTACTATCTTCTCTCTCTAGCTCTTTCGCTCTCTATCTCAAACGACTATTTCATCACAATAGTCATGGGTGTAGTAAATCCTAGCCTATGCACTGCTATTTTAATAGCAACAACAAAAAGACACAAGTACTAGAAATGGAAATAAATATTGAAATGCTTTCCAAAGAGAACGAAGAGGCAGTTCTAAAGAAGTTGTAACAAGAATTCATCAAAACAAAGCACTTGGAGACAACTTCAAAGAATCTAAAAAAGCACTCCACTTGGCTATATGCCAGAGCTTAATGCCAATGGGCTCTCTTGCCATTGGTGGTGGCGCCAAAAAAAAGAGTATGAGCTTGGAGGTGAGTATCTACATAGCACCACAACTATGGAAAGTTCTCCATTTACTTTCATAAATTAATTCTATTTGTATGTTTTGATGCAGGAAGCTTTGTGAAGATGCATTAGGGGAAGGTGTACTACGTGACTAAAAGATTTTATTAAAAGAAGGATATTCCTTTCCGATGAGAAAATTCATGTAATGAAGATGGGGAAGCTATCTTGGATATGAAACAATTTTCGAAGGGGAGTCCTTACGGAAAATGGAATATCGAATTCATGGCTACCACGACCCTGTAAATCATCTTAATCACAACTTGGAAGCGAGGAGTTTCATTGGAGAGTACTCCTTTTTACAGGACACAATGGTAGTGAAGACAAGGACCCATCACTTTCAATTATACTTGTTTTTATTGACCTTCTACAGCCACAGAAAGAGATGATCAAGTTCTATAATGTTATGCTGACATTGCGCGTTTTAATTTTTTTGCAATATGCTACTGTCTAGATTGGTGTATGTTTTCCTAATTAACTTGGTGTTGACGTAGGTTTTGGGGGCAAGCTAGTGATTGTTTTGAAACTCGATGAACCATTGTGATGGCCACCACATATTCCCAAAAAGCAACGCACTCATTCCACTACAGAATATGCTCAAATGGAGAAGCTCAATACCCTCTTAAATTCATCTATGACAATATTAAACCTATATAAATACTACTTTTTCATTTCATTCAGAAGGATCCCCCCACTTGCTTGAGCCGAGCTGCAATTGCACACTCAAGAGTGAGCACGTAAATGACAGCAGGCAAACACCTACAACACAAAAGGAATCATAACAGGAAAAAAGACTAACATGTACGCAAGAAAATACCTTTCAAGTAGAATAAGTGCATATGGGCAAAACTTCAACAGGCGACTCCAAGCAATAATGAGACGGATCTGGGCATGGCATCTACAAGACGAAGATGCATAATCATGCAGCCAGTATACCCCAGCAAAGCAAGCCACCGTACAAACAATTGACCCACAAGCAGGAGTTCAGAAAAAAGTTCTCACCCTCCCATCTAAGGTTAAGGACCCTCAAAAAAAGTTCCCATTGCCCTAAATGCATGGGTAAAAACACACTTGAACAGGGGACGACTCCAACCAATAATGAGACCTGATGACCCTATAACTACCACAAGGATCTGGGTATGGCATCTATGAGACAAAGATGCCTAATGATGCAGCCACTATGCCCCAGCAAAGCAAGCCACAGTACAAATAATTGGCCCACAAGTGGCCCAGCAGGAGTTCAGAAAAAGCTCTCACACTCGCAGCTAAGGAAAGAAAAGGTTAAAGACCCATAAAAGAAAGATAGTTCACGTAAACTTTTCTTGCTATACCCAAAAACCAGAACTAAAATCAATGTTCACCAATTAGGGATACCGGCCTGCATCTGTTCTTGACTTTACATTTTGTGCTTCTGCACAGTGGAAGGGTGCACACCAAAAAATTATTCATCACCATAAGAATCTCACATTTCTCCTGCACTAACCTTTCCCTTTTGGAGGAAAAACATATATAAACGTTTCAAATGCTTTGAGATCGAAGAGTTACTTCTACTAACGAATAATAATTGGGTCATGCAGCTCTTCCAAAACTTCGTGCGGACAAGTCTAGTGTATTGTTAAACTCTCATATCAATGCGTGTTGCTAGATAAAGCCCTTTGCAGAAGAGAGGAAGGCGCCTCATCTGTCTCCGTATCATCAGAACGGCCTGAAGACATGCTTCCTACACTGCCCACAAAATGATCAACACCAAGAGCCCTGAAGTTGTGATGGCCTCCATTGAGAAGCTGTTTTCCATCTCTCATCTGTAAAGACCAGAATAAATTAAAAGGCATGTCAGAGCTTTAGATAAAGCAAGCACTACCAAAACTGCTAAGTGCAGTCACAGACCTGGTAGAAAGCATTGATCTCCTCTTCTGTCAGTTCACTGCCTTCTGCATTCTCTTCCCAACCCAGAGACCGCATGAAGGCAGCTTCCTCCTCCTCAGTGTCCCCAGGCAAGAAAGAATGTAGACTATCCTTCTGACTCTGAACAACTGAAAAATCTTTCACCTGGCTATCCACAATTAAGCCACTTCCAGAAGAATGCGTAAAACGCCCATTACTATGAATCTCCAATGATGACTGAGTGGAATGTGAGTCCTCACTTACACCATTCTCTTTTGCTTCAGAATCATTACCAATAGGAGCAACTTCATTGGCGATTGCAGCCTCTCTTGGGCTCAGCAAATCCCTCGCCTGATGTGATGAACCAGACATATTGGCATCACTTCCATTTCTAGCCGCCTTCTTTCGAAGTGCATTGAAAAAATCACTTCTGTTTTGAGCTTGAAGAGAAGGCCGTCTGTCATCTACCAGGAGTGTTGAATCCTTTGCCCGCAACCCATCTGGAACAGCAGCTCCCAGCAGTGAAGAGGCTCTGCGATCATGAGGCTGCTTGCGTTGCTGCCCAAGGACTCCTGTGGAAGAAACAGACATCCCTGCAACATTTGTAGCTGATACAGTGTTTCCTTGAGGAGTACCTTGAGCTACATTGGTTCCATCAAACTTTGAGGTAGTAGAAATCGTAATTCCATCTTTGCAGGACTTCAGAACAAGCAATTTGCCTTGGGAATGCTTCAGGGCAGGTGTTATTGACTTATGTGATGAGTTCAACTGCAAGGAACCTGACAGCTGCTTCAATTTTGAGGTTGCTATTGTACCATCCACTGTACGTGGAGTTTTGGATTTAGTTTTATCAACCAAACTCTGCACAAAAAGAGCATAATTTAGTCCAAAATCACTCTGAAATGCAATCAAAATAAGCTACATTGCTTTTCAGGGGAAATAAAAGCTACTTTGCTCATTAGAAGTTGCCGATGATCGTTAAATTAAGTGTGATTCCCCCTGCCCCCGTAACCCCAAAAAAAAAAAACATTACATATCACACCACCTTCTGATGGTCCCAATTCCAAGATTAACAAAGTGCAACACCGAAACCAATCCTTTAAGATCACTCGTGACCTTTTGCCCACATGGATGGTGGATTGGCCACGTCAGATATTTCGGTGGTCCATAAGTTTAAGCAAAATAAGGGTCAAAATGTGTTTCGAATCAGGCACACCAACTATGATGGCTCTGCAAGTCAAGAGATTATAGATCACTACCATAAGTCTCATAATTACTCATGGTGGATTGGCCACGTCAGATGTTACAGTGGTCCATATGTTTAAGCAAAATAAGGGTCAAAATGTGTTTCGAATCAGGCACCAACTATGATGGCTCTGCAAGTCAAGAGATCATAGATCACTACCATAAGTCTCATAATTACTCATGGTGGATTGGCCACATCAGATATTTCGGTGGTCCATATGTTTAAGCAAAATAAGGGTCAAAATGTGTTTCGAATCAGGCACCAACTATGATGGCTCTGCAAGTCAAGAGATCATAGATCACTACCATAAGTCTCATAATTACTCATGGTGGATTGGCCACGTCAGATGTTACAGTGGTCCATATGTTTAAGCAAAATAAGGGTCAAAATGTGTTTCGAATCAGGCACCAACTATGATGGCTCTCATGTCTATATTTTTCCCATTTTTTCCAGTTTTTTACTGTAATCGTGGGGGGCTGTTTTTTCCCTGGTCGGCCTATATGAGTCGGCTGGCCAGGAGGGGCCCACTTTTGTTGCTGACCAACCAGGCCATGTGCTGGCCGACTAGGATAGACCTAGTCGTGGGCTCATTTTGGGGGCTGTCAGCCTGTTTCTACTGGCCGACTGCATGCCCCTTGCCCATATATATAAGGTACTTGCCCCCCACACAGTTGTACCGGCTATCTTGTGTGTATAACAGAGTTTACAAGGCAAGTAAAGCTTCTACAAGCAAAAACGTGTGTTAGGTTGAAATACAGTGTTGGACAGCTTCTTATGCAGGATTATCAAAGAATCTATAGAGGAGGACCATCTTTCCTTCACGATTGAGGACCAAAATGAAACACTTAAAGAAAAGAGTGTAGTGGCATGCCCCAGATAGCCTTCTTCATTCAGCCTCCTGCATCTCTTGTGCACCTCATGCCAGCCCAATGTGATTTCCTCCTTTTTCCATCAATCCATCCATCCCTCTTGCTCCTTATGCTGCAAGTGCCTAATATCCTCTTAGGAGAGGTAGGACAATGCAGGTCTTGCATTCAAACAATCTGAATACTATGACGGGTCAGGGGGCTTTGCACACTTAACTATTAATGTAACTACGCACTTTAAGGATGGCCACAACCAAATTGCACACAACACTCAAAGAGATTGTCATGCGTATCCGTTAATCCGGATGCTCATAGACATGTATTTTCTCATTAGCAAATATATGGGCGAATTTAGAGCGGATTTTGCAGCCCTCTTGCGGCAGTTGGACACATTGTCCGCAACCACTTGAACCACATTTTCGGGGCCAACTTACAAGGATGATGGATGCATGAAAAAGGAAAATAAATAAGACTTGAAAGTTGAGTAAAAGGCAAAGGCTAAACTTTCAAGCTTCAAACTCAAAAAATAAAATTGTCTCTCACCTCGATTATGGCTTGTCGAATGTGGTGATAGATGAACTCACCCGAGGTTTTCTTTCCCGCCTTTCCGGCCTCCATGGCCCGCAAGAAGTACGTGCCAAGAGGGCAAGATACTAGAATGTTGAGGATGCCCCTCTTCTTTCTATCGGTCCATCTATCGGAGAGGATGGAACACCCATACTTTACCCATCCCACTCGGACGGGCTCAAGGGTCTTGTTGATTCTCTCTTTTTCTTCATCAAAAGCCTTCATGCACATGTCGTTGTAGGTGATACCATCATAGTTGTCACGGTATGAAAATACGATACGGTACGGTACGATACCGTACGGGAATATTCGGTACGATATGAAATTTTGGGATACGGTACGATAAAATACGGTTTTTATTTTTTACACTTACAAGCTATGGAGCTTCAAGCTTGAATGTGAGGGAAGGTTGGGAGGGGAGGAGTCTACAGTGCTTGAGAAACCAGTACATGGATATGTGTCTCTCCCGGTTGGATCTCCCGATTGTCTCCAAAAAAGAACCTGGATGGGTAATGCAATACCAAAGGTCTCCCAGTGTAGCGTTTATGACTAAGGGACCATCCTTGCACAAATACGAGGAGTGCATCTAGGGTGATAAGTTTAGGGACTTCTCTCTAGATCAAAATGGCCATGTCCAAATGTTCTCCCTTGTGCATAACTTGAGTCTAATTGTCTAGCCTACCTATACCAGGGATCCCCAAGTGATGTAGCAAGATTCTCTCATCCTACCAATCAAGTGTACACTACCAGTCTACCTCGCCAGATTTTTTAGGTCTCTCCACAACCCCATATGGAATACTGAGTGGACACGAAAGTTGCGAAGTATTGCGAGCATTTGGGATCTTCGTACAGCAGGGTTTCTATTTTTTTTTAGCATTTGGAATTTTTTTTTCAAGGAAAAAAAATCTTTTGGGGGGAAAAAAAAAAAAAAAAAAAAACTAACTCGTACGTACGATATCGTACGAATTCGTACGGTATCGTACCGTACGACTCGTACGTACGAACAGGTTCGTACGCGTACGAGAAACAACCCTGGATACCATGCCAAGGGCCATGGCATGGTCCTACTTCGGCAATGGCCCTCACCATCCTTTGCCATTGAGGAGTTTTGAGGACACGAAATGCGAGATTGCACTCAATGACTGTGTGTGCAATCTCCACATTTGCGTCTTGTTGCTTTGCTCGGACCCAAGAGAGAGAGGCCACATTTGCTCCAATGAAGCCTCCAAGAGTGACTTGTCTCTTGTGTGGAACCTCAAACTCACTTGGTCTCTTTTTTGAGGGGTTGGAGTTGGTGAAGCAAGAGCCCCAACAAACGACTCTCCAAATGGTCATAAACGGCGAACAAAATGGTCCAAAAACAGCGAAAAAAACGGGTAGGGAAAAAAAAGGTCAGATCCGGATCGCACTAAACCGTACCACACTGTACCATATCGAATCGAATTGTGGCAACGGTGCTAGGATTCGAAGAGATTTTCTGGAAGCTCCTCTGAACTGTCGAGACAACCTCATCCTCCTCCAAAAGGATTTGGAGAGATCCATCTCCTTGGGAACTATCGGGTTGACCTCATCCTTCTCCAAATAGGATTTGAAAAGATCCACTTGCTTGATCTGTGGTTTTGGTTTTGGTTTGGCTTCTGGCTCTAGCTTTGGTTTTGGTTCTAGTTCTGGCTCTAGCACGTGTATCTCGGGTAATGGCACCTCCTCGGAAATACCTCTTTTTGTGATCACGTCTCTTGAGAACTCTTCTCTTAGAAGCTCTCTTTTCGTTGCATCAACGCTCTCGGTCATGGGTTGCTTCACAACCCTAGGTGATTCCTCCTTGGCCTTTTTTGATGCTGCCATGAACTGTGCCCATGTTTCCTTGAGCTGTGCCAATCTTTGCTTGTACAGAAGTTGACCTTGACACGCATCTTCTTGACGCTTTACTTGATGTGCTTCTTTCTCGCGTTGTCGACAGTCCTCTTCTATGAGTTGTTGCTCGTACTTGGTAATGATTTGTTCATATTGAGCTTGGCGTTCTGTTCCCTTTTGTATCGTTCTTCATCTTCCCGTCAATGACTCTACATAGTCTCATACTCATGCCATAACTCTCCTTTCCGAGCATCATTGCTCTCCATCGAGGTGAGGTTTTGGTGGAGGGAGTAGCAAAAAGAAGTCTTTTCCTGCCTAGGTTAGACCTAGGCTAAGTCTTTTGCAGATTCTACCCTACATGCAACCTATGCTACAAGCAAAAATAAAACGAAAACCCTAATTTGGTTTTTCCACTTTCCACATTGAATCTAGGACTGAAAACATTGTTGCTAGGACTGAACTCGTGCTACATATTCACGCTATTCCAAGTATACCCACCTATTCTTATACCAAGACTATTGAATCATGGTTATTCAAGAACTTGCGCTGTGCACATAAGTTTTTTGGAAGCAAAGTTTGGTTTCCAAGATTTTTTGGGTTTAGACTGATGCTTCGACTGGGATGCTGGTGAAGGAAGCCTTCTTTGCGCACACACATGTTGTCTAATCTTGGACCGTGTTTTGGTCACTTTCTTGATTGGGGTTCACTCTTTTGAGTAGTTCTTTCAATTTGTGGCATATGGTCAGCCATTGGCATTCATTGTTTCTAATACATCGCGACAGATCCACAAACTAGTGTTTTGTAGCAATCATAGCACGGGTATGGGGTGTATCATGGTGGTATGGGACACCATGATCCATCGCATGTTCCGAGGTTTCGCCAGATTGTCCAGTCTTCATTCGGACTCTGCGCCTACAAACACAAGGCTATCTCATCACTTGAGAATGTACATGGGCAAGCATGCACGTGACATCCCCCTCTGCTAAACTTAATGACGAGATTCCAACCTTTTCCTTGGATGACTGTCATCATCCCAATCTTTTCCCGAAGTCCCTCTGTCATCCATCCATCCCTGGCAACCCTTTTCTCTGAAAACTCGGCCCCATGCCATCCGTGGTACTTGATGCTAAACAGGAGGGTGAGGCAACCACCACACAAAAAAGCCTAATCCGAGCTTATGGCTCTGCCAAGGGCCGACAGTTCATAATCCTTTTTGACATGGGCAGTTCTGAGGACGCCATCTCTCCCCAGTTGGCTACCAACATGAGCTGTACCTTGGTACCCTAGAGCATTCATGGCGTTCCCGTGATTTCTCATCTCCAGGCCCGACGAGCTATGTGCAAGGGAGCAGCATGTCATGTGCAAGAAAAGCCATGACCATTTTTAGAGGCTAATCCAGAAGGGGCAGCCAAGAAAAACAGATTAGAGCTAGGACTTGGAGCACAAGGTGCAAATGAGGTAGTAGCTTGTACTTGGAGCCAGGGCTTGGATTGGCATTGGAAAGCATGGAAGCTACTGTCGGCTGCCTACAGGACCAGTCGGCTGTACCAGAGAGCAAGGCATCTGAGAACGCACCATGACATAGCAAGAAGACCTATTGGCGCAGCTTTTATGGATTTTGTGTCCAGTCGGCTGGCCGACTACTGGTCGGCCAGCACTCCAAGATGTCCAAAGGGACTTTAAAAGGGTGCAAGTGCTCATCATTGTATTCATTCATTCCTCTAGGGAATGGGTCCTTAGGGTCCAAGTAGGGACTAGATTTTGGGTGTTTTATCACCTTTTGTATGAGGCAGCCTAGGGCTGTAGAAAAGTACCTTTTTGTACTATATGATGAGGCAGCCAGATAAAGAGTATGAGAACCAGATCGAACCAAGATTTATGGAGCACAGTGCAGATTAGCTAGTATGGAATGGGAGAAGGACAAGCATGCACATGACAGGCAAAGAGGGGGAAGAGGAGGAGGAGAAGAGGGGGCAGCAGTGGCAAGTGCTCACTGCTTAGAGGACACAAGGAGCAGCAGTCATCGACAGCAAGGGGCACATGTGGGGTGCTGAGGTCTCCAGCATGGGCACATGGGGAGTCTCCAACGTGGGCACATGTGGGGCCTGGGCGCAACAACGTGGAGACTAGCAGTAGACTCGCGCGAAGGTGAGGGGGTGACAGAAGCGCGCAACAGGCAGATCAGGGGCAATCAACGTCGACGTCGACGTCGACGGTAGCACGCATTTTTTGGGAGAAAAAAAAACAAAAAAATTGACATTTTAAAAGTGAACAAAACGTTTTGTTAAAGATTTTGAAGGTTTTGTAGAAACGTTTTGTGACAAAACGTTTCGCAAGTTTCGCCAGACCAAAACGCGTTTTTTGGTGACTATGGATATGTTGTGGATGGACATGTGCCTTTTGGTCCGCTATCTCTATAATAAGTGCACTAGATAGAGAAATAAACAAAGCCCAAGAAGTATGTGAAATGAGGCTGGAAATCTGAATTTATAGAGTTGTATTCAGCCTAGACGAAAGCGCCTAGATGAAGACAAGGAGTGGAGGTTATTGCTCATGAAAAGATATTGTAGGGAGAGGTTTGTGCAAGACTTTTGGATCACAAAGAATGGCTACTAGCAAAGGAGCAACTCGTGTAGTAAAAAGTGGGGAAGAAGCTTACTCTTTTACTTTTCTTTTGAGTTAACTAATCTTGCATGATTCTTTTGGAGATAAGTGAGCTTGCATGCTTTACTTTTTAAGAAAAGTATAAACTTGCGTGGCACATGAAAAGATAAAGTATTGCATGATGCATGCATGTAGTTGGAAAAGCTTGCATGTTGCATGCATGGAGATTTCTGGCCATGCATGTTGCATGCATGGGGGTTTCTGACCATGCATGTTGCATGCATGGGGGTTTCTCATCATGGAGAAGAAGTTTATCAACCATACTTAGCTAAACTGTCATGCATGCATGGAGATAGAAAACCCACATAAGAGTGGGCTACCTTCAAAATATCAATTATTCCTGTACAAATCCATCAATACAAGTTAATTGAAGACAAATTATGCAACATACTAACCCATGGGTGCAATCCAGGCATCCCCAAATCCATGACCTTCTCATGCAATAAAATCCAGGCATTGTCCAGGCAAACAAAACAATACAAGCAAATAAAAATAAGCCATGCATACAAACAGGATCTCATAGATTCAGCTAGCATACACATACATAGGAAGCTTAACCATAAACATTCCATGGCTACATGTAGTGTCCAACACCCATGTCCATGGATAATAGAGAATTTACAATATGAATCTCAAGAAATTAGGGAGTAGTTACTAACATCCCCGATGGGCCATACTCAACAATGTCAGACCAGACAATCGCAATAACTTATGAGCCTAGGTTTCACTTATATAGGCCACTCGGCTTAATAATTAGCCCCACTGCTTTTATAAGCTTTTAACCCTATGATTACTTATAACTATGCCTCCACCCAAAGCCAGAGCCATAAGCCAAAACTGCAAATCGAGCGGGTGGATCTCTCCAAATCCCGTTTAGAGGAGGGTGAGGTCAGCCCGATAGTTTTCGAGAAGGTAGATCTCTCAAAATCCTATTTTGAAGAGGTCAGCCCAATAGTTTTTGAGGAACTTCCGAAAAATCTATCCCAATCATGAGACTACATGTGATTCAAAAGATCCAAATACCGAGCCAAAGAACTTGAAGCTTGGGGATCGAGCCAAAGGATATGAATTCAATTGGACCGAAATAGAATCAGAGTAAAGGTGTATGGAGTACTCCAGTGTTCCAGGCTTAGCGGGAGGGGATGTCATGTTGATCCGTTAATCCCGATGCTCATGGACATGAGTATCTTTCCTAGCAAGTATATGGGCAGATTTAGAGGACAATTTGGACCTAATTTTGAGGCCCTACATCTACCTAGAAGTGCCCAAAACATGTGCCCATAAATGGGACACCTTTTGGGCACAGTTTGGAGGCCAAATATGACTTTTTGGACATTATTATGTAGGTAAAAGGCAAAACCGATCTGAACACGACTTTCCATCCTATCCGTATATAACGGGCATGGAAAGGTAGAAATCAAATAGATCTCTCAAGCATCTCACAAGTGTTGGCAAGAATCCCCGGATAGAGCCAGCTCTAGGCCAAATGGCAAGCATCTAGAGAGCATGACAAAGCTATGGAACTAGCAAGCTTTTGTATGCACATAGATTGGCATGCATGAATTGGATCTAGGCCAAGATCCAAGATCATTGCACATATTCATGTTTGGAATGTGTGTTTGCTAAACATAGGATTAGCATTAATGCTTTTTGCTTAGCGTTAATCATAGACATGCTTCTACAATGCATGTCACACATTGAGTGCAATGTCCAGGGGAGTGTGCGGCAAGATGTTCAAACGAGAATATTTTACCCCTCCCTATCAACCAATTGGCATAGCCCACTAAAGACACCCATATCATTTTGGGACAGCCGGTCCCCTAGCCAAACTGTCCACCCAGCTGTGAACCCAGCCTTCAAAGAAAAAACTGCTTAACCAAAAGTCAGAGACTACCTTTTCCTTTGGGTTTCAAAGGATCAAATCTCAACTGGAGAGCCTCAAGAGTCAAGCTCAAGATCATAATGTTATGGGGGATAAGATCATGTGAAGTAAACCATGCATAAATCATTGGCAGTCCACATATTGTACACCATAACAAGAATCGAACCTCTACTTCTGTAGAATCCACAAGAAGAGGATGCCAGCCAGACTTGCACACGAGTCAATCCTTACAAACAATATCCGATTCAAATGATTCTAACCTTATCTAAATCTGAAGGTGGCTAACTGGGAGAAAACACTTTTCTTTGCAATACAACCTAAAATCAGTTCACTAAACAATGTGCTAAAATACAAGCCCATATAAACAAAAATTGACCTTTGATATGACTTTTCAAAAAGTACCTTAAAGCAAGCTTCGTTGATTGAAATCTTTCACTTATGAACATTCTTAATAGTAAAAGGCTGGAATAAATTCAAACTTGAAACTATACCATGGTCTTAGGCAAAGAAGGAATCATTGGAATCAACTGACGAGACTGCCTCAGGGCAAGCTCCTCCAACCTTTGGCTCTCAAGAGATAACTGCATACAAAATCACATCTGTTATAAAGAAACTTGAGAAGATATGGCTGCATTGGAGAAAAAAAAGAGAAACCATGGGTGAAAAACATAAGCTAATATTAAACCACCACCTGAGGGGGTGTTTGCACACGTGGTGGATTCTGAGTTAAGGCCTCTGCCATATTCAAAGGGGTCACAGTTGTTGCTGGCCCGGGCACAGGAGAAGCTGATGTCTGGCTAGAGGTGGTGATGGGGGCAAAATTGACTGCCAAACTATTGCCCTGCACATTACCATTAGAAATAGGGGATTCTGCAAGAGCTGAGCTCCAAACATCAATTCCTCCTGCACAAGCACTAATAGGTGCTGAGACGGTTGAGATGGGGTTAGCAAAACCCCCAGGCAATGCAGGTGAGGAAGCTCGACCCAAATCTGGCTGTGAAGACCCTTGCCAAAGAGGACGTGGGCTAGCAATAGAAGCACTTCCAGAGCTCAAAAGCAGACTATTTTGTTTGTCATCTCCAACAAGATAAGGAAAGTTGCGTTCAAAGACTGCTTTCTGCATGCTAGTAGCCAAACCCCCACTAGCAGACGGCATGGTTGAGACAACCTCAGTCAGTTTGCGCAATCCACTGTCAGCAGATAACCTAGGAGACAGCCCCTTTGACTGCAACCGCATGTCAGTGTCATACGGTCCTGACAATCCTGCAGTAGAGAGCCGAAGCATTCCATGTTCCCCACGCTCCCTGTCCCTCTCCCTTTCATCTGAGACAGCCCCAAGAAGCCATTCCTTTTTCTTAGGATGGAAGTCTCTATCACCTTCATGCTCATATTCTCGGTCACTCCATACACTATATCCATCTCGCTCCCAATTTGATGTGTCATGGCTGCGAATAGAGGAGCTCCGATTCAAGCCGGAGTGGAAGCGCACTGTGCTGAACTGGTCTTTCTCAAGTAAACTGTTGATATGGCCTCGCCTAGAGGATGGGGAAAAGACCCTATCAGAAGAAGAAGATCCTCGAGGAGAGTCTAAGTGATTGCCAACTGCAAGCAATTGCTGTGTCACTTTGGTCCTGGAAAATCCTCCTTCATCTGCACATAAGTCATAGCCAAAACACAATCTGGCTGCTAATACCAAAGAAGCAAGTTTTGAAAACAAAGAATGGCAGCAATCTAAAAGTCATGAGCAATACTTTTGACATAAGTGGTTTAATGAATAACAGCAGCTGCACGTTGCAGGTCATCAGCATACTTTAACATAAGATCAAAAAAAAAGGAAATACCTTGATAATGGTGTGTGGCCAAACCACCCCCTGCAGCTCCCTTGAGCCATCCCGGGATGAAGGAAAGTTCACTTCTCTCCATTAGAAATATTTACCATGGTCCTGGATGTCGAAAAGCCGAACAAATCCTGATCGTTGCATCCACTTTCTTAGACTTGTTTTTGTGATCAAGCGGAGGTGCTAGCACCCTCTGCAGGACTCAGGGTGTAGAGATGACAGGAAAAATCTATGTTTTCCACACACACACCCCCCCTTCACAAATGCCAGAGGTGATCACAGAAAAACCATGCACGTTCTGAAAACAATAGCCGTTTCTGAGGCTGCAAATGACCTCTATGTGGATAAAGAAAAATAGCTCTTCAGAATCAAAAGCCTGAACCCGTATAAAAAGCATAAAAGCAATGCTGGCCGTATAAAGATTCAAAGCATCCAGACATACCAAGAAAACCTCGGTCTTCCTTTAAGAAAACAAAGGGAAGGCCGGTTGCGCAGAGAAGATTTCAAAAAAAAAAGGGTGAAGAGACCCTGAGTTTGTCTTTACGGTCTTTCCCCCAGCTGTTGGCGTATATGCAGAAGAAATTATTAGGGTTTGGCTTCCTACACAGTGCGCTTCTGCCAATAGTTACCCCTACAGCAATTCGAAAACGAGGGAAGCTCTCTGAAACGCAGAATACCGTAGCTTTTCGAAACAAAAAGATCTGTGTGTAATTGCTATGGCGATACTTTCCTGTTCTTTCCCTAGCCTGCTCTCTGAGACCGCCGGTGGAGATGCCGAGCACAAAACCTACACTTTCTGTCGATTCGAAGGCACGTTGAGACCAATGCAGTCTGGCTGCCGCGTAAAAGAAAAGTTAGGGCAAGGTGGTCTGCTTTTCTGTTGCAGGCAGGAGGGAAAGGCAAGATCGAAGAGACTGACCAAAAAGAATACGAAGCAGGACTGCTTTTATTCCGGCTATGGTTATGGCCAAGCTTTCTCAACAAGCGGAAGCAGCAACAGCAGCAGGCCTCGAAGGAACGAACTATATTACGTGCCAAATCCCGTTAACCCAGTCCTAAAAGACCGGCGGTCCGAGATCGCGGTCGCAGACCGGTCTCCCAGCGATGCGTATCACCGCTCGATCCCACTTCCAGATGCTCGCCACGTGTCATTCTCTGAACGACGATTGTGTTCTCCGTGTCTCTCGATTTGCCAAATATTTTTTTCTCCTGTCGCCTCAGCTTACGTGCCCCATTGAAAGCCAATATATAAGCACCCAAAACGTTTTTTTGGGTTTCATTAATTAGTTAGAGAGGTAAATGTCAGAAAATCTTGGTTCATTTAACATTGGAAAAAAAGTAGAAAGTTTGAAATATTCATACCCTTTTTATTTTAGAAACAAATCTCATAAAATCAACTTAAAATAGTAAACGGATGCTTCGAATGCACGTGGACATGCATGCTTCTGTATTGTGCTCTCTCTAGAGTCCCTCTTCATGGGCTGACGCCTCTCTTTCTCTCCCCCTGCTTGGGACAGTTGTCATGAGGAATGGAGTGAGGGAGGGAGCTGAGCACGCTATGGGAGGCAACTACGCCAGTGGTGGACGTGAGAGAGAGGTTGCCATGGCTGCTTGAGGACTAAGCTGGGCGAGGGAGGGAGGCGAGTAGGCGCGGACATGCGACCATGCGAGAGGGCTAGTGGTGGACGGGGGAGAGAGGTTGTCATGGCTGCTTGAGGACTGAACTGGGTGAGGGAGGGAGGCGAGTAGGCACGGACATGCGACCATGCGAGAGGAGGCGAGCAGACGAGTAGCCAAGAAGGTGGAGGCGGCGGTGAGGAGGCAATGAGAGCATGCTTGGGTTGAAGATTAATTAAACGTACCCTTCATTAAGGGTACATTTATTAAGGGTACATTTAAACGTTCGATTTATTAATACTGTGTCAGCAACATTAATAAATGCCACGACAAAATTTGGGTGAATAAGCACCCATGACAAAATGTTTTTTTCATTTCCATTAAATATAATTGTGAGATTTTCAAGAATAAGAGTGTTTTTCTAAGGTTTCATTTTAGTATGTAATGAGTAATGCTTGAAAAAGTCAATGAAATGATAACCCTCCATACACTCTATTTTTAAGGCATTGAAATGATGACCCCCCATATACTTTCTATTTGCATGCATTCACCTTTCCATGTCCTCTCTATTTAAGGCAATGAAATGATGACCCCCCCATATGCTTTCTATTTGCATGCATTCACCCATATCCTTTCTATTTAAGGTCTCACAATTCTCTATAAAAGGCCTCAAAGGGCATTTAATGGAGGGAGGGAGAGGGAGGAGGAGAGAGAGGGGGCTGATATACCAAGGTTGTATTAATTAAATGCCACATCAATGGCATTTAATTAATACACCTACAATAAAAGTTGTGAATATACACCGCCACTCTATGCTTTTTCTTCAAATCCTACCAAGAATATATGGCACCAAAATATATTTTTGCATTTTTATTAAATATATTCTGTGAATATTCCATCCTTATCAATGGATAAACCATTTATGAACCAAGCGATATCACCTGGAGGTCGAGAGATACGAGATTAGGTGGCGATTAATGATTTCACGTGGTAGTTAATGCTTTCACATGGTGGTCCATGCTTCAGTACCACGGTTGGCTGCCTAGAGCGCATGCTTGGTGCATGCATGTAGGGATAGGATGGCTAGGATCAGTTTTGGAGAGGGGGGATGGGGCGAATGGGACCCAAAGTACGAAATGAAGAGAGAAAGGGAAGATAAAGGAGATGATGGGGTCGTAAAAAGGCGACAGTAGGATTGGATTTCTTCCCATCTGAATGCTTGTATTAACATCTCATCAAAGCTGGTCAAAACGCAAGTTGGTCTGTTTTCCATGAGCAGTGCAATATTAGTGGTCGATTTGTTTGCAAAAGCTTCGTTATTTATGGGGCCAAAGTTGATACATGCTATGTCTTTTGATCCCACTTTTGATGTGAATCAAAGCCTCAGGGAATCGTGCCCAGTCTGGGTTGATATAATAGGTCTCCCTCCCTAGTTGAGACCAGCTTTGAAGGAATTGACAAGTGCCCTAGGTCCTGTATTGTTTGTGCCTAGTGATGAAGACAACAGTCACTCACCACTCTAACAAAGTCTGTGTATCTTGGAATACAGCAGCAAACGGCAGTTGAAACTTCAAAATCTCTTGAACTGGACTTAGGGGAACTGGGGAAAATGGAATTGATGTTGAAGTTTGGAAGCTTCCCAGGAGCTTGCTTCAGATGTGGGAACTTCGGTCATATTGCTAGAAATTGTGGATTGGGCAATAATATGGAAATAAATGAAGAAGGGAATAAGGAAGAGGGTTTAGTGGGGGGGGGGGGTGGGAGCAAAGTTGAAATCCCAGGTATGCACGCTAATAAAGGAGAAGGGGGACAAAGAGAAGATGAGCATGAAAGGAAAAGAATTTGAGGATCATGGATGGACCAAGGTTAGGGACAGAGGGGGGAGGGGGGGCATAAACAATCAACTCAAAATGGGAGGGAAAGGGGTGGAAACAGGCAAGTCTTTGGAAGGGTTCATTCCTCCTATGTATGCTACTCCCTTTAGTTCTCTAGGTGAGGATAGTGAGACCGCATCCATGGAGAGGTTCAATGGGCAAGTGGATACTGCATGGAGGGAGATTCAGACAGGGGCTGCGGAGTCAAGTATAGAGACAAGAGGTCAAGAAGGGTTGGAGGTAGAGATGGTCCCTGCTACTACCTTAGAATGAATAAGGGAAGCAAGATTAGGGGATACACTTGGATTTTAAAAGGTTGAAGGATAAGAAAAAAATGCAACCTTTGGGGGGGGTGAAAGACTAGGATTTGTCCACAATGGCTATCTAAGAACATAATCTAGTTGATACTAAAGGGGGTAGGAAAGAAAGCTTCATAGATTGGGTAGTATTGTATGAGGGGGTAAAATCAAGTTTTAGTGGGGTTCTTTCCATAATCAAAAAAGATTTAAAGCCTATTATTATTGCCAACCATCCCAGTGGTAGGATACTATTTGTGGAGATTCAACTAGATGAAGAGAAGTTATGGTGGGTAATCAACATATATGAGGCTCATAATCACAAAATCAGAGGGGAAATGTGGGAGTGGATTTGTAAATTGAACATTCAATGCCCTTTGTATTCTAATGGGGGATTTCAATGTGGTTAACACAATCATGATGGGACAGGAGAAGAAGAAGTGGGATAATCTTAGAGGTAAAATGGGGTTGACTAATGGTTGGAATTTGAGACCTTGGGGTTTTGACTTGGGACACACCTATTTCAGTCTTCAATATCTGGGGTCATCATCTAGACTAGATAGAGTTTTCTTTAGCCATCAGGCTTCATGGGTGCCCCACACAATATCTGTCAAAGTGAAAACCTCTTCTGTGCTCTCTAATCATATGCCTTTAATGTGGGGCTGGTAGATGGGGGGAAGATGAACTTAGAAACTTTCCAGTGAGAAAGTTGAGGGTGAACAACAATTTGCTTAAGGATGACTTGTTCATACTTCTTACAAAAGAAGCCATTAACAGGCTAAAGAGCAAGGGAGAGAGAGAGAGGGATCTTGAAGAAAGTTTGCACATGAGATGCAGGGCATCATCAGAACGGTGGGTAAATTGAGAGCTCATCAGAAAAGACAGGAAAGGCAATACTAAGGGAATTTGTTGGATGTATTACAAAAGAAGAGGAAAATGAGTGGCTTGTCTAGGATGGAGATTGATCAGTACTTGGAATGTCATACTCATATAAAGGAGGAAGATGACAACTTGGCTAGAGAGAGAGAAAAAAGATGGTTTTAAGACTGTTCAATGGGGACAAACTGGATAGAATCACTACTAAGACATTGTATGATGAGATAAGTGAGGGTGAAATTAATGTAAAATATTGTAATAGAGTCTAGAAAGTCAGTTGGTGCTGGAAGAAGAGGTGGAATCTGATTTGGGAATCACTGAAAACCCAACTGGAGAGTATACTTGCTAGCTCTGCCTCCTGGATTTAAGCTTCTTCAAAGGAACTTCACTGCATGGACATGCCCCAGATACAAATCACAGCACTTGAAGAAGGGAAACATGTTTTTTGAGACTACCCTACAATAAGGGGGTTTTGGGGAAAAATAGGTAAATGGGTTGAAGGCAACCTGTGGGGGTGAGGGGATGTTGGGGGGACTGGCTTCTAGGGAGATTAGTCAAGGACACAATTGATGACCTCATTTGAAGTAGACCTAGAGGACCTCTAGAAGTCAATGTATCCATTCATTAATTAATGGGTGGTATGATAAATGAAATGGTTTTTTTAACAATAATATATTAATATATTAGTATCTACAACTTCATCAAAGACTTTTACAAAAGGCTTTCTGCTTGCAAATTCCCTCTAGTCTCAACTCCTATTAAGAAAATCACAAACCATATCCCACATCTCATCTACCCACACAAAAGAGGATCTTTTCCAAGAAAAATGAAAGCCCAACTACATACAAGCAGTCAACAGTACTTCAGAGGTGAAGCCCTTGGAATATTGGTCTTCAAAATTTTGCCCTTTGGTCTAAATCTTCACCACTAGTCTTCTCCCTAGGGGGTTTTCAATCAAGTTCGGGTAACAACTTTTAGATTGGGTCCAAATTCGAGGTATTTGGTTTTGACATCATCCCAAGAATATTCATGCCAACAATCAAGAAACATTAGGGAATCCTAGTCTATACTAACATCTCATCATCAAGGGTCTGAATCACATAATCCCTACATGTAATGCCTGAATTGCCTTAGCATACATATTATTATTCATCCTATTTACATAGTATAGAAATTAGCAAAAGTGCACACATTTGAACATCATTTCTGTTGCATCTACCCCTTGATTGGCCACTTCATTGAATATCAACATATTCCTATAGACTAGCAAAAGTGCACACATTTGAACATCATTTCTATTGCATCTACCCCCTGAGTGGCCCCTTTATTGAATATCAACACATTCCTAGAGACCCAAATCTCCCACAAGCAACAATATCTTCTAATACAAAATATTAGATCAATCTCAAATGTTTTTTTTAATTATATTTATATTTATAAACTATCCAACTATATATATAGTAGTCCACCTTTTATAGAAGCCTACTCATATCTCATCAGAAAAACTAGTACAACTCTTCACTATTTAGTAGACCACAAATCTGATCCCACCACTCATCCTCCCACACAAAAGATAAGTGTTCCCAACTAATGTGATAACCCAGTTGCTGTAGACTAGCCACCAATAAAGTCTCAGTGGTGCACCCCTTAGGAGTCTTCTCTTGCATAGCCTCTTTCTTGGTCTATATCTTCACATCATGCCTTCTTCCAATAGGGTTCTCTATGAATGCCATAAGGATGTGTGCAGGTTTTTTCTCCTTCAAGTACCACCTTTGTGTTTTAGGCCCAAACTTTAGGAAACCAGCTTTGTTATTCCTGTCAGACACCCAACTCCTTCAAATCTTTCCCTGCGTATACCTACCAAATGCCAGAAATTAGTTAGGTTTCCCCATTATGTGCATCTATCCCATCATCATGTGAGTGTCTCATCCTATTCCAAACTACACCAACTCTACAAATGTATTATCATTCATCTTATTCACATAATACACAAATGTATATTATGTGAATGTATATTATGTGAAGCCTACATCAACTCTATAAATGTATACAAACCAGCAGTGATCCACACACCTATACATCAATTCTATAGCATCTAATCCTTGCCTTAATCCCTTTTGAAATACTAGACAGTTTCTAGATGTCCAAATATCCCATAAACAAGTATATGGCATCTTCTATAAGACCTTTCCCACCACCATTTAGTGCTAATAGCTTAACAGCACCAATTATCCTCTCTAAAAGTTCAAGTTTCAGTCTATTTTTTCCTCCTATGAGCTTTGGGACACCGTCATTGGTATTGATGTTCACTTGCCACCAAATATCCTCTCTAGAAGTTTAAGCTTAAGGCTATTATTTCCTCCTATGAGCTTTGGGACACTGTCATTGGTATTGATGTTCACTTGCCACCAATTATCCTCTCTAGAAGTTCAAGCTATTCTTTCCTTCTATGAGCTTTGGGACACCATCATTGGTGGCCCTAAAACTTGCCTCTTGTGAAAAGAGTTTCTAGTGTTGCTTACCCACCCAACCAGCATGTGAACTTCACATCCTGCCTGTCAAAAATTGGTGGCAAATTCTCATCTAGCTTACCTTTCTACATTGCTGAAAGAGTGTGCATACTGAGATGCCCATATCTCTCATACCAAAGTTTACTACTCCTTAAGTTTCTCTGGACTACAAATGCCGATACAAGTTGTTCCTCCAAATTCCCTTTACAATGACTTTATCATCTCCATCAAGAATGATTGCACCATTCTTATCGAAATGAACCCATAAGTCACGGTCTGTGATGGGGCCGAGATAGAAAGGAATCTTCTCTTCATATCTAGAACCCAAAGAACATTTGAAAGTTGGTCTAGACTACAAACACCAATACAAGTTGTTCCTCTAAATTCCCTTTACAACGACTTTATCATCTCCATCGAGAATGAATGCACCTTTCTTGTTGTCAAAGTGAGGCCACAAGTTGTCATCTCCATCAAGAATGATTGCACCTTTCTTGTCGAAGTGAACCCACAAGTCATCTCCATCAAGAATGACTGCAACATTCTTGTCAAAGTGAACCCATAAGTCATGGTCTATGATAGCCAAGAAAGAAAGGAGGCTTCTCTTTATATCTAGGACCCAAAGAACATTTTAAAAGAATTTTTGTACAACCTTCTTTAGGCATAGTACCTAATCCTTTTATTGGGCACTTTGCATCATTCCAATTGCCACCCTGATGTCATCTCCCATAGGAAGAAATACCAATCCTTTCAATCGGTCATGTGCCTAGAAGCCCCACTGTTGATGATCCAAGAATCACCATGTGCTCCAACATTAGGCATCTCACTGTACACTTCTTCAACGGCAATAAATAGCTTTATTTCTGCAGCATGACTGGATTCTTCCTTGGTCTTTAGAGTGTCATTCTTGGCATCTACTTACTTTTTCATGTATTATTTGGCTATGTGCCCTTACTTGTTACAATGAAAATATTAAACCTTTTCCTTTTGATTTAAAGAGTTAGAATCCTTACTCTTCTTCTTTGTGTTGATAGAGAAAGCCTAGTCTCCACCACCATTGCACCATTGTGACTCTATACGTCATCTCCTCAAAGTAATGAGATGAACTCCTTGAATGTGAGAGGAGTATTCCTAACACCAACATTCAAAGATGTAACAAAACTATCATAATGAGGCAGTAATATCCTTAGAAGAATGAGCGAGATCCAGGGAGAGCTCACTCATATCGATTACAACCATCTGGTCTCACCAAGATTGTTAATTCTAGTAACATTCAAAGATGTAACAAAACTATCATAATGAGGTAGTAATACCCTTAGAAGGAGCGAGATACCCTTAGAAGGAGCGAGATACCCTTAGACAGCATAAGCGAGATCCAGGGAGAGCTCACTCATATCGATTACAACCATCTGGTCTCACCAAGATTGTTAATTCTAGTAACATTCAAAGATGTAACAAAACTATCATAATGAGGCAGTAATACCCTTAGAATGAGCGAGATACCCTTAGACAGCATGAGCGAGATCCAGGGAGAGCTCACTCATATTAATTACAACCATCTGGTCTCACCAAGATTGTTAATTCTGGTGAGAAACACCTCCACTATTTCACCTTCATTCAGCTTCTCTTGTTGAAGCTAATTTTTGAGATTCTGAATCCTTGAGGGATTTGTGGTCTCATACTAGCTTTGTAATTAGGTCCATGCCTTTGTAGCTGTGGAGACATGCTGAGCCATGGTTATCACAATATCTTCCATGATCGTGACTATGACATAAAGAGCATCTGAATCCCTTCATCTCCAGCTTGGACAAGGTACCACACTCACTGTAGCAAAATGGTGTTGCAGAGTGCAAGAATCGTGATATTGTTAAAATGGCAAACAAGGAGTATGCTTACTGGCAAGAATCTATCTAAATCCTTTTAGATAGTTAACATGGCTATGTACATTCTTAATAGGAGTGCAACAAAGTTCTTCAAGGGGATGATCTCGTTACATGCCTACTCGGATAAGAAACCTTCAACTGCACACTTGAAAATTTTTGGGTGTGTAATGTTCTAAATGCTCAAAGAATGAAATTGGATTCCAAAATCGAGAAATGCATCCTTATAAAACCTGGAGTCCAATGGATATAATTGGCTCTTTGACCCTTAGGTAAAGAAGATCGTAGTGAGCTGTGATGTAGTATTTGAAGAAAAACCACATTGGATGGAGGGGGAGCTTTCTTCTTCATCATCATGCAACAATGAAATTACCAAAGCAACACAACCTCCACATGCAGCATGGGCTTCCTTGCATTTTGATGAAGGGAAGCTTGGCCCATTTCCTATGGACATGGATTTTAAAGATGAAGAACAAGAGCATGATGTACCACAAAAAGGTAATTCATTTCCTAAGTGGTACATGTAACTTTTGGATGGATCAAAACCTTCGGCCACCATCAAGGATGTGCCCAAAGATGTTTAGAGATCCAAAAGGTTAGAGGAGAAAAACAGGACTTGGGAGAATCTTGTGAATTTTTCTCTTATGATAGAGGTACTCAAGATTCACAAGAACCAACCACCATATGCATGAAAAATATGACTCCATCTTGAAAAACCATACTTGGGGCCTTGTAGATCGTCCTTTAAGGCGTAAGGTAATTAGCACTAAGTAGGTTTACAAAACAAAATACAGATCTGATGGTACTTTGGAAAAGTAGAATATGACTCCATCTTTGAAAAACCACACTTGGGACCTTGTCTAGATCATCCTTTAAGGCATAAGGTAATTAGCGCTAAGTGGGTTTACAAAGCAAAATATAGATTTGATGGTTTGAAAAGTACAAGACATGGTTGGTCATCATTAAAGCTTTTATACAAGTTGAAGGTTTTGACTTTCAAGAAATTTTTTCTCCTATATAACCAAGTTAAAACCACATTCCACACCGTTCTTGCAGTAGCAGTGCAAGGGGGATACTTGGGCCAACATAATCCACCATGGTCACACATGTAATAGAAATTACGAGAGATTGGCTACCACATTCGATCATGTCTGTGGTCCAAGATTTTTATGGACATGACATCATCGTAGTTGTCGAGATGTTTCAGCCTTCATTTGTTGTGTTGTGAAAAAGGTTGAAGGTTTACCAATCATAATTCATTGATATTGTGCCTGCTTCTAATTAATAACCAGCTAATACATGGGATGTAAAATTTACATTCCTCAATAGGAACCTCAAGGAGAAGGTATAAATGGAATAACCACCTGGGTTGGTGGTTCTCTCAATTTCAAAAGCAAAGTTTTCAAGTTATGGATGGCACTCTACGGGATGAAATAGGACCCACAAGCATGGTACCAGAGGATTGATGCTTACTTTGTATGGTACCAGAGGATTGATGAAATCGGACCCACAAGCATGGTACCAGAGGATTGATGCTTACTTTGTAAGTATTGGTCTCTTATGTAGTCTTTCGGATGCAAATTTGTATGTTTTGTGAGTAAGGGAAGTATGTGATCATTATTCTCTATGTAGATGACCTCATCTTAACAAAGGATCACTAGAAAAAGATCTCACAAATACAATAGATGCTTAGTGCATATTTTGAGATGATAGATCTTAGGCTTATGCATTATTATTTGGGGATTGAGGTCTGGAAGAATCTCAATAGCATTTTCATCTCTCAACAAAAATATGTAAGTGAGATACTCAAGGTGTTTGGCATGACTATAAATGCAAGGCAGTTGTTGGTACCCTAATGGAGGTTGATCTAAAGCTGTCTATCAAAGACACCTCAGACCTTGTGGATGAGACCTCATATAGGAAACTGGTTTGGTAGTCTTATCCTCTTATGTAATACTAGACTAGACATTAGTTTTGTTATTAGCATTTTGAGTAGGTTCTCCAACATGTGTTGCGATGTATCTAATGTACTAACGAGTACGGCATCACCTATACTATATGCAAAACCCTCAATGGCTTTTGTGACTTAGATTAGGTGGGTGACTTTGACACCAAGCACTCAGATTAGGTGGGTGACTTTGACACCAAGCACTCAGATTAGGTGGGTGACTTTGACACCAAGCACTCAGTAAAACTAGGTATTATTTTTCTCTTGGTTTGAGATGCATTTCTTGGATTAGTAAGAAACAACCCACAGTTTAGTCACTTGGAGATGGTGCATGGATGACTCAATCAATGATTTAAGATGATTAATCAGTCACATCGTGTGTTCTCTCTTTGAACTCTAGATTTGCACGTGCATGTTGGTGGGGCATGACCCTTTTCTTTTTTTTAAACTTCATCCAAGGTTCTTTCTTTGTTGTAAAATTTTGAAGGACCAAAATCATACTTTGGTTCACTTTTTCTCTCATGAACAAGACAATCTTCTTTGGCCTTTGAGCACTGAAAATGGTTAAGTTGTCGAGATCTTCATGCGAATATGCCTTTACTTCCGAATATCTTGCGAGAAGGAGAAACTTTGGCCGAGACCAAGTGAGAGCATCGTTGTAATTTTCACGGCTTGAGAGTGTGAGATAAATATTATGCAGGATGCACATAACGGTAGTAAATGGACACAAGTGAACACAAAACACATATATGCGTGTAGTGCTCATACAATAGCATGCACTTGAGGCTCCAAAAAATGCAACAATGGCATCCTGTGGGGAAATTAGCTTGTTAGTGTGAACCCAGATTTCTGATTAGATGGGTGCCTTATCCATTAGGATACATAACCATAATGAGGTATAATGGATCTAATTGAGAAAAAGTGATTTCATGTAACTATCAAAGAATGTGTGTAAGAGCATAAACCAACTTCTCCCAAAGCATAACATTAATCTCTCTCAACATGCCCACTTCTAGCTTGTTAGTGTGAACCCAGATCCATTTGACTCATTTAATGTACTTCATGATTATCTGCTTCATAGAGTACTTAAATATACATTAAAGCATAAAAAGCACAAGGAAGAAGCATGCAAGAATAGGTCCTACTCAACAAGGAAGAAGCATGCAAGAATAGGTCCTACTCAACAACATTTGACAAAAATCTTGACACACAACGGGACATCATCGAAGCCCAAATTCTTCAAGTGATGAATGTCGTTTCAATGAATCAGATAAGGAACTAAGAATGACAATCTCATTCTGATGATTTTGTCTACATTCCTCCAGATCCTTCCTTCTTTCCTACTCCATTATTAACATCTCTTAGATTCCCCCACTGTTATGGGGGCTACCACACCTCCAAGAGGGAACTCTACACATTCACCTAAAAGATGAGCAATAGATTACAACTATCGTAGGGCACTTACCAATGCTTTGAACTTGAGTGCCTTGAGGCCTCCAAGATCACTTGTTAATCTCCAACCTCCAAGTTCCACCTCCACGTTGTCATCACACCATAGAGTCGCTTGCACCGTCGCACAAAAGGCAATCACTCTCTCTCTCACTCTCTCACACAAGTATGAATCGAACAAGCATAAAAGAGGAACAATGCTAGAATGATCTCTCTCAAGACACAAGGGAGAGCTCTCTTTAGGACAAAGGGGATTGTGTCCTTTCATTATGAGAAAATGCCTTATATACATTTTTTCCTTATTCACACTTGGGTGCCCAAAACTTACTTACTAGGGTCCTCAATTGGAGGATCATGTTTGTTAATCCAAACTGAAATTAACACCCACTAACACTAATAACATGTAACTCTGCTTATGATTGCTAAAAACAAAGTGAGCAAAAGATATACCCTTACTAACTAGCCTTTCTCATTCCTTCCGAAGGAACAAGGACCGTTGAGAACGTCACTCAACATCAAAAGCCATCAACAAAGCTTGTCGATTCTCCCACACAAAGGTCTTCAACGTGATCATCAGGATGTGGTTAACATCAAGAAGGGGGGAATGTTAATGTATTTCTATGGTTAACAAGAGCTAATACCATTATCTTACATTAAGGAGTCAAAGTAGATACACCAAAAGGTCATGCATTCAAGATATGAAGCAATGGTGTCCAAATCTATAAGTTGGACGGGTGCTCGTAATGGTCCAATGGAATAATTATGGTGATTTCAAGAGCATGTGGTAGCAAGTTAGGATGAAGTATCAAGTGATGTACTTCATGGATATATTATGAGAGTAGTCATTGTAATAGCATTAGGCCTTTTATGAGCCTAAAGTGCCCAGTCGGTCACAATTTAAGTGTGCAAACACTTATGGCCATGTATATAAGTGAAAATCTCTCATAATACAAAGGACTCTCCCATTGTGCAATAGAGTCTTGCTCTTTCTAATCCTCTTGCTAATCTCTTTCTAATCCAGTGAGTGTGTGTGAGTAAGTGAGGTGAGAGTAGGGAGACGAGTACACATAGTGCAACATGGCGGTGTGGAAACGCTCCTCTCGTGGGAGACGTGGTGGAATTTCTTCTCAAGGAGTTGTGGATCTTAGAGACCTCAAGGGTTATGAGCTCGGCCATTAGAAAGATCCCCATGACAATTGCGGGTTGCCAGGCAATCTTTTTATTGGATGTGTTTCAAAGTGAGCCATAATAATTTTTTACTCTAAACGGCCTATCACCCCAAAATGGGTGGCCAAATGGAGAGAGTTAACAAATGATCGGAAACCTACTTGAGGCATTATTGTCATGACATGCAACATGAATGGAATGAGTGGTTGCATATGGCTGAATTTGTATATAATATTACTAAACATTTAAGTATTGGTATGTCACCATTCGAAGCAATGTATGGTTACAAGGTGAATGTGCCTATGGTTGCTTTTAAGCAAGATATAGTGGATCCAAATGCAAAGGGAGGGAGTTGAGAAGATATATAAGAACTCCTTCAACAATGCAAAGATAACATAATGAATGCCCAAGTAAGGATGAAGCAATATGAAGATGCTCATAGGAGTCCATTGGAATTCAAGGAATTCATAGGAAGATGAAACAATATGAAGATGTGCATAGGAGACCATTGGAATTCAAGGAAGGGGATTATGTCTTTTTGAGGATTTCCAAACCAAGATATGGTTCTCTTAAGGGAAATACACACACTAAGCTTGCCCATCGATTTTATGGTCCTTATACCAAGTGGTGAGAAGGGTTGGAGAAGTTTCATAACAATAGATGCTTCCATCCATAACAAAAATACATGATGTATTTCATGTATCAAACTTAAAGTCTTATGTGGGACAGATTGTGCAAGTACATGAGAAATTGCCTCCTATGAATGAGGAGGGTAACATTGAGCATGTACAAGAGAAGGTGTTGGGAACACGAGAGAAGGTACTTCACAACCATACTGAGTGAAAGCATGAAAGGGTGTACATACTGTTAGTCAAAATAGTACAAAAATTCAATAGTACTAATATCCTATGTGAGAATATTGCTTTAAGAACTTTCTTTCACAAAATATTGCATCTAACTTAGCCAAAAGTACTCTAGTTTGACATGCAAAAAAATTAAAGTACTCAAGTACAAAATTAGTACCAATTTTTCCTTGGTCAAAAAGAATACTTTTTTAGACAACCTTTCATGCTTTCACCTTACTATGGTTAAGTACCTCATTAAATGGAGAGGATTGCTGGATAAGGAAGCTTTGTGGCAGCCCGCTTCCATCTTGGAAGGACATAAAGAGTTCGTGGGTGAATAACATGAGATCTTTGATGCAAACAATGGAGTGAATGCTTGCTATAACTTTTAGACATACATCATTATGGTAGAGTGATGGCATTATGGGCATGACATGGGTGAGATATCTCATGGTAGTCACATGCTACTTCGGTGCGCCATTGATGGGCGGTTTTGGTGGGACCATGGGGATAGACAATAATAAGTGTAATGTGAAAAGGGACCATGGTATATAAGTGAAAATGGATTTCCTAATTACAATTAACAAGATATAATCATTTTTGCTATGCTAATAAGCTTTCCATAGACTAGTCTTGTGGTACTCCAAGCATGAGTGCAAAGATATGGTAGTCTATCTTAATTGAGTGCAAAGATGTGGTAGTCTATCTTAATTGAGTGCAAAGATGTGGTAGTCCATCTTAATTGAGTGCATCACCTTATTGCATTCTAAAAACCTTAGTATGATTAAAAAAACCGATAAAAAAGGAAAATAATATATGATTTGCTATAGTGTTAGTCTTGATTGTCTTTATTTATTTTACTTTTGTATTTTAAGAAGAATATTTCATCTTTTAACCTCATATAGATGAATAAATAATATCATATTGGCAGGAAGGTTTTGGGTGTCCTAACTTGATGGAAATTCTGTGGAAAAAATAGGAGCTTCCTAACTTAAAGTAATGGAAACTGGGCATTAACATGGAAATTTGGATTTTTCCCACATAGTTTTCCATTAGGTTATTTTACACATCTTTTTCTAATTCATTCTTTGGTCTAGACCCCAAATTTGAGGATTCAAGAATTCAATATAAAAATTGATGAAACATGGTAGCATTTTTCTAATAACTATGTTGGCTATTCTCTAGTTTACAATCCATCTAGTCTCATGTCAAACTTAGGTGATAAAAGCATATTGAAGCCTGTGTATGACAGTATCTACAAACAAATCGATAACATGGCACTATTAGATAGGCTTAGACAGTTGATAATCCACCATACCTAGCTTTCATGTATTTATGCAAAATGGGTAGCTCATGTCCAATCCCTTCATCTTAACACCAACGAAGAGATCATTGAAGCCGATATTGCAACATATCAAGTTCTCTTCATACTTTTCGTTTGTTTAGAGTTACCAAAAGTTTACACCTTCTTTCTTCTGCTTCAGCTAGCTCAAGACTTACGTGGATGTAGCGCTCATTCATGTCATGTAGCTCATGTTCTAGTTGTGTAACCTTCTTCTTGTAATGAGAAAGGTCCTTCCTGATTTGATCCAGCTTGCGAACATCTTGAACATCTTGAAGGGTGGCCATGTTTATAGTTTGTTGCTTATCAAAAACACTAAAAATAGAAAGAGTGTAATATAATCTTTTATGTCTATGAATGAAAGATGGTATTATATTAACAAAAAAAAACAAAACACATCCATTTTCAAGGCAAAGATTAGTTTTGTTTTTGAAATAAACCTCTAATCTGATCAAGATTAAAACTTGAGATTCTAACTCATGCTATTTTAATTTGATTAAGCATACCCTTTGAGTTGCAACTTGTACATGTTGTTGGCTTCTAATGCATGTGTTAGATGTGTCTCCAAATTCACGATCTTTTCTAGCAGAAAATATTTCTTTGCTGTCTCTATGAACTTTAAAACATGGGCCTCAAGAAGTTCACTGGCTTAGATACAAAAAACAACTTGTTAATGAACACACCAAATGTAGGAAGAGGAAGGCCAAAAGTAACTACACACATGCACATCAAATGCACGAAGGAGAAGGTCAAAAATAACTACACAACACATGCACATCAAATGCAAAAAGGAGAAGGTTAAAAGTAACTACACACATGCACATCAAATGTAGGAAGGCCAAAAGTAGGAAGAGGAAGGTCAAATTAACTACACACATGCACATTAAATGCAAGAAGGAGAAGGTCAAAAGTAACTACACACATGCACATCAAATGCATGAAGGGGAAGGCCAAAATTAACTACACACATGCACATCAAATGCATGAAGAGGAAGGCCAAAAGCAACTATACACATGCACCCATACACCCAGATAAAAGCACATTCATGTAAACATAGATCCTATCATACATGTAGCCATTTCTTTGTGTGCATGCATGAGTGCATGTGTATCACCATAATAAGGATCCACATGTTTTCATCTCTCTCTCTCTCTCTCTCTCTCTCTCTCACACACACACACACACACACACACACACACACACACACACACACACACACAACCCTTATTTGTTGTTGTGGCGTGAGAAAATTATTTCAACAATATGCGGGGAGGACGCTCAAAAAAAAATTTGGGTCAAAACATCTCTCTCTCTCTCTTTTTTAATCACACACACACATGCACACACATACAACCATCATTTGTCTATAATCAATTTGCATTATGCTAGTGACGAGGACATCCTTTGTTATTTTTCTTTGAGGTTTTAAAACATGTTTCCTTATGCTCTTTTAGTTGAGAAATGGTTTCTCCATTCAAGTACATAATTCACTCTCTTATCAAATTATTAGTGCATTAAAATAAGCCACCTAATAGCATAAGCATATAAAATCTTCTAAAGAATAATAGATCAAAAGGCTCACATACTTCCTGCAATCTCTGCACTTCCTCTTGTAGAAATTCTTGCGTATGCATGCTCGAAAAAATCTCTTGATCTTTTCTTGAAAGGAAAGAGTTTTGATTTTGCAATCGTACCAACTATTTCACACATAAAAACATCCATGTGGTGAAAATCAATCATAGTTATAACAATATTAACTCTAAAACTAGGTGGATGCAAAACTTGTAAATTATTTTGTATATGCTACAACCTATTGTTTGTGTTTTCAATTTGATGTTCAACATCATCATTTACTTCCCCCCACATACCCCCTAAGAAGATCCTCTATAGTCCCAATTTGGTCACTTGCTTGAAGGCAGCTTGGTCTTCCCATCAGAAGAATTACAAATGGTGTCCACACAATACCAACAAGGATCTATAGGGAATTACACACACACCCCCCCCCCCACAAAAGTCACAAGTTCACACTATTTCCCATTGGCTTAGAAAGATGAAGTTAAGGCATATGCGCCTCATTTTCTAGTTGATCCATCCCGAGGTCAGTTATTCCAATTGCTTGTTGCTCATTTGATATATCCAAATGTTTAATTTTGTCATAAACATCGATTCTCTCTCCATGAACTTGGATCTAGAGCTATCTAACTCTTCTTTTGATTTGGCATACACCTGCACCAGAAGGAAAAACTTTATTAATAGGCTTCATCAATAGATTCAAAGAAAATGAACATATAATACCTATGAGAATGATAGCAAAAAAAGATCATGCAATATCCTTGAGAATAAAAAAGCCATTCATATAGCAACAAGTAATTGATCATGATTGTTTGCTTATTATAGCATGTTCAGTATCACTACACCAATGGGGGCTTGCAAGATTTGCACTTGAATTCTTTCCCTCCCCAAGTCAGGGCTTGCAAGCTTTGAAATTGAATCCTTTCCTACCCCAAGTCACAAGCCCACACCAGGGCGGCTTGCACATGCTAGTAATTAATGCTTTGAGGTGTCCATTTTTATGTGGACTCATGTTCTTAGGATTTCATTTATTCTATGCATGTATCTAGGAGATGCTCTCCAATATTCTAGGGAAGCATAATTCTGTTTCTATTCTAACATGCAATATGACTTACAACAGTCACTTCTATTTATGATGACTCCACTTTGTATAAAGAGCTACTCATTCTCTCATTTGAATATATGCTTAACAAGCAAGTTGTTGCTCACGTCTATAGGTCTCTCTCTCTCTCTCTCTCTTCTTCTATTTGTCTACTTTCCTCATTCTTCTCACCATCTCTACTCTAATCAAAGTTCTCACATGGTATCAGAGCCTTGAGAACTCCATAGCCATCCATAAGCCTTCTTCATCTTGAGGTTTCATACCTTAGCTTTAATCTCTACTACCTTCAAGATCCAAGCTCAAGCTCCTTCTCCTTCAATTAAGGAATCATGGAGGTAGTCTCTTATTCTGTTGCAATAACCAAGCCAATGTTGTTCTCCATTGACAAGCGCAGTGGCAACAATAACTTAGTATGGAAGCTAAGAATGAAGTTATATCTCAAGAAACTTGAATTATGGAAGTACATCAAGGATGACGGCAAACCCAATGAGGAGCAAACTGAAGCTCTCAAGTTTTGGAAGGAACAAGACATCACGGCACAGATGGAAATCATTCTTCACTGCGGAGATCGACAAGTGCAAATGGTGAGAAGCCTAAAGTCCTCACAATAAATATGGCAATTCTTTAAAGATTTCTATTTACACACTGACTTGATTTATCAAGTGTCTCTAGTGAAGAAACTTGTCAAATTCAACATGCAAGAAGGTCAAGCAATCGCCAAGTTCTTGGACTCTTGGTAGAGTCTTCTAGATGAAACCCTTCTTTCTGGTCTTGAAATCCCAAAGACTCTTCAATCAATGTTTTTGCTGGTAGCCTTAACATCAACATGGAGGGCATTAATTTTACAACCCATGCTTCAACAACAACAGAGCTCAAGCTTCAAAGCTTAGTGGCAAATATTCAACAGGAGGAGGCCTTAAGGGATCAAAAATCCCACTCCAACATAAAAACACTGGCTCTAGCCACTTCTATCAATGTTCATAAGCATGGTCATCACAAAAGTGGTTTTCACCACTCGCAACGACATCATCACTTCAACCCTAAGGGGGGAACCCACAAGCATTCTCATGCTAGAAATACCCCTTACTCCAATGTGCAATGCACATATTGCCACCGTCATAGGCATGAAGAGAAGGACTCCCGCACAAAGCAACGGGCACTCTCCAACAATAACAACAATCAGAACAACAAGAGGCCATTTGGTAGGGCTCACTTCACTGAGGTTCAAGAAGGTAATCTAGATTCTCCTCCTACTTTCTATAATCCTCTTACTTCTCATTATTACCCTCTCCACCTATTTGCTACTAGTATTTCACATAATACTCCTTCTACTATTTGGTACCTAGATACTAGTGCAACCCACCATATGTGTCATGAGAATATATTTTAAGTCCTCTAGAAAAATATTATTTATCCCCTCTTGAGTAATTTGGGGACGCCTAGATTACTCTTGCGTCATGCCGGCTAGGTTAATATCGTGGGTGACACCACTATAAATATTAATACGTGCGGTATATGACGTATGTTTGAGGCCACCTATGATTATTTCAGTTAGGTTTGTATGGCAGGGTGATTCCTGGGGTACTTACGCCTGGTAGTCATGAGTTGGTGATGATTTGTGCCTGTTTAATATTTGTGGGATTAATTTAATAATTAATTGGGCTTATATTTTCAGGTGATGAAGACTATGGGAATTGAAGAGTTTACTTTGGAAGAAATGTCTTGGATCATCACATTTCATTTTTGGCAAGCATAGTAGCTTGTAATCTTATCAAATGATTTTTCCATTTTGAACTTTAGGAAAGATACATTTATTTATGTGGAATTTATTAAAGCCTATAGCTTTACCCTAGTCCCAATTTGACACTCTATTTTTGTTAAAGAAGAGTGCCGTGCTCTCTAAAAAGCACATCTTGTATTTTGGGGGCTATGGCCTAATTTTGGTGAAAAAGGAAAACTAATAAAGAAATACTCTTGTGTGGGGAGAGGCCACGCACAAGAGGGGGGAAGATTGCACCCAAGATTGCACCCAATATGGTCTTTTTGGATCTAAGTATTTTTGTTTAAGTGTTTAATTTTTTTCAATTGATTTGATTTAGTTGAAGCTTACAAGCAATGGTTTTTATGATTGAATTAATTCTCTACTTTTCCACAATCAATTCCTAGAATAAGAGCAGTGGTATCAGAGCTTGGGCTAGGAGATTTGTGGAGAAGGTAGGAAAGGGCTTCAACTTCTCAAAAATCAAGAAAGTGCAGGAATTTATCCAGTGGACAGAATGGTGTTTTGCAAGTCTTTACCCAAAGGTCAAAGATTCAAAACTAGATCTACTCTCAAACCCACTCATCACCCTGCAAAACCATCCCTCTCTATCAAAAAGTGGTTTTCCCAAATACTCAGTGAAATCAAAATCTGACCGTATGGATGAAATCCTCATAGCCAAAAACCTCACGGGTATCTCTCAGAAATCAGAAAGCTTCAAGGTTGAGCAAACCTATAATGGACGGAGCAGATAAATCAGTGTAAAAGCTAGCAAATAAATCATCAAGCAAATTCGTGGCGAAGAGACGCACGGCGGCAGCCTGCCGGCGCAAAACGGCGTGGAGAGGAAATTTAAAAAAAAAAGCTATAAGCTTAAATCCATAAGCTAATCAACTCCTTAATCCACTTTCTAATCAAGCTCACTTTTCCCAATCCCCATGCAAGTCACATCACTTTTTGAACCTTTACTTTTCTCTATTTTCAAATTTGAGGAGAAATTCAAAGGTTTCCAATTCTGAAAATTTCTGGGTGCAGAAAAGTGATTTACAGGTTTTAAAAAGCTTGAAAATTGCCTAGAAAAGGCCAGAAAATTCCGAAATCGCTTCTGAAAAATTTTAAAAATTTCAGAAAAATATTACAGAGATTGGGCAAGGTTTACAGGACTGTTTCAGCAGGTTTCAAAGTGTAGAAAAATTATTTCATCAACAATTCGACTAGCCCAAGACTCTTGAATCACGCGGAATCGTTCGGGATTTGTTTGAGGCGACGAGAATCTAATTCAGCCATTGAACAACGTCTTGTTCAGCTTCAACCAAGATCAAATTTCGGGAGAAAAATAAGATAAGTACTCATTTTTGCTTTATTTATTTACATCAAATAAAGTAAAATTTTATTTATCTACATCATTTGCACAAGCACTATGGCAGATTTGCCTATCTCGCCATCAATTCAAGAGCAACTCCTTTCTTTACAACATCAAATTGTAGAAGAAAGAGAGAAGCGTATTGAATTGGAGAGACAGCTCTTGAATCGTAGACGCAACCGTGACTCTTTGCTATCTTTTGATGACGAAGATGACACTATTTAAAGGGCTGTAAATGCTACATTGCAAGCACAAAGGTCACAAAAAGAATCCAAGATTAGTCGGAAAGCTTTCACATTTCAAAATTATGATGGAAAGAAGGATGCTAGGGTTATTTTAGCTTGGCTTAGTCAACTAGATGACTATTTTTCTGGAGAAAAATTTTCAGAGAGTGATAAGATTAAATGTGCAGTCAATCATTTGGTAGACAGTGTAGCTTTATGGTGGAGTGTAATTAAGCAAGGTCGTGACAAGCCAGATTCTTGGAAAAGATTTCAACGGGCGGCTGGTTAAAAAGCACTTTTTACCCTCACAATTCAAGTCCAAAGTTAGGCACCAATGGGACACTTTGCATCAATTGGAAAAGGAAACTATGTCACAGTATGTAGAAAAGTTCTGGAATACTTTATTACAGGTGCAGGTTGTGGATAGAGTCAGCGAAAAGGATTAAAAAAGGAAGTTCATATCGGGCCTTAGATCTACCATTAGGGCCGATGTGAATATGTTTCGACCTCATTCACTATCTTCTGCAATATCTTTGGCAACTAATTCAGAACGTAAAAATGGTTTTCCTAAAGAGATTAAAGCACATGAGGGTACTTCTTCTAAACCATTTACTAAATCTTTTTATGCTTCAAAGAAGATGTATAGACCAGGTTATGACAAAGGCAAGGAGGAAGCTAAAGGCAACATGAGTACCAATAAGAAAGTTAATGGTGGCAAACCGAAGACATCTCTTATCAAATGTTTCAAGTGCCACAAAGAAGGTCACATAGCACCGAATTGTCCGGAGCGTACCAAGAATTCAACACCAGCAGCAGCAGCTCGAGTCAACATGATTGAAGAAGAAGACAATGAAGAAGAATCATTCAAGCAAGAGGGTAATTCCGATCCAGATTACTCAGAATAAGAAGGTAAACCTCATGTTTATTCTTTGCTTAAAATAAAAGGAACGATAAATGGACATGAAGTTCTTATTTTGCATGATGATGGTAGTACACATGATTTCATTTCTGAAAAGGTACTTATGATTACGCACTATAAAGTCAAAGCAGCATTTACTGGAACAAAGTATAATTGCATGCAAGAGGTGAAAGATTTGGAGTTATGCATCAAACCTTTAACAGAAAAGAGGGATTTCTTAGTTGCACCTTTACAAGGGTTAGATATAATTTTGGGTATGCCTTGGAGACACAAATACAATCCTATTATAGACTATGCCACTCATAGCATTTCTCTAAGGAAGGAAAATGAAAATATTATCCTTCAGTGTCAAGTCAAAGGAGAAATGAGTCCTTTGTTGAGTCACACTCAAGCAAAGAGAGCTCTAAGAAAAAGAGACAAGACTTATATGGTACGGGTTAACCAGCTTGATGCTGAGTTGGACACATCCAAAAGACCAAAGTTTGATCTTTTTATCTCCAAATTTAGTGACTGTTTCATGGAAGATCTGCCTCCAGGATTACCTAAGTCTAGGCCTGAGGATCATAGTATTGACTTATTGCCTGGAAATTCCCCGCCTTGTAAAGCTCCCTATAGAGTCAACAATTTAGAGCAAAGAGAAATCCAAAGCCAAATAGAAGACTTGCTAGAGAGAGGCCTTATTCGACCTAGTAGTTCACCTTTTGGAGGTCCAGTACTTCTTGTTAAGAAGAAGAATGGAACTTACCGAATGTGTGTAGACTATCGTGCATTGAATAAGATTACTGTCAAGAACAGATATCCTATTCCTAGGGTAGATGATCTTCTTGATAAGCTTAGAGGATCAAAGGTCTTTAGCAATATTGACCTAAAGTCTGGGTATCATCAAGTTCGTATGACTCAATCTGACATTTTCAAGACAGCTTTTAGAACCCAAACTGGTCATTATGAGTTTTTGGTTATGCCATTTGGTTTGACCAATGCTCTAGCTACTTTTAGCCGTATGATGAATCGCATATTCCTTAAGTTTCAAAGTTTTGTTATAGTGTTCTTTGATGACATTCTTGTTTTTAGCAAGGATCGACAAGAGCATGAACAACACTTGGAACAAGTGTTCAATCTTTTGAGAGAAAATGAATTGTATGTCAACTGAAAAGAGTTCTTTCTTTCAAGAGGAGATTGAATACTTAGGTCATATAGTGTCGGGCGAAGGGATTTGTGTAGATCGTAAGAAAATTGAGTGTATTGCTTCTTGGCCTACGCCTAGAAACATACATGATCTTAGATCTTTTCTTGGCTTATGTAGTTATTATAGGAAGTTCGTCAAGAATTTTGCTTGTATTGCACATCCTTTGACTGAACTCCTTAAGAAAGCTACAAATTTGAATTGTACTGATAAGCAAGATAAATCTTTTGCAACACTCAAGAATGCTTTAACACAAGCACCAGTTCTAACACTACCTGATTTTCAAAGACCATTCTTTATAGTAGTGACTGATGCTAGTGGCAAAGGATTTGGAGCTGTTCTTATGCAAGACAACCATCCTATTGCTTATCAAAGTAGAAAGCTTAAGCCTGTAGAGCAAAATTATAGCACTTATGACAAGGAATTAGCAGCAGTAGTGCATGCTTTGAAAATCTGGAAGCATTACCTAATGGGCTCTGAATTTCTTATCAAGACAGACCAACAAAGCATTAGGCATTTGCTTACGCAACCTCTTATTTCAGATAGGCATATCAAATGGGCAGCTTTCATTCAAAGTTTTCAACCTATGATTCAATATCAACCTGGAAAAGAAAATGTTGTTGCCGATGCTTTGAGTCGAAGACCAAATATCAACAACATTTCCATTATTGAAAGTGAACCATTTGTACTCATGAAAGAACCTTATGAAGATCCAGATTTTTCTCAAATATGGATCAAATTGCATGAAAACAATTGGACACCTCAAGGAAGTTATTCTCATAATGATGGCTATCTTTTCTTTGAGAAGAGATTGTGTGTTACTCAACCTTACAGACAGCTTGTCTTGGAAGAGATGCACCAATCACCATTTGTGGGACATAGAGGAGTTTCTGCAACACTTCAAGTAGTTTCTCGAGAATTCTATTGGCCCCATTTGAAGAATGATGTAGCTAAGTTTGTAGCTGAATGTAACATTTGCCAACAATTAAAAGCTACAAAGGCAAAGCTTTAGGATTGCTTATGCCTCTACCTATTCCTGATAGACCATGGGAACAAGTATCTATGGACTTCATTACTGGCTTTCCTACTACTTCTAGTCACCATGACATGATTTGGACGATAGTGGACAGATTTAGTAAGCAAGCCTATTTCATTCCATGTAAAAAGACACTAACTTCTCAGCAAGCCGCGAACATATTTGTTAAACAAATTTTTGTTCATCATGGTCTACCCAAAGTGATAGTTTCTAATAGAGATTCTAAATTTTGTAGTCACTTTTGGGTTGCTCTTTTCTCAAACTTAGGCATTAAGTTAGATTTTTCTACGGCTTTCCATCCGGAATCGAATGGACAAACCGAAGTTACAAATAGCACTATCTTAGATATGCTTAGAGCCTATGTTCCAGCAACCTAGTGCATGGGATAAGTACATACACCTACTCCAATTTGCTTATAATAATACTCCTCATACTGCTACTGGTCGAGCACCATTTGAGATCTATGGAAGAGCATTGCCTATTCCGGCTACTAGACTCTCTCATAAGATTGAAGCTGCCGACCAATATGTTAGAGCTTTTGATCGCATTCTAGCTGAAGTGCGTGATTGTATTGCAAAAGCTCAAGAGAAGTATACATCTCAAGCAAATAGGAAGCGCAAAGATTTTTCATTTCAAGAAGGTGATTATGTACTTTTGAGAATTGATAAGCGTCGATTAAAGAGTGTGGAAAAATTCCCTGCAGTGAAGCTAGCGCCTAGATATTATGGGCCATTTAAAATCCTCAAAAAGATTAATGATGTGGCCTATAGACTAGAGCTTCCATCTAATTGGAATATCCACAATTCTTTTCATATCCATCTCTTGAAACCTTTTTGAGGAACACTTCCTACTCACCCAACATATGAGGAACCATCTCTTATTGAAGGAGAGGAAGAAGTACTAGTTCCTGATGCTATCATTGACCAAGAGATAACAACAACAAGGACAGGTAATCAATACTTCAAGTATCTTTTGACTTTTAAGAATCATCCTCAAGAAGATGCTAAATGGATGCCTGAGAAATTTTTTTGAGTTTACCCTGAAATTCTTCATTCTTTTCAAACCTAGCAAATCCGCAATTGAGGACAATTGCAAACTCAAGCAAGAGGGATGTCATGAGAATATATTTTAAGTCCTCTAGAAAAATATTATTTATCCCCTCTTGAGTAATTTGGGGACGCCTAGATTACTCTTGCGTCATGCCGGCTAGGTTAATATCGTGGGTGACACCTCTATAAATATTAATACGTGCGGTATATGACGTATGTTTGAGGACACCTATGATTATTTCAGTTAGGTTTGTATGGTAGGGTGATTCTTGGGGTACTTACGCCTGGTAGTCATGAGTTGGTGATGATTTGTGCCTGTTTAATATTTGTGGGATTAATTTAATAATTAATTGGGCTTATATTTTCAGGTGATGAAGACTATGGGAATTGAAGAGTTTACTTTGGAAGAAATGTCTTGGATCATTACATTTCATTTTTGGCAAGCATAGTAGCTTGTAATCTTATCAAATGATTTTTCCATTTTGAACTTTAGGAAAGATACATTTATTTATGTGGAATTTATTAAAGCCTATGGCTTTACCCTAGTCCCAATTTGACACTCTATTTTTGTTAAAGAAGAGTGCCGTGCTCTCTAAAAAGCACATCTTGTATTTTGGGGGCTATGGCCTAATTTTGGTGAAAAAGGAAAACTAATAAAGAAATACTCTTGTGTGGGGAGAGGCCACGCACAAGAGGGGGGAAGATTGCACCCAATATGGTCTTTTTGGAGCTAAGTATTTTTGTTTAAGTATTTAATTTTTTTCAATTGATTTGATTTAGTTGAAGCTTACAAGCAATGGTTTTTATGATTGAATTAATTCTCTACTTTTTCACAATCAATTCCTAGAATAAGATTCTGGTTGCAATATGACCTTTAATCTCTCATGGCTATCTAACTTTACTTCTCTTCACAATCCCTTAGATGTATACTTAGGAGATGATAGCATACAACAAGCCAAAGGATATGGTGAAGTTGTCATCACCCTACCTAATGCAAATCTACCTTAGTCATCAAGAAGGTTTACTATGTCCCAGGATTAAAGAAGATTCTCATCTCTATTTAGTGAGCTTGCTGATCAAGGTATTGAGTTCAAATTTGTCAAAGATGGCTGTCATATCATAGCTATAGATCATGATAGCAAGAAGACTACCTTGGTATTCCCTAAAGATGGTAAACTTTACCCTCTTGGCACTACAACTACATCATCAAAACCCCTCTCTACCGCCATCAACACCCTTGTAGAAGAAGCTCGGGGGGTCCATCCACCACAGATCTGTAACCCTACTACGTGTGTTAAAATTAAGGGGTATTTAATTTATTTGGACTTACAAAAATGTACATACACAAGGGTTTATTTTATTCTCCCAGATCAAATAAACATAAGGAGTATTTTTATTCACGAGTTTACAGAAGTGTGCGTCTATTGTAGTGGTAAGGTTTATTTTTGTGAGCGCCTAGGTACATGGTTCAAGTCCAATTTTTGAAAGTCACTTTTTGAAAGATATTGTAAAATTATGAAGCAATCCCAATTTCAAAATCTATTGCCCGACTGTATCTTTGGTTGTTTATTTGATGATTACTTTTTTAATGCTCAAGCGCTCTTTCCCTCCTCCTAGCTTCCATGAAAGCTAATAGCTTGACGTATCTCCCTCCTTAATTTACTAGCTCTGTGTTTTTTCCTCACATATTCTTTGTATCTCTTGTGTGCTCCTACTCTTTCCATGTAAGCTTTTAGTCCATCCTATGCCCTGCAATGTATTTTGTTATAATAATTCTTTGCTATTGTTTTCTCACAAAAACTAATCAAGGGTTTTGATAGTATTTTTCATCTTTGCTAAAGTCTTTCTTATGCCTATGGTTCTCTCATAGATATTCTTACAGTGACTTTGAAAAATTTTGTTTTTCTCACGCAGACTAATAAAGGATTCTCCTACCATGCGTGAGACCCAACTATCGTAAGAGACTGATTCTGTGTGAGGCCCAACCATCTTATCAATCTCATAAGAATCAGGTAACAATCTTCAGTGAGTATATTTTCTTTAGTGATAGTAATCTCTCATCTCTGAGTACATGCTTTTTTAGTGAGAGTAATTTCTCATCTTTGTTGTTATATTTCTCTGCTTTAGTTTTCTCACAAAGATTAGTAATTTTCATCTTTGTTTAAAATTTTATCTGTTTTTTATTTTCTCACAGAGATTCTCTCTTCCATGTGTGGCCATACATGGGGCCCAAGCATCTCATCCATCTACCAAGCCTTCATAAGAATGAGGTAAAAATCTCCAATGATCTTAAAAATTTTAACGTCTTTCTATGAATTCTTGGCTGGTGGCACAAGCCCACAAAGCAATACCCTTATTATTGAACATGACCTTATGTTGACAGTGCGAGCTCTCTTATTTTGAGCTCTTGATCAATTGTAAATGGATTGTAGTGTAACAACCACAAAAATCAGCTGGATTTTTGAGATATGGCTGTAATTTGTGTACCTTGATCCACCAATCCCATCATAAATTCAATTCCCCTTGTTAGCTAGCATTTTTCAAGCTTGGCATGACTTTCATCATGCCTTTATTTATATCATTTTTTTTGGTGTTATAAGACCTCAAAAAAGCCTCTGAAGTAATATCCTCATCATGGAAAAGTACTTTGTCAAGGATCATTTTTTTGTTGTCTCATACAGCTCTCCATCTTGAGCTTGTGTTGACATGAGGCTTCTTCTTTTGAGCTCTTACGCTTCCAAGATTCCTTGGTAGCCTTACTTGAACGATGCCATGGAAATGATATGGTAGATGGAGAGAAGTTGTGTGGTAGCCCGAAGGCCCAATCATTATGTTTTGATTTTTATGGGTTTTCTTATATAGCTGGTGACTAGTGATTATCCCGCTATTTACATCTTGTGACTCTTAGTGTATTTACATCTGGAGCTCAATTTGAGGTTTGATCTCCAACACCCCCTCTCAAACTTAAATTGATTTTGAAAGTCTACATACTAGGTAGAATTAACAATGAAAGTTATTTTGTTGACAAAATTCATGTAGGCATAGATACCCACATCTAGATGCTTGATTTTGATGCCTCGGGGTAGCCCACCAGGATGCATTCCAAACCAGTTGGTTCCAGCTTGTGGCAACGTGCGTTTGAAACATTTGCATGGTCCCTATAGCCAAAAACTCTTATGTTGGTGACATCTGGCTTTCTTCCAAACCATACAGCTTCTGGGGTGGGGTGGGGTGTGGGAACGTCCTTGATGGCGGCTCTGTTGATGAGGTAATTAGCACAACACACTGCCTCAGCCGAGAGCTTGTGAGGTAAGCTGTTGGAAATCAACATGCATCTTGTGGCTTACAGGCTAGAATGTACATCAAGCTGTCATGTAGAACATCGATGTCGTGTAAAAACTTGTGATGTGTGCTCTAATCATGCTACAAGGTGTTCGATGACGTGTTGAATAGAGTATTAGAAGCTTGGAATCAAAATTACACATACACTAAGTAGTTCTACCCACATGGGCTGATGACCTTCAAATGGCACATAATAATACATCATTTAGAGGATAGAAGATCTAGAACATCTAAACCACTGGTAAAGCACAAATTTGTACCTTGGTGCATTCAACCTTGTAACCCGACTCCGTTTTAGCGAAGCAATGTACCCCTGCATTGCACCAAATAAATACATAGAATAAGCACTCATGCATAGAAATAGGTTCACTGTTAACCAATGGCTTGTCAAATTCGTGGTCAATTTTACCATGTCCACCAGCATCAGCACAAGCACCAGCACCCATGTTCGTTTTGCTGAGTAACGCACCCATAAAATTGTTACCATATTATAGTAGTGATGTGTGTGAACACACTTAGGACCGCCGGGGCACTTTTTCCCTCACTAGGAGGTTTTTTCCCCCGTGCATTGTATATACGCCCATTATCTTCTAGGGCTTGTTATCTTTCATTTTTTGGCACTCATAATACACTACTGTGTTGTGCTCAAGCTTCCTCATCTTCTTGAAGTTGTGTGTGCATTCCTGCAACCCTAATTCCAACAATTGGTATCAGAGCAGGCTTCCTCCTCCCGGGCAGCATCACCGGCACCTGCCGCTTCATCTCCTCCGATTGCGACGAGGTTTCACGAGCGTCTGCAGGTTAGTATATGCCGTGGGAAAGCCCGTAGGGCTTGGTCATTTCAGAATTTTGATCTGAAGTCATTTCGCCCTCCGTTTTTGCATTCCAAGTACTGCGCAGGCAAAATCGTCCTACTGTGCAGATTTTCTGTCAAGATTAAAATCTGCAGGACAGGTGCCCATTCGTCTGTTTTGGGCTGTGCTACATAGCACAGGTCGATTTTATACAGGTTTACCTCTTACAGACAGCATTTACATCTAGTAGTACAGTCATTGGCCATGGCTGACAACAATGATGTATTCCGCATGTTGGCTGCTGAGGATAAGTTGGATGGCACCAACTATCCATTGTGGGCATATATGATGCGACATGTATTGGTAGCAAAGGGGTTATGGAACATTGTGCAGGGTATTGATGCACGTCCTATTGTGGCTGGGAATGCTGCAAACACATCAGAAACAGGTACTGTTGATGATGGTGCAGGCACAAGTGCTGTAGCAGCTGTTCGAGAACCACCACTTTCAGCAGAGCAGATTCGTTGGGATGGTAGAGATGCGCAGGCTCATGCCTTGATTGCGCTGTCTGTCAAACGTACCATTATCCCACATATTCGCTCCTGCAGGACTTCTAAGGATGCTTGGGATGTACTTGCCACATTGTATCAGGCAAGAAATGAGGCTCGTGTTGCTTATCTCCGAAAACAGTTGGAGAGTGAGCATATGAACGAAGGTGATTCTATGGATAGCTTTTTGACAAAGATCAAGGATTTCAAAGAGCAGCTCATTTCTGCAGATGAAATCCTGTCAGACAGTTCACTTGTGCAGACTGTTTTGAATGGTCTACCAGATTCTTATCAGGGTTTTGCTTCCACTCTTCGCTTGATGATGAAAGGCAATCCCAATGCCTTATCATTTGAGGAGTTAGTTTCTGTTTTGCTGCAAGAAGACCAGTCAAGGCAAAACAGGAATATTATGCGTGTCGCAGATCAAGCTTTCGTTGCTAGTCAGAGAAGCGGGAAAGGTAAAGCTGGCTTTTCTTCTAGTAAGCAGAAATCTGCAAATGCTGCGCAACCAAAGAAGGAAGACAAAGATGAGAAGAAGGGTGACAAACAGAAGACATTTTGCAAGTACTGTAAGGGAAATGATCATGTCATCAAAGCGTGTCCTAAGCTGGCTGCGAAAGAGGCTAAGAAGAAAGAGGCTGGTATGGCTGTTGCAGATGCCTCTCCTTCTAACAATGAATCTGCTAATGTTGTGCTAGATACAGAATGGGCATTCAATGCGCAGTGCAGTTATGACCCATCTTTGCATGACACATGTATGTCTGCAGTAGATTCAGATGTATGGTACTTTGACAGTGGTGCCACTAAGCATATCACCTCGCAGCGCAGTTTATTCACTTTCCTTGAGTCTGCTCCCACAGGGAATACTGTCACTTGTGCCAATAACTCCTCTTATCCCGTTAAAGGAGTTGGAAAGATTGTGCTGAATGTTGCAAATGGCAACACCTTTACACTTTTTGATGCATTGTATGTGCCAGGGATCAAAAAGAATCTGCTGTCAGTCTCCGCATTTGCCAAAACAGGTTTGGTTGTAAAATTTGTGGATGACAGATGTACTGTTCATGATCTCTCTTGTGGTGACATCATTGTAGCATCTGGTTCACTATGTCGAGGGCTGTATAAGCTCAATATGGATGGCAAATGTGTAGAGGATTCAGCATGTGCTATTATGGATACGCAGGCTATTTCAGATGCAAAACTGTGGCATGCACGTTTTGGTCATCTGAATTTTGCAAGTTTGCTGCGCCTGCAGAAATCTGAAATGGTGTCTTCTTTGCCTAAGCTTGAGGCACCTGTCAAGCATGTTTGTGAGGGCTGCATATTGGGTAAAATGCAGCGTGCTTCCTTTCCCAAAGATGGATCAGTGAGAGCTGAACGCAGATTGCAGCTTGTTCACAGTGATGTTTGTGGTCCCATGCAAACTCCATCATTTGGAAACTACCTTTACTTCGTGACTTTCATTGATGATCTTACCAGGCATGCATGGGTATATCCTTTGAAGGCAAAGTCCGAAGTGTTTTTGTGCTTCAAACAATTTTTGGTTATGGCTGAAAATGTGTCAGAAAGTAAGATGGGCACCCTCCGTTCAGATCGAGGGGGGGAGTATATGTCTTCAGAATTTAATGCATTTCTGGCTGAGCGTGGGATAAAACACCAATGTACAGTGCCGTATACACCACAGCAAAATGGTGTGGCTGAGAGAAAAAACAGGTCTCTCATGGAAATGGCAAGATGTATGGTTAAGAGTCAAAGTCTACCACATGGTTTTTGGCTTGAGGCTGTCATGTGTGCCACTTATGTACTAAACAGGTGTCCCACCAAAGCATTACAGGTTGTCACTCCATATGAGGCTTGGCATGGCCGCAAGCCATCTGTTGGCCATTTACGTGTTTTTGGTTGCCTGGCATATGCATTAGTGCTTGTGCAACATCGCAGAAAATTGGATGACAAAGCTGTCAAATGTATTTTTGTTGGATATAGTGCTGAGAGCAAAGGCTATCGTTTGTATCATCCACAGACAAAGCGCATTTTGGTTAGCCGTGATGTTGTATTTGTGGAAGATGCAGTTCAGCCCTTGGTTTCATGTACTAAGGAGACAGATATCAGCTCACGTGATGTCTATGATACATTGTTGCCTCTTTTCAGTGGTGCACAGTCAAGTGCAATACCTCATGAGGCAGTTTCTCAGCCTATGCAGGTTTTAAATGATGGCACAGATCAGCCTATATCTGATGCAGATGTGCATGATGCACTTGAGGATGAGAGACAAGAGATTGAGGGCTCTAGGAATATGCCTAGATGGCTGGTGCAGACTTTGCGTGACAGCAAGTTGGATGCCCCTTTGTCTAGTCGCACTCGTTCTGGCTCTCATGGTGCCTCTTATGCGTCAGATTGTTATGCATTGGCTGTTTCTAGTATGTGCGATGAAAGTGAGCCTGTTTCATTTGATGAGGCACAAAGTTCAGAAAATTGGATGGCTGCTATGCAAGCAGAATACGATGCTATTATGAAGAATGGTACATGGTCTTTATGTGACTTGCCCCCTGGCAAGAAGGCCATTGGCACTAAGTGGGTATACAAATTGAAGCGTAAGCCTGATGGCACAGTGGATCGCCATAAGGCTAGGCTTGTTGCAAAAGGTTATGCTCAAGAGAAGGGCATTGATTTTGATGAGACTTTTGCTCCCACATGTCGTATGACCACTGTTCGTAGCATCTGTGCACTAGCAGCTCATAATGGTTGGAATGTACATCAGCTGGACATAAAGACTGCGTTCTTAAATGGAGATTTGCATGAGGAGGTGTATGTATCGCAGCCTCGTGGTTTTGTTCAAAGAGGGCAGGAAAACAAAGTGTGCAGGTTAAAAAAGGCTTTATATGGTTTAAAGCAAGCTCCACGAGCTTGGTATGAAAAAATACATGCATATTTGACTGCACATGGGTTTCAGAATAGTCCAACAGAAAGCACTTTGTATGCTAAACGTGTGGATGGTGTACATCTAATCATTGCTCTCTATGTCGATGACATGCTGCTCACAGGACCAAATGAGAGTCATATTGCTGATTTTAAGGCTGATTTGAATGCCTCTTTTGAGATGTCAGATTTGGGGCATTTGCATCATTATTTGGGGATACAATTTAAGCAGTGTGATGGAGGTATTGCTTTGTGTCAGACAAAGTATATTGAAACATTGTTACGGAGATTTGGCCTTGAAGACTGCAAGCCTATTGCTACTCCAATGGAGACAGGTTTGAAGTTGAGTCTTCATGATGCTGGAGATCACTTTGATGTCACACTCTATCAGACAGCTGTTGGTTGCCTCATTTATGTATGCATTACGAGGCCAGACATTCAGTTTGCAGTCTCACAGGTGAGCAGATTTATGCATAGCCCAGGCATTAAGCATTGGCAGGCAGTGAAGCGTATCTTTCGCTATTTGAGTGGTACTCGGCATCTTGGGTTGTTTTATCCCAAGGGGGGATCATTGCCGCCAGATTTACATGCTTTTTCAGATTCTGACTGGGCTGGTTGTTATGACACACGCGTGTCCACGAGTGGTTTTTGCTTCATGCTTGGAAGCTCATGCATATCATGGTTGAGCAAGAAGCAGCCTACTGTGGCCACTTCTAGTTGTGAAGCTGAGTACAGGGCAGCTTTCACAGCTACGGTTGAGTGTGTGTGGCTCAGACGCCTTATGGCTGATTTGGGTGTTGGGCAGCCATCTGCCACCACCATCTTCACTGACAGTCAGAGCGCATTGGCAGTTGCGCGGAACCCAGTGTTCCATGCTCGTACGAAGCACATTGAGGTGCACTACCATTATGTCAGGGAGAGACTCTCTGCAGGAGAGATCAGTTTGGCTTATGTGCCAACACAGGATAACCTTGCAGACCTTTTCACAAAGGCTCTGCCTCGTGAGAAGTTCGAAGCTTTTCGCAAAGCTTTGGGCTTACTCCCTTTTGTGGATTCGTCCACATAGCTAGACACTTCCCTATACATGAGTGCTAGCTCTTGTTCACCGCATCACTCCAGGGGGGATTTGTTACCATATTGTAGTAGTGATGTGTGTGAACACACTTAGGACCGCCGGGGCACTTTTTCCCTCACTAGGAGGTTTTTTCCCCCGTGCATTGTATATACGCCCATTATCTTCTAGGGCTTGTTATCTTTCATTTTTTGGCACTCATAATACACTACTGTGTTGTGCTCAAGCTTCCTCATCTTCTTGAAGTTGTGTGTGCATTCCTGCAACCCTAATTCCAACAAAAATCTTCCTTTACCGCCTTGGGAAGCAAGACATTTTGCTTGCCCAAAATATCTTATGAGCCAATTCAAAAGTTGCTTCTCAATCAGATGACAGTGGACATGGAGATCTGCAATCTAGTGACTCACTATTATTTGCTTCCCTTATGGTACCAAAGCTGATATGCCCGCTTTCATGTCTTCTGTGTTTTGTTAAATTGGTACTTCGTTGTTCCAATCTTTGACATGATGATTTTGGATTCCCGATTGACCTTGACGCCCTTTCTTTTTTTTAAAAAAGAAAACAGGTATCATTATATTCTAGAGTCTGCGTAAAAAGAGCGCTAAAAATACATCATCAAGGGGGGATAGAAACCAGAGAGAGTAGCCACCATGGAGGAGAATACACCCATCTCAGAACACCACCCCTCATGCTAAAGAAGAGCTAGCGGGCACTCCAAGTATGTAAGAAGTGCTCCTGACGAAGCTCTCTCGCTCTAGAACATAGGGTTAGAAGGTAGTCCCACTCTCCGCGGAGAGTGTGAATAATCTCTCCCTAGATCTGAGCAATGACATGCAGGTAGGAGGAAGGCTGACCTCCTAACACAAACCTGCATCTGTCTCTCCATATGCACGAATATGTAATACTGGCCACTATATCAAAGATCTCTGTGCAGCTCTCTGATGAAGTCTCTAGTAATGCAGATAAAGGAATACTACCTGCATCCTCCAGAGCACAAGACCCTTTGTGGATGTAGAAAACCGTATCAAGAGTGTCCGCCTCATATAGTACATGTCTCCAAACACCTGGAAGCACCCAGTAGAATGTTCCCCAACTGATATATCCTAGATCCGGCGTCATTCTTTGGAAAATCTTGCATATGCCTCTCCACACCATACGAGAAAAATTGCATGACCATAAACAATGACTCAAAGTCTCACGAGTAGGCACAGTGCATGTCAAACAATATCCTGGCATCCCCATCTGAGCAAGCCAGCTCCCAACCGACAGTCCCTGGTGTACTACCATCCATAAAAAGTAAGTGATCCTCCATGGCCGTCAGGAGTCCCAAAGCCTTTTCCAAAAAATCTACAAAAATGGCTCTGAAATACCCTCTGTAGCCCAATGTAAAATCCTAGAATGAGAATGAAGCCTCTCACTCATCAGAGATCTCCTCCCAAGCCTCGCAAAATACTGAAAGAAGGGGGTAGGGGGACTGTCCTGTTGAGATGTGAGGCCAGGTCCACTCCCTTGGGTCCCACTCAACCTCAGACAGCGGTCGTCTCTCCCACAACCACAATCTCCACTCACACAAGGACGAGGCTGAGACAACTGGATCTAAGTGCCACTGCTTGCCCCGTCGAGCAACAACTCTGACTCTCTGCCATCAAGGACAAGCATCAATATCCAAACCACAAGGAGTGGCGACTCTGACTAGACTCCCATGGTCTGCCACCTGGAAGTAAAGAGAACCTCTGCCTGCAGTCCCGTAAATAATCAGAAGAGGAATACCAATCCCCGAAAATTGCCCCTGCCAAAAAAGTTGGTCATTTTGATGCTCTCTCCACTGATCCAATCTAAAGAACCAATCATCAGGAATGGCATCCATGAAATCCGTCTTCCTGTCTGAAACACTCGTCAGGGAGTCTCCCAGAAGTTCTGGTAGGGTATGATCTGACAGAACACTCGCATATCTCCAAGATCTGACAGATGTAGCTGGTCAACCTGGCCCATCTAATGTGTGTGCACACTCCAATCATATGCCCATCAGAATCCTGAATCAAGGGATTCCAAATGAGCGGCTGTCTATCCACCTCCTCAGGCAAGGTAGGGCTCCTCTGAGTAAGGCACACCCTCAATGAAGACCACACTCTAAGAAGGCATCTGAGAAAATGAGATCTAGGAGGACTCAAAGGAGCAACAATGAAGATCCACCTAATAGAAGGCCTCCAATCTCCTCCTAATTACGGCGTACAATGTCTGAATCCCTCCTGCAGCAGCAGTAGGCATTTCCAAGGATGCCCACCTGGAGTAAGTCCTCTAACAATAATCTTACCTAACAAGGCTCTGCTTTGTATCTCTGGGTCTAGAATCCCTAAACCACCCTCATGCTGAGGCTTGATAATAGAGTCCCAAGAGACCCTCACTCTCATGTCTGTAGTGCCATCAGACTCTGCCCAAAGAAAGTTGCGGATAAGTCTCCTCAACTTCTTTATGCAAGCTCGAGAGAAACACCAGCAAGAGGCAGCATACCAAGCTGTCGCAAGTAACACCTGATTCACCACCAAGGCTCTGCCAGCAAGAGAGTCGTGCAGAGCTCCAAAAGGCCAGTTTCTTCTTGATGGAAGTAATAACTGGTACAAACTGCTGCTCTAGAGAAACATCCAAACCTACCTGAAACTCCAAGTACCTGGTGGTACAGTCTCTCTGAATCCACGAAAAACCCCACTAATGTCCCCAAGTAGAGGTGGAGTCTGGATCTATGAGAAATCCAACTGGCTTGTTCCAGTTTATCTTGGCACCTGCTACAAGACAAAAGGTATCCGAGGAAACTCGAACAGTCTCAAAAGTCTCCTCACTATCCTCTACATACAAGGTCGTGTCATCAGCATACTCTGAGTCAAGCAAGTCCTCCTCTACTCCCAGAGGTAATCTCAAACCACAAATTTCTGTGGCTCTATCCCGCAAAAAAATACGACATGGCCTTTGCAAACAAGATAAAGAGATAGGGTGCCAAGGGACATCCCTGTCTCACTGATCTCTCGCATCACCTAGCCTGCCAATGACTGTCCTGCTAGTAGCTGATCTATACAAGGCTGAGATGCCAGCAATCCATAGTTGTGGAAAACCAAGTCTTAGCAGCGTACCCTCCAAAAAATCCCAATCCACTCGATCATAGGCTTTCTCAAAATCCAAAAGCATAATGGCCAAAGGCTTTCTTGAAGCCCTTTCTACCTCCACATGTTTTGAAGGGCATGAGAGAGCATTTTCTGCAACATGGAAACTAAACGGCAGACCTATCCCCGACTGTTTTCGTTGAGATTCACACAACTTATTTGCATCCAGTGCATGCATCTCGTAGCATGATAAATTACCTAATTGAATTTCTTCAGACATGGATTTGTAAATCATGAGCATTGTGTTATCCTGACATGCATTTGTCATGCTCTCCTCAATTTCTTTTTCACCAAAAGAAAATTTGCTTCTGATAGAAGAGGCTCCAATGATACCCTTTCTCAGTATGGTATTCTTATCAAAATCACAGTCATACTTGCTTCCCATTTCGCTCAAATGCCTTCTTTCACTAGCAGCTGCCTCTACCGTACCCCTTGGGTTGAGCAAATTCATGCGTGCACTGCACGATTTCAAGCTAAAAGAGTACCTGTGCCACAGTTTGTAGGAGCCCTTATTGACATGGTAGAGCATTGCCCAAGCATCTGCTGTTGATGAGACGGGTCTTCCCTGTCCTTAATGACTGGCCTACATCCAAGTGTCCCGGTGTGATGGAAATGCACTTGTGAAATCAACACCTTTGATGGAGCTACAAGACACTCTAGACCTTTGATGGAGCACCCTCCAAAGACCTGCTAGTGGCTACCCTCAAGGCCCTGGAATATTGATCTGAGGCAATAATTGCATAAGGATTGTTATACTGAGTCTTGCTTGCTTCTTCGACTGTTTTCATGTCCACGATGCACTATTTCTACAGTTTGCAACACCATTCAACTATGGTGTATAGGTCGGTGTCATCTCATGGTGAATGCAATGGTCATTGTTGAAAGTGATCAGACTTGCTATCTTGTGGCCTATTGGAAACTCCTCAAACATGTCATCTTTATGGATTATAGGATGGTGAATGACTTTCTGTTGTAATCATTTGATGACAAACATGTACCTTGCTCCACAAAGTGACTCTTCGGCCATTGGACCATGCAGATGCATTTGAATTCACTCGTCTTCTTTCTGGAAATTATTACAGCAACTTATCCTTCTCACGTGCACATCTATTTTGCGGATGAAAATGTGTCAAGAGCTAGTATAGGTAATCCCTGAATGAATGTAAGTATGATTTTCATGTTCTCCTGCCCATACATGCGATTATGTCACCACTTTAAAAGTATCGTATAATATAATGACTCTAGTTTTAGAAGACTAATTGGTAGTGTATTTGTGTCACTGTGTGTAAATAATGCTGGGAGGCATCATGGCTTTAGCTTCCAAGAGTCGGTACTAACTCTACTGCCCGTGCGACATTACATTTGCTGGCAATAATGTATGCCATGTCCACTACTCTTTCAAGATCAAAGTAATATGTGGCTACAATGGGAGCTTGCTTAGAAGCCTATGATTCATTTGATCTTAAGTATGGCTGGAATGGGTTTGATCTTAAGCGCATGCACATGCCCACCAAAGTGCATGCATGTGTGAGAATGCACCTCTCTCTACCCAACAAAAAAAAAGACATCTTGCTCAAAATTTGTGAAAGTTATTTCTCTAGCATTATTGGTTGCATACATGCTGCCTATCATGAGCTCCATATCATGTTATAATTTTTTTGGTTGAAATGTGGAGTGGGTGGTTATGCATGATCTGTGATGTTATGCAATCTTATGTGCATGAAGACTCAAACTTACATACTCGGTAAAATAATTGATCCGTTGTTTTTTCAGCCAAACATGAGTTTACATACAAACCCATAATTGTTTTTTGCAAAAAATGCGTATGTGCGCATCCATGTCTAAGTTGATGCTATCAAATTTTTGTTTTTTAAAACTTTTGTCTCTTCCTTTAACCTTTACAGATAATTGGCTGATCGGTGATAATCTATGGGGTCCAAGGTTCATGTGAAGGTGTTTGACCACGGATCTAGTGAGAAGAAGCTCCTGGGCTATGTTAGAGCTTTTGGTGAACCTACCTACAGTATGATACGCAAGGAGATAGTGCAAGATGGGCTTGTTGCAGATCCTTTTCAGTTTATCATCGAAGACAAAGATGATGATGAAGGTTGCATATTAAATGCAATACAAGAAGATCGTTGGCATATCGAAGGGGATAAATGTGTTGGTATCAAAAGAGCGTTGAGTAACATTGAGAAGGATGGTGGGCCATCAAAGCATTTTTGCAGGACATCACATGACATCAATGAAGGATTTATCAATGCAGATGGTGATGGAGAGAATGGCATGAGTGATCTTGATCGTGGACATTTGCATGCGAGGAGTATGTACAAGAGTACTCTATTGTCAAAATCTATTCTTGAAATTTGGGAGGCTCACTGTGAGAAGATTCGGAAGAAATTAAGGGAGCTAAAGAAACCTAGAGATGACAAGTTTCAGCTTCTTACAGAGGACCTCAATGGTAAGCCTATGGTTCGAGTTTGGTGTCATGAATGTGGAAGTACCTATGGATCAGGATCGGTTGAGGGCAAGAAATCGGCTTATGATTGCTTGTCCAATTTCATGAGAACTCATGTGCTAGATTGTCAAGGACATCAAAAAGGTACTTGGCCAATAGAGGATTGAATTTGGAAAATTTAATGACTTCTCATGGAAGCAGCACACGTGAGGGAAGAGATGATGTTGATGATGCAGTGAAAATTGTAGCCGCTATTGAGGAGATGAATGTTTTCAATAACACTCACAAAGGTATGCTTTTTCTCTTAGATTAAGTAAGATGACTTACTTTAAATGTATAACCTGTATCTTTCAAATGCACATTAGCTATAAAATATATGCTTTTGCCAATTCAGGAGCAAAGTCTGAGGTGGTGGAGGCAACTTTAAATGAGTATAAGGATAAAAATGCAGTAAGAGTAGTATGTAAGTACGATGGAAAATGGCTTCATTTGTGCCCTCGCGGATCAGATTTGGATACTATATTGACAGAGCATATCAAAGGCAAATCTCACATCACTTCTTGGAACAAGACATCAATCGAATCAAGCCCAGCATTAACAGGGACTCATGGGAGACCAAGGAAACACTTTGATAAAGATCCTCGACAACAATCCTTAGGCGGTTTCCTCGTTTCAACAAAACAACAACTCACACATGATAGCGGTGAGATGCAAGTACCTTATAGTCCTGTAGTAGCTGATCCATACTTGTCTTCTTCGTCAAATTTAAATTTGTTGTGTTGGGGGTTATGGAAAGCAACTATCCATGTAAAAGGTCAGGAAATTGATATAAAGTCTTACTTAAATGATCAAAAGATAGGACATGAATGGTTTTGTGAGCCGTATACAAGAGCTACTCTACATGATGGGACTATGGAATACAAGGTGGAGGGATGCTACAGACACACACTTTGTCATCGTATATCAAGAACAAAAATTCCATTTCAGGGTTTCTCATGTGATAATTGCAAGAAAATTACAACTTGCAATGATTTTTGTATGAGGTTATACAGATAGAGTATTGCCATTGAAAAGAGAGGAGCTAGAAGAACAGGTAAAGGCAGGCGATTAGATTATTTGACAATTGAAGAGTTAAAAAATGCTACTTTGGAGTCAAAGAAAAGCTTGAATGAAGACAAAAGAAAGTTGTGGTGGGCAAGATCACACATTGCGGTGCTATCAGTAAGGATCATGTCTTTCAAGGAAGCAAGTTTAGAATGTGTCAATAGAAAAGATGTTCGATGTTTCTATAACAACATAATAGAGGCTCATAGACAAGGTAAATTTGGAGGCAAATCAGCGCTATGGGATTTCTTCCAAGACATGGCAGAAAACACATTGAGATCCAAGAAAGGGAGAAGGTTTAGAGAGTCTACCAAAACAATCTATGAAGTTGTTAAGTTGTGGGGTGGACCAAGAATACATGATTTTCTAAGCGCAAATCTTGAAGGGCCATCTATGTCAACCACTAAAAGGCAAGGTCGAAAGGCAATTCAATTCATAGCTGGTGAGCATGAGTATATTCATACCAAGAAGAAATACGGAGTAATGTCTAAGGTGCCCATCATCATTGTGGAAGATGAGACAACAATCAAACGTCGCATAAGGTAACATTTGTATTTCTTTTCATTTAGCCTTAGTAGTCAAGTAACAAAGTGACTTGTCCTTGCATTAATATGCTATTCTGTGTAGGTGGAATCCAAAAGATGACACTCTTGTTGGATTTTGTGGGAGAAAAGAGGAGCAACATGTATGCTCTTCCAATGGTGCTATCATTGTTGGAGAAGGTTCACAAGGATATGAGAATATTGTAGATGCCTTTCAAAATCATGTGATAGGGCATTATGCAAGGCTGCACATATTTAATCCTCTTCACTCACGAATGTCTTCCACGATTGGCTCTAGTTGTGCATTGTACATGTAGTCGATTTAATAGTGATTTTGTCAGGAATCAGTGGGATCTTATAGAGAAAATGTGGAATGCTAAGTTGAAGGATATAGTTGGACCTATAATTGGGCATGCTTCAGATGGTGATAGTAGACGACGCCGATTGATGCTTGAGGATTATCTTGGCAAGAATGATAGGCTGTTTCACATTGATTGGTGTGGCTGGAAACTAAGAGGAAAGCCAATAGGAGGTAATGTATATGGTATACATGATCAGGATTTTGTGCATGGTGGAAAGAAACTTACAAGTCCGCTTGATAGTCCTACTCGACAACTAGCAATTCGCTGTGTTTGGATCACACTGAATCATGTTGCTATTGTTTACAACTCTTTTACTATTGATGAGCATAGGTTACGAGATGGAGATATTCAACGAAACGATCTCGGCAAAATTGGGGAGCAACTCAAAGACTTGCAAGTAGGCAGGTACAAAGTTGTTTGAGACGGTTACAAAAAAGAGAGAGAAGTATGCAGGGAACTGAAGCCTATTTGCAAATTGTTGTTGATTATATCGACATATTTCTATCACCAAATGTAGGCTTGAAGGAGCGTGTGATTCTTGCAGCAAAGGTGGGTTTTTTTTCAAGATTTGGAGATTGTGGATTTATCACTACCCAACCTACACCTTGAAGAAAAACTTCATCAGCAAAGAGGCCTATACAGATATTCAAATTTCTTGCCACTTTGTTGTACTCCTAATCAAGATGTTTCGGGACTTCTATCCTATCTCAAGTGCCCGTTGCATCTTATTGGATCTGATGCTGCTGAAATTTACTTCAGTAAAATTGGAGGCATGGTTGGGCAAGAAAGAGCATTTGATCTTGGAGATCTACTGCATGTCATTGGTAGCTTAAATAAAATTTCCATGCATGAATGTAACTCAGATGGGCTAACATTTTCTAGGGCTCATAAAAAGCAGGAACATATTTAGAAGGATTTGAACAAACAGGAAGGAATATGTGAAGCAAACCTAGGGAACTATGAGAGTGTATCTTCAGATGACAAGGTTATTGGTGCATTAAAGGAGGGATTACAGCAAGCACAAACGCTATGTGAATCATTAGGGTTGAAGCCTAGCAAGGTGGAAGACCTAAAATGGTGGTCTCAACCTTGGTTGGATACAGGATCCACATGGTCTAAGCTGGATGTTGAAATGGGAGAAGCCGACGAGTATGATGATTTTGCAGATCCTTGTGTTGAAGAGGATCCTCCTGAACAAGGTAGCGATGAAGATGATGAGGCCATTTCAGTGAGTGAGATACGACACGAAGTTGATGAGATTTTGAATGAAGAAAGCGTTGGACCAGATAAGAAGAACATATGCCCAATAGTAGAGATTGATGGAAAATTCATTTTCAAGTCAACCTTTGTGAGCCAACTCAATGGAAACTCAACGCTTTCAAAGGACAGGCTCACAAGAGTAAGGCAAGGCGTTTATTTCAACAATGAATCAAAAATATGTCCAGCAAGCAATGGAAACTTTTTTGGCATAGGATGTGATTGTGCTGTTTATTTCCATGATGATACAAAAGGGCAAGCAAATGAGCAACCAAAGAAAAGAAATGGCAAGGCAACAAGCTTGAAAAAAATGAATGCAACTCATAGTACATGGTATCTTGGAAGAGTTCAAAAGATGAGAAAGAAGATAGGACGTAGATATGTGGATTACAAGCGAGGTTTTGATCTAACAGATAGGCCTCAAGGTTTGGAAGTTCAGCTTGGTTGGTATCAGAAGGTGAAAGGAACCCGAATGTTTGCATATGATTTGACCGACTTGAATATGGTGGACATTGAGAGTGTTATTGCATTAGCACACTTGACTTATAATGTAACAACTGACAAGTACCAACTAGATGAGAATGACTACAAGATTTTCGTCAAATTTTTAAAAAGTGTTGAGTAGAGTATCATCTATTTTCATGTAAGTTGGTACCTTAAAGAAGTTTTTTATATTCATTTTCTCCCAAATTAGACTGACTCTAGATGTGTGATTCTTGACTGCAGACAAAAGTACCTCAAACGGAGCAAGCAAAAAGTACATGAAGTAGCTTTCATAAAGAAATTTTGTCATCTTTTGTAAGTTACATGTTTTTCTTGTCAACTCTATGGGTTGGAGTACATATTGTGTAGCTATTATGTTCTTCTTTTTCCTTATCATAAGCTCATGATATAATAATGTTTTGTTTTAGGCCTTTGCTCACTTTAAGGCGACATAGTCTATTCGGCAGTGACCTTCAAGAGTGTTAGCAGACCTAAGTGAAGTGGAAGAATGGTTTTGGTTAAATACAGCCTTTTTGGAAGTTACTTCTTTTGCTTGTCAATCTATGCACTGGAGTATGTATTGTGCAGCTATTTTGTGGTTCTTTTCCCTTATCACACGCCTTAGCTCACTTTAAGGGGACGAAGTCTATTTGACAGTAACCTTCGAGAGTGTTTGGAAGACCTAAGTGAAGTGGAAGAATGGTTTTTGTAAAGTACAGTCTTTTTGTATTAGAAAATATTGTCTATTTGCATCCAAAACAGTTCATAAATGCAGTTTATAAATCGTTGAAGCATGGTACAAGTTCTCATTTTTTGAGAAGTGAGTTTTGATGCTTTTTTTTTTTGTGTATCAAGTTGAGTAGTAGTTGTTAGATTGAAAATCTATCTTGTTGTAATGTGCAAGTTTTGATGTAGTTGGTTGAATGACACAAGTAGGTTTTCCATTCACTTGTGTGTCTCTCACATATGCGTGTGTGACATGCACAAAAACACTCTCACATATGCCTGCAAACATGTGTGTGCAGCTTGTGTGCATGCGTGTTTATACGAGCTCGTAGCTCACTTGGTACGGAATGGAAGTTTTGAGGCAGAGCTCTTGAACTCAAATCTTGGCTATGACTGTTGATACGCTGATGTGTTTCTTGTAAATATGATATCGCGTCTGATGTATTTGTATATGTATGCATGTTCTTGTATGAAGTTGTTATAGACAGATACAATTAGGGGGATTTTTTCCAAATGCAGTAATATTTTATTACATGTTGAAAATGCAAGCAAATTTGGACAATCATTAATGCAGTAATCTTAGCAATGGCAGCTGCTAGGTCTTGCTTTTGTGGTAATCCAACAGAGTAAAGAAGTTACTTGAGGAGCTCTAGTTCAAGATGTTGTCTCTTGGAGCTACAAGAATGCCCAACATGGCCAAGCTGACGGTTTTAAGGATTTGCAACAACAGATACAAGTTGATATTATGAATAGGGCAGTTGCTTGAGGAGCTCCTTGTTCAGGATGTGGTCTCTTTCGTCTGCACTAACTGCAAGAAATGATACAGTGCTTGGCAAAATCTTGGGCAAGTATGTATGCAATATGTGGTGGTTTGCAGTGCAAACTTGAGGAGCTTTTTATCCGAAATTTCATCTCTTTGCCTGCACTTATCACAGGATGTGGTGAAGGTGAGCAAGCCCTAAACTGTTACGAATGGATGCAAAGAGAGGGCCTAACTCTAAATGCAGTGACCTTTGTTTGCATTTTGTAAGCTTGTGGTGGCTGCATAAGAGCAGGCAACATGATGAGATTGCTAAACAGGGGTCTCTCTCCAAGGGGGCAGCAACATTCACTTGCATCGTGAAAACTCGTGGTAGTAGCATAGGAGCAGCTGACAAATGGAGGAAAAAAATCTTGATAAAAATGATAAACAAAGATTGCTGTGAAGTAGTATTATGCTTCGCATTACTCTTGGGGATATGTATGCCAATTGTGATGCTTTCGCAGAAGCGTGAGTGTTTGACAAGCTTCCTGGCCGGGCTCTTCAAGATGGGAGACCAATGAGAGTACTAGAGTACATCATGCTATTCTGAAAAGGGGCACTAGAGTACATCATGCTATTCTAAAAATGGGTTTTTCTCGAACAGTTTTCTGAAGCTTTAGTCACAATGTATGCAAAATGAAAAATCAAAAGAATTTTTTGACATGCATAAGAGTAGGGATGCACGGCACCATGGTCAAGTTGCTCTCATGAATATGTTTGCGTGCTCTTGTAAAAACACGATGAGAGGCCCTACACATGATGATATTTGTTAGTGGGATGATATTTGTTTTTGGAACAGTTCTCGGGCATGATTTGTAATCTTCTGGTCTGCACTGATTGCCAGGTATGCCCAAGAGGGGCAGGGGAAGGAATGTCTAAAATTATGAGCGGATGCGGCGTCTCTCCTTGTGCAATCATGCATTTTGAAGGCCTGTGACATCACAAAAGAAGCTAATGCAGTCCATGTGAAAACATCGCTACTCCTATGCATGTCAATTAGCTCGTTTGCCTTACCGCACTCACCGCATTTCGCATACATGGCCACGAAAGCATCTGTGCCATTTTCAAGCAACCCCCTTTGCACAAGATCATCGTGAATGTCTAAAATTATGAGCGGATGCGGCGTCTCTCCTTGTGCAATCATGCATCTTGAAGGCCTGTGACATCACAAAAGAAGCTAACGCAGTCCATGTGAAAACATCGCTGCTCCTATGCATGTCAATTAGCTTGTTTGCCTTACTGCACTCACCGCATTTCGCATACATGGCCACGAAAGCATCTGCGCCATTTTCAAGCAACCCCCTTTGCACAAGATCATCGTGAATGCTGGTGCCTCTAACCAAATCGTTGTTTTGGGTTCAAGCACTTGTTATACCTTTGAAACAGAATTGCAGTTGGCATACATGTCCTTGTCAGTGGCTCCCATCGTGGCACATTCTGTCAAGATGCAAGTGTAGGTGATTGCATCTGGAAGGATGCCCTCAAGCTGCACCTGTTCAAAGCAAGACAATATGAATTGCATCTATAAGAGCACTCCAGAATGATGAAAGGGTCAGTTAAAGTTCATGATTTATCATCCTATGTAGTCATTACAAGAAGACTTTCCATCCTCAAAACGTAGTCAGTTAAAGTTGATGCTTTATCATCATACGTAGTCATTACAAGAAGAATCTCCATCCTCAAAAGGATGGCAACTGGCATTCGTGACAACAATTGTCCGCATCTCTAATACATTTGCTTTGTGCATGCTTCGTAACCCCAACATAAAAACTCATAGATAACATTGCTTGAGTCAATCCACCAACTATGCCCTGGCTTCTTCCATGCTCTGTTCCTAATTCTCATGGCTTCAATGTACTATGCCTCCTCATCCATGCGAGCTGCTGCATAAATATTTGCCATGAGAACATAGGCTGGCTGCCCATTCAAAGGCCCATCTCCTCACATTGACATCTATCCATTTCCGGCAAGCACCCAAGAGGGCAAGCCAAATCATGGCATAATCCAAAGATGGCATCTCTTGGATCAGTCTTACTACCTTTTCTAGGTGCCTGCATGCCCAAAAAGGTCTATTGTGCAAGTGTAACACTCCAGTCTTGGATTCACACATATTTGGTGCTCATATTCACAAGAAGCGTCTTCAACTAGACCTTGGTAGCTGCACACATTAAGCACACAAACACATGTCACTACATCTGGAGGATGCCCTCACGTTGCAACTATTCAAATCGAATCAGAGCTTTCAAAATGAATTTGTTTCCCCTTGTCAGATGCTCCTATGGTGCCACAAGCTTTCAAAATGCTAGAATAGGTAACCGCATCCGGACATAAGCCCTCACCTTGTATGCGATTGCAAGTATTCAATGCTTGCTCACCTTCACCCTGTTGAGTGTACCCTGCAATTAGTGCATTCCAAGAGACATCATCCCGAGTAGGACGCTCCCCAAGCACTTCTTGTGCCATCTCAAGATCACCGCACTCGGCATACATATTCAACACAATCTAAATCCTTTAAGCCTCGCCCCTCTTGGGCATATCCTGCTATTAATACACTCCATATGATTACATCGCTGCTCTTATGCATGCTGAGTACCACTTTTGCCTTTCCAAGATCACTGCATGTTGCATACATGGTCACTAAAGCATCTGAGCACTTTTCAATGCTATTAATGCAGTCCATGTGATTACATCGCTGCTCTTATGCATGCCGATCAACGCTTATGTTGCATACATGGTCACTAAAGCATCTGAGCGCACTGCTATTAATGTAGTCCATGTGATTGCATCACTGCTCTTATGCATGCTGATTAACGCTTTTGCATTTCCCTGCTCGCCGCTGTTGCATACGTAATCACTAATTTGAGCACTTTTCAATGCTATTAATGTGGTCCATGTGATTACATCGCTGCTCTTATGTAATGTAATGTGACACCCAATGCAATTGGAGAGTACCCTTGTAATGACATTTTATGAGCAATATCTGCTAGCTTCCCATCAATACATTTTCTTTGTTCATGCTTTATACTCCAACTGAGAACCTCATGAATAACATTACTTGAGTCGATCCACCAACTACGCCCTAGCTTCTTTCATGCTCTATTCCTAATTCTCATGGCTTCAATGTTTTTTGCCTTCTCGTCCATGCTAGCTGCTACATAAATATTCGCCATGAGAACATAAGCTGGCCCACCACTTTTATCCAGCTTGACTGCCCATTCAAAGGCCCATTTCCCCACATTGACATCTACCCATCAATGCATAACATCCTTGAGCTTATCATGCAATCAGTGCACTCTAAGAGACGACATCTTAAGAAGGCTGCCCCCCCTGAAGCACCCAGTTGGCATACATGTCCACGAGAGCACCGACCAGCACAATATGGTCTGTAGCAATCCTTGCCTTCTTGCAATCTTGTCATGGATTTGTTTCTCCTTGTCAGCAGCTCCAATCATGGCACAAGCTTTCAAGATGTAGGTGTAGGATACTACATCTGGATGCCCTCACACTGCATCTTCTCAAAGCATTTCAGATCTTGCTTAGCTTCACCTTGTGCATATCGTGCAATCAGTGCATTCCAAGAGACAACATCCCGAGAAGGCAAGCCCTCAAGCACACATTGTGCATATCCTGTAATCAATGCATTCCAAGAGACAACATCCCGAGAAGGCAAGCCCTCAAGCACACATTGTGCTTTTGAAAAAGCACTGCACTTGTTATACGTGTCCATAAGAGCACTGCCCAGCACAATATTGTTCTTCAGCAACCCTACCTTGCAATCTCATTGTGGATTTGTTTCCCCTTGTCAGCAACTCTAGTTCTGGCACAAGCTTTCAAGATCTAAAGCATTTTGGCCTCACCCCTCCCGGGCATAGCCTGCTATTAACGCAATCCATGTGAAAACATTGCAGCAATCCCTGCCTCGTAATCTCATCATGGATTTGTTTCCCCTTGTCAGCGGCTCAGAAAGATGCCTTCACATTGCATCTATTGTTCAAAGCAGTACAAAGCTTGCTCAGCTTGACCTTCCTGTGCATATCGTGCAATCAGTGCATTTCAAGAGACAACATTTCAAGAAGGCAGCCCCTCAAGCACTTGGCCTGGCTTTGAAACAGCGCCGCACTTGGCATACATGTCCACAAGAGCACCCCCCAGCACAATATCATTCTGTAGCAACCCCTGCCTCTTATGCATGTCAAGTAACTCTTTTGCCTTACCAAGCTCGCCATATTTTGCATACATGGCTGAGCCGCTTTCAAGCAGAGAGCAAAGGAAGGACTCAGGAGGCCACAGCGCAGAGCGTGCACCGAATTCAAAATAAGAAACTTGGTGGTCCTCCTGTGCCACGCAGGTGCCACCTCATCGCGCTGCCCAGTTTCATCGACGGACGGCCCTGATTCACCTACGCTGGCAGCCCAAGCCCTGATCCCATGGAAAGGGCTTATCCGTGTGATATAGTGTGTGGTTGAGGGCCCCGCACCTAGCTAGGTCCCTTGCAGAAGCCCATGTGGCATGATGTAATAGTACACAGAGTGGTAGGATTTTGTATAAAACTTCCTGTACGGATTTTATACGGAGTATAAAAAGAGGACAATCAAGCTTTTGTACCATCAACCTGTATTAATGGAGATAATTTGAGCTGCAAGAGGTGTCGTCGACTGCCGGTTTCTGGGTAAGTCCTCTCTGCGGCATCAGTAGCCTCGTACCTTTAGGTGGCGAGTGATTGTCTCTACCCAAATAGAGTGCAAGGTCCATGATGCTGAGAGAAAGATGATTGCCTCGCAATGCCATATTCAAGTTCAGGCACATCAAAGCTGCATCATGTGCATAAGCAATGCCAAAACAGACGAGCAGAACTATCTTTAGAAAGTACAATTAAACCAGATCAAAAAGTGCTGCATAATATAATTGAGCCAATAGATGAGCATGACTAATTTGTTCATGATAAAACCAGATGAAAAAGCGTGCAATCTCACAGGCAGTCTTACAAATTCTTGTGCAAGGTCTTTTAGAGTATTGTGCACAACACCATGGAGAGCATTTCAAGTTTGCCACTTTGTTATCATCCTCACACCTCCTATTATTGGGAAACACACGAGTACACAACCTCACATTTACAAAAACACATTGTCACGCATGATCGCTAGCCTTTTGTGGGTGGCCTCTCTAACTTGGAACACTAACGAAAATCAACATGAAATTTTTCATCCAAACGCTTTTTGCCATAAAGAAAGTCCATGTCCAAGCATCCCCCTTGTTCAATGTAGATGGCTCAGGATAGGAGCAGAGTGATAGTGCATAAACACCATTAAGCCTCTAACCAAGCAAACTGATTCTAGAATTTTCCAGATCAGTTTGGTCAATTTTTGACCATTTTTGGGTCAGTTCAGCTTACTTTTTGGATCTAGTTTTGAAATAGGAGAGAGGAGAGATGAAAATAACTCATTTTATTGATTAAAAATTGGGGGTAATGATGAGAAAAAGGTGCCTACTTCATGAGGGGAGATCCCCACACTGAGGTGTCAAAATTTAATTTTTTAATTGTTTTCTTTGGTCCTTAATCCACTCTTCATCTTATGTGAGCATTTACTCATTTTTGGGGGGTTTTTCTTTTATTCTTCAATTTATCTCCTCCCTACATTTGGATTAATCTTATTTGTCCATAGGGACCTTAATTGGACCATAATTCAAAATGTTTTGAAAATCTAGATCCTTAGGCTAAGGTCCTTTATACCTATTTTCAAAAAGTAAGCTGAACTGACCCAAAAATGATCAAAAATTGACCAAACTGATCTGGAAAATTCTAGAATGAGTTTGCTTGGTTAGAGGCTCACTTTTTCCTATAAATAGAAGCCTCCCCCTTTGTAAAAGCTTAATGGTGTTTATGCACTGTTACTCTGCTCCTGTCCTGAGCCATCTACATTGAATTTTTTAATAATTCAATTGTTTTTGGCCTAATCCTCTCCAAAGTGAATCGGTGGCCACTCTTGTTTCAAATAAGAGTAGAACCCTCAATCCCTCAAGCCAAAGGAGAGCTTACAAGCTCCATGTAAGCTAATTTTCTTACTTGTTTATGAATTTTTATGAAAAATCTATGGTTTTCTTGATTTTTATGTTTTGAAATTGATTGAATTAAATTCAATGCTATGCCTTTGATGAAAAGGCCACCCCCTTCTCCTCTTTACATTCCAGCCTTAGTTAATCCTAGAAAGATTAACTAAGAGATTAATTAAACTCTTCTTATTGTTTACTCTCTTGAATTTAGAAAATTGTAGTTCTATAATTCTAAATTGGATTAATTAAGTTAAGTGTAGATAGATAAAAATGAGAAATGGTCAGCCATACAAAGGAGGTTATGGCAAAATTTTCTAGAATTTTGTGAAAAAGAAAGTTTGTTTTTATGTTATTCCAAAAGAGTATTTCCCACCTTTTTTGCATCTAAAAGAAATATTCTAATTACTCCATGTATATATTCACCTATGAATATGCATGGATATCACTGATATTAATTATTAAAATTGATTTCTATGTATAGAAAGATGCATAACGAAATTTTTATTATTATAAAAGTGTTATTCTTATTAAAATTGATTTCTATGCATAGAAAGATACCTAAAGGAATGTTTTTATTACAAAAGTGTTATTCTTATTAAAATTGATTTCTATGCATAGAAAGATGCATAAAGGAATTTTTTATTACAAAAGTGTTATTGTTATTAAATTTGATTTCTATGCATAGAAAGATGCATAAAGGAAATTTTTTTATTATAAAAATGTTATTCTTATTAAATTTGATTTTTATGCATAGAAAGATGCATAAAGGAATTTTTTTAATTGCAAAAGTGTTATTCTTATTAAAATTGATTTTTATGCATAGAAAGATGCATAAAGGAATTTTTTTTAAATTACAAAAGTGTTATTCTTATTAAAATTGATTTTTATGCATAGAAAGATGCATAAAGGAATTTTTTTATTATAAAAAAGTGTTATTCTTATAAAAATTAATTTTTTATGCATAAATAGATGCATAAAGAATTTTTTTTTTATTTTAAAAGTGTTATTCCTATTAAATTTAATTTTATGCATAAATAGATGCATAAAAGGATTTTTTTAAAATAAAAGTGTTATTCCCATTGAAGTTGATTTTTATGCATAAATAGATGCATAAAGAATTTTTATATCAAAATTAGAATTCTCTTAAATTCTATGTTTAGATTCTATGAGTATTTGATAAATGAATAATTAAATACTCTAAGAGAGAAATTTCTATCATTTTATATTCATACGGATTGTGAAAAGAAAATTCAAGAAATCTATCCAGATCAAAATATTCAGATAAATGTTTAATTTATTCCTCATTGGAATTCGTAACTAATTTTAGAAATCAATTAAGTGAATATTCAAAGAAAGAAATTCAATAAAATAGTAACTGAATTATCAAACCTTTTCGAGAAAGATAGTTCAGGAAAAATCTTATCCGACTCGAACCTTGAATCAGACTATGACCAAGACCAAGGTCTTTTGTCAGTTTCGAGGAAAGAAGGTGTGACCAGTTTTGAAAAATACACTCAAAACTCCCACCAAATCTGAAACTAAGTTTGAGACCCTTCGAATCGATCCATGGATCAAGGTTATAGAATTCAAGGAATTCTGGTATGAAATTTAGAATTACGATCTTGAAAGTTTGGGGATACTGATTCAAGAACTACTCCTTGTATTCAAAAGAAAATCAAACTGAAAACTTGCATAGAAACCTTGTTTTCTTAAAGGACTGTCTTACGCCAGAATGTTGGAGGGAGCATTTGGTATATGTTTTTCTAAGGGAAGTTTGGTTGCAAAATAGCTAGCGAGGAGTGTTCAAAGGACGGCTCACGCGGCAAAGCCTGGTCTTGACCAGCCTCGGTATGGTTGAAAAATGGTGCGCTTTCGGTACGATGGGCAAGGGCTGATGAAGCGGTCCCTAAGTGAAGTGCCACGGCACCTAAGGAGGATCCTGGAGGGTTTTGACCAGGAGGTGCACGGGCTCGCGGTGCCTAGGACACCCATGCGTATGTCGTGGAAGATATGTATGATGGACAAAATGATTATTGTAATCTGATACTGGATCTCATTTGCTGACCAGTTGGTCCCAAAACGGAGAGTCCAGAGTGATACTATTTTTTGAGAAACAAGGGTCTGGATGGAATTTTTGAGTTATGACATCTGTAACCAATAACTGTTTGTCCATGGATTATTTTATAGGTTAAAATTTTAAAGAGGAGTGTGTGTGTATCTATATTCGAAAGCAAAGTTAAGAAAGGTATTCAATTATGGGTGAGTGAGTAATTGTCTCGTTCTATCGATTCCAGTGGTTGGGTGGTGGCTAACCCATTGGCCGACCCATGGGCCGGATGGGGTAGGCTAGAATCAGTGGAGTTTTAATAATTAAGTTGAAATAATAGGAATACGCTTAGAATTGGAGTAGATAAATAAAAACTTGAAGAATTTCCTCAAATGATTAGATCAACGGCTGTGCCTGATTTTGGTTAGGAAAAAAGCGTTGATTTCTTCAAATTTAAGTCAGTGATAGTTTTCCTTCTATCAGGTTTAATCAAGTGAAGGATAGTTTAGTGTCTTGACCCCGTTAGAAAATTCGTTCAAGAAATCTAAAAGGTGGAATCGTCCCCATTTTTTGGCCAAGGGAAATTTTCCCGGTTTCGGTTTAGAAATGACCACCAGATTAGTCTCGTGTCCAGACATTCGAGGGTGACACCCCGAGTGGGAAACCCTGCCCCGCGTAAGAGGAAGCTACTTCCGTTTGCTAGCAACTGGGAATCCGGTGCGCGGAGGGGGCAGAGGGGTCTCACAAGGGATAATCTGACACCCTTAATCTAGAAGCCATTGAGGTGTCTCTTGAAGAAGAGTTCTAATACCTATTTTAGTGTGATTAATAAGGGACCCTAAACCCAAGCAAAATGTTTCGAGATAGTCCCTAAATGACCAAATGTATTGGGGGTCATTATGGATCATACTGTTAGTGTCATCTACAAAGTTTTGGCAATGCAATTGCTTTTGGTCACTTGGAAGACTAATCCCTCTTGGTTTTTGAGCCTGTAATGCTTTCTCAACCAATCATCCAAGATCATCAGCTACAATAGAAAACAATAAAGGGGAGGCAACCTTGCCTAATAGATCTTTGTAGTGTAAAGGGGAGAGATAAATGTCCAGCACTAGCATTTTTGAATAGGGTGTGAATTACCTTTATAAATCGTAGGCCTACACCCATGTCCTAGAGAGATTGCAAGATGAAGTCCAATTCCAATCTATCATATGCTTTATCAAAGTCAATTTTGAAGAAGATGAAGTCCTAGTTAGAACTCTGAGCATATTATATTCCTTCCCAAAGATAAATAATGGCATCCAGGTGTAAGGCTAGGGCTTTTGCAAATATTTTATATGTAGTCACGATGGCATTATAATTGGCATCCAGTTGATTTTCTCTTTAGGACCCCTTTTGTAGATTAACTTAATCAGGCCCTCATTAATGTGGTGGGGGAGGGCTTCAAAAAGGAAAGGAATTCTTTCTAGACCGAAGTTAGATGACATTACAATTGGCCTCTAGTTGATTTTCTCTTTAGGACCCCTTTTGTAGATTACCTTAATCATGCCCTCATTAATGTGGTGGGGGAGGCTTCAAAGGAAAGGAATTCTTTCTAGACCGGAGTTAGATGGGGGATCATGATTTTCTTTAAGCATTAGAAAAATTCACTAGGTAGGCCATCTAGTCCAGGGCTCTTGCAATTCTTTATAGAATCAATAGCTAGCCCTGATTCCTCTTCAATCAAAATCTTCATGGAATCAATAGCCAACCCTGATTCCTCATTAGTCAAAATCTTCATGGAATCAATAGCCAACCCTGATTCCTCATTAGTCAAATCCTTTTCAAGTATAGCAGCCAAAGACGGGGAAACTATTTTGTTCCTACACCTAGCTATTTTTGCACAAGCTTCCTGTTTTGCTATGGATCTAAGAGCTGGGGAGCTGAAAATGTTCTCATAATGAGAGTGAATTATAGCCAAGTTTTCCTCAGTTGATGTGGCTAGGCTCTCCTTGTTTGGTTTGTCCCCCTTCCTTGCTCATGGTTCTCTCAAGAAGAGTTGGGCTTGAGGATTTTCAATTTCCTCCTCTCTTCTCAAGTTAGCCTTTGTAGCTAGGTATAGGGGTTGGTAGTACATTTTCCCTTCATTGATCTCTTTCTCGAGAAATTCCAGTTTGGTGAGCTTTGCTTTCTTCCTGCAGGTTCTGTAGATATCCCTTTAGACTTTCACATGTCTAAGAATTTGTTGGGTTTGTTTGATTCACTACAACACGTCAGGACCATAGCAGTATTTATTTTGTCAGGATGTTGGGGATTTCACTCGCAGTGCCCTGGCGAAATAGCACTGTCTAGCAATGAAATTTCACTGCTAAGCAATGCTTATAGCAGTGCTATTTCACTGTCCACAGCAATGCCTATACCAACAAAATTTTACTGCTATATTGTAATTTCGTTGCTATTCAGCGAAAATAGTAGCAAAATTGCACTGCTATTTTCGCTGCATAAAATTCCAGAGAGTTGTTGGATGAATTTAGGTTATACATGTCACATACACATAGAAAATGATTATAGTTTTAAAAAAACATCCATCAAAACCCTTGGAGCCATGTTTTGAGCAAAAAAAAGATAGTTGAGAAGGGAAACAATGTCAAGATCATGAATCTATTCCATCTTATAATAAATCCATATGTGTTGCTTCATGAATGTCTATATCTAATGGAAGCTCAATGAAAAGATGGGGTTCCATATCAATATCACTATCATGATCCAATGAAGTATTGTCATGATTGATAGGTGACATCATCTTCTTTGGATTGATGTTCCTCATGCTCTTGATCGGCTCCCTCTAAAATGTTTTCTTCATCGTCTTCTTCCAATGAGCTGATTCGAGGGAGTACTAACAACTCATCCAGAGATTCAACCTCCACATCTTGATCTCTAGAGAAAGATATGTTTTGAACGAGGGGAAACTTGTATAATATACCACCACTTTGGATCAGTTTGGTTTGGCATGAAACACAACCTAATATCACAAAGCAAAGGGGTTACACTTTTATTATACTACATCAAGATTTAATTTAGGATTGGTTGGGTTACTAACGTGTTGATAGTATTGAGGTAGTACAAAAGTATCTTTCTCATCATTCCAAAACTTGGTGGAATCAATTTGAAAGAACCCATTTGAATGTTTCTTCACGGTTACTTAAGCACCTTTATATATCAACCATTTGACATGAAAGATGAATAGACTAAATAAACTAAATCCAACCTCAAGAATATCTTTAATAGTTCCATAATACTCAAGATTGCCCTCTATCAACTAGCTTGAGTTTCTTGCTCAAATGTTTTCATCACACCACAATCAAATGTGTTTCTTTTAGAATCCACATGCTTCGTGTGAAAGTGCCTTCCCTCTAACCATATTACATTATATAGTTTGTACTAACATTTAAAAAAAGCATAACATTATTATAGTGCATTAAAAAAGGTATATATATGAGACAAAGATGAAGAATGTACTTACTTGAGGGTCACATTCTCTTGCATACTCATGCTCTTCTCTTGTGATCATCTTTCCATTTTGCGATGCCATCAATATTGCCATATGAAGCCATTCTATATTGATCACATTTGGTAGAGATTCCAAGCTGGGCGGGAATGGCAAGCAATCTATTTGCTCTTCTGAAAGCTCTTCTCTCATCCTTTCGTCTATTGATTGCATCCTTGTATCTCCCAATCCACTTCTCCATGATGGGACCATTTAGAATGTAGAATGTATTCACCTTGTGGCATAATGCTTCATCTAGTCTTTGTTGCCTTCCTTTTTCTTGAGGCACATTAGTGATTAGTCGATCATTCTCTTCATTGCTCCACAATCATGGCATGGAAGGATTTATGCGAGATTGATGTTTTGAGATATACACAAGAGGCTCTTGCATTAGCCATCCCTCTTCCATGCTTGCTTTTGGCCTTGCTCTTTGTCTCATAAAGTCCTTTAAGGTTTTCATGAAACTTTCAAGGAAAAACATCCATCAAACATGAACAACACCACACAATGCCACTTCATCAACCAAATGCACCACAAGATGCAATTGGCTGGTGAAAATTGTTCTAGGAAAGTTGTCCCCCCCTTCGATCATACACACTGCCTCAATAGCATTAAGATGAGCCATCTCAATGGATGTAGAATCTATCTCCTTTAATGATATGTACCTACATACCTAGCAATCATGTATACTATTTACCAATACATAACTTGTTAGTGCATGAGAATACCAAATATGTAATATAACTTAGCTAATTGAATAGAAGATTCATACCTCACCAAGCTTTCCATTTTGTAAATAGCCTCTCTCACCTTATTGTCTCCACAACCAGCTCTATAGAAATTGGAAGAATAAACTATGCATAGAAAAAAATGGAAGTTAGTATATGAGCCTACAAATTATGTACCATAAAGAGAAAATGAATAAGCGAATATTTATATACCTATAATATCTTGTGCCAATCATGTGTCTTGAGGCCATATAATTGTACCTCTTTTTTGGGTCCTTGTGAAGGCACCCTTCAATGCATTACTCCCGTTGGTGTACGAAAAGAGGCAATCACACTTTTCACCTTATTGTGCTCCTTCTTGGTTAACACCCATAGTGCCTTTGAAAGGACCATGTTACCACTCTCACTTTCAATTGGTCATGCACTTTGAAGGCGTCCAATGTTTTGTAAGTCATCTCTTGCACCCTTTGTATCTCTTTTACCAATTAAATGGTCCCAAATATTTTTTTCCACATTCTTGAAGATATGAATGAGATCTAAGAGATGATTGATCTTCATGTCACACCAATATGGAAGTAGAAAGAAGATTGAGTGTTTAGACATCCATCAGGTGGTGGATTGGGGGTGCTTCTCCATGCCTCAAACCAATCTCTACCTCTCATGAGACAAGTGGTGAGACCTTATGTGGCACATACTGAGCACATAATTGGGATGTGGAGGAGGGATAAATCGATGATGTTTGTCATACAACACCTTCTTAAGTGTAGAGGGTCTTTCCGAAACAAGTGATGGTCCACAAATCAGACGTGCATGATGTTCGGAGGTTGCTAAACCTATTTTAAAATTGAGATGATTGAGAGGTAGAGATATAAACTTAAAGTCTAAAGATTAAAGCTTAAAGTTATCCAGTTCAAGTAGGTACCTGAATACTCCAAGAACTCGGGATAGTCATGCATCGTCTAAAGAAAAACTCCTTTCACCTTTGCCTCATGCCTATCTATTGGTCTTGAAACGTCATGTACTTTGATATGTTGCCATAGTGTCTCGATCTCCTCAATCAAAGGCTCGAGTACACATCCATGTTTGCCACCTTATCTGGTACAAGGAAAGCAAGCATGATATGACCTTTCTTGATTGCCACCTATGGAGGGAGGTTGTAATTCACCAATACAACACGCCAAGTAGACCATGATGTGGACTTGAAGCCAAATCGGTTAACACCATCCATGCCCAAGCCAAGACGTAATTGACAGGACTCATCTTTAAACTCTGGCCATTGATGCTCCACATGTTGCCATGCCAGTGAATAAGTTACGATCCTCATGATGCAATTGGTTGAGCGATGAGTAGCATGTCATGTCATGAGTTCTGCAATCCCCTTACATTTAAACATGTGTTGGATGCAAGGAATGATAGGGAAGTGTCTCAAAACCTTCCGAGGAACTTTATCTCCTTGCAAATCATGGCTCTCCCCACATTGTAGACATTGTGTTGCATCTTTATTAACCCCTCTAAATAGCATGTAATCATTGGGACATGCGTGTATTTTTGTGTAATCCATACCTAGCATAGAGAGCATTTTACGCCACCCATCTCATGAGTTTGGTAATAGACTTTGAGGGGGAAGAATCTTCTTGAGAAGCCTACAACATAACATAAGAAATCATATGTCAAAATATTAGCAAGGAGAGTATATAGAACATGAGACATTTTCTATTTGAGAGAATAGAATGAGGTGGTCTAATTGAAGAAGACTGGTGACACTTGCATCACTCCATCCATAAGTTGTTTACAAGTTTAATAGCTCCAAGTTTTCTTTCAGTGTGGAGTACAAACATCCCTCATACAAAGGGGTGCTTGCCTCTCTAAGCAAGGTTTCCTCCTCTTGTGACATTGGAGCTTGCTCACTATCATCTATGACCTCCCGTCCAAAGAAGTTATTCACCATGTTGTCCATGATGAGATTCTCTTCCTCCTCATGTAGCAATGGTGGAGGCACCTCATTCATTGGTTGGGGAAGATGAGTCTCATCCATGCTCTCCATATGAAGCCTTACCACCTTTCGCACTCTACCCCGATGCCACCAAATGGTGTGGCATGTTACCTAGCACTCTCCTATGGTTCTCCTCCATGTCATCATCTACACTTGGTTGTGTCAATGCCTCATGAAGACCATACGTCCGGACATGCTCATTTGTTATACGACGTTGTATTTATTGGCCCTTGCATCGATCACACACAGAACAAATTTTTCTCTCAACCATGCCTTGAAACCAACTTCCGGCCCTTGATGAGAGCATTTTTAGACATCTTCAACCTGGCCAAAACTGGTTTAGGGTTTATACAAAACACAAAACACCATCTAGAATGATTGGTAGAAAATTTTCCAAGACTTCGTTGCTACACAACAGCGAAAACCTACTACCCATCAACAAAATTTTGTTGCCCAGCAAAATTAGCAGGCGAATTTCACTGTTGAACAGCAACCTAAAAACTAGGACTCCTACCTAAATCACCTGCTGAATAGGAGTCAAGCTAGCTGAAAGGCTGCACATGTAGAAGCTATGCCAGCAACCCATCTATTCCTCCCACCACACCTTTTCTTTCAAGTCTTCCATCAATCATCTTTTTCTCTCCAAGGTAATTGCTTTCTCCCAAGATTTCATGAAAAGCTTCACTTCTTTCCCTTATTCCAAGCTTTTATGATGGAAAGCTTCTACATAGCCCTATGTGAGCTTTTCTTTCCCTTCCCCTCTCTTTCCTTCCCCTTTCTCCCTTCCCCTCTCTTTCCTCTCGTTGCCCTAACCATAGCCCTATGCATAGAGCTCTAATAGAGAGGTTTGATGGGACCTCTCCATCAAAGCTATTTACTAAGCATTCTATGCATAGAGCTAGGGTTTAGGCTTAACATAGACTAATTTATTTCAATCACTTATGCATTAGGAGTAGGGTTTAGGGTACTTACCTCTTTTTCCTCTTGTTCTCCTTGCTTGCTAATGTGTTAATGAGAACTAACTTTCTTATTTATTATGTTTCTTTTTTGTAGGTTTATTCAAGTGAACAAGGGTTTAGGCCAATCCTCTCATACGGGTTTTCATTAAAGAGGTAAGCCCTCTTTTCTCATTCTTTATTTATGCTTCTCTTTGTGTTTTTGCACCCTTGGGTGCCGGGGATTAGGGTTAGGCCAATAGGCTTATATGCATAAGACTTATTCATATGCTTATGCAATAGGTTTATGCATAGGCTTATGCAATAGGCTTTGCATAAGCCTTATGCAATAGGTTTGCATAAGCCTTATGCAATAGGTTTATGCATAGGGCCTTATGCAATAGGTTTATGCATAGGCTTATGCACAAGCCTTATGCAATAGGTTTATGCATAGGGCCTTATGCAATAGGTTTATGCATAGGCTTATGCACAAGCCTTATGCAATAGGCTTATGCATAAGCCTTATGCAATAGGCTATGCATATGCCTTATGCATAAGACCTTATGCAATAGGCTATGTGTAAGCCTTATGCAATAGGTTTATGTGTAAGCCTTATGCAATAGGCTATGTGTAAGCCTTGTGCAATAGGTTTATGCATAGGCTCATGTATGTGTAAGCCTTATGCAATAGGTTTATGCACAGGCTCATGCATAAGCCTTATGCAATAGGCTTATGCATAGGCCTTATGAAATAGGCTATGCATAAGCCCTTATGCAATAGGCTTATGCATAAGCGTTATGCAATAGCCTATGCATAAGCCCTTATGCAATAGGTTTTTGCATAGGCTTCTGCATAAGCCTTATGCAATACCCTATGCATAAGTCCTTATATGCAATAGGTTTATGCATAGGCTATGCATAAGCCCTTATGCAATAGCTTTATGCATAATCTTGGGCTATTTATTTTAGGCCATCTAGAATGTTGTTTATGTCAGGAGTGGTTATCCGCACAAGTAGGTGGTTATAGTGGAGGGGGAGCTCTTGGTCTTCTCACTATCCTTCTCTTATAAAAGAGAAGTTACCTTTGGCTTTAATAATGGGGAGCATGTGAAAAGTCCTCAAAAGCTATTATCCAAAAGGGACAATGTCCACCCTGCTTGTTTAAGCAGTATTGTAAGAGGTCTCAACAATGTTCTAATATCACATATTGCCTTTTTTGTCTGAGCTTGTGTTGTTCTTTTCTCTTGGTTGGCTTGACATTGTCGAGGTAAGCTCTATTATTCATTTAACCTCATGTTTATTGCACCTTAGGGTTATGGGTTTAGGGTTTAGACTTATATGCATAGAGATATGGGGCATTATTGTAGGCCATCTAGAATGTTGTTTATGTCAATTAAGGAGCGGTTATCTGCGAGTAGGTGGTTATAGTGGAGGGGGAGCCCTCAATCTTCTCACTATCCTTCTCTTGTAAAAGAGAAGTTTCCTTTGGCTTTAATAATGGGGAGTGTGTGGAAAGTCCTCTGAAGCTATCATCCGAAAAGGGCACTGTCTATCCTGCTTGTCTAAGCAATATTGTAGGAGGTCTCAACAATGTTCCAATATCACATGTTGCCTTTTTTGTCTAAGCTTTAAGCATGGCTTTTGTTAGAGAAATCTTGTGTTGTTGCCTCTTTTGTTTTGCAACTCTTGCACTAATCCTCTCTTTTAGCTTCACATAAGAGCAGTAAGCTCTCTTCTTCTTTTGATTGCTTATAGCATTTTTTTTCCTTTGTTGCATCCTTAGGTGCTAGGTTTAGGTTTAGCTTAGGTTTACCTCTATGCATAGGCTAAAGCAAGCTCTATGCATAAAGCCTCTATCCGTAGGCTCTATGCATAAGGCTCTATGCGTATACTTTATGCGTAAGGCTCTATGTGTAAGGCTATATGTATAAGACTCTATGCGTATGCTATATGTATAAGACTTTATGCGTAAGGCTATATGTATAAGACTCTATGCTTTATATATTTTTTTCTTTAACTAATTGTATTTTTTTTTTTGGTAGAGGGAGATTGTTGGGCGTGACCCAACAAAGGAGGAGTACGACTATGGATATAGAGCCCCTTCTCTGCAATTATGGGTGTGGATGCATACGTAAGGCGTACACTTGGATGCGTCCATTTTGGGGACTCAAGAAGATTAGGTAAGTGAGCCTAAACCCTTCTCTTATCTACATCTAATTGTATTTTATTGCCCTTTCTTATCTTGCGCTTGATTGTATGTATGTAGGAAAAAAGGGAAGAGAAGGATCTTGATTACGACATGAAGCGGTGGAAAGGAAGTGAAGAGGACGGCAAAGACGATGATGATGATCACTCGGAATTCGATGAGGATTCCAGTTAGCCACCTCCTCATTGATAAATTTTTGTATATATGGAAAAAGGCCCGACACTTTGTGAAATAAAATAAATTTTAGGCTTCGAGACGAGGTATATGCCACGTTGGTGTGGATTTACTAGGACAGGTGGATAGTTTAGATTTAATAGATATATTCTTAGTGGATGATGAGGAAATAAATGATGTTTTTGAGTAGAGTTTTAGGTTAGGACTTTTAGAGAATGAGATGTTGAGATGAATTAGGTATCATGAGAGTTTAGGTGGTTTGTTTTCTTTTAGTTGTTTTTAAAAAAAGTAAAAAATCATTTTAAAAACCCAATAAAATAGTTTAGGACTACATTTTTTGGTGTAGTTGTGGTGCTATGAAACAGGTTTCAAGTTGGGAGTGTGAAGAATGTCGTGGTAAAAAGAGGAACTATAGATGCAGACAAAGAAAAAGTGTAGATAAAGAAGTGAAGTTTTGCAACAATGTGCAATGTTAGTGTATCCAAAACTTATCTTAACTATTGTTAGCTTTGAAATAATGTGTTATTTTTAAATTTTATTAATATGATTGGTTAATAAAAATGTGTGAGCAAGAAGTAAACGTGGAAAGGAAAGTCATAACTAGTGTATATTCTATGAGGGTTTGCTAGTTAGATGACTATTAAAGCTAGACCTTTCTTAGAGGCTGATTTACTATACTTAGACTCACTTTGAGGTATGTCAAGGAAATATATTGAGATACTCTGGCTATCTTTCTGATGAATAGTTCATAGCTTGTGTTCTAATGTCAAAACTAGGTTTTGAAGTAAACACTAGGTTAGCAATATGTCTTTTTTTAATGAGAAAAAAGATAGACGACACAAAAAGAAAAAAAAAAGAAAAACAAAAATGAAAATAAGCACTCTAGGAAGATAACCATCACCATGAGGATACTTCCAAGGTAGGTTTTGGGGAGTTCTCTCTAGAATCAATGCCTTGGTTCTCATGGGATGGACCTTATGAGAGGTGAAAATAAAGAAAACTCATAAGAAGATAAATATCACCATGCAAGATCTTGGTAGCTTCCTTTTCTTTTGTAATGGTTCTTTGGGCCGATACCTTAGTTTCCAAGGGGTAGGACCTTGCATGGAAAAAAAATTTTGTGAGAAAGGTGTGAAGAAGTTTGTTAAAAGAAGTGGAGATTTAGTTCTTAAAAAAAAAAGAGAAAAGTGATTATTATTCTTAGTTGTGGGACTAAATTATAAGCTTTAGGACTAGTTTACTTAGAGGGGGGTTGTGCTAGAGACTAAGGTCATAACCATAGACATATTCTTGAGTAGTGTTTAAGTACAGAGTGGATTAATATTAGTTTTTAAGTTGGATTAGCTTTAGTATTCATCTTTTTAGCATGCTTGTATAAAAATGTGGATTAGTTATAGCTATCGAGGGAGCGACTGATTATAATGCATGTGTGGGAGTATTTTCTTTTCATATGAGAATGTTAATTTCTTTGGGATAGTTTGTTGGTGGGAGTTGTGTGTTTCAGATTTTATGAAGATGCAAATGAGTAGATGGTTCAAGATTATGCTCACCAGGATGCTTCACAAATTAGTGTGGGGGGATGATGACCCATAATTTTGTAGCAGAAAAAGCTAGAAAATTGGGCATGAAGCATGGTTTTCTTATTTGTTTCGGACACAATAATTAATTTTATCAAGGCACTTTGCTTTTGGGAAGCCCATTTGAAAGAAAGAGTAGATTTGGGGTTGAATAGCATGTGTATAAGGTTAAAAACCTCATGTAAGCGTGGAAAAACATTTTTACATTTGACATCTCTCCTCTCCTCGTTTGATGCAATCTAATGCATGGAATAGCTTAACAATCATAAAAAACATCATTTCTTGCCATTTCCAAGTAGATTCGGGCTGATTTGAAGCAAAATCATGAGAAGTAGAAAGTGGAAAGGTCAGGCTAGTTGGGAGTAATTAGACTTGGTTTAAGGAGAAAGAGGCTAATTGGGAGTAAATTCGAGGCTAGAAGAGAAAGAACAAGAGGAGTGGAGCAAAAATGAAGCCCAAATGTCAAGAATTGGTATGTAGGTTGGTGAAATTATGAAAAATAATTAAAAAAATCAATTTTTGACATATTTTTAAAGCAAAAATGGCTCAAAAATTATTATCTATAGTTGGAATGCCTAGAAATGAGATGTTATATTTAAAAAATCTAAAATTTATAAAAATTTGGATATTTTTTAGAGTTTGTTTTCTAGTTAAAAAATAAAAAATATATTCTTAGCTTTAAAAATGATATTTTTAGAGGTAAAATAATTAGAAAATAAATGAGATAATTCATCAAAAATTAAGAGAAGAAAATTTAAGTTTTGGATTTGTTGTGAAAAATATATTAAGTCAAAATAATGAAGAAAAGTGTAGAAAATAAATATTTAATGAGAAATATATACTTAAAGAGCATGTCTAAGGATTTTTTAGAGGGATTTCCATGAGGTTCAGACAAAAAAGTTGAACTGAGCAAAGAATGAGATGTTGAAAAGTATTTTAATAAAATATCATATTGAGAAAATATTATTAATAAATTATAGTTTCTTTGTTCATTGAAAAATAGATATTAAAAAATAAAAAATAAATAAATATTTTACCATTTTTAAAAATCAATAAAAATAAAAAATAACTATTAAAGTTATTGAAGAAAATAGTCCAAGTATTTTCCATCTCTAATAGGACTAAACTCACACACGTAGCGATATGTCAAACCATGTGATATTGGAGTAATATGATGATATGTTATCCACTCATCTACATAAACAACATCGTGAAGATTAATATCCAAATAGTTATTCAGTTGGATTTGGAATATAGTTTTAAAATAATTTACACTTTCAAAGTTACATAGTTTCTCTAAATGTGACTTTTGTTCATAAATAAAGTTGAAACGTGCTGCAACAAAATTCTTCAAGAGAGGGAAGAACTATTACTACAACGACATAAATACATGTTGAAGCAAGTGTCATGAAGAATTCTTTATTATGTATGGAGGCTCGCCTCCCAACCGATCCAAAGTAGAATCTATGTATCATTCATGATGAGATGGACTAACTTAAAACTTGCATCCTAAGAGTTCGTAATATAGCAAAGTTTTTGGTCGCATGGTACAAGTCTTAGTGTCTAGGGCTTTACTGGTGTATTGGACACATATTGCACATGGGCAAAGAGAATATGGACATTTTACCATTTTGGATGGTGTATCGGATTTTACCATCGGCTCTATTATAATGGGAAAATGAAATCTGCCAAGACTAGGAGATCTTTTGCATTCTTCATCTTGAGGTAACATTTTCAAGGTATATTTTATCCAAGGATACACTAGATTATCATATTTACTGTACTTTTATCTAAGGATACACTAGATTATTATAATAAGGTCAAGGAGATTAGGAAGAAAGATATAAAGCAAACTCCATAGTGTTGGAGGTGCAAACAAAAATGCAAAATTTGCATGTCTTCCACGTGTGCTACTATTGCAAGTGGATAATTATGGGCCATGTGATAAGAATAGGTATCTTTACATGCCTATCTCTTTTAGTTATACGTGGTGTTTTTTTCAGATGGTTTAACTTGGCTTTCTAATGGTTGGCCATACCCATGTGGATATTGATGCAATGTTTAGCAAATTCTTAGAGAATTACAAAACACAAAATAAAGTCTAAAATTTGTTGCATTTGTTTTAAGAGTTTAATCTCTATGAATCAATAAAACCAATGTCATTCTTGATTGAGAAAGTGCCAAACTCCAAGATTTTTGTGAAAGAATTCTTATGCGATATGCAAAAGATAAGCTAGTGGGACATTCAAAGCCCTTATAATTTTGCTTTCTTCTTCGAGATGGTATTTTCCAATCCATGATGCATGCAAATTCACCTAATGGCTACTTGTTGAAGGAAATCAACTTTGGAAGGTGGATAATGAAGGTCAACCAATGCTTCCTGATGGACAATCAAAAGCCTTGAAAATATGGGAATACATGAAGGATAAAGACGTGGTGGTTTCTATATTAAAAAAAGTTCATCAAGTTTTGGAGCTCTTGGTTCGATAATGGAACACTAACCTCTGAATATAAAAGCTTCATAACTCCAGTCATAGATTATTGGGAGAGAACAATTGGTTTGAAGGAACTTGAAAACCACTATTGTGGCCCTGCATGCACTAAGGGTACATAAGTTGCTTGTGGAGTTTGGACTTTTGTGTTCATGCAATGTCATAGCCAACAAGCTAGCGATGTGATATGATTCACATGGATAGCACCAATGTGAAGAGAGTGTGACTACTACCCTTATATATAAGCAGCAAGACGTGTACCATCATGAGAGCTCTGCAAAGACAAGGGAGGGCGTGCAGGCAGCATCTCTTCATTTGTCGTCCTGCGTATTAATCGAGATCAAGAACAATAAAAAGTAGAGATAAAATTACCTCTGCGGTGAGGAGAAGTGTGGCAAAGGCTAGCGGGACTGGTGGGATATTAGATCTCTCAAGCGCAGGAACGTTCCCATGAGAACGGGGAGGCCGTTCGTTCGATCATGAGCAACAACAAACCCCCCCCCCCCCCCCCCCCCCAGCACATGAGACAATGGGCGCCCTCTACCCAAGCACGGCCACCTTCATAGATCGTCAAGTTTGGTTGTTTGCCCGTCATAGCCAGCCAGCCTCTCTGCTCTGCCAGGATGTCGACGGTAGACCCTCTAAATTGTGGCTTTGGTAGAAAGGCATGGGATTTGTTGCCATATATGCCTCTACTTTTCACATAATAATCTTTTTTTTAAAAAAAAAAGGGGATTTATCTTTTTTAAGGCGGAGAGAGAGAGAGAGAGAGAGAGAGAGAGAGAGAGAGGGAGGAGGGTGGAGGTACGTGTGTGAGAGGAGAGAGGAGAGAAGTGGAGCGCGTGGAGCACTGCTAAATATACAATTTTCTTTTGTCCCTGTCTTTTTTTGTTTGGTAGTCTTAAATTTGATGTCTTTTTTTAAAAAGAATTTGGTAAGTTGTATGTTTCAAATTACTCGATTAAAGTTTAATGCATATCATGGTACCATCACATAGTCTATTGGAGGCCATAATCCTCTCACAAAAAGGCACACAACTTCCCAAAACCAAGCAACATCACTTCATAAGAACCAATATGAAAAAAAGGTGGGTTATGAGTGGATGGATAGCTAGTGTCATCCTGTGTGTGTGTGTGTGTGTGTGTGTACATGTGGAGGAGAGGGCCCTCCAAGCTTCATGGTTGCAAATGGAAATATTTCAAAGCCAACTCGATGCTATTTGGGATAATGTATTTGCAAATTAAGGGAGCACAGATTTCAAAGCCAACTCGATGCTATTTGGGATAATGTATTTGCACATTTAAGGGAGCACAGATTACAAAGCCATTATCATTTGGGACATTATGTCTAAATTTTTGAGAATCGTAGTTTTCAATAGTGCAAAAAGGGCCTTTAAGTTCTTTTTCACTCTTTAGTTCCAATGCTTTATTTGCTATTTGGGAACAGATAAATAGGTACAGTAATGAAGGGTTGTAGGTTGGCCCAAAAAATTGAAGCTAAAAAAGCAAATCAAGGTATAATTTGGTAAATCATCTAGTCGTGCAAGGTTGCATGCTTGCATTGAGTGTATGTTTTTAATGTAGCTTCCCACACTATTTTGATAGCATCACGATGACATTTTTGACCATTGAACTCTCAATTGGGTTGTTTTTGGAACAGTAAGAACCAAGTTTTCTAACACATCATGTCATAAACCTCACAGAGTTGATAAATTTTGAGAGCTAATGTATAATAACATCATTATATGGGTATAAAGCTCGAGGGGTTCACTCTAAAATAGAAATATATATATCATGTGTATTTAAAAATTCATTATCTCTAAAATTTGAATATTTAAAACAATCCCTTTTTTAAGTGAACTCACCGAGATGCATTTAAAAGGAAACCCAAAGGGCCACATTCCTTGGTGGTAACTTTTTATTGGTGGGTAGTAAAAGCAATGCCTTTAAATTTGAATTCTAATAATACTCCAATAGATTTAAACAAACAAAGAGAACCATGCTCTAGAAAGTTTGGAAAATGGAAGAGACATGGTACTTAAGCAATGAACCTTTGTGGGTCCTTGTGGTACTTGTTTGGAAAATGAAAGAGACATGGTACTTAAGTAATTAACCTGTGTGGGTCCTTGTCGTACTTGTTTGGAAAATTAAAGAGACATGGTACTTTAAGCAACTAACCTTGTGGGTGAAGAAAGTACATTGAATGAAAATGTATCCTAGGAGAAGTAAGGGAGCATAATCAAGGCATAGGAAGCGTGCCTTGTAATGGGGACAAAGTTGGTAGTGTAAGCAATGGGTAATGCAATTAGGTAAAGGGAGACCTATGAATGCAACTATTTAATTAGTAGGTCAAACTAAAGCTTCACTTCAATCTTTATAAATCTCTTTAAGTGACACCTTTGTGAAGTGGGTTGTGTTCCATTTCAAGAATTAGATAGCTTCGGTTACACTATAGAAAGATATGGCTAGCCCATGGGGTCAATTTTCTTTTACATTTATTATTGTTGTTGCTATTATTTTCATGAAAAAAAGACCAATTGTTGGAGAAAAATGCAAGCTACAAGCCCCTCCACCCTCCTCTCCCTTGACTGGCTTGTTGCCATGCACTTTCTACAATAGAGGTTTTGCCAACATATGGGCATCTGACCATCAAACTGTAGCTGATGACCAATACCATGTTACAATAATGCTGGATGCTTCCTCAGGCATGTTCTTATTATTACATTTTAATTTATTCAAATATTAAGCAAAAATTAATATTTTATATTGATTATTAGAACATCAATTATTCAATGTTAATTATTAATATACTTCTTGTCACGATATGGATTTAAAAACTCTTATTACTAATTTATAGGTATGATTCATTGACCTTGCAGGAATGGATATTGTCATATTGTAGAGGAGTCCCATTCCTATTCACCTTTCATTTTGCATAAAGAATATAGCTAGAGCAAGAAACTTCATTAGGAAAATGAATATACAATTTCTGAGATTAAAATCTTGATCTTGGCTGCAAGTAGATCTAGATTCATTGTGTATTTGAACTTTTAGCTATTAAACTCATGTCTTTAATTGATTGCACAAATTCTTTGTAAATTTGAGCTTTTGACTAGCAATTCATGTCACTTCTTATTATATCGGGGTGTGTAGGGACCGGGTTCAAAACAAAAACAACTTACGTGTATGGGTTTTTCAATGCTGCAATAAAGTTACCAGCTAATGAATATACAGCTGGAGTGATTACCACTTTCTACGTATGTTTACTAACTCAATTTGATGTGATTAAATTTTTAAGGTTGAACCATTATCTTAATTGAATCTCAAAAAATAATTAACAACAACAAGACATTGTGATTAATGATTACTAATCTAACTTTATGTGATTATTGGACCATTATCTTAATTAAATCGCTAAAAGTAAATATCAACAACAAGAGGGTTGAAATTATCATTAACATATTTTTTCCTCTTTAAAACAGACCTCTAATGCAGAAATATATCCAGACAAACATGATGAGATAGACTTTGAGTTTTTGGGTAGGATACCTGGGGAGGAGTACATCTTGCAAACCAATGTGTATGCAGATGGAAGTACTAACGTTGGAAGAGAGCAAAGGCTTCGCCTCTGGTTCGACCCCACCGCAGATTATCATGACTACAGCATTCTTTGGACATCCGAGCACATTGTGTAAGATTTATTTTTCAACATGCACTTGAAACCCCTTTTTGTTTTCAAGGTTTGTGTAGCACACACACACATAGACTCTATGTCTCTCCCTCCCCCCTAATAGTATGAACATGTAGTCTTTTATTTTCAACATGCATTTAAATCTCTCAGCTATAAATACATACACACTTATATCAATAGCCATTACATGATGTGAGCTTTATTTTTAAGCATACGTTTGAACCTTGGGTAAGTGTTCATATGCGCACATTACACTTCGTGCAAGATTGTGCACATGCACACATACAATTACTGATGTGCACATACGCACATACAATTATTAGTCATCAATGCTTTATTTTTAACCAGCATTTGAATCTTCTCCATGCATACACATGTTAATAGCCATTAATTAGCATGAGACACAAGCACACAAGCATGCACATATGTGCATGCATAGCCATTACTTAGCATGAGACACAAGCACACGAGCACATATGTGCATGCACATGCACACACATACATGCACATTGAGATCTTTGAAATCCCTTGAAAATATTTATAAGCCTTAGATTTATGAGAAGAGAGTAGTAATGTAGCATTTCCTACAATAAGGGTTTGATTTTGGAATTTCATTTTTTGAGATGATCAGGCTATATGTGGATGACATACCAATTCGTGAATTTCCAAACATACCTGCATTGGGCAGTCAATACCCTACCAAACAAATGTACACATATGCCACCATATGGGATGGATCTGCTTGGGCAACTGATGGGGGCAAGTATAAGGCAAACTTTACCTATGCACCTTTTGTTGCCTCTTATTCAAACTTCATCGTCAATGGGTGTGCCTTGCAGCAACCTAACTCCACATTACCTACAATATGTGCCTCTGAGTTCAAGAACAAGGCCATCTTTCCACCTCAATTAACCCAACAACAAAAGCAAAGCATACAATGGGTGCAACAAAACTACATGACCTATGACTATTGCCAAGATAAGCAAAGATATCCCAACCCTCTACTTGAATGTGCATCTATAAAAGAAATCTACCATGAGCATTTTGAAGAATTTTAAAGTTAGTATTCGAAATGTATCTCTAATAAAACAATGCCCAAATATGTAATTATGTTGCAATTGAAGAAGTATACAAAATGAATAGTGAGTGAACTTCCATATTGATGATTACATTATGAAACCCATGTTTAAATTATTTGTATACCTGATTTGCAACTCATTAGTGTAATCAGTTTTACTCATTTACTTGAAATTGGCATGATTACCTTTCCTTTGCCTTAGGTAGACCTTGCCCTTTCCCTTATCTTCATGTTCACCTTGTGCTCTTTTGGCTGAGGAGGATCTTAGGGTTTGTGGTTTGTGGTACCACCTTATTTGTCTTGCCCAACGTCCTTATCTTTGTCCACCTGCTTGCCCAACGTCCTTAACTTTTTCTTAGAGGGGCTCTTGGGGTCTAATGTTTGAGGTATAACCTTCTTTGTCCTGCCCAACATCCTTACCTTTATCATTGCCTTGGCCTTTTTCCATGTAGGCATTTGTAGGCATATGTAGGCCACATGTTCTCGAATAAAGTCTTAATTTGCATTGTGTCACTTTGCAATGTACAAAAAGTATAAAAACGGAACCCATGCTTGGAACTTCTAACAATGAGGTGAAGGCGTAGTGTGTAGATAATTGATGGAACATCTAGAGTTAAAGTTGCATCAAAAAATATTATACATAGAGTGGGCCCCCCTCACAAACCTTTTTTCCAGTTCCTTGCCATTCATCTATGGCTTTTTTTATCTCTTATTCGCCCTCCCTTATTTATTCTTCCTTGATTTGCTAGTTGGGATGAGTAGATTATTGTGTTTGTTGCTCTTGTGTGTTGCACAGGAGGTGTATTTGTTAGCAAGACACTTCAAGATTTGGTGGGTCTTGTTCTCTTAGGGCTACTCCATTGTGCATCCATCCTCTACTTCTTATGGACACCCAACTCCATTTGATACGTCCCATCCTAGCTTGAAGTCACATATCCTAAATTGTGTCCCACATGAACAAGCAGCTTTAGCAATTGCCTTCATCCAGCTATATGATACAAAAACTAGGTGTGGAGCCAAGGGTTATAGAGTTTCCCCTATGGACTTGGTATCGGTACTTTGTCCTTCTCACAATTAAAAAAAATAATCCTAATAATATGGAAGGCTATTGCACCATGACATGGGCATTTGCATTCATATAGTGGTCTAGAAACCCAAGCTATGTGTGTGCATCATAATTGCTATGGTGGGAGTTACTAACCCCTTGCATCAAGGATCCTTCCCCATTTGATCCTTTGTAAGGATCAAATTAGTTGGTGCCTTAGCAAGTATTGTCTTTGCCATTTGCATTAGAGTCCACTTTTTTTTTAAAATGATTACTCATAGCCTTACTCCACTCCTCATCTTCTTGAGTCTTGATGTCCAAGGTGAGGGAGCACTCTTCGTTGGGGCCAAGCATTGGGGTCTGGGCCTTTTGCTCCTCCACGTGTCAATAAGACACTTGAAATCTATCTCCACGTGGCCTGACGAATCATGTATGCAAGAGTGGCATCTCCCAATTTGAAGAACTACTAACCAATCTAAAGTAGAATGCTTTGTGCCACACTCATGAATGTTGCGCGTCCAGCCAGCCCATACAGAGCTACTAATGGCCCCCTCTTTGCTCTGCCAGGATGTCCGAGGGAGACGGTAGACCCTCTAGAGTGGGGCCATTCGTTGCAAATATATATATATTCTACTTTTCACATAATAATCTTTTTTAAAAGGGCTGCCCTATGTTAGGTGGGTTGCTATGAGAGAGGAAGAGGAGAGATGAGGGAAGTGGAGCGCTGCTAAATACAATCTTCTTTGTCTGTAAATTTGATGTCTTTTTTTCCCCGTTTTTTTAAAATTTGGTAAGATGTATGTTTAAAATTACTTACCAATTTAGATAAGTTTAATGCATTTCATGGTGCCATCACATAGTCTATTGGAGGCCAACAAAAGCCATAATCCCTTGACAAAGGGCCACAAAACTTAAAAGCAACATCACTTCATAAGAACCAATATGAAAAAAAAAAAGACACGTTGGTGGGTTATGAGTGGGAGGGCAGCTAGGTGGGAGCCATTGCATGGGACAACACACACACACACACCCCGCCATAGCCAATAACTTGTCAGTTAGCTCCACACCTCTCAAATTCTTAACCTCATCATGTGTGTGTACATGTGGGGGTCTAAGCTTCATGGTTGCAAATGGAAATGTTTCAAAACGAATTGGATGCTATTGGATTAATTAACGGAGCATAGATTACAAAACCATTATCATTTGGGAGGGACAAAGGATACTATGTCTAAATTTTTGAGAATTGTAGTTTTCAATAGTGCAAAAAGGGAATTTAACTTCTTTTTCACTCTTTGATTGCAATGCTATATTTACTATTTGGGAAGAGATAAATAGTAACAATAATGAAGGGTCGTAGGTTGGCCCAAAAAAAAATGAAGCTAAAAAAGAAAATCAACGCATAATTTGATAAATAGTAACAATAATGAATTTTCTAAATACAAGGTCTTTCCTTGTCTTTGAGTTAACTAAGTCATGCAAGGTTGCATGCTTGCATTGAGTGTATGTTTCTAGTGTAGCTTCCCACACTATTTTGATAGCATCATGATGACATTTTTGAAGAAGTTTACATTGCAATTTTGTTTTTGGAAGAGTAAGAATCAAGTTATCTAGCACATCATGTTATGTACCTCACGGAGTTGATAAGTTTTGAAAGCTAACAACATCATTATGTGGGTATATGGGTTGTTTTCTAAGAGTAAGAGCCAAGTTATCTAGCACATCACGTTATATACCTCACGGAGTTGATAAATTCTGAAAGCTAATGTATAACAACATCATTATGTGGGTATAAAGCTCGAGGGGTTCACTCTAAAACAAACCTGTATATCATGTGCATTTAAAAATCCATTATTTGTGAATTTTGAGTATTCAAAACAATTTCTTTTTTTTAAAGATAAACTTACAATTTATTCTAAAGTCCATGTGAAAAACCCCTTATGCAATTATATTTTTGTAAATTAAAATGTTATTTAAAATCTCGTTTTGGTGAACTCACACTCACATATGTTTAAGTGAACTCATTGAGTATAAAGATGCATTTAAAAGCAATCCCAAAGAGCCACATTCCCTTCTTTAGAAAGGTGATAACTTTTTATGGGTAGTAAAAGCAATGCCTTTAAATTTGAATTCTAACAATACTCCAAATATATTTTTGAAAGCTAACAACATCATTATGTGGGTATATGGGTTGTTTTTGGTAGAGTAAGAACCAAGTTATCTAGCACATCACGTTATATACCTCACGGAGTTGATAAATTTTGAAAGCTAATGTATAACAACATTATTATGCGGGTATAAAGATCGAGGGGTTCACTCTAAAACAAACCTATATATCATGTGCATTTAAAAATCCATTATTTGTGAATTTTAAGTATTTAAAACAATCTCTTTTAAAAAAATACAAACTTACAATTTATTCTAAAGTCCATGTGAAAACCCCCTTATACAAGTATATTTTTGTAAATTAAAGTTTTATTTAAAATCTTATTTTGGTTAACTCACTGTTTAAGTGAGCTCATTGAGTACAAAGATGCATTTAAAAGCAATCCCAAAGAGCCGCATTTTCTTTTTTAGAAAGGTGATAACTTTTTATTGGGTAGTAAAAGCAATGACTTTAAATTTGAGTTCTAACAATACTCCAAATATATTTAAATAAAGAAAGAGGACCATGGTCTAGAAAGTTTGGAAAATGGAAGAGACGTGGTACTTTAAGCAACTAACCTTGTGGGCCCTTGTGGTACTTGTTTGGAAAATGAAAGAGACATGGTAGTTTAAGCAACTAATTTTGTGGATGATGAAAGTCAATTGAATGAAAACGTATCCTAAGAGTTGTAAGGGAGCATAATCAAAGCATAGGAAGCATGCCTTGTAATGGGCACAAAATTGGTAGTGTAAGCAATGGCAATGCAATTAGGTAAAGGGAAGCAATGGCAATGCAATTAGGTAAAAGGAAGCAATGGCAATGCAATTAGGTAAAGGGAAGCAAAAGAATGCAACTATTTAATTAGTAGGTCAACCTAAAGCATCACTTCAATATTTATAAATCTCCTTAAGTGACACCTTTGTGAAGTGGGTTGTGAACTCCATTTCAAAAATTTAATAGCTTTGGGTTACACTATAGAAAGATATGCTAGCCCATGGAGTCAATTTTCTTTTACATGTATTGTGGTTGTTGCTATCATTTTCATGAAAACAAGATCAATTGTTGGAGATAATGCAAGCTACACCTCCACCCACCTCTCCCCTGACTGTCTTCTTACCATGTACTTTCTAGAATAGAGGTTTTTCCAACATATGGACATCCAACCATCAAATTGTAGATGATTACCAATACCATGTTACAATAATGTTGAATGCTTCCTCAGGCATGTTCTTATTACGTTTTACTTTTATTCAAATTTTAAGCATAAAATAATATTTTATATTGATTATTACAATAGTAATTATTTCATGTTAATTATCAATTTATTTCTTATACAATATGAATTTAAAAACTCGTATTACTAATTTACAGGTTTGATTCGTTGACCTTGTATGAATGAATATTGTCATATTGTACATGAGTCCAATTACTATTTATCTTTCATATATTGCATAAAGAATATAGCTAGAACAAGCAACTTCATTAGGAAATTGAAAATAAAATTTTGAGATTAAAATCTTGACCGTGGTTGTTGTTGCGAGCAGATCTAGATTCACTGTGCATTTAAACTTTTAGCTATTAAACTCACATCGTCAATTGATTGCACAAATTCTTCGTAAATTTGAGTTTGAATTTTTGACTTTAGCAATTCATTCTATCACTGTATCTAGGGATTGGGTTCAAAACAAAAAAACTTAAGTGTATAGGTTTTTCACAATAAAGCTACCGGCTCATGAATATACTGCTAGAGTGATTACCACTTTCTATGTATGTTTACTAACCAAATTTTTTGTGATTAATTTTTTTAAGGTTGAACCATTATCTTTGTTGAATCTTTGAAAATAATTAGCAACAACAAGAGGGTAGAAATTGTGATTAATGTTTACTAATCCAACTTTATGTTTACTGACCCAATTTTATGTGAACCATTATCTTCATTGAATCTCTGTAAATAATTAACGACAAAAAGAGTGATTACTAATCCAACTTTATGATTAATGATTACTAATCCAACCTTATGTGATTAAGTTTTTTAATGTTGAACCATTATCTTAATTAAATCTCTAAAAATAAATATCAAAAGGGTTGAAATTATGATTAACATATTTTTCTCTCTTTAAAATAGACCTCTAATGCATAAATATATCTAGACAAACACGATGAGATAGACTTTGAGTTTTCGGGTAGGATAGGTCTAGGGAGGAGTACATCTTGCAAGCCAATGTGTATGCAGATGGAAGTACTAACATTGGAAGAGAGCAAAGGCTTCATCTCTGGTTTGACACCACTGTAGATTATCATGACTATAGCATTCTTTGGACATCCCAACACATTGTGTACGTTTTATTTTTCAACATGCACTTGAAACTCCTTTTTGTAACTTTCAAGGTTTGTGTAGTAGTAGTACTTGGGATGGATTAGCACACGTCACGTGTGTGCAAAAACACACACATAGACTCTCTCTCTCTCTCTCTCTCTCTCTCTCTCTCTCTCTCTCTCTGTGAACATGTAGTCTTTTATTTTCAACATGCATTTAAATCTTTTAGCTATAATACATAGAAACTTATATTTAAATAGACATCACATGGTGTAAGCTTTATTTTAAAAGCATGCATTTGAACCTTCCAAGTAAGTTTACATATGCACACATTAGACTTTGTGCAAGCTTGTGCACATGCGCACATATGATTATTGTATATACACACATGCACATACAATTACTGTATGTGCACATACAATTATTAGTCATCAATGCTTATTTTTAACTTGCATTTTAATCTTCTCCATGCACACACAAGCCTGTGCACATGCATGCATACAATTATTAGTCATTAATGCTTTATTTTCAACATGCATTTGAATCTTCCCCATACACATACAATTATTAGTCATCAATGCTTTATTTTGAACCTACATTTGAATCTTCTCCATGCACACACATGTTAATAGCCATTAATTGGCATGAGACACAAGCAGACAAGTATGCACATGTGCATACATAACCATTACTTAGCATGAGGCTCAAACACACAAGCACTTATGCGTATGCATGCACATGTGCGTATGCACACATACACATACACATGCGTGTGCACATGCGCGCACACACACACACACATGCACACACGCGTGCACACACACACATGCACGCACACGCACACGCACACGCACACGCACACGCACACGCACACACGCACACGCACACGCACACGCACACGCACACGCACATACACACGCACACGCACACGCACATACACACATGTTATATTCCTTGTCTCTTCTCATAAATCATTTGTAAAACTTAGATTTATGAGAAGAGACAAGGAATATAACATTTCCTACAATAAGGGTTTGATTTTGGAATTTCATTTTTTGAGATGACCAAGCTATATTTTGATAACATACCAATTCACAAATTTCCAAACATGCCTACATTGGGTGGTCAATACCCTGCCAAACAAATGTACGTGTATGCCACCATATGGGATGGATTGGCTTGGGCAACTGATGGGGGAAAGTATAAGGCAAACTTCACCCATGCACTTTTTGTTGCCTCTTATTGAAACTTCATCATCACTGGATGTGCCTTGCAACAACCTAACTCCACATTACTTACAACGTGTGCTAAAATGAGTTCAAGAACAAGGCCATCTTTCTACCTCAATTAACCCAACAACAAAAGCAAAGTATACAATGGGTGCAACAAAACTACATGACCTATGACTATTGCCAAGATAAGCAAAGATATCCCAACCCTTTACTAGAAATCTACCTTGAGCATTCTAAAGAACTTTAAAGTTAGTATTCAAAATGTATCTAATAGAACAATGCCCAAATATGCAATTATGTTGCAAATAAAGAAGTCAAAAAAATGAATAGTAGTTAGTGAACTTCCATATTGATGATTACATTATGAAACCCATGTTTAACTTGTTTGTATACTAGATATGAAACTCATTAGTGTAATCATTTTCTCTCATTTACTTCAAATTAGCATGATTACCTTTCATTTGGGTTAGGTACACCTTGCCCTTTCCCTTATCTTCATGTTCACCTTTGTGATCTTTTGGCTGAGGAGGCTCCTAAGGTCTACTATTAATGGTCATCAAACCATTTAATACTATAGCCTCAAAGGTCTCTTATATGCAACCCCAACCCTTCTCTTCAATCCATTTTATACTGGCCTCTATGGATTCCCCTAAAATTACATAATTTTTAAGATTGATAGGCTTCTCTAGGAGATGAGGTCTTAATTCATATTTTTAAGATTGATAGGCTTCTCTAGGAGATGAAGTCTTAATTCATATTGTGTCACTTTGCAATGTACAAAAAGTAAAGAAACAAAATCCATGCTTGGAAGTACCCAAGCTTGGAAGTTCTAACAATGGACTGAAGGGGCAATGTGTAGATAATTAATGGGAGATCGAGTTAAATTTCCATAAAACATATTATATAGTACATGGTTTCATTCAGTAATGGCTCAAAGTGATAGGAGTTGAGTGGCCCTGATCTAATAGTACATCAAACTATAGCATGTATAGATTGATAATTTTAACATAAATCAAGAATGTATCAAGAATTCCTTGGCCACAGCTCTGCATCACCCTTAGATGCATTTTTACAAGCCTTGGCAGCTAATTCCATAAGAACATCCAAATGTCTTGTGATATCTTTGCACCATCGTGGGGGGGGCTCGGGATAGATTTCAAGCGCCTTGGCTTGTTGTGTTGTCCACGCCATCTTAATCTCTTTCGTCGTGGTGCCCCACCAACACTACGAATGTTGCTAGTTAAAAGTGAAATGGTTCTACCCTCCTCCACACGTGGGCTCTAGGAGCTTTTACATGGACTTCTTGTTCCCATGTTCCTCTCCACTCATGTTGTCCACCCTCTACAGTTCTAACTTCGTGCATGGCACTGCCAATGTCCTTGTGAAATGATTATTGGCTCCAAAAGTTCTAAACTAATTTTTCACCCACTTGTAATTTTTCCTTAGTAATAATCCTATTTGTTCATGCTAAGTCTCATGAAAACCTCTGCAAAAATCGGTGGCCATTATGCAAAATTTCATGTCTAATTTTGGTTTTTGGTCAATCATTGTTGCCTGAAAAGCAAAACCCATCCTTGATTTACATTTCTTTTTTCCATTACTCTTGTACTCTATTGTATGTAATCATAACATAGTTGTGTATACAGGATAAAGGGGCCAATAATGTGGCAGTGTAATTTTTACTCAAAAATCCTTCCAAAAACTTAGTGAATCTATGTTTTTTTAAGATCTTTAGTTATCACAAGATAGATCAATTTATGCAAAAAATTTTGATGGTTGATGCATATTTGAAGTAATTTTTAAAGCAAATAAAAAATCAATAGTTTAGGAATTAAGGATGGGAGCGAACCAGAAAGCTTGCATTCAAAAACAACACACATGCCAACCACATCTTTACTTGAGACGTGAGTTGGTCTAGTGTTCAATTTGCCATGCTGATCACACTAGCATTGAATGCCCAAATTTTTGAGGTTAATGGGTAAGATCTAGAGCATAGAGTCTAGTATGGTCCGTTATTTTGATAAATCTTGGATGGAATGTGTAAGATTCCTCCCTCCAGCTTTTGAGGTGTACAGGTGTAAGAACCTCCCCTTCTGATCTTATAATTATTCCCTCTCTGAAATAAAAGAAAGATCCTGTTTAACCTTGTTTTGGCCTACAGAGAGAAAATGTCTAGAGGGAGGTAATCCAAAATTGAGATATTTTTGGATATAAAAATCCTCCTAGTGTCTAAAATGGTTTCCCCTGAAACAAAAATTCAAAAAAAACTTTCCAATGTGCAATTGGAATTAATTGAAAATAGGTATAAAGGACCTTACCCTAAGGGTCTAGATTTTTAAAAAAATTTGGATTACGGTACAATTAAGGTTCCTATGGACCAATAGGATCAATCCAAGTGTGGGAAGGAGATAAATCCAATTTATAAAAGAAAAAAACACAAAATGAGTAAATGCTCACATAAGATGAAGAGTTGACTGAATACAAGATTTATTAGTAAAAAACTACGAATATTACTAAAAAAATGAGATATTTTGGATATAATGATATTTTTGACACCTTGGTAAGGAGAACGGGGCTCTTCAAGGAGGCACCTATTTCACATGTGTGGAGGCACCTATTTCACATGTGTGGAGGAGTTTTAAACTAAAAAATAATAAGATATTTTCATCTCTCCTCTCTCTTGGATCAAACCAAATAAAAAAGGGAGCCAAACTAGTTCAAATCTTGTCCAAATTCAGCCAAAGTGGTCCAAATCTTGTCCAAATTCAGCCAAAGTGGTCCAAATCTTGTTAAAATTCAGCCAAACTAGTCCAAATCTTGTCCAAATTTAGCCAAACTGAACCTGGAAAATTCTAGAATCAATTTGCTTGGTTAGAGGCGCACCTTTTTCCTATAAATAGAAGCCTCCCTCTTTGTAAAAGCTTAATGGTGTTTATGCACTGTTACTCTACTCTTGTCCTGAGCCATCTACATTGAATTTTTTAATAATTCAATTGTTTTTGGCCTAATCCTCTCCAAAGTGAATTGGTGACCACTATTGCTTCAAACAATAGTAGAACCCTCAATCCCTCAAGCCAAAGGAGAGCTTACAAGCTCCATGTAAGCTAATTTTCTTACTTGTTTACGATAGCAACGTCGAGTTCAGATTTTGGTATAAAAGACCTTGGCGCGTAGACCTTGGGCTTATGCATTTCTATTTAGGGAATTAAGGTGTAGCACGAGTCAGATGGAATCTTCATTTCTCAACAAAAGTATGCAAAAGAAATTCTAAATGCATTTGGCATGGCTAAGTGTAAGTCAACGGCGGGCGGTTACACCCATGAAGGCTAGTGTAAAGTTGTCTATCTCCACTTGTGGATATGAAGGTATATAGGAAGTTAGTGGGGAGTTTGATCTTCCTATGCAATATACGACCTTGTATCATCTTTGCAATTTGTGTCCTTAGTAAGTTCTCAAATCAGTCCTGAGAGCAGCACCACACTGGAAGGTAGGGATGTGGGTGTTGAAATACATCAAAGGTACCATTGGGTATGGCATCACTTACAAAATAGACAATTCCTTGACTGGATCTTGTGACTCAAATTAGGTAGAATATCATGATATCAGGAAACTTATTTTTTATTATTGTTCTCCCATCATTGGGTCTGGAATCACATCTTGGATTAGCAACAATGGCACTTTCTTCTACACAAGTTGAGTACAAGAAAGGCAATATACTTTGCTTCATGTAAAGAAGTTTGGTGTGGAAGCATGTTAACGTGCTACGCTTTTTGCAGTTGTTAGTAGTAGTAGTTTTAAAAAATGGGCATGTGGTAATTTTTTTGTAAATCAAATCATATTTTGTCAGATATTATACATTAAGATTCTTTGTTTCAATAGCTTTCCAATGATATATAGCATGATAGGAAATTTTGCATTGTGGGTCATCTTTGGATCTAGTTAGCACACACAAAAATTGTGCTAATTAGCACTGTGTCGGGACATGCATTTTTTAGCACGTTAAAATGCTTTAACCCTTTGGTTAGGAGGATCTCAGGAGACATGGGTGTTACTTAAAAGGGAGTGATAGTGTTGCTGTGCGACAATCATAGTTGTATGCCAAGTTATGATTGAATTCAAAAACCTAGTGTTTCACGCTTACACAAAGCACATTGAGATATAGTATCATTATGTGCAGGAGCTTATTATGGATGGAGAGGTGGAGCTTGTCTACTTCCTATTATGTGAGATGACAGAGAACTATGTAAACATTTTTACAAAGGCTCTAAGGAGAGATTTGCTAGAGGGGGGGTGTAGGAAAAGCATTTTCTCAATGCACTCCCATGTTTTTTCTGTGGTGACGGATGTGATATATTTTATAAGGCCCCCTTTATGAGGGGTAGCAGTTATAGTGAAGCATCGGGACACCTAATAGTTCCCAATTTAGACACTGGATAGTGGCCAAGTATAGCTAAATGGTTAGGAGCTGGCTTGGCACTCTACCAAGTCTACATAAGTGTGGTTGGATGGTTAGGAGATGGTTTATGTAGACTTGGCATTCTACTAAGAGGGTACATACATGTCTATGTTGTGTTGATCCAGCTTCCGCTATTATGTATTTTTATACTCAACTATGAAATGCTCCAGAGAGAAAATCAAGAAGCAAGACTATAGAAGCACAATGGTGCTTCTAAAAACAGAAGTACCAAAAATGTTTTGGTATGCTCGATCTCTTCAAAACTCTCTCCTCTCTCTCATTCTCACAAAATTAATCAGAACAAGACACAACAGGTCGTGGGAAACTTACTAATATGCCACAATGGATGTAAAACTCTCTTCTTTTAGATATCTCTACTTCCTCATCTCCTAATCCTTTTTCATGTATGTTGTGACTAGTTCACATAAATTGTTTTCATAATAGGTTTACAACATTGCTAGTAACTGTGTATGTATCTACCACACATATTATTAGAGATTGTAGGATTGTTTTGTGAGTGAAAAAGTTATTGTAAGTTCTATTTAGTCTATATAATACTATATTTGGTATAGGTAAAAGTTACTGTTGGTTAACAATGTTTGATAATCTATCACGGATTATGAGCGAGAAACTAGACTAGAACAACTTCCAAGCATGGAAGTTCATGATAATAAACTTCCTCTTCATGAGAAGAGAATATTGTGAGCTTATTATAGGTGATGAGGAGAAGCCCGAGCTTTCAGAAAAAAATCACACTCCACAATATGTACATGCCTTTAAGACATGGCATGAGAGGGCCAACAGGGTTATCTATTAACACTCTATTAGTGTGTTAACATGCCTTTAAGGCATGGCATGAGAGGGCCAACAAGGTTATGTATTAACACTCTATTAGTAGTGTGTTCGATTCTATGATTGGTCATAGATGAAGCGACCCCTAAATATGTATTGGATACCTCTTAAGTTGTATAGCATCAATACCAAGGCTAAGAAGATGCACTTAAAGCAAGAGCTACAAAATATACAAAGGAAGGAGCTATGTACCAATGATTAGTCGTTGAAGATTAAAGGGATAATAGGTGTCCTCATCTCTATTATTGATAATGAGGACTTGGTTTCGGTCAATTTGAATGGGCTTAAAAAAGATAATGATTAGTTTCGGACATCGATCCAGACTCGGGAAAAAAATTCCAAACTTTCAAAACCTTATAGCCCTTATGATTAGTGAAGACATGAATATTGGGATTAAATCATCCTCCAGTAATATGTAGGAGAAGGCCTTCTACATAGACATAGGTAGAGGTAGAGGTATATCTTCATCTAAAGAGACTGAGGTGCATGCCGATATGGAAACAAGAATCATGGACAACAACAAGATTCTAAACAAGTAGAAGAGGCAGGGGAAACCAAAAGGACCGAGGTGGATGACAAAGAAACAAGAGTGAAAATAGCATGGACTATTATTGTTGTTGAAAACCACAATGAAACTAGCATGGACTACTATTATTATGGAAAACCAGAGTAAAAATAGCATGAACTATTGTTATTGTGGAACAAAACCAAGGCATATAGCAAAATACTCTTGTAAAAAGAAGCACCTTTTTATGATGCAGCATATGCTTAGCTCCCCACAAATGGATTCATAGAATTTGGGAGATGTATGATATGTTGATTCGAGATGCCTCTAGCCACATGGCTAGCCATGGTGAATGGTTTTTAGAGAATTTATTTAAAAAAAAGGTTATATAGAACAATATGATGATACAACGCATCCTATTATGCATGCTGGAAAAGCCTCTTTGTCTTTGTAGGATGGAAAAATCAAGTATCTTGTTGGTGCGCTTCATGTGCCAAGAAGAATATAACAAAGAACCTACTTTCTATTATGAAAATGATTGAGCAGTGTTTGCAAGTGATGCTTAAGCCTCATGGATGTTATGTGGAAGATTTTAATAACCAATGTTGCTTGGTTGCATAATGTTTACATTGGGATGTAAGCTTACCTAAAGATGAAGGCTGTAATGTTTGCACATGGTATACACATAAATACATTCGACATGTTAATATTCAGTAGGTTCAAAAATATACAAGGCCAAAGTATTGTTATAAGTTTGGCAAAGTTTAAAGTGGATGGAATGCACATGGTACATGTGTGATTGTATACGCATAAATACATTCGACATGTCAATATTCAGCAAGCTCAAAAATATGCAGGGCCAAAGTATTGTTATAAGTTTTCCAGAGTTTAAAATGGATGGAATGCACAGAGTATGTGAAGCATGCTAATTGGGCAAGCAATCTAAGCATACATTTCCACATGATAAGCATGTAGGTCAAAGACCTTTGGACTGTTAGCATCCATGCTATCACACATATGCACTACAAGAGAGGCATCATTAGCAGTGTTTATTTGTGATATTTTACGTTACATCTCTATAAGCATCGTTATTAACGGTGTTGGGATAAGTGCCGCTTTTAACATCGTTTATGAGTGATACTTGTTCAACGCCGCTACAAGTGTCGCTCAGCGGACACTATTAAAACACCACTATAAGCGACATCATAAACACCGATCGCGACACTGGGCCAAAAAAATAGAGTGTTGAAATTGAGTGAAAATAAAACTTAAAATAAATTAAAACCAAAAAGATTGACAAACATCTAAATATTTTTGAAATAAAACAACAAAAACATCAAATCGATCAATGTGTACATATGTTATGATGATATATATGATGAAATTCATGGATCAAGCTTCCTAATGATAATCAACTATCTAATAGATCTTAATCCTAATCTAATCCTACACTAATGACAACACTAATATAAGGTGGATAAAAATGAACAATACTCATGGTGATAAGTATGTGCTAATTAAGTTTAGACTCAAGTTCAGTTAGGTTACAAGATAGAAACTTGTACTCACAAAAAGACTTGAGATGTTGTGCTTGTATTCCAATGCTTCAAATGTCCTCCTTTTATATGAGGAAAGTACAACAAAGTTATGATAGCTCATGTGGGATAACTTGGCTAGGTGACTTGGCACTCTAGCATCACTCATTTCAACAATATATTGAATTTGTATCATCATCAAATCCATCTTTTGCAATAAATCCATGCATGCCAATTAGTCTATCTCTAAATCCATCATTTTGATGGCTCCTATATCAATACAAAGTCCTATTCTACTACTTGAAGAAGATGTAGAGATATGGTCCTCATGGTTGTCATATTGATTGCTAGTTGCATCCTCCATTGATTGTCCACCATGCATTTTTTCTTCATCTTGATCTTGAAATATACTTTTAGATGATCGAGGAGTTACTTGTATTACATACCACTAATTAGGATCTCTTTGGTCCGGATGAAACACAACCTAAAAGAAAGAACTACAAAATATTTACAAGAAAATATATACAATGCCTTCCTTCTATCTATAGATTCATCAAAATTAAAAATCAAGTGTAAACATGTTCACAATGTTGTGGTAGAATGTATGTGCCTCTTGAATCTTGCCATAATTTAGTTATCAATTGTAAAAAATCCACTTGGATGCTTCTTTAACGGTTTCGTGAGTACTCTATATACCACTTAACATCAAAGATGAATACTTTGAAAGCTCTAAATCCAATCTCCAAGATGTCTTGAATCGTTCCACAATATTCAAGTTTCTCTGCTATAATATTATTCTCTTATACTAGCTTGACTTTCTTGGTTAAAACTTGCCATTACACTACAATCATATGTGATTCTCTTGGAGTCCACACGTTGTGAAAATACCGACCTTCTGACCACATTGCATTATGCACTTTATACTGCAACCCAATAAAAAATCTTTAAATCAGAGAAACCTATGACAGAGCATAACTAGGGTGGTTTGGAGGAAGAAATCGATGATGTTCATCATACACGACTTTCTTTAGTGCATGTGCTTGTTTGAATACAAGTGATGGACCACAAATTGGACATACATTATATCTTGCAGTTGTTGTGAGACCTACGAAATTGGCATGTAAGAATTGAAAGTTAATAGACATTACAATACATTAGAGTTATAAATGAATCGTTTGTGCATGCTTAGATAAGAATCAATTTATGAGTACGATGTATCTGAACACTCCGTATATCCCGAAAAATCATGCATAGTCTACATCAAGATATCATTGACCATTGCATTGCGGCATGAAATTGGACAAGAAACATCATGCACCTTTATGCCTCTTCATTATTACTCGAGCTTATCAATCAAGGGCACAAGATATACATCCATATTCTTTACCTTGTGCTTCCTAGCTTGTGCTTCCTGGCACAAGAAGCACAAGCATCACATAACCCTTCTTAATGGACATCCATGGAGGAATATTGTAATTCACAACAACAATGGGCCATGTGGACCATGATGTAGATCTCAATCCAAATGGGTTCACCCTATCCATCCTCAATGGGAGCCCAAGCCGGTGAGTCAGCGAGAATCCTCATCATGCCATCTGGTTCACATGCCATGTCATTAACTCAGTAATGGATTGACATCGAACATATGTTGAATGCGAGGTATAATAGGAAAGTGCCAACCTTTTGTGGAATTTTTGCACCCTGTACGACATGCATAAATTCGAGTGTAATCCATACTAAGCTTGGAAAGTATTTTTCGAGTATCACTTCTTCTTGCGGTCATCAAATTGGTTGTTGGGAGCATCTTCTTTAATAATCGGAGTAGGCTACTCACACTATTATCGCTCCATCCATTTGTTGTTTGCAAGTTGAGGATTCCCAAGCATGCCAGCAAAGTTGAGTACTTTACACCCTCATACAATGATGTGTTACTCTCCTTGTGTAACACATCCTCTCTTTCATGTATTTCAAAGTTAGGTGTCTCTTCATCACCCTCACTTTGAAAAAAATGAGTGATCATCTCCTCCATGACATCCTCTTCCTCTATCTCATGTGGAGGAAATACTGGGTCTTCCAAATGTACTGAACAAGCTTGTACTCCTTCCTCAAGTTTTTCCCAATGGCAGAATAATGAGACATATTGTGTAATACTTATGCACGCACGAATGTCCATGCCCTCCTCATCCTAATGAACCATATTTAAAAATGACACTCAACATCTCATGTGGAGGAAATACTAGGTCTTCCTCTATCTCATGTGGAGGAAATACTGGGTCTTCCAAATGTACTGAACAAGCTTGTACTCCTTCCTCAAGTTTTCCCCAATGGCAGAATAATGAGACATATTGTGTAATACTTATGCACGCACGAATGTCCATGCCCTCCTCATCCTAATGAACCATATTTAAAAATGACACTCAACATTACGTATAGCAAACCATGAGTTTACATTTCATCTCATAAGTTTATATACTAACCGAAGAATTGGCTTGCATCATCAAGTTGGCTAGTTCAAACGATCCCCATTTTCTAATATGCTCCAATGTCACTCGATGTTCACGTACACAAACATTCTTGCATCTTGCACATGAACAAGGAATTCTTCTTTGCAACCACTCTGGACCTCTAATTAACGGTGACCCATCATTATCCAAACTAGTAGAAGACATCTGTACCGGGCACAAAACGTGTGCAATTAAAAAACTGAATATGAATACATGCACTAAGTCTAGCGGTGTCAATGGTATATGCATAGGTTTGCTCTCTAGAATATACCGAGCATCGCTACTATAAACATTGCTATAAGTGCCACTAGGCGTCATTTTTAGTGTAGATAGTTGTGCTCTTTTGTGCCTTCTCTTCCTGGAGTCTTTGCTCTGTAAGGCTTTTTTTTCCAGTTTCTCCCTTTTGTCCCATCCTTGAAAATCTTCAACCATATTTTCCTTTGCACTTCTGCAGCGTGTGCTTTCGTCATGGCCTCTACCTGCTTTGTCTTTTCATGAGCTTGGCTCTCAATGCCTTCATCTACTTTGCATACATTTTCCTCATGGCATCCAATTGATCCTATTTGTTCTTTAGATCAGCATGGGCTGTTGTCAAAGTGACATTGAGTTCATTAACCATTGTTCTTCCTCCTTTTTTCTCATGTTCTTGGCAAGGGTTGTGGATTCTAATTCCTTCTTGAGGTTTTTTATTGTCAACCCATCTTGCATTTGTTGCTCCTTGTATCATGCTAGTGTCTTAGTCCATTATAGCTCACGCCCATGTCCACTATAGCTCACGCTCAAATATATTTTGTGTGCATGACTGTGTGGACTCACATCCCTTGGCCAAGAGATAGAGTTTTTAAAAGCTTTTTTGGACTTGATGGGAGTGATTAAGATTTCTAATCCTAGTTCAAGATATTTATGCAAGTGACTTAAGTGTTTTTTGTTTGATTTTGCATTCTTCTAAGCTACCAATTCCAACCATGCATGAAAAAATATGAAATGCATGAAGAAAAAGTAACTTCCCACTCTAATCCACACACACCCCTAATGGAACTCAAAGCACATGTTTCTAGAGTGGATTCCACTCCTAATCAAAATTCCTAACAATGAAATCTAAGCATTGTGGGCTTCAAAATAATGCAAATCACCAAGAAACTAGGATTTTTCCCTTCCAAGATATACAACTACAATGCCCTAATGCAAACAAGCTTTTTAAAAAAACAACTAAACACATCCAAGACCTTTGGAGTGTTACCTCATAATCAACACTGGGCAATATTGGGTTATTCCAATAGCTTGGAATGGACGAATAAATGGAGCTAAGCCCTAGGCTTTTCCCCATTGATGGAACCAAATATGTTCAAGTCAAGAGCCTACCTTGCCGAATCATGTATCGTTTGATACTTTGCCGTAGAGCCAGAAATGCAACTTTCCGTGTGGTTGCACTAGCTCTTCTATGACATCCTCACTCCATTGTCGCGTAGGAATACTCCTTTGCTACGAAGAGGGTGAAGGTAGAGCTTCCTTTTTCTAGATGGAGAGACAAGAAGAGGAGGGTGGGTGGAGAAGAAGCTAATAATCCTATAAACAAACCTATCTAACAAGCATCCATCAAGCAAGATTCAATAAAACACAAGCATCCTATCAAGAAACCAAGATTTAATTGAACACAAGCAAAAGGGTTGGGAGGAGAAGGAGAGCTCACATATTGCAAGAGAATGAATATGTATTGCTCAAATTAAAATTTAACTTATATATACAAGTGACTAGCTTTCACATTAAGCCAGATAAAACTTAAAAATAGAAATGTAGCATTAGTTCTCGTCAAAAGCCACTATGTACACAAAGTTAATGACTTTCCTATTTCGCATTAAGCTTGTGGTAAAGCCACTTTATAAAGTCCAGCACCGCCTTACAAAATATAGGTGTCCGTTCGAGCAGGTAAGATGACAAAACATCTTACGCTAGGTCAGGCGTGTGAAACCATGTTAACCTGCAAAGTGGATAACAATATGGGAGTCCTTCGTGGGAAATATATGTGCACCAATGGCATTCATGTCGTATGGGCCCTTTTGGTTCTCCTGTGGTATCAAATATTAATATCGGGATTCAACTAGGAGCCGACGATGGCCAAGCGCGTTGGCACCTAAGCTTGACTGGGCTTGTTGACCACGTTGACGTCAACAGCATTAGTTAACATGGCCTACCTTTTCAAAAGTGCAAGTGACATGATGGTCGCTCTAAGTGTGATGGTTAGAGTTTCCACTTCTTGAGGGAGGTTGTGGGTCCAAATCTCTATCTGGCATGCATATGCAATCGCATGTATTTTTGGACATCATGCAAGTGCATGTATTTTTGGACACCATGCAAGTGCATACGTTTCGGAGAGGACAACAGACGATGATGACGGAGAGAATCTTAGGACCACTCGCCACATGCCACATGTACTAAAGACACCTCTAACAGTTCGATATTTATCTCCAGTCATGCTGCAACAAAGATCTATATGCTCCCTTGGTCTATCTTCAACTTCACCATGCTATTGGCCTCTGTCTCATCGTTGCCGTCAAAGGCCTAGTTTCTGTAGCCACAGTTTTACCTTCATCATGCTACTGGCCTTTGTCGTCGGAGACGAGGTGCTGCACCCTGTTGCCATCGAACGCCCAATTCTTTTAGCCACAAGAATCTACCTGCTATATTCACCTCCATCATGCTACTGGCCTCTGTCATAGAATGTGATTGTATTTTTATATCCTAACAAAACCAACTTTAGCGTATTCAGTAGTTTCGCCAATAAGCCTCCAGAGAACCATTGGAAGCAATGAAAACATCATAGGAGGACGGCATCACCTATACCTAGGGCAAGACCTTGTCAATCAAATTGGACAGGTGATTATAATAGCAAGAGATTAGTAATAGGGTCCTATTTCTCTTGAATCTGGAGTTATCGTGGATTGAAGCAACCTATTAAACCTATTATGGCTCTTTAATATACTAAGGCTAAGTAGAAAGATGCATGCTTTGCTTCCTGTGAAGCCTTGTTGAGGTAAAATGGGAGCAATACAACCACCATTACAAACAAAGCCTATTCAGCTTCCTCACCCACTACATTAGTATTTTGCTATGCAATGTTTAACTGCTCAAGAGAGTGAGAGAACAGAAGGAGAAGGAGAAGAAAAGTCCACAATGGCAAAGCATGGAGACCTGCATCAACTTGCAACCGACAGCAATAGCGGAGAAGTATCGACAACAAACTGTCATTTCTTGTTGGGCAATAGCGCTAAAGGCAACAAGCATTCGAGTGCTAAAAGTATTTAGTAGGCAGCCAATATAGTGCCAAGTTGGATCACTCGATTGGATAATGATGGGAAAATGTTAGTTCTGGGCGACCCGAACAGTCTAGAATTCTAGTCCACATTTCCTGGCGGTCAAGTAGAAACCTATACTCAAATAACATGATCGAGCATCTAATTATGTATCAAAGGAGGAAAAACAAGCTCCCCTCATTCCAATACTAGAAGCCAAAACAACTGCAATGGCAAGTAGCCAACTATTTGAAAGGAGGACTTCTCAATGTCCCCAGACATCCTTAGGCCTTCTTATGCTCTTCAATGTTCCCAGACACCCTTCACCAAGGAGAAGCCAAGGGACCTAATATTCATAAATATGGCTTTAAACATTCAAAATCTTTTAACAGAAGCATTTAACTCTACTGTGTGGGTAAAAGATAAACAAACAAGAGAGAACTGTGGGCCCCTCCGTCTTTTATCACCTAAATTGAATAGCCTACTTTACTATATTTGCTCTCCCCAAGCTCTAGTGTCAACCCCAAGATGCCAAAACCTAGCATCTGGTCCTTCAGAAGATTGGTGTCTACAAGAGGTGGTGTCAAGCTTTTGTGTAAGCCTACCGGTAACTCATGTGAATTCAAGTGTTTTAAAAAGTACTCAGATGTGGACCATATCATAGCTTTTCCACAGTTTATGAAAGACGTCCTGCAAATACCCGCTCAAGACTTTCAACTTCATCGTTTACACATAAGAACACTAATCTGTGCAATGTTTCCAGAAAGGGACCCATGATCGATCTCAGGATGCAATTGAGTTTTATTAAACCACACGATGAACTCCTAGAAAAGAGGGGCTAGAGTGGAAATCATGAATGAAAAGGCACTTATCAAAGTCAAATAAGTTCTTATGCTAGTGGAAAAACATTCCCTACCCAAGCAACGGGCGGGCAACGGTCAACCATCCCTAACTGGCGGTGTGGATGGGCCACAGTACTGGCCCAAGAAAGTAAGAAGCAGAAACCAAAGCACTCATGCAGATGATAGGGTATGGCACCACTACCTAAAATGTTACACTATATTTACAGAAAATTTATTTGCACAGCCAATTCAACCCAAACATTGGGGATAACAAGCTGGAACTCCCCTTTTACACTTTTTCAACAACCTAAAACTTGAACAAATTCCAATACATCTGCATAGTAGATAAAGCTGAAGCAGACACCACAGTAGCAATGTCCAGAGACAAACAAAAAAGCTTCCAACCCCACAAAACTTTGGGCCAATATAGTGCAATGGATAAGCTACTGTTTTCCAAAAAAGTTCAGCAACGACCTTTGTCTTTCCCCCATACTTGTTGCTGGGGCCTTTGTCTTCACATCCGGAGAGGGTTCAAAAGATTGCTTTCTTTTGGAACCTTTTCCATCAGATGTTTTAAATGGGGTTTTGGTTTCTTCATAGCAAGGATGAATGGCACTCGGCACTTCGAAGTAACTAGAAGCATTCTGAGTGTTGCTCTTTGGTGGTGTAAGAGTACACTGCCCCTTGGTTTCGGTCTCTTTCTGCGCCTTGCTGTCTGTTTTCGTTGTAGTAATGTCTTCATCTGGCTCCATAGCTGCAAGAAAGGCCTTCAACTCCTTTTCATCCAGCAAAGACCCATCTGGAAGTTTCGCTTCGGCCGACTCTTCCGCCTTTAAATTTTCAGAGTGTGGCTGAACAGAACTCCTTTGTTTGCCAAAGAACTGTGATATAGAGTTTTTAGTCTCAGCCCCAACCTTGATCTGTATGGCCAAAGGGAAAATTTAACAAATCATCTAATCAAAGGCTCTGTACATATAAACACCAATTTAATGCAGCATTTTAGCATGTCCTTAAGACTCCACATTATGTGTGAGCAAAGCATACGCCTAAAGCAATCTGTCTTCTCTAGCAACTAAGATTTTTCAAGTAAAATCTATTTAGAAAATGAAATCATAAATTTGTTGTTAGTGGCATGAAACAAGAACATGAAATGGGAGAACAAAGACCCAGGGGAGCCACAGTGGAAAGGAAATGGCAACAAAATGCCTGATCATTAGACATGCTAATAAAAGAAGATGAGAGCATATAATAATGAGAAATAAAGAGAAGAAAATGAGATCCTCCAAACCAGGGTTGTATGAAACGTCTGAAACATGAAATAGTACAGGTTTCAAACAAGTTTTGAAAGTTTTGATGCCCAAGGGGAGGTTCTGTTAGCCTGTATAGATGTACATAGTATTACTTAAGGGTGAAGAAGTGAGATCAACGCATAGAAGTGGAGGGAAGACTTGTAAGAGCCTTGTTGACATGTGAGAAAGAGTTTAGAAACTGTAGCATTATATGGTAGTGATGTGTGTGAACACACTTAGGACCACCGGGGCACTTTTTCCCTCAACAGGAGGTTTTTTTCCCCTGTGCGTATGTACACCCTCTTATCTACTCATTTTGGGGTGTGTACTTATCTTTTGTATCTGGCACACATTTGTTCATTCTAATCTAGTGAGTTTGTGTGCTCACAAGCTTCTCTATCTTGTGTGTGTGCATTGTTGCAACCCTAAACCTAATTCCAATAATTGGTATCAGAGGTAGCTTCCTTGACACTTAATCTAGTAGTTTGCCTCCCTCCTCACGACCCCGTTTTTCTGTCTCCAACTGAGATACCCTCTTAAGAGAAGAAGGTATATATTGTAGTGTTTTGTATACAAAGTATACATATTTTTCGGGGTCTGCGACGTGTATCGGACACGTTTTGGGTAGAATGTACATTAGTTGGACATTAAGACTGCATTCTTGAATGGTGATTTACATGAGGAGGTGTATGTATCGCAACCTCCTGGTTTTGTTGTGAAAGGAGAAGAGTTTAGAGTATGTAGGTTAACAAAGGCTCTTTATAGCCTTAAGTAGGCTCCTAGAGCATGGTATGAGAAGATTCATACGTACTTGGTTGCAAAATGATTTTTGCAACAGTCCAACAGAGTGTACCCTCTATGTGAAGAGGAGTAAGGACACATTTTTGGTCATCGTTCTATACGTTGATGACATGTTGCTCACAGGACCCGATATAAATCAGATTTCAGCCTTTAAGGCTGTTTTGCAATCATCGTTTGAGATGTTAGATTTGGGGCCGTTACATTACTATTTAGGGATTCAGTTTATGCAACGCAATGATGGCATTGTTATGTTGCAGTCTAAATATATACAGAAGCTATTGAAGAGATTTAATCTTGAAGACTGTAAACCTATGGCTACACCTATGGAGACAAGTACTCGACTTAGTCTTCAAGATGCAGGAGACTCTTTTGATGCTAGTTTGTATCAGCAGCAGGCTGTTGGATCCCTTCTTTATGTATGCAACACGAGGCCAGATATACAGTATGCGGTCTCACAGTTGAGCAGATTTATGCATAGCCCATGTACGAAGCATTGGCAGGCTATTAAGCGGGTTTTCAGCTATTTACAAGGCACTCAGTATTTTGGATTGTTTTATCCAAAAGGAGGTGAGTCACAGCTGCATGTTTTTAGTGATTCAGATTGGGCTGGATGTTATGACACACGAGTGTCCACTAGTGGATTTTGCTTTCACCTTGGTGATTCATGTATATCATGGCTCAGCCTACAGTGGCCACTTCCAGCTGTGAAGCTGACTACAGGGTAGCTTTTACAGCTACAGTTGAGTGTGTGCAGCTCAAGCGTCTTATGGCTGATTTGAGTGTTGGACAATCGTCTAGCACTACGATTTACACTGACAACCAGAGTGCATTAGCAATTGCAAGGAACCCAGTGTTTCATGCTCGCACTAAGCACATTGAGGTGCATTACCACTATGTCAAGGAAAGACTCTCTGCAGCAAAGATCAGCTTGGTCTATGTACCTACACATGACATGATGGCAGATTTATTCACGAAGGCTCTTCCTCGTGAAAAGTTTGAAGCTTTTCGTAAAGCTTTGGACGGCTTACTGCCTTTTTTAGGATTGATTGGCCATAGCCTGTACATGTTCATATCATCACTCCAGGGAGGATTTGTAGCATATATGGTAGTGATGTGTGTGAACACACTTAGGACCGTCGGGGCACTTTTTCCCTCACTAGGAGGTTTTTTTTCCCGTGCGTATGTACATCCTCTTATCTACTCATTTTGGGATGTGTAATTATCTTTTGTATCTGGCATACATTTGTTCATTCTAATCTAAGGAGTTTGTGTGCTCTCAAGCTTCTCTATCTTGTGTGTGTGCATTGTTGTAACCCTAACCCTAATTCCAACAGAAACATTCAAAGAAAAAACATTTCTAGTAGATGGAATTTACTGGATGTTTTGTGACCAATGGACAGCTTAGAAATGAGTTTGGAAGAAAAGACTTGTCTTAGGGGGTTCACAAGAAACCCAACATCACTTTGGATCGCGATCTAGGGGTTTTATATATTCAAACAAAAAATCACCCCTCTTCTTGCAAGCATTTGCAAAAAGCTTACCGATGGAGCATGTCCTATCTCACCCTGGTGAAGTGTGCAGCGGTGGTTAATCATGTTGTTCTGGCCACAATGTAGTGCATCATCTCATTCTTCTCTTTCTTCTAGTCCTACATGGGAGCAGCACTACAGCTTTATTTTACCAGGATAAAGATCCTTATCTTGGTTTTAAAATGGCAGCCCAAGGGCTAGATGTACATGCTCAGAACCCTCAAAGGTGGCAAAATACAAATTGGGGAGGGGTGTTTCCCTCCATGGCTGGCCCCTTTGGGGGGGACACTATTGTAGCAGGCTGGCCTGCCCATACACTAGGTGTGATGTCTATGTCACGGGTTCACTCTAAGGCAGTATGCCACACTGCACAGGAATTGCCACTCAGCCAAGGAGACTAGGCTACTCTCCCTTCTCCACTACACACACACACTCCATTGGAACACCATGCTAGCCCTGCTGCCCGATAAACAGATTACACTGTGATGCCACTTAATCCTTAACACCTCATGACATAACAAACAAGCAGATAACCAGGAGAAAAGAGACTAAATAATGAAAAAACACGACACAACAATGAGAGAACACGAGACAAGCTTAGACTTTAAAGTAAAAGAAAAGAGTTCAGCCAAAAACAGGACAAACACGATACATTATACATAGTCAAATATCATGAGACTTGAGTACTCAAGAAAAATAGAAATAGATCCAGATTCCACAATCAACTTCTGAAACTTCAAACAATACAAAGAGAGGCGCAATGCGCAGGAGCTACAAAGATAGACGCAATGCACATGAGAAAATCCCAAATGTCAAATGATAGAAAACTGAAAGATGAAGTACAATGTATCAAATGTCAAGATCAACAACTAAATCATCATCATCAACTGCTCTAGAAGAGCTCCCAAGCTCATCATCATGGCCCATGTCCATCTACATTGCATCATCATTTGAATCTGAAGAAGGGTGGGCATCAACAAAACCCTCTTCCTCCAGACTGTAGAGCTGACTAAGTAGTCGCAGACTTGTAGAGACGTAAACCAAATCATAGGTTCTTTGTGTAGCAAGTTGGTTCCGCTTCTTTGAGGCAATGTGGCCAAATACAATCCACAATTGCTCAATAGGAGAGGAACTAGCTCCTTGGCTCAAAATACGAATGGCAACACATTGAAGCTCAAGAGTCCTTGCTCCATAATCCTCACCATAAGGCAACACCCACATTGCATTTGTCTCTCTACGCATCTGCTGAACCAAATCTTCCTTGCCTGCTTCTATAAATTGATATTTGACCTTTGATAGACCACCTTAAGAAGTATCTCACACCAATTTTCCCAATACTTTCTCCCAGCCATCTACGACCTCCTCATCAGTCTCTTTGCCGCACCCCTAATCTAGCACAAAACCAACTACATGCAAGGGTAAATGATAGTTATCCCACATTAGGCTCCACCTCTCTAATGCGCTCTATCAACTTGTCCATGCCCTCATTAACCTTGCCAAAGCAAGGTTGCTTACTGTCCGCAATTCTTAACATGTGAATGATGGGCTTCAACAACAACATTAAGATGAACCACATCAGCCCAAAATGCACCGCCAAATATAGCTCACGGAGCCCCCCTCTGCATATTCGGACCCACATGTACCTCGCATCTGCATCTCTATGTACCACATGTATTTTGTCATGAAGCTCCTCCCTGTAAAGTATTGCCACTTCTCCAGATCCTCTGGTACCTCCCACTGTGCGTGGCTGAGGGCGGAAAACTGATTCCCATCCATAACCCCGGACGTCAGGAAGCCTCTTGTTTGTGCACTAATGGGTCTCCGTATACATAGCAATATCACTGTGTCTGAAAGTATCCTCAAAGTATCCTGCATCTGTTCTAAGGGCTCCGTTGCAATTCCACACCGTGAATCTCACGGTCTCATAGGCCGCACACCGTCAAGCGGGCCTCCTCTCCGTAATGATGACTCGACCATCTCTGTATACCGCCCATTTCCCCTCTTTCCTTGCCTCAAGCACACGCGGCATGTGTTCCTTCTGGTGTGCTATCTGTGCCGGTGTAAGTTCCTCATCCAAATAAATCTTTTCCCTCTTAAGGGCCATCCTTTTGGAGAGGAAGGCCTTCTTCTTCTCCAAGTCACCAAACCTGATGATCAATATCTTTGCCCTGGTTTCCCTTATCTTCCCACCCAACTACACGTACATGTAAGGCACGTGTCCGTCTCTTGGCTTCCTCTTCCAATGTAGCATTCATCACCTCTACTTTATTGACTGGTGTATCCTTCCGTTTTTTTACTACTTCAATCCATGGGTTGACTTCCTCAATTTGTTTCTTTGTGGCACTAGCAATTTCAGCCCATGAATGCATTTCCTTCTCACCTGCAGCCACTTTTGCCTTACATGATTCCAAAGTGTTTTGCATTTCTATGATGTCTTTTTTGCGGTCAGCCATACATGTCTTCAAAGTGCCTTCGTACGATGCAACTGTTGTGCCAATCTCTCGGAGCATGTCATCCTTCCATTTCTGCATCTCTTTTTTCATTTCCGTGTGCATCAAGGCTTGGGTTAATTCCATTTCAACCCGTACTTGGGCTTGCATTTCTCCCTTCAATTGGACATATATCTCTTCCTTCAGCGTTTCGTATATCACTTTCCTTTGGGCATGCATCTGCTCGGTCCATTCCTTTTTAAGCTCCTGTCGCATGGTGTTCATCTCTGTCCTTATGTGAAGCTGTAGCTCCCCATAAAGGGCCTCATCTCGTCGGGCCATCTTCGTAATCCTTCGTGAGCCAGGGGACATGATTCCTTCCCTCAATCTTCTGCGGTAGGCATTTGGTGCCTTCGTGGGGGTGTGAAAGGTTGTCTCACCATCTTGTTCCCCCTCTAGGGGTTGAGACATGTTTTCCCCTACTAGTTGCTGCCTTGGGGGTCTGAGCAAGGGTGGGTGGGTGGGTGGGAAAAAGGGACGCAGATGCACCTTACTGTACCTCCTGCACCTTACTGTTTGCACGCAGATACACCTTACTATACCTCCTGCACCTCACTGTTTGCACCTAACGCAGATGTACCTTACTGTACCTCCTGCACCTTACTCTTTGCACGCAGATGCACCTTACTGTTTGCACCTGACGCAGATGCACCTTACTGTACCTTCTCCTGTTAATCTCTGTGCACTGCTTGTAGCCTGGCCACCCTGCAGTCCTGCGCAGCCCTCCGCAAGAGAGAGAGAAAGTGCAGTCCTGCGCCTCCCCTCCTACATCCGTGTGCAGCTCACCAGTCGCCAAAAGAGAGAGAGATTAAACTAGGCGGCTGTCTCTGTTCAGCAACGCCCCCCTTGTTTCTCCTATAATCTCCCACCTGTGTCCGGCTGTCCAGTCACCAGTGTCGAGACTCAAAACAGGCTACGCCGCCATTGATTCGCTGAAGGCTGGCCGCTGAAGCGACAGGCTGAAGCAAAACCTCTGTCCGCAACTTTTTGAAGGCTGAGGCGCTGCAGATGAATCCACGCAGAGCGATATAGCGCCAACGAGCGCTACAAGGACAACCGGCCCGGAGCCTTACTATTTGCACCTGACGCAGATGCACCTTACTGTATCTTCGCCTATTAATCTCTGTGCACTGCCTGTAGCCTGGCCACCCTGCAGTCCTGCACAGCCTTCCACAGGAGAGAGAGAGAGAGAGAGAGAGAGAGCACTTCAGTCTCTGTGCGCCTGCTGTCCTGCAGCCGCCTACAAGAGAATTTCCTTTGCTGATCAGTCCGCCTCCTGCAGCCGTACTTGCTCGCCTGTTTTTCCACCAGAGAGAGAAGCGTGTGTCTGCTGCCCGACCAGCCTGTCATCCTTTCCAGGCATCCAGTTGCAGCCGACTGTGTGCCCAAGGAGAGAATCAGCCAGTTGCCTGTCTCCTGCCCCGCCCTTCACAAAAGCGTGAGAGAGAATTCAGTGTGCAGTTCTGTGCGCCCAGCAAAACTCTCCGCCAGCCTTCCAAAAACATGAGAGAAAAGCACACGTATCTGCAGCTGTAGTCGACTTGCACACGTATCTGCCGCCAAAAACATGAGAGAAAAACAGAGAGAGAGAGAGAGAGAGAGAGAGAGAGAGAGACGCTTGAGAGAGAGAGAGAGAGAGAGAGAGAGAGGCTAGAGCTTCAAGAATCAAAGTTCAAGCTATGGACATTGGAACTTCAAGCTTGAATGTGAGGGGGGGGGGGGGGGGGGGGGGGAGGGCACTTTAAAAGAGGTGCTCAAGAGAGGCTATAGCCAAGGCCCAAGACAAGGCAAAAAAACGGTCAAAAAACGGGCAGAAAACAGACGAAACTGTGCCATGCCAACGGTCATTTCGTACCATACGAACTGTACAGTACCAGACTGGTACGACAAACAACCATGGCTATGACATGTCCAGTTCACGGGCAAGGGATGCCCATCCGTGAACCATGCGAATGCCCTGTATTCTGACATGGTTTGTGGCATGTGAACAAGTGGTAAGTATTCATTTAAACCTTTGTTTAGACTTTATAACCTTAGCAGTTCACATTCTTTTAAGTTGGGCAGATCGGCCATTGGCCAGTGCCCGACCAAAGTATGGCCTGTCCGAGCCTTGGGCACCCTTTTATCCCATTAAAACCCATGTGTGGGACTCTTTAATGAGGGGGCACCTTATCGAGGTGCCCACCTTCATTAAAGGGAGGGTGCCATGTGTCCTATCTCTTCACCCCCCTTCCACCAACCTCTCCGATGACTACTTGGTTCTCTCTTTCATTTATCTCATTATTATTTGCAACTGGCGCCTCTCTCTCCCTTGCTATCTTTCTGCAACTCAACTTTCTCTCTCACAGGATTTCCTCTTTCCTGCTGCTGTACCTGTTGTGTACTTTCTGTGGGCACTTGTTGTACCTGCTGTGTACTTGCTGTGGGCACCTGCTGCACGTGATGTAGTTGCTGTGGGCACCTGCTGTACCTATTGTGTACTTGCTGTGGGCACCTACTGTACCTGCTGTGTACTTGTTGTGCGCACACTACTGTACCTGCTGTGTCCTTGCTATGGGCACCTGCTGTACCTGACTGTACCTGCTGTACCTGACTGTGTACCTGCTGTAGCAGGCTACTGTACCTGCAAGTACAAGCTGAAAACCCTACTGTACTTGCAAGTATAAGCTAAAGTACAAGCCGAAAATCCTTCTGTACCTGCAAGTACAAGCTGAAACCTGCAAGTACATGCTGACTATCATCCTACATCTACAGTACCAGATGTGCGTGCTGTGAACTGACACCGAGTACCTACTACTGGCACCACGTACCAGTACCTGTTTGTGTACTCGTACTAGGGAGGTTTGAACAACAGTCTCTATGAGGGTGTGAGCCAGGCTATGGTACAAGGGTGCCTATTTGTGCGTGGTCTCAGAATGATAATTTCACATTCACTTTCCTCCAGGTGTATGAGACTAGTGGTCAAGCTATTTAGACTCGTTCGACGAGTCCGGCAACGACAAACTACTACGACACCTTTTTGTTTGGGTAACTTGTCTTCATACTTGCACTGCATCTGGCTGGCAAGCCCTTGGAACTTTGTACAGATTTAAATACTCCAATAATATACTTCAGTATTGAGGGGAGGGTCGGCCCGTTCGCAGCTCCAATGATGGTGTACTGTGTAGTGCTTGTCTCTTTGGCAAATTATCTTGTGCAATGATGTATCATTCAGTTGTTATGTGCATTGTGGCTTTTACACATTAAGTGTGACGTGCGTATTGTTCACAAGACAGTGCCCAAGGACATTCACACCTAGCCGTTGTAGTTTCGGTGCTATCATAGTACGGTCGTTTCCCTCTTCTCAGTGGGGTAACGATCGATTGGGCATTGGGCTCTGTGTGGACACCCGTCGAACGCTATGGACAGCCATGCACTAAGTGGTCAAGGGGCTAGTTCCCATGGCCAAGCAAGTGGTACTCATGCTTCTGAAGCTTTGGGCAATAAACATATGCATGCAGGTTATATAGGGGAGCAAATACACGTGGGGCAGCCTTCTCGAGGTAAAGAGAAGATGCAAGAGGATGACCCAAAGGTATTGAAAACAGAGATTGAGCATGTCAAAAGGCAGTTGTATGCCATGGAAGAAGAGCTCAAGATGCTCTATGATAACCCGCAGGTTCACAAGCTTATGGAGGCCACAAAGACCGAGTCTATGGTGGCACACACTATGGATTCTATGGCAAAGGAATCGGGTATGAATCCCCGAGAGGTAGCCCTCAACTATGTTATACGCATTGGAGATTTGGTGAAAGGCATTGCAGGGGAGCTTTGTGTGAAAGAACCCCCACATGATGGGGAGACAGGTAATGCTATGTTTCGAAGGGTCAAGTCTTATGTGCACAAAGATGAGGCTTCCGTGACTTCTAAGCAAGCCTCCAGCCCGCTTGGGTTGAGAAAAAAGGATTGTATATGGCAAAGAGAGTGGCAAACAGGATGTCAATGTACATGTGATGGTTGTCAAAGAGAACAACTAAATGAAACAAAAAAATACGATAAACTGATTGTCTTACAGCTATAAGAACTGTAAGTAAGACTCAGGAGATGATACTCAGGAGAAAATACTGGAAAGTACTGGAAAATGTATATCAAGTAGATCCATGTATGTTGATCAGTTGAAGTGCTGCCCTCTCCTCATATCAAATATCTCCGCCATGGGGCTGTCTAGAATGGAGAGGTCGTAGAAGTGACGTAGGTGCCTCCGATGCCGAGCAATAATGGCTCTGACTAGCGATGGTGAGGATGCCGTGGTCGGGATCCTGGCGGGCGTGGCCGACGAGCACGACATAAGATGACTGCTCTATCAATGGTGACTCCCTGGGAGTGTGGCCGGTGCCCTGATGGCCTGATGGAGGAGGTATCAGGAGGCGTGTGGGCTGGGTTGTTGGTGCTGGTGTTAGTGCCGAAGAAATCTACCAGGATCCTCAATCTAGGTACATCATGGCTTGGTCTCTTGTCTGCCAAGAGGATCTCTCTGTGTCTCCTGAGCTCAAGTAGGAACAATCCCAGGCATCTCTGATCCTCAAACTCCATGACCCTACGTAACGGCCCAAAACCCTCTCAAAAGAGGCAGTGATATCTCCCTCAGATCTCATAATAGACTGTACATCAGCAAATGTAGTGCTCGTCTGTCTCTGCCTCCTGGTAGCATAGCTGACAAATGCGGTCATCCGAGATCTGATGCACATATCGCTCCGTCTCAATCCGCAGCTGGTGTGATGACGTCCGGATCTATCCAATGGCACACAACGTATCCCACGTGATAGGTGTACATCCATGTACGCCGAGCATGTGATAAAATCATCTCGTGAGAGGTGTACAAAATGGCTCTTGTAATGAGCCATTTTCGTGCCTAAGGGCTCAAGGGGACTAGTCCATGTCCTCTCTGTGTCCACTCTGATGATATCCATCCTGATCACGCGGTTCTGCTCTAAGTGGGTGAGATCCAAAAATGGACAATCCAGGCTGTACTGAAAGGGTGGTAGTGCCTCTATCCGCAAACCATGTAGGTCAAACCACGATCTCATCTGAGCATACCAGCAATGAGTATCTCCATCCTCTGCCAACTGTATAGATGAGGTCAATGCCAATCGGGAGTACCTCTGCGGAGGGAGCTCCCATAGCCACTATAAAAGGGTTATTGCCTGGAATAGGGCCTCGGTCACTATTGGTGCGGCACCCAGCTCAGCCCGAACAATCTCATGTGGTACTGGTACCGATGATTTGCTCCGAATCATGCGGGCAATCATCATAATCAATGGTCTCTCCATTTGCCTCCATCCCTCATCCGTCCCTCTTTGAGATCTGTGATGTATGATGGGCCCCCAAATTGGAGCTCCGTACAGGAGGGTCGGTGTGGCAAGTGTATCAAAAAGCCACAATTTGGTGTGCAACTCCTGAAACTGTATATGTGCACACTGCCTCTCAAGTGCCCCTAAGGCTGCATGCACTCCAGCTAATCTAGCTGCTACTGCCTCCTTCAGGGAGAAACGCGGCCCTGTGAAAGTAACTCCCAAGTAGACATATGACTGACGTACTCAACCGGCTCCCCTCGAAAAGTGAACTCAGGCTCTGATCTACTCACCCATGCCTGTGTGGTGTTAAACACCATAACCATGGTTTTCCCAAGGTTTACTGTCAGATCTCTATCTGCACAGAGTGGCTGTAATGCATCCAGATGTCTCTATAATCCCTTCGGAGAGTCTGAGATTAGAACAATATCATCAGCATATAACAAGATGGGGCCAGGCATGCCCCTGGGCCTCCCAATCTGTCTACATAATCGGAGACCACATCAATGTCAATAGCGGGCATCCCTGCTTCACCCCTATCGTGCTAGTCATCATATCGGATAGTCCGCCTGGAGCTCGGACTCTACCTGTCATCACAGACTCATTCAACACATATACCCCCCTTTGCATATCCTCAGGTACCTCAATGTCATGCAATCTGTGCATAAGCCTGGCACGTGGTACGGCATCGAAGGCTCTGCGGAAGTCCACAAAGTAGCAGTATATCCTTCTCTTCTGTGCCTTGCCCTCTTCAATAAGTGCCCAGAGTGTCAGTATGTGATCCAAGGTAGTAAATCCTCTCCTGAAGCTAGCCTGTCCCTTTGCTCGATGACCATGCCTCTCTGCCCAACGGCTCAGCTCCAACTCCAATATAAAGCCATATAGTTTGGCCAAGTAATGACCAATCATGATCGTCCTGTAGTTGCCTGGCACCATGGGGTCCCCATCTTAAAGAGTGGTACAATGATATGCTCTGTCCAGCTTGCCAGGAAACCCTCACAAATGGCACCATTAAACACATGTACGATCAACGGAGCCAAAGTGTCGCGCGAATATGAGAAGTGCTCTCCAACTAGCCCATCATGATCCTGTGCCTTTCTATTCTGTAACCTGTCTATCGCATCTAGCACCATCTGCATAGTAAAAAAGGTGCTGCTAGCCGGTCTAGTTCCCAGTGGAGGGGGGGTGGGGGGCTGTCCTGGTGCATCATATAGCTCTCTAGCATAAGCATGCCATGCCTCAGGTGCAATAATCGGAGTACCAGGCTCTCTGTCCTGAAACATCTTCCATGCCCTCTTGCTGTCCTTCCCCAGGAAGAGTTGGTAGATCTCCTCCTCTAACTTAGCCAGGTAGGCTCGTTTCTTCCTCCGCACAACGCGCCGAAAGATCATCATAGCATGTCTATGCGTGTGAGTCCCAATGGCAATCTCACGCTGTAGCTGTGCTCGTGTCTCACAACACTTATTATCATACCAACTGTTCTGTGGGGCAATGCTACCAGGGGGGGAGGGGAGTGGAAGGGATCATAGCGCAAGGAAACGCATATGAGTCGGATGCATGTAGTACACCTGCCAATCCTCTCATAATCTCGTCCAGAGGGCTATGCGGGTCTAAAGCAAACAAGCCATCAGATGCTGTGTCTTGGTAAGCCCCAACTCTCACGTGTAAATTGATATCTCGGGCACCTAGGTAGATGAGTGGCTAGCCCATCTCTCACCTACTAGTGTGAAACTCAGGTATACATGATCAGCTGCTATGCCAATGGGCCGGCTGGAAATCGTGAAACCCCTTGAAACCAGCCTTTGGCAACTTGACGGGCGGTGAACACACTTAATCACACTTTAATCACTTTACGAACTGGAATAATAAATTTGGAAGAAGAAGAAAATAATTAAGTGGAGCTGGAGTGCTCCTGCACAAAAGACCAATTGGCCCCAAAGCGTAGCGCCCCCGCAGGTATTTATTTATAACTCAAAGTCTGCATAGCCCTTGTACAATTCCCGAGAAGATTCCTCCTTGATCCATGGGGAGGAGATCTCCTTCAAGCTTTCACCCAAGATGTGTTGTATGATATAAGGGCCTTGGCCTCTATTTATACAAGTTTGGGGGAAAAAGCTATGCTTTTCCCCCTTAGAAAAATCCACTAGAAGAGCTTTTCTCAAAAAGACTATCGAAAAGCTCCTCTTCTCTCTCTTTTTTTTTTAAGAAAAATAAAGAAAATACATGACGCTTGAGCGTTTTCGAAAAAAAAGAAATCCACGTTGATTTTGTTTTATTTTTTTCACTGCCCGGCGCTTTGTGTTTGCTTTCCTTCGCGTTTTTCTGCTTGGCGCCCACGCTTTGCATACTGTACGGCGCTTCGCTGCTGCTGCCCACATTATATGCGCCTGCCTGCATGGCGCTCCACTGCTGCTGCCCACATTATATGCGCCTGCCTGCATGGCAGCTAGCCGCTAGCACCTAAGCCAACCGCCATCACTACTGCCCTCCTTGTGCCTGTTTGCACAGCTTTGCTTCTCTTTGCCTCTACTGCCCTGCTATAGATGTGGCAGCGCTAAGCTTGTGCGCCTGCCTACGTGGCAGTACCTGCAGCCGCCTCAGCTCCTGCGCAGCAGCCAACCACACGTGCAGTACAGCCTATGCAGCCAGCCGTACTTGCACACGTGTCAGTTGCCACGTCAACTGTTGATTGTGCTGTCCCAAAAGATGCTACCCCTACAACAGGATAAGAAAAGAACACATGCATATGAACATGCACACACACACATACCAAACATGCATCCACACACGTGTACAAACTTACACATGCATTTATAGGTAAACATGATTAGTGAATGCTAAACAAGTTTAAAACATGATTACAATGCTTAAGATAAAAAGGTAAAATACTCAGTCCTGTAGCATACCCCCCTCTTAAAACAAAGCAATCGTCCTCGATTGTTCATTCAAAGGATCTGCCAACTGAAACAGAACATCCGAATAACATAAATCAAAAGCATCCACTTCATGAATAGTCATGTCCCCCTGGATGCTTTACCTGCTCTGCTCATGGCCATCCCACTGGACCCACGATCAGCAGTACATCATGAACAAGAATAAACACTGATGCATATCAAACGAAAGTCTAGAATAGGCGTCCCCATTCTCTGAAGATATTCGTATATCCATGAATCAAACCATGTGACTAGTACACACATATATCATAGAAATCCCATAGGCAGATATACTGTCAGGTCAGTATCTCGGGTGTGCTGATAAGAACACCACAAGCGACTTCCAGATCTCATCCAAGTGATTTCTGTGACAAAGGAGCGGAGTCACCCCCCTCTTGAGTAACAGGTAGTACTCCAGAATCCATAGCTGAACTTGTTGAAGCACTTTCTAAGGTAGGCTCCAAACCAAAAGCCTCAAGGTAAAGTTGTAGTATCCTCGGTGAATCTTCCAAGTCACCCTCCTCCATCCACTTCGAATCCATAGGTGAATCATTCACAAACTTCACCAGATATCGACGTGAAACTTTTCCTCTGACTTTTCTTTCTTTATGTGCAAAATCTGTTCCGGTTGAAGAATCTCATCAAGTTCTTCCACCTCTGGTTGCGGCTCATCAACCTGCTATGTAGGCACCGCACCTCTGAAAGGTCTAAGAAGACTCACATGGAATGCATTATGAATCTTCCAAAGATCCGGTAACTGAAGACGATAGGAAACATCACTCATCTTCTCAATCATTTGAAAAGGCCCGTAGTACCGCATACTCAATTTAGGATATAAGCTCTGTTTACCCTTCATTTTCGTGAGTCTAGCCTTCTCAAATCTCAAAAGCACCCAATCACCCAAATCAAAAACCAAGGATCGACGGTGAAGGTTTGCTGCTTTCCTCTGTTTCTCTTGAGTCCTTTGAAGAGCCAACTTGACCTTCTTGTAAGCCTCATCCATATTCTCGACAAAACGATCTGCCTCAAAGATCTTAACTTTTGTATGCAGGATCGGAGGTACTTTCTTCCGACCTTCCACAATCTCGAAAGGCGCCTTTCCTGTCGAAGTGTGAATGGTGTTGTTGTAAGCAAACTCCACCAAAGGAAAATACTTTTCCCACTGTTCCTTATGATCCGAAACATAACACTTTAGAAGATCCAATACAACTGAGTTGGCAATTGCCCATCAGTTTGTGGATGAAAAGACGATGAGAATTTCAACGAAGTCTTGATGTTCTCGAACAATGCTCTCCAAAATAAACTCGTCATTCGAGGATCTTGGTCACATTGACAATAGATGGGGGCATCCCATGGTACTTGAAGATACGATTAATCTTCTTCCTGACTGGAATGAAATGAGCCTGCTTGCTGAAACGATCTATGATAGTCCAGATGCCATCATTCCCACTCTTTGTCCTAGGAAAATCAAAGATAAAATCCATAGCAATACTCTCCCACGGTCTATCTGGAATAGGCAAAGGTTGAAGGAACCCAGGTGTCTTTTGACGATCATACTTCACCTTCTGACAAATGATACAACCATGAACAAAAGCATCAGCATCCCTGCGCATAGTAGGCCAATAAAAGAATGCCTCCAAAGCCTTCACTGTAGCCTCAATACCACGATGGCCTGCATAAGGCGGAGCATGGCATTCAGTCAAAACCTTCTGCCTCAACTGAGATGTGACACACATTTGTCATGCATCATCAAAAATCCTTCCTTGAGAGAATAATGATCAACTCGCTCTCCTTCAGTCAAACGATCAAAAATCCGCTCAAAATCTGAGTCATGAGCATACTGTTCTCGCATATCAAGTTCATGATGAAAGATAATGGAGATGGCGGCCACATGTGGTTTCCTAGACAAGGCATCCGCTACCACATTCTTTTTGCCATCCACATGAACAATCTGAAAGTGAAACATGGACAAAAAGTTTGCCCATCTCATATGCCTCTCTGAGAGCTTCGTTTGAGTAAGGAAATACTGAAGAGTCTGATGATCACTCTGAACAATGAAATCAGCCCCAAGAAGGTAATGCTTCCAAGTAGAAAGAGCATGAATAATCGCAAGAAGCTCCTTCTCATATACTTGTAGATTCCTTTCTGCTGGTGACAGAGTTCTACTCTCATAAGCAATAACATACCTAATCATATCCTATTCAGTTTTCCTATCATACAATCTATACTACTAGCTACAGATCCAGTAAAACAAAAACTGGACCAATGGTTAGCTTTTCCTTAAGCTTGTTGAAGACTTCTACTTCCTTTACTATCCATCGGAAATTTACATCCTTCTTGGTCAGGTGATATAAAGGTGAAGCAATTTCTGCAAAGAATCAGATAAACCTCCTCTAATATGAACAAAGTCCTAAGAAACTTCTCACATCATGTATGGGAAACTCATAGAGTCCAAAATTGTCCTGAAAGTTATCTTGTGCACATCTTCTGGCCTGATGCGAATTTGATGATATCCACTCTTCAGATCAATGCGACTGAAGTAAGCTGCTCCCTGTAACCGATCCAAAATATCATCAATTCGAGGTATAGGGAATCTGTTCTTGATGGTAATCTTGTTCAGTGCCCTGTAATCAATGCACATCCGCCAAGAACCATCTTTCTTTTGTACCAAAAGCACTGGTGAACAATAGGGCAAAGAACTCGGCTGAATCAACCCTTTGTCCAACAGGTCACGCACGTGGCTCATAATATCTTCTTGTTGGGCTGCACTCACCCTATAGGGTGGCTTATTCGGTGGTGAACTCCCAGGAATCAAATCAATCCCATGATCCTCAAGCCTAGCAAGCGGCAATTCCCTTGGCAAAGCCTCTGAAAAACAATCTTGAAAACTTTTGAGAAAATCCAATCTTTCCTTATCCAACTCAAAAAGGTTAGAATCTATGGTATCTTGATTCTCTTTAACAATCAGTAAGTAAACAGAAAGATGTTTCTTTATTAGACGAGAAATGGCCGAGGCCGATACAGCACGAATAGATTCCCCTTTAAGCTTTACATCAAGAGTGTGTTCCTTATTCTTATTAGTGAGAGAGATTTTCCTGTTGAAAGTATCTACTACCACTTTAACCTTATGGCACCAAGGCATACCCAACAAAACATCACAATCCTCCAAAGGCATAATGAAGAAATTATCCTCTCTGTCTGTGTAAGTCTGCACACTGAGATGCAGTTTCCCAGATTGGTGTAACCTCAACTGAATGTCCAGGACAAGCCAAAGTAGCCTCATGCAACACACCCATCTCTTCTAGTTTGATGCCCAACTTTGCTATAAGCTCGGGGGTGATGAAGTTTGCACAAGCCCCAGGATTGAAAAAGATCAAGACCTCTTGATCTCGAAGTCTTCCCCATGCTCTGCATAACTCTGAGGATGCATCCCCTTGCTTCCTCCCTATCAAGTCAGGTACTAGTCCAGCAGACGGTTTCTGTTTCTTTACTTTAGGCTCTTCCTGTGAATCATCTGCGTTTTTAGGTGCTCTCTTCGGACACGTATAGTACCAATGCCCTGCTTCTCCACAAGAGAAACATTTGTTGCTAGCTATAAGCTCTTTCCTTTCTTCATCTGTCCTTTGAGGTAAGGGCTGAAATTTTCTCTTCTTGGATTGCCCCTTCTCTCGTGGTTCAGTGTTTTTGGTCTCTTTCGACTCCTTTGATGCTTTCTTGGAGAATAGATGTTCATCCTTGAATCCTGACATCTGACCAGTAAGCATGGCATATCCAGTCTGAGCATTTTCTATCATCTGAGTCATATTAATGACCTTTGTTTTGATGCAATAATCTCAAAGCTCCTTGGGTAACCCACAGCAATAAGTCTCTATTTGCTCAACTAGTGACACGGGCCTAAAGGATGTGACCGGTAGCAGAGCATCCCAAAATTTCTTGTTATATTCTTCCATATTGTTACAATCTCTGGAATCTAATCGATGCCAAGTTGTCATAACATCCACCTCAAAAGTTGGTGTCAACCATAGAGAAAAGAAGATTTGCTTGAACTCCACCCAAGTGCTAGGTGCTATTCCCTGATGAAGAAGTGTCAACCACCATTGAAGAGCATTACCCTTTAGGAAAGAAGCTACCTTTCGTACCTTAGATGTCTCTGTGAAGTTACCACCAGAAAATGCCGCATCAAACTGTTGAATGAAGGTGAGAGCCTTCAAACAATCCTTTGCACCACTAAAAGTATCAAACTTTACTGTAACACCACCCTCTTTATAATCTTTTGGCTTCTCGCCTTGAACAAGATTATCATAGGGATGTGGTTTGAGAAAAGAATTGCCCACACCATTAGATCCCATGCCCATCATACCACCTCCCATACCAGGCATACCAAAAGCACTTCCACCACCGCCACCATAAGTTCCATACATACCTCCTGGCATACCTCCATACATACCTCCATGCATACCTGGTTGCATACCATAGCTCCCAGTCATGCTTATGTTGGGTACACCCGTCATGGAATGAAAGACAGAGCCTCCGCCAAAGTAACTAGGATGAGAAGTATTGAAAGGGTTTCCATGGATAGGTGGGGAAAAAGAAGAAGAAGAATCGGGGTATGGCTGAAAATTTGGACTGGAATAATAAATTTGGAAGAAGAAGAAAATAATTAAGTGGAGCTAGAGTGCTCCTGCACAAAAGACCAATTGGCCCCAAAGCGTGGCGCCCCCGCAGGTATTTATTTATAACTCAAAGTCGGCGTAGCCCTTGTACAATTCCCGAGAAGATTCCCCCTTGATCCACGGGGAGGAGATCTCCTTCAAGCTTTCACCCAAGATGTGTTGTGTGATACAAGGGCCTTGGCCCCTATTTATACAAGTTTGGGGAAAAGGCATAGCTTTTTTCCCCTTAGAAAAATCTACTAGAAGAGCTTTTCTCAAAAAGACTATCGAAAAGCTCTTCTCTTCTCTTTTTTTTTTAATAAAAGAAGAATAAAGAAAATACATGGCGCTTGAGCGTTTTCGAAAAAAAAGAAATCCACGTTGATTTTATTTTATTTTTTTCGCTGCCCGGCGCTTTGCGTTTGCTTTCCTTTGCATTTTTCTGCCTGGCGCCCACGCTTTGCGTGCTGTACGGCGCTTCGCTGCTGCTGCCCATGTTATATGCGCCTGCCTGCGTGGCAGCTAGCCGCCAACGCCTCAGCCAGCCGCCATTGCTACTGCCCGCCTTGTGCCTGTTTGCACAGCTTTGCTTCTCTTTGCCTCTACTACCCTGCTACAGACGTGGCAGCGCTAAGCTTGTGTGTCTGCCTGCAGCCGCTTCAGCTCCTGAGCAACAGCCAACCACACATGCAGTACAGCCTATGCAGCCAGCCGTACCTTCACACGTGTCAGCTGCCACGTGGCCCGCTGTTGACTGTGCTGTCCCAAAAGATGCTGCTCCTGCAACACAGGATAAGAAAAGAACACATGCATACGAACATGCACACACACACACCAAACATGCATCCACACACGTGTACAAACTTACACATGCATTTAGGTAAACATGATTAGTGAATGCTAAACAAGTTTGAAACATGATTACAATGCGTAAGATAAAAAGGTAAAATACTCAATCTTGTAACATCCCGCACATCAGGTATCAATGAAGGAGATCCCATCAAGTAGTCCACTGTGCTCGCTCCCCCTTTAGAGTTCCAATGTGTGAGAGCATCTGATCCTTGCCATCTCGATAGGCCATTGTATATGACCAACCCACGTGCACTCCGGAGTGTGAGAAAATGGCTGCCATAATCTGTAATCTCCCCCTCATCCTGTGCTGATCTCTGCAACCCTACATCCTCTGCCGTGATCTCTCGATACATAGCCTCGAGTATCATACAACTCTGTCTGCTCTGTGCCTATACGTGCATTAAAGTCTCCCAATAGCATACCGCCACATATAGCTCACAGAGCCCCTCTCTACATATTCGGACCCACATGTACCTCACATCTGCATCTCTATGTACCACATGTATTTTGTCACGAAGCTCCTCCCTGAAAAGTATTGCCACTCACTCCTCCAGATCCTCTGGTGCCTCCCACTATGCGTGGCTGAGAGCGGAACATTGATTCCCATCTATAGCCCCTCACGTCAACAAGCCTCACTGATGGGTCTCCGTATACATAGCAATATCACTGTGTCTAAAAGTATCCTCAAAGTATCCTGCATCTGTTCTAAGGGCTCCATTGCAATTCCACACCGTGAATCGCAAGGTCTCCTAGGCCGCGCACCGTCAGGCGGGCCTCCTCTCCGTAATGATGATTCGCCCATCTCTTCATACCGCCCATTTTCCCTCGTTCCATGCCTCAAGCACACGCAGCATGTGTTCCTTCCGGTGTGCTATCTGTGCCGAGGAAGGCCTTCTTCTTCTCCAAGTCACCAAACATGATGATCAATATCTTCGCCCTGGTTTCATCTCTACCTACTCGCCATGCTCCAGTAATGGGTACATCAGTGGCTCCAATTTTTGTTGCAAGAGCTTTTGCATCCTCTTGGGGATTTCCCTTATCTTCCCAACCAACTACGCGTACATGTAAGGCACGTGCTCATCTCTTGGCATCCTCTTCCAATGTAGCATTCATCACCTCTACTTTATTGACTGGTGTATCCTTCTGCTTTTTTACTACTTCAATCCATGGTGAAACCGATCTCGTCAAGTGGGAAGACTCCGTTGGACACCCACACGCTTAATAGCACAACTTTAAAACCACAAATTTGAAATGGACAACTTAATTCAACTTGAAATTGAAATGAAAATGAAATGGAAAGATGGACACCAGCACTGGGGCCAGAACGGGCCGACCCCCCCTCAATATATGATATATTTATTGGGAGTATTTAACAAATACAATGCTCCATGGGTTCCAAGAACCAGATGATGTCCATGTACATATGAAAACAGTACCAAACAAAACAGGCTCGAAGTCGAAATTCGATGTAGATGCTCGAAGCAGAATGACCACTAGCGTGGTCCAATCTCTACGGTCCTGTGCTTTCACTGGACTCCGCGGAGAGCGCCTCACTGGTGTTCCGAGACCACGCACAAACAGGCGCTCTCGTACTAACAACTGGCTCTCCCGATCTCAGCACCTTTGGACCGAGGTTCTCCAATAGAGCTTGGACAACCCGGCACTGAACGGGTGTTGGCCGTATAGGGAGTCGGGAATCCCTTATCAGATTTAAACACAAAATACTTTACTTAAATCTGAAATTCACTTACTTGTGGATGGCTGATAGAGAACCAATACCCGTGGTATTTGTATAGAAGATGTAGCCACCCAGGAGATGTGAAGTCTTCTTGTAGTCGCCAGTGGAGAAGAGGTGCAATCTTGTTGAGATGGCACAGCCGCCTTGTAGATAAACTTAGTGTTGCCACTAGGACAAGTACCACCGCAAAGATCACAGCCGCCTGCTGTGAGAGAAGGAGTACTCACTTGCAAGGGAGGAGAGGCCTGGCTGCAACGTGGGGAGACTGAGCAGCTTGCTGGAGTTAGAGCACACAGCCTCCTGCCTTATTGGAGATGGAGTGCACAGCCGCCTGCAGGTGGTGGGGATGCAGTTGCCTGGGAGAAGTGCAGCCATCTGCTAAGAACCGCCTGCTGTCTGCCAGCCAGCCGCCTGTAGAAGTTCATGCGCAGCCAGCAGTTGCATAGACAGTAGAAAAGCATGAACAGTAGCCAGTCGCCTGCAGGGGAGCATGGGGAGGTGCTTTGGCTGCAGTCTGTAGTGCAGAGGATAGGGCAGCCAGCAGCCTTAAATGCAGTCGCCTATTGTAGAGGTAAAGCGCCTGTGTGGGAGAGGTAACATGCTCAGTGGGAAAGGCAGCATGCGCAGCAGTCTTGCTGCGGATGGTGTGCACAGCCTACTAGAGGAGCATGCGCAGCAAGCTTCAGCCGCCTGAGAGCAGAGAGAGTACTCAGCCGCCGGTTGGAGAACGAGCACAAGAGATGGTCGCCAAAAGATGGTAGAAGCGATTCGCCGGGTGATGTCCACGCTGAAGGAGAAGGTCTTTCTTTTAATAAAATTAAAGTGATGTTAACACTATAGTGATTTCCACGCTTGCATGTGGGTGACCAGTGTGGGTAGGTGACCATGCCCACCCCGACACTCACTTAAGTGGGGCTCCCCACCTTGGCCCCAAAGGGAGTGCCCACTTTTAAATGAATGTGAACACTTAACCTTATTAAACAAAAGGTTAAAAATAAAATATTAAAAACAACATGTACCATATACTTACCACCTGTTCACATGCACTAAAACTCGTCAGAATACAGAACAAACTTCACGACTCACTCTGGCAGGCGTCCCCGCTCAGTAAGTAACACGTCAAACAGGCAAACACAAAAATACATGTCATGCGAAAACAGTTTCCAACATGCAAAACATGTGTGCATGTGCAAAAAGTAACATGGACATATCTCCCGTTCATGGAACAAGTACAAAATATCTGTTGGAATTGGCCAGAACTATCTTCCGTACATGAAGTACGAAGCTTTTTGGGTTTATGCTCATAATACAGGGCATGGATTGCTTCGCCATTGCATGAGCTCACTAAGAAGAAGGTAGTCTTCGAATGAACAGTTGATGAGAAGATGCTTTCATTCGCCTCAAGGATGTCATTATTAGTGGGCTTGTGTTAGTCATTCCAAACTCACAGAAACCTTTCTGTGTGGAGTGTGATGCATCTAGAAGTTGCATTGGCCCTGTCCTAAATCAAGAAGGACATGCCATAGCTTATGAAAGCTGTTGTTTGCACGATGTAGACCTGCTTCTGAGAAAGAAAGGCAAGGGACAACGAGGATGACAAAGCGGCTGCCATAGAGTCCTCTTGGAGGTTTGAAGACTAGAGCCATTTTCTGAAGTACAGTTTGTCAGTCCCTCCCACAAGCGGATTTTTGGTGCATGGGTGGTGATTTTAGCACGTTAAGAGTCAACAGACGATCAACTTGGAGGTGCCGTGGTTTCAGTTTCAAGCACAGAGTACTCGGCCTGGGAGGAGTAGATTCTAGCTGTGAGGGGACAGGACCCTTGGCATTTACCGGAGTTCAAACGCAGCCCCAGGAGTCTACGGTTTTTGCTATCCGTCGACAGGAGAAGTATAGGCCCCAATCTTTCTAGACTAGACCGGTTTTATGTGGATAAGTGGGTTTGTGGACGGGGTGGCATGATTGATATTGTGGCAGACACTACTTTCTCCGATCATGCACCCATCACTCTATCACTGGATGACCCGGACAACCATTTAAGCACTCAGATCCCAGATAGCCTCGTTCAGAATTCTGAGATTTGCAACAGTGTAGAGGAGATTTGGGGGAGTCTGAATTTTCACACTGGTTGGACACAGGCCTTGGAGAGATCAGCAGTTTATTACAAGAGGCCACATAGAGCACACTAGCTAACTTCCGAGAGCAAGAGAGGAGCATACGTCGAAGCCTAGCATCCTTGCAGCAGCTTCAAGGGAGTACCCAGGATAGCCCATGGATTGAGACCCAATTGGCTGCAGCCCATACAGAGCTTAGTTGTTCCACCGAGGAGCGGAGGGTGGAGTACACATACCATGCTAGAGCCTCCTTTTGGACCCAGGTAGGCGACAGGGTCACTAGAGATTTCTAGCCCACACAGGCGGAGAGATGGTATCCGCATTGCGAGGCCAGGATGGATCCATAGTTGTGGATCCCCCCAAATGAGAGCCATTGCCACAGATTTCTTCCATTCTCTTCTCACGGGTGCCCCCCTATCCTCAAGTGGTGGACGTGCATGAGCGAGTCTGGCGGCACACGAGATGTGGTTCCCCTCGCTCTCTGGACTTTCTTGTTAACGCTCTTTACTTCAGAGGAGCTTGTGAAGGCTCTAACAGCACTCCCCAGGGGCAAATGCCAAGGACAAGATGGGCCTCCGATTACTTTATTTCTTCAGCATTGGGATCTCATGGAAGGCGGCTTCAAAGCTGCCTTCAATGAGACTATGACCACGGGCTCCATGCCAGAGAGGCTGTCAGAGGGATTGATTCATTTGATTCCCAAGAAGGGTGGTGACAAATTGGAGACAATGGAGGCCCATCACCCTCCTAGGGTTACAAAATCCTAGCCAAAGTCATCAGCCCGCACCTGCAGCCTTTCCTCCCCGATTTGATTCATGGCACACAGATGGGCTTCATCCAGGATCAGAGCATACTAGACAACATACTCACTTTTTGGGAGGTGACCACTTCGGCTAGGTTGAAGCAACATGATCTTATAGTTCTCCTTCTGAATTTTGAGAAAGCTTATGATAGCATGGATTGGAGATTTCTGGAGAGGACGATGTGCCAGATGGGATTTCTCGAGGCATAGATGGGATTTCTCGAGGCATAGGCCCGAGGTGTTTTTGGGCTCTATTTGGCTTCTTACAGCCAAGTTCTCATTCAAGGAGCCAGAGGCAACAAATTTCCGCTTTCTTGCTCCGTCCGACAGGACTGTCCACTGCCACCTTATCTATTTTTGTTTGTAGCCAGGGCCATGAGCAGTTTTCTCGTCGCCCAAGAGACAAGGCTCTAGGGGTTGCATCTTCCCATACCACGCGCAGGAGGCGCTGCTCGATTCAAAGTTTGCCAATGACGCAACAGCATACCTATCAGGAGATGAGGGGAATCTCTAGAGATTCACCGAGGTGATGGATATCTTCTGCCAAGCATCCCGAGTGCAGATCAACTAGGACAAGTCGTGTGGATTTTGGGTTGGCTTAGCACCTGCCTTGACCTGGAGGCCAGTGGAGCCTTCTCAGTAGACCCCGAGTGGACCCCAGCCCCAAGCAACCATCACTCAGTTCTTCCGACTACGAGAGGATGCCACACCAGCCATGGATGACATATCCACAGCCTCATTGAGCCACACATTCTCAAGTGCCCAACCTCCTGCCAGACCCCACTCGTTGCATACCTATCAAGAGATGAGGGGAATCTCCAGAGATTCACCAAGGTGATGGAGATCTTTTTCCGAGCATCCAGAGCACAGATCAACCAGGACAAGTCGTGTGGATTTTGGATTGGCTTAGCGCTTGCCCTGACTTGGAGGCCAGTGGAGGCTTTTCAGTGGACCCCGCCCCAGGCAATCATCATTCAGTTCTTCCGACTACGAGAGAATGCCACACCAGCCATGGATGACATATCCACAACCTCATCGAGCCACACATTCTCAAGTGCCCAATCTCCTGTCAGACCCCACTCTGGCGTGACTCTAGATCAAGCCACGGCACTACAGCGAGCCCAACATCCCAGACTTCCTGGACCTCGCCTGCAAAACAAAAATCAGCCCCGCGATCTTGGAGAGGCTACAAGGCACAGAACCACCTTCCCACACCGAGCGGATCTACAAAGCCTTCTACAAGCTACCCCCATGCTTGATATCCTTGATGGCCCCCTCCTTCTACCGGGGGCCTAGCTCCATAGGCTGTATGATGAATGATCCCATTTTGTATCACATGGCTCGGATTTGACATTCCCAGTCCATAGCTCAAGTCTTTGTTTTGTTTTGTACCATGATGAGATTACGTGGACACTATTGTATCACTTTTGGTCTCATAGACCCATTAGTTCTTTTGAAGACGTTTAGTATAACTAACTCTCTCTCTCTCTCTCTCACAGGTGAGGTAGTAAGAACAAGATGCAATCAAATATCACATTTTTCTATTCCTCTTCTCATCAACCTTTCTCTGCCTTCCCTCTTTCTTCCATTTCCTCTTAAATCCCTTCCTTAAGCCTCTTTCTCTACTCCTTTCTTTTCCCTAGCTTGTACCTCCCTTACTGGTGTGCCATTTATCTGTTTCCAAGTTTTATTCACCATTTCCCATACCTTTGAGTTCCTATCATGCAAACATTCAATTGAAATCATCAGTATGTACCATGGTCCAGCTTGATCCCTGTGCCACTTCACACCATGGTTACAGATGACAAGGGGACACATAGGGCACCATTCGACACAAACCTGCTGGAAAAACATTTGAATAGCTTGCCTGTTTGATGCATTCGGGTCCATCAAATGATGTCTTGCCCATTGCAGGGTTCACAGGGTACCAAACCTGAAGAAATGACAGGAATTGATGATGTATCAGTCATGGAAAAGACTTTTGCTTCTATTTTATCTGATGTAAAATAATTACAGTAATTCACAGACATCTATGTGCCAAAACATAGAATCAAACAACACAACACATTAAGGAACTATTACCATATCTTGGGACTCATAAGGCTGCATAACACTCTGAAGAGATGGCATTGAAATATCATCATTCAACCAATCATCAACAGCTTCCTTGCTTCCTAGTATGACTGGCATCCTATCTGCATCCACCATGCCATGACTGCAACTGTCACGCTTGTTGAAATCCTAACTTGAGAAAAATTCTTACTTTATATTGAGACACATGGAGAGTGCTATGATCTATCAGGTCAAATCCTAGTGCTTCACTTGCTAACTTCTTTTCAGACAGCCCAAAATTTACAAGAGGGAATCCTATCAACCATTCAGGGCTTTTACATACATGTAAATGATGGGCGATGAAACTTGTAGATGGATGGGCAATATTGCCTGTCCAAGCCCGCCAACTCCCCACCCATCGTCATTTCTGACACACACAGGATGGGCAGGTACATGTGTAAAAGGCCTTAGATTGTAGCTTCTTATCCCAGCCCATCACTTTCCTTCCCTGGTTCAGGTGGTCGCACTCTTCAGCCCTCTCTACCTGTCACCCATTTGTTGGGCAGGCAATGACCTCTGGCCCGTGCTACCCCTTCTTCAGCCAACTGATCAGTCGTACCACCAGCACTGCTGCTGTGTAGAGGGATAGGTTGCCCGTAGTATGCACATGTGAAATCACGGTGTGTGTGTGTGAGATATCCCACATGAAGTGATTGTAATGCCTATGGGATTTTTGTATAAAAGGGGATTTTCCCAAAGTTGAAGGCAATCTATAGAAAACAGTCTCATTTCTTCATCTTATTCATGGGCATTTAGTTTAGCTACAGGCCCGCTAAATTCTAGCAATCCTGCTGGGGAGGGTTCAAGTTTCCATCACTCCTGAATACCCCCGAAGGCCTCTGAGCATCTGATCTTCCAGATATGCCTCTGAGTTTCCATCACTCCTGAATACCCCGGAAGGCTCTGAGCATCTGATCTTCCAGATATGCCTCACCGTGATATATAGACACTATTCCATTGGTGGTTAGATCGCCAAGGAGAATGAGAACGGAAGATGAACTATCCAATACTCAGCGGAGGTGGTGTGTATCGTAACTGAGGGATATCCTGAAGCAAACATCTCTGGGCTATGCCCCTGCGGACGGACAAGAATAACAGGGTCTGCATCACTCCCTCAAAAAGAAGCCGTGGGCGGCCAGGCTGAGTCCTCCATGCAATAGCACACCAAGTATTATAAATAGGATCACACCTCAATCTGCTATAAGCAATGATACACTGTCTTGAATGGAGCTGGGCATCTAGGACAAGAGGGACCCACGCCAAAAATGGATCTCCATTGGTTGGTGGGCAAGCCACCGTGTAGAAGAAGCCAGAAGAAGTAGGAAATCTGGCTCCTCTTGTCTCTGCCAGAATCTCCTGAATCGGGGGTGTAATGTCATACGCCTCCCAGTGAGGCCTAAGAGTGGGAACTCCCTGGGTCTGTCCAAGCATGAGAAACTTGGCATTTTTTGACCACCACGGATGCGGAAGTAAGAATTTGTTGCATTGGAATTGAGATCTACATGGACAGGTTGGTGAGAGATTGATGGTTCTATTGGTTGAGTAGGGTTGTTTACGGAACTGAAACTTTACAGAGAAGGATTGCAAGTAGGATGGACGGGTTGGTGAGAGATTTATGGCTCTCTTGGTTGAGTAGGGGTGTTTACAGAACTGAAACTTTACAGAGTAGGATTGTAAGTAGATGGGAGAGAGAAAGAAAATGGGGATAAAGAGGAAAAAGTAGATGGAAGGGAAGACAATGAAGCATGAGAAGGTAGATGGAGAGAAAGAGGGAAGGGGAATGCAGCATCTAGCTAAGCTGAATGCCCATGAACAAGAGACTGAATTCTATCGATTGCCTTCAACATTGTGAAAATCTACTTCTATACAAAAAGCCTGTAGGCATTACAATCCCTTATGTGGGATAACTCACACACGTCGTGATTTCACATGTGCATACCACGGGCAACCTATCCTTCTATAGGTGCCCTGGGTATTAAGAGTTCACCGTCCCGGTGAACAAACATGAAAACTAGCACATAACTCCGATACATGTGTATAACCATGAACTACCACAATCCAAGAGGGGGGGGGGGGGGGGGGGGGGGGGGGGGGGGGGGGTAAAGCCATCATCAACTACGTGAGCAAGAGAAGGTGGAGTCATGCTTGAGTAATCGTGTTACCAAGCCATCTTCTACCTATGCACCAAGGGCAAGTCTAACCCTTGCCAATGATGTCCACAACAGGAATGCTGCAGATGCAATCTTCGTGCCGAGTGAACATGTGAATAGCCACATACAGGGGCTGTCATCCTTTTAGATCATCCAGTGAGAGGCTGTTGATGAATAAGTTGGAGAGCCCGCCATCAGCCCATCGGCTAGCACCCGAGATGCCACAAAGGAGCATTCACACCATGTTGTCCATGGCCATTACTGAAGTAGCTACATACAAGGGAACACATATGGCGATAGAAGACTGCTGGTGGTGAACTCAAGTTCTGCCATAGAGGAGTTACAGAAAGGAAGCTGGGGCTCGGCTGTTGTAATGACAAAGTTGTCTTGTGCAGTGAGGGAATGGTGGAAGATAAGAAGGAAACAGGGAAACAGGTGTAAGTGATAGGAACAGGCAGTTGGAGGAGGTGATAAGGGATGTAGAGGGGTGATAGGCCAAGAAACATTTTGGCCTGCCCGCCAGGGGGAGGAGGGGGAGGGGGAGGAGAGAGGGGGGGGGGGGGGGCACCTCTGGATAACGGGCGTAGGTGAACAGTCAGGGCGAAGCAAGTGGGGGTGCGCACGGAGGTGGAGGGGCGAGCAACAAGGGATGAGCTGGCTTGATAAGCGCAGAAGGGGATAGGCGATAAGATGCGAGGATAAGTGCGGCCATGTATGTGGGGGGCAATAAGCAGTGGCGTGGTTAGGTGAGAGGGGCCCGATCCGTCGGCGCGGGGAGGTGGTGTGAAGCTGTGATGCCCCACTTGCAGCCAACCCGAGGTGCCACATCAGCGGGCCATGCCAAACGACAGGCACGAAATGGGAAGTGGTGGGTGAAGGGCGACCAGACAGTAAAACGTTGGGAGGCTGCCAACCAGCACGCGGGTGGGATGCTGTTAACCTCAGGCATGATAGTCAACAACCAGAGTGGGCAAGGATCAGCCCGCGGGCGATACTCGCACTCACTGGGCTCGTACTAAGGTGGGCTAGGACCTGCTAATGTGCAAGGTATGTGCACTGACACCCAGTGTGTCTGCAGTATATTGAGTGACATCATTCATACTCTTTCGGCCACATGGGCCCATATACAGGGATCTTGTAGAGCTGCATTTATGAGAGAGTGGAACCATGGTATTTTCTTCTCCTCCACTCCTACAGGGCTTTTATGGCAGCATAGTGCCCCCGATTGGTTGAGATCTCCCTACCTTTTGGTTTGAGATCTCCCTGTATATGATTTTATATTACTTAATAGAAGTCTCTTTTCTGAAAAGAAAAAAGAGCTCACGGTAACTTGAAATACTATATGCTTAAAAGATACTCAGGAGCAATCTCCTCACCATGAAGCCACTCCAATGCCTTGGAAGAGCGAGTCGTTAAGATTGTGAAAGTATAAAGAGCTTCACCTGGGATTACATTGACAAAATAAAATGTTTAAAAACCATCATGGCTCGATTTTTTGCTCAGAGGATGGTTAGCAGAAACATCCTCCAATAAGTCACAAAGTATCAACATTACATTGATACCTTCAGGATTTGTCCAGAAGTCGAATAAAGCAGCAAACACAAGAGGACGGCCATCCTTAAAGTGGATATAATATGGCTGCTTCCTTGTTCCATCCTTCTTCCACTCGTAAAACCTGTGCAGTTTATTCAAAATGAGCAGGAGAGCTGAGGAGAACACTTGCATCTACAGCTAGTTGAACCTAAGGTCCATTCCCAACTTTGCAAGGCTATTCTTTATAAAATGAGAGCAAAAAGGAAGCAGTATACCCTTCAACAGTTGCAAGACAGCGACATTTAGGCAGAAGCCTACGAAAAGAAGCCTTCTCATGAACAGACTCTGATCGAGCATTAAACTGCAAGCCTTTCACAAAAAGATATAGTAAGGAAGCCTTTCAAAATATAGCATGTTCAAAGGCTTTCATACACACATTAAAAGCTTTCAAGCTTCCACAAATGGCTTCTAAACAAGGTACTCAAGGTGGTACATGCCGTTCCTTGCTTGGAACCCATGTGAAACTACCCAACTCACTATTCCCATTGCTCCTCCTTTTACAAGGTTCATATTTGGGCCACCTAATATCTGCCATCCCACTATGCAATGATGCATGTGACATCTAGCAGTGCAGTAAGCACTGAAATCATTTACTCCCTCCGCATGTTGCATGCATCAGGCCCGAATACTCAGAATGCATGTCAATGTTGCGACACCAAAAAAAATGTTCACATGTTACTAAGGGAAAAACTCGTGTAAGATGAAGGCTATTACACATTTTGTGCAAGAAAGAACAGAGGTAGCACCAAAAGACTAGCACAAATTCACTCACTGCTCGTGTATATTATTACAAAACAATAAAAAGGAAGAAATAGCTGCAAGCTGAAAAAAGAAAAAACCAGCAATGGCGGAAGACAAATCCTACCTGAACTGTGACCAAGGTGCCGATTGGAGAGAGCTTCTCTTTGCATACTACCATAGAATATGTCATCAGGTTTCAACTGCCCCTTTCAACCCATCAGTGTACTACCCTTGCATGATAAATGGCCCACTATGAGCTTTGCAACTTTGTCAACCTAACTTGGTCCTTTTTTTTTGGCGAGGGAGAGGGTACGGAATTTAGAATGCCATCGTCATCCACTAAGGGGGTGGATAGATTTGCACACAACAACTCCACTTTGGGAGAGGAGGGTGCTACCGCTGGCCTAGAGCCCAGGAGGCTAGCTATGTCTTCGTGACACTACTTTTTTCATTCTCTGTAACACATGGCTGTTCCACTTTTTCTAAAACAGCTTTCCTGATCATCTTTGTGATTTGTCTCTGTTTAAGGCCTTCTGTTGCAAATCTCTCTCTCTTGCTAGAGGATTAGATTAGTGTTATTAACTTATTTTTCTTTCGGTTTGAGTCTTCTTTGTTGGATGAGATATTTGGCTTAAGACCTTCATGGACTTTGTACTACATCTTGGTCTCATGAATCATTTTGGCCTTCCGTAGACATTAATATAAGTTTCTTTCTAAGAGATCACTCACAAGCTTTTGTACTACAAATACTCTCTTTTGATAATAAAATTCCTCGATTTGGTATTGATGGTCTAGGCATTTTTGTGGCATTTTCATTTGTGAATTAATTGCCTGTAATTAAGTTAATAACTCTTCCACAATCCACACTCCCCCGGTTACATTCATACCAAAGCCTAGGCTTCCGTCTTTGGGTCAAGGGACAGTCCTATTTCAAAAGGTTGATTATTAGCTTGATTAAGCCATTACGACCAGCCATAAACCAAATGATATGGAGAGCATTCTTTTGCATAAAAGAGGGACCATTGTGCAACCATAAAGTACGAACTTCAGAAATGGAAACCTTGAAGCACCAAGTCCATCTAAACCGTGGAGCTAACCCTACATGCACACACATAAGTTGCAGCAAGGCAACTACGCATCATCAAGTAAACAGGGTGACAGAAGTGAGCAGTTGTTTGTGATATAGCACATGTTCAGTTCCACGACACCACACCCAACAACAAAGACATCGATTTCAATTTTAAAAAAATTCAATAAGCTTGATTCAAAAAAAAACATTTTCTTTCAAATATACAATTTAAAGTTTTTGGTGTGATGAAGACTCCTCAAAAAAGTTAGTTCAGCTATAGTCAAAAAAGGAACACCAACATTGTATGCAAGGTGGGTCCAAGAGGGCAAATCATCCCATGCTAAAAGGCTTCACACACATGGAAGAGGTGGTTCACACACAAAACACACGAAAGAGGGCAAATCATCCCATGCTGAAAGGCTTTTCACACATGATACCCCTCTAAGAGGTGGTTCACACACAAAACACATGAATACTTTTTCACTCATAGGAGTGGCTTTACACACATGGAAGACCTTGATTCCCAACATAATTTACTCTTAAGGCTTGACCACCTTTTGGGCCTTTCACAAAATACTATTCAATTAATGCATTTCGGCATTCTCTAAGCCTCTCATCTTCACATTGACCACCTCAAATGTTGGTTAAGCCCTCAAGACTCCCAATTATGTACCCATACATCATCATGAACGGATTGAAGCCTATTGCTAAATTTTTTGCAATATTTTTTTTAGAGTCTAAAATTGGCATATACTCTTCCCAATTAGTTTGCCTCTTTTTAACATATGCACGATGCAACCAGCCTCCTATTTTGTTCTTCAAATTGATCATTTGTCTTGCTCAAAACTATTCCATATGTGAGTTGGTAATTACTAGATAGCTTATGGAGCATGAATTGTGATTTGTATATCTTTTGAGTAGCTAATTAAGCTAGAATGCTCATTTCTATTTACCGGTGGCCATTGGCCAGAACGCCCAAAGTTTTCAAGCGGGTGGTCATCAACCTGATGCCCAGGTGACTGGATTTAGCACTCTGGGTGGTCAAATTGACCAAAACGCCCAGATGACTGGATTTAGCACTTGGGTGGTTAAATTGACCAAAACGCCCAAATGAGTGATGAGTGATTCCGAAGGCGAAACCAGATGCTCAAATCATTTGAACAAACCATGAACAAGTGAATCTTTACAACAAAGCCTTTTTGGACCCAAAGCATGCAACTCCTAGAATCTAGAAGAATGGCTATTTTTGGCAGACTCAGATGAAAATTCATTCGCATCAAAATCCCCAGATTTTCGCAAGGATCAAGACTTACTAAAGCATCTTTGTCAAATTCTTTACGAGTTGGGATATTTTTAGCAAAGAAGGTTATGGAAGAATCGCCTCTTAAATTAAGACATGTGGCATCTAGAATGGGACATGTGGTATCTAGAATGAGACTAGTGTCCCTACACTTGTCATTTCACCTTACACTTGTCAATTAAATTAGCCACTTGTCATTACACTAGAGCATCGAAGCCTCAAACCTATAAATTGGAGCACTTCCTTTTCATTTTAAAAAAAGGCACTTCTCACCTATTGTAAAGGTTCAGGCACTTTATGCTCGTGGTTTGATTCAATAAATTTCTGCAAAAGGGAAAGGGGCATGTTTCCCTCTCAATGAGGTCTCGTTTCTCTTTTCTCTAAATCCTACTTTCTTTCATTATTTGTGATTGTTGATTAAGTGGGTTTGTTACAAGTAGTTCATCAATTTTGTCACTTTCACGTGTCCTAGCGTTACATGGTATTACAACTAAGTCTTCTCTTGTGAGAACTTTCTCAAGGGGACAGAATTTTTGGCCAGCCCACATTGCATTCACCATGTTAGGAGAAGGAGAGAAGAGTATTCATCAACAATCTGGAGGTTCTCGTCATTCTTTGATGGTGTCTTTTCAGATTATGAAAAGATTCAAAGGTACAAAGAGCTCGAAGCAGATCCAAAGATTCAAGCTTTGATGGAGAGAAGAGCTAAAGCTAGAGCTGAAGCTAAAGTCTTTGAAGACTTTCCTACTAGAGGACTGTTGCGATTGATGGTGTTGCAACAACGAAAGCCTACCTCAGCATGAAAGGAGTCTCTACTTTAGAGAAGTCAAAGACTATGAAATTTACTTCACCCACCATCATCACAGGAGGTAGTCAAGCTGTAACCTCAAAGTCCGACCATACACAAGCTGCCTCATCTTGTCTTGAAAATCCTCATAAGGACAAGGAGAAAGCCAAAGAACCACAAATGTCCATGGTGGTTGATTCGCCTAAGGTTGTTATGCCGGGAGTAGTGGTTCATGAAGTAACTTCACAAGTAGTGTTGTTTGATAAGCATGCGTAGTATTAGGTAGCTGCCAAGCGGGAGTTCAAGCCCAAAGAAAAGAGAGTCAAGTTTAATGCTTTTATGGTAAGAGAGATTCTCAAAATGTTGTTTCTTTCATTAGGCAATTCAATGCTGCTTTTGGTGGTGAAGATTATTCAGAAAAGTCCAAGATCAGGATGGCAAGAATGCACTTGAAGGATGCTGTCATGAATCGGTGGCTCAAGATTGTTCATGAAGAGAAAGAACCAAAGACATGGAAGGACATCAAGGAGATGTTCAATAAGAATTTTTTACCTTCATCCTTTGAAGCTGATGTGCAGCAGGAATGGGATGAATAGAAGCAGAACCAAGGGGAGAATGTTGAAACTTATATCAATAAATTTCCAACAACCTCTCTCAAATTCACATCTCTCAATGAAATTTCCTCAAATATGGAGATGAGGAAATTTATCCATAGCCTACATCCAATGCTTCACGGGCGGTCAAGATGACAAAACCGGACACCTTGGAAGCAGCTCAAGACACAGCCATAGAAGCAGAAGGATTGCATATACCTTGGATAATGGGGCAGTCTTACAAAGAAGAGTCCCAAAAGAAGGCGGCCAAGGTGTTTAAACAAAAGAAGTATGAACAACAAGAGCAGAAGTTCAAGAATGGTGGTAAACCACCTCTGCCATCCAGAAGGAAGCTAACGTATCAACAATTAGCAAAGTATACCAAGAAAGGAAAATGCTTCAACTGTGAAGAATACATGTGGCTGGACAGTGCCCCACTAAGCCAAAGAAGGAGAATCAGCCACAAAAATCACCTCAAGTGAACGCTCTCCCTAAAGAACTCTTGCAACTACATTGCAACTAGATGATAGTCCTTTAGAGAAGAGAAAGTTGTTTATGGCTTGGGGCAGGGTTGCCAATCAGCCTATCATGACCCTGCGTTTTTCTCTAGACAATATGCAGGTGTGCACGGGGTGAATGGCATCGGTTTGGAAGTCAAAAAGGACTCAAGGTTTTAACAAGGTTCTTTTTATTTACCCCATGTGGAAAAGGGGACAATGGTTTAAGGGGTTTAAAACCTTTAAAAATAAAATAATACCCTTTATGGAGGGATCGTGGCCCATAAGCTATTTTTGGGGGAGATCCTTTTTATGAAGAAGTCGGTGGGCTGCAGCTTATGGAAGTGCTTTTTTCTGGCGGGCAGGGCTGAAAGCTGGTGGTGTGCTTTTCTCTATTGGAAGGGCCGGCTAAAGCTGCACACACAGGAGCTTTTACCCTCTCTCTCTCTCTCTCTCTCTCTCTCTCTCTCTCTCGGGCGACTTGTGGGCTGCAGGGAAGTGAGGCTGAACAGCACCAACACAGGCTGTTCCCTTTCTCTTTGGTGACTAGGGAAGTGAACCAGGCTGGCGGGCTGGGCTGCAACACTCAGACATGCTGTTTCCCTCTCTTGCTACAAGTCGGGTAGCAGCACACACAGGGCCCTTTCTTTCGTGCAACAGACCAGCAGGCTGAACTGCCATATCTACCTCTCTCTTGCTAGGAGGCGGGGCTGGATTGAGCATGCTTTCTCTCCAACGACCACGATACTTGGAGGTCCGCTTATCACATGGAGCCAGAGTAGCCATTGGGCGACTAAGGGTCTCATCACACCAACTAGAGATGGAGACTGGGAGAGCAGCACGCATCCCTCGAGCAGAGCGCATTTGCAGATTATGCCAGACGGGGGTAGAGACAGAGAAGCATTTTGTTTGCCAGTGTGGTGCTTTGCAGGAGATCAGGGCATGCTATCCTGAGGTTTTTAGAGGGACCACATCACTTAGACAGATCTGGGAGAGATCGGACCAATGACAGCTAGGCAGACTACTACTAGCACTACAGAGACATAGGGAGATCTTACTTCAGACACCCGCACATCATAGCGGAGGAAGACAGTCCCAGTTGACTGACTTCTTCCAGAGATTGGCACCAGTAGCCCAGCCACACACATTGGGAGTGACATCTCAACGAGCGGAGGAGATTCGAGCTAGGCGACGACCCAGACTAGCCGGCTACCAGACACCACGGCTACACCACAGAGAGATCGCGGCCATCCGGTCTCGACACCAGTAGGAGGTCCAGGAGCAGCTAGCACATTTTCGCTCTGATCTAGGACGCATGTTCTAGACATTTACGGCATCCTCAGATCGGATGTATGACATATTGTACCCAAACTATGGGACTGGATGGAGTTAGGAGTAGATAACATATCATACTTGTATCACCCCTTCAGCATATAGAGATGCATTAGTAGCCCTAGTACTCCATCCACACCTCCTCGTTTGTACACCACCATTGAGTCCCCCATGGTCGTGTTGTCATACTTGTACATTTTATTCTCACTCCACATTTTCCTCTTGATGACTGGAGGAACATCGTTGTACTACTTGTTTGTCTCATAGGCCAATTTTGGCCTTTTGCAGACGTTAATATATCTTTCTTTCTTTCTTTCTCTCTCTTTGAGGACGGGCAGGGCTGGACAGCAGGGAGCGTCGGGTTGGACAGCAGCCTTGCCCATGCGTTTTTCTTTCTCTCTCTCTCTCTCTCTCTCTCTCTCTCTCTCTCTCTCTCTCTCTCTCGCTCTCTCTCTCTCTCTCTCTTTTGGGAGGAGGGGTTTGGCAGCTTGGAGAGTGGATTCCAGGGACTCTTTATGGGCTGTTTTTGGTTGGCTGCAAATTCAGCTATGTGCTTGGATTTTCGGCTGCAAGTACAGGTCACTTGGATATGTTTCTTGGCTTGGAAGTGATGCAAGCTAACATGGGTGCATGTTCATGGAGCAGATTGTTTTCTTCCTGCTTGAAAGGAACAGAGGGACCTATAGTTGTGGGCATCTCTATGTTTCCAGATGTTTCATGAGGGAACAGGTCACTAGATGTATGCCGTTGTTGGCACTGTTTTTAAATGGTGCTGTGAATGGTTCTCTATGGAAACAGGACAAAGGTTTCAAGGAGAAAACAGGCCTAAGGATTTCATGTGGAAACATGTCATAGGTTTCTCGAGGAAACATGTGTTTTTGGTTTCTCCAGAAGAAAGGTCACATGCAGGCAGAGGGTACAGGAATGGACACATGTTTGGTACAGCCTTGCTGCTGATTGGACAGGGGTTTGGGAATCCATGATTGAGATGGATAGTACCCTTGGAAGGCCGAGAGGGTTGGTACAGGTGTGTTGACTGTATGGTATGCTCTGCTGTGATGCGCGTTCTCTTTTGGGAAACAGTTTGGAGGAGTCGTTGTGATGCAGGAGCATTGGATGTGTTAGGGTGTGATGATGTTCATAGGGTGAGAGGCTATGGATGGTTGTTGCAGCCCTGATCATGGGAGAAAGCTTCTCTATGTAGGACTCATGTGTGGGAGTCTTTTGATGTGAACAATGGCTGGACTTGTTTGTGGATGCCAAGTGGATATGAAGCCATGATGCAAGGTCTTTGCAAGCTTCAGGAGTTCCACTGTGACGGCTGAGTTTCCAGCCTTATTGTAATCAAATCTCTCTTAAAATCAATTAAAGAAATACCGCAAGAGGTGCCACTGCGTTTTGGGGCCAATCGGTGTTCGTGTACTGTTTGCAAGAGCACTCTAGCTCCCCCTGTTTGTTTTCCTTTCCTTGGTCCTCAAAGGTGTTGAAGTGTTTTGTGTGCAAGTTTGTTTTTGCACCACTCTTTGGTTTTGTCTGAAGACCAAGGCCGGTTTACACAACCTGTTCTTATCCACTTTGATATTGGTGCTACTCACCATTAGATCCATCCTCGAATCATTAAAGCCCTCAAACTGCCTAAGGAGAGGTTTGGCACTCCGAAAACGTTAGGTGGTGCCTTTGAAGGGATGCAATCTCAAATCACCCCAATCCTCAAGACACTTAGGATTGAGATAGGGGAGTATGTGGATCATGAGAATTTTGATATAGAAAATCTAAGCCATTGTGATGTTGTACTTGGTATGCCTTGGCATAGGAGAGTTGATCTAGCCATTGATCGGGACCGAAGCAAGTTTAGGTTCCTTTTCAAAGGCAAGAATGTACCTTTTGATGTGGGAGTTGAAGGAAACTCTATTCCCATAATATCCCATGTACAAGTTTCCAAAGCAATGAAATCATTTGTTTCCTCGTACTTGCTTTTTGTAAAAGACTCTAAAAATAAAGAGTCTACGTCTAAAGAGTCCCTCTCCAATTTGAATACAGAGAGGATTGATTTCTTAAAGAGGTACGAAGATTGTTTTGTAGATTCTTTACTATATGAACTACCACCACAGAGGCCAGAAGATCATCAGATCGACCACAATCCTGGGAGTTCGCCTCCAAACCGGCCGCCTTACCGTGTAAGCCTAGCCCACTAGAAGGAGATTATGAAGTAGGTAAATGAGTTACTAGAAAAGGGTTTGATTAGGCCTAGTTCTTCACTCTTTTGCTCTCTAGTATTGTTAGTCCAGAAGAACGATGGGTCTTGGTGCATGTGCGTGGATTATAGAGCCCTCAACAAGATTACTATAAAGAACAGGTTTCCCATGCCTAGGATTGATGAGAGGACATGCAGGTGCTTCTAAAAGAAGAAGATTACAAAATTCGGAAAAGAATGCTCCCACCTGTGAAAAGGAGTTAATGACCGTCATCCATGCTTTGAAGATTTTGAAGCATTACCTCTTGGGTGGTGAGTTTATCATCAAAACAAACCATCAAAGCCTTAGGTATTCTCTATCTCAGCCTAAGATCTCTGAAAAGCATCTTAGATGGGCCAACTATTCGGCACAATTTGACTTTCAGATTATGCACACACCTGAAAAAGAAAATAAGGCAGTTGATGCCTTGTCAAGAGGACCCCAAATACATGTTGTCTCCATAATCTATCATACATATTTCATTGCTATGAGGGTTATGTATGCTTTTGATGAAAATTTTCAGCTCGTATGGGACAAATTGCAAAATGGTGAAATAGTGACTTCTTATGCAATCAAGGATAAAATTCTATTAATGCAGGACAAGTTATGTGTGAAAAAGGATTTCACGCCAAGTATGAGAAGAGATCTTGAGCAGTATATTAGGGAATGCTTGATCTGCCAAAGGGTCAAAGTTTGATCGACGGAAACCAGCTGAACTTGTGCAGCCACACTGCCAATTCCCAACCAGCCTTGGGAAAGTATTGCTATGGATTTCATTTTTGACTTGCCAAAGTCAGCCAATGGAAATGATGGGATATGGACCATCATTGATAGGTTCAACAAGCAAGCCCATTTTATTACAGTGAAGAAAACTATCAAGGCAGAGCATATGGCTAAGTTGTTCATCTAGCAAATCTTTAAGCATCATGGATTGCCACAATCCATTATGGGAGACAGAGATCCGAGAAGTACCAATCTTTTCTAGAGGGCTCTCTTTGATAACATGGGTATGAAGCTAACTTTTTCTTCTTCTTATCATCCTGAGACATATGGACGGAGTGAGATAGCAAATCTCACCATCTTGGATATGTTGAAGTGTTATTGCTATGAAGACAAAGTACAATGGGAGAAGTACCTACCATTGGTAGAATATGCTTGCACATGGTACATACTTCTACAGGTAAAGCTCCATTTGAGATCATTTATGGCAAGCCACTCTTGTTACCTGTACTTAGACCAAAGAAGAAATTTTCCACGCAGATAAATTTATGCGAGATATGGATACAGCTTTTGCTCAGCTCAACAGAGCAATACAGAGGTCCAAGCCAAACAGAAGAAAGCAACTGATAAGCATAGAAGCACTCGTACTTTTGAGGAAGGAGATCAGGTTTGGTTAAAGTTTGATAAAACCGGACTTAGGAAATCCAAAGAAAAAGAGCACCAAGTTCCTAAATTAGCCGCTAGAAACTATGGACCTTTTCAAGTCAACAAAAAGATTAGTGATGTTTGTTACAAGTTGCAACTTCCAGATCATTGGAGAATTCATAATGCCTTCCATGTTAACCTTTTTAAACCCTATGCAAGACCACCTCTACAGAAGCCTATTATGGAGGAACCATCGAAAGTGGATGAATAAGATGAGATTTTGCAACCAGAACGGATTATCTTCCACATGGTTAGGAAGAAAGAAAGGAACATCACCAAAAAATTCCTCTTGAAGTTCCAACAATTTCTCACATGGACACTAAATGGATGCCACAGGAGCATTTCAAGGATTACCCTGAAATACTCACAGCTTATGAAGAAGCTGTCAGGCCAGAAGCAAGTCTGCTTCCCGGGCCTACCCAAGGAATATCTCAAGCTTCTCCCAATGATCGGCCCTCCATCAGCCAGGTTCTTGAGTCTCCACTGAAAGGCGGCAGTGGCCGTCACCAAAGCAGCGGGACTCCAGGGCCCAGGCTCTTCAAGTGCTCATAGCCTCTCCGGAGAACTTTCCCTGCTAGCTTGCAATTCCATAATTGGATGGTTCTCACTTCTTGCAACAGATCGAGTTTTCTGGCTTGCCCAAGCAGTGCTTCATATGCTGTTAGATGGGCCACATTGCATGCTCCTGTCCTTGCCATCACACTGGTGTTGTTGACAGATGCCACGCACCTCTACAGGATTACTCCTATCAAACTTGTCCATCATAACAAAAAGTTGTAAACGCATGGAGGTTACTTTAAGAGGTAATTTGCAATATTGTATAAATTTAGCGAGTAGATGTTTTTGGTCATGGACAAGAAGGCAAATAAAAAAAACAAGTTGAAACAATCAGAATGGTAAGGAGCTCCCACCATGCGGAAATGATCCGGTTGCTCACTTTTTTTGGTGAAACTTGGAATGAGCCCCCATTTCATGTAGTGCACTGTGGGACTTTTGCCGCTTTCTTCGTGATGGTACCGTACAACCGGCATGTAGGACCCAGGTGATACATTATACGATGGATGAAAGCTGTGAATACATAGAAAGGAGAAAATGAGAACACATAATTTGAGCATTCAACCTTCCCTACCAATAGAGACTCCATATCATGTCACACAAACTTGTCAAAATAATCAGCACCCAATGTTCACCACTTCATGTCAAAAACTATCTAATGGTTCAAACAATCCAGTAATTCAAACGAAACATTTTTACATAAAAAATGGTGTTAAGGTTAGTCACCAATCAACACTTTTAAGGCTGCAATGGTCTCAAAAGTATTGAAGACATCTTGAAGCTGTGATGTATTTCACTATCTAGAAAATCGTGGTTTGCTTAATTAACCTGAAAGCCACACAGGACCTCTGGTGCTTAGCAAGCCAATCAAACATTGCTTGAGTACTTGGAAGCTTGCAGCAACCCCAACCATGAATGAAGTGAATAGCAAATAGGGCTACAAGCTGTGTAATCTCTATTGAAGCAACACAACCATAATGACCTAGCTTCAGTAGCTTCTTTAAGGTCTGTGTGTAAAGTCCTTCCCTAAACCTCTAAAAACCAAGGTTAGTCCTTAACAAATCATGAAATAACAGGCTAGCTCACTTCCCAACCGTAGGATCAGTACTTCGATCCACCCCAGAGCCAAGGCTAGGGCTCTAGCACAACCCATAGACCTGTGTCTAACTCCGGCGTCCCATATCACCAAAGGCCGCCCGTAGCTGCTATCAAACGTAGAACTATCAGGTAAACAAATACATCTGATTATACTCATTCACCGTCGCAATCCCTAAGAATACTCACTCTATCTAGGGTAGCTATAACCGGCCGGGGACCGGGAACAATAGATAATGACACTTCAAATACCAAACCGAGTATGAAACACAATAGGAGGCCACTAAAATATAGAGACACCGCACTAAGCCGCAACAGCCGGCCCCCCATAGGAACTTCTTTATTCTGTAAAAGCTTTTACAAGAACCCAAGGTGTGGGTGCAGTCATGCACTGGATTTTCCACATCAACACTGAGCAACCTTTCACAGAGCATATACAATACTCGAGCTTGACCCTCTTCGCAGCAGACAGGCCACAACTCATCAGTCCAAAACTGTTTTCAAAACAGTCCCAACATCTTCCCTCAAAACTGCCTTCAAATCAGTCCCTGTAGGCGACCAGTAGTAGGCACTTTAGGGCTGCAACTAACACCTTCAAGGCGACCAGTAGATGGGGGAAACTGGCACTGTGCTGTCCGGCCAGTTTTCTGCTACAACAAAGCGGTTGAGAGAGAGAAAACCAGCAAGTGGAAGAACCACACAACTGTACGGCCAACTCTGTGCGGCCTCCTGTGCGGATGACAGGCTGAGAACAGCAAGTGTTGAAGAGTGTAGCACTGCTGCTGTACTGTGCACTCGAGGAGAGAAAAACAGATCAGTTTCAGCCCACCTGAAGGACCAGCGCAAGATAGCCAAGAGAAGAAGAAGACTGCTGTATGGCCAGCGCTGAGAGGAGCAGGAGAGAGAGAACAACTGCAGCCGGGCAGGAGGTGTATGCGCATACAAGCGAGAGAGAGAGAGAGAGAGAGAGAGAGAGAGAGAGTTAATCAGCTGCTATCTGCCTCCTTCGCAAGCCCTGTGCTTTCATGCGCATGTCTTCAAGGACAGCCCCCTCCTCCTTTTTATGGAGTCGACTAGCTTATTTTAAGCCCCCTTGCTTTTATGCTTTTCCCAGCTTGCTCCCCAAGCTGTAGCTAGGCGCCTACCTTTGTCCACTTGTACATGCCCAACTTAATAATATGTCCAGCCAAGTTTTAATGATGTGCGAACACAATGACTTATAAACCATAAGTCACTTAAATGATTAAAATCCCATGATGCTCATGCTGTATAACCCTTTTTCACACCAATACTTGCCAGTGAATGCTTCAGCTTTCTTCTGTGGAAAATCCCCGTTCTCACCTTGGTTTTGTTCAGTGTGTGGGCTTGCCCCAAAACACTGATCAAGACTGGTGAAGGGACCAAATGGTGACCATAGCGATACCTAATAGAGCATCCAGCAGAAGCTTTCATACCTTCAAGCTCTTCAATGTCTGGGAATCTAGCAATAGCCATACCAAACGTAACCTATCATCACACTCAGCATCTCATAGGCAGAATCAACCAGTAATATGGTCTCTTGGGAATATGAAAAAAGCATTTCCACCAAGCCTTGATCCATCTTCCCATTGCTTGATAAATTGAGGATAATCAGGAAATTCACCTAACCGTGCAACCTGAAATGCTGCCCAACAACTTTTGTGCAATTTCGGTTGTCTCCACGGTCATATACCACCACCTAGATAGCATCATGTCCTCTACTGGTTCGTGGCAATCCAACAATTCATGGGTATGATCTCCCATTAATTCTCGGGATCTCTGGAGAAATAACACTCCTCCATCCCTAAAATCAGGTCTATTGTATCCCTAGATATCTTGTTGAAGGAGTAAAACACAGTAAAGGATCCTCTCCTAGTCTCAGCATTATCCAATACCTTCACCTATCAACTTGGAACATCCTGTTCCAATAGAGGTACTGACCAATAATCACCCCACAATGTCAGCCTTACGTAGCCCTTTCAGGGAATCACAAAAGTCAGTCCTCTTCTCGGTAGAAACTCAATTCCTCCCCAATTCTACTTAAGACCTTTAACTTTTCCTAACACCTGCTTCCGTACCTCCCACCCTTAGCTCACCTAGATTATCACTTCACCCTGGACAATATGCTATGGATCCTAGCATTCCATACCACTAGGATATACCCCATATAAAACTTTGCAAGATCAAGTCAAATTAATCCTTTCCCAATCCTTGTCTTGATGCGACTCTACCTTCCCTCATGTCACAGCCTCCCTATAGGTAGGCTGTGAAAGGAACAGTCAAGTCAAATTAACCCCTCACACACTCCCTAGGAGAGAAATAAATCCCATAACCATGTGAAGGTCTCTAACCTAGTGAGATGGTCCACCAATCAATCTCCCTTTGGATATGCTCTAACTATGCTCTAAAGAAATCATCTCATATCTCCTAACCATAGCAGGAGCATCTAAGAGATCAAAGGGTATACTGAGCTATTTCACAAGTACAAAGGTCAACCTTCAAAATAGACAGCACTCTACAACCTATCTCTAAAAATAATTCGTATGGGAAGGGCTATATAGTTGCCTTTGTCAATCTTGTGCTTCAAGAAGCACCCCCATCCATCAAGAGATTCATTGTTACCCACCCTAAGATATTCCGATACATCTAAGCTAACTGAATCCTTCCAATTAGCATCAAATAAAATGGAACAACACACTTAGACTGAGATACATACCAAATACACACAATCATTCAGCTGCATCCTAACTCGTAGATTCCTTTAGCTTGATCAAATGGGCTCCCTTCCACTTTGACTTGCCCTTAGCCTGTGGACACTTCGTCCTCATGTGCCCTTGCTGACCGCACGTGAAGCACCAGCCCTCCTTAATGTAATGGAGTGTCTGCTCCACTTTCGTTGCCTTCTTTGAATTGGGGTCTCTTGAAGTCTAGGGTTGACTTTGGGTTTCCGTTGGAGACTAAAAATCCTTCCTATGCTGAAAATTTCGTTTATGTTGGATTCCTGAATGGTCTATCGAAGAGGGTTGGTAGGGTTTCTTTGGTTTTTTCTGAGACACGGTCTCCTCATAAATCTTGGCATATCGGATAGCATCATCCAATGTCTTGCTTCGATTATTCCTGATCTAAAGCTAATATTCATCGGGCAATCCATCCACAAAGAGTCCAAGAATAGTGATGGGGTCCATGTGAGTTGTATGAGCCTTCAACTCTCGAAACTTTTGCAAATATATGTCAAAAGACATATTCTTCATTTCCAAGTTTTTAAACTTGGAGAAAATGTCGTACTCATCCTCGGCCTGCAAGAACTCTTCTCGAATAAACCGCTCAAAATCTACACACGTTGTGGGTTTCACACGTAACTCTTTCCACCAGGTAAGCGTCTTTCCTCTCCAAAACCATTGTACCAACTGTATCCTTTTATCCTCAGGGAAAGGGTGGACCTCAAAATGTGTGCCCCACTTGTGGAGCCAGGAGTCAACTCTCTTCTGAGTCCTCTGCTTTTTCTCCCGCATGTAGCGCTCTGGAGTAAAAGAGGGTGCAACCAAAGCTATCCCAACCCCCCCTGCTGTCACCAGACCTGCCAAAGTTTATCATAACAACCATGGTGTTAGTCAAGCTCGTAATCTGCTGCTCTAACAAGGTCATCCTTGCCTCCAAGTCAACCTTAGTGACTAGGTCATCGACCGTCACATGGTCATCCTCATGGCCATCATCAGATTGAGCATCCTCGTCCATCGCACGATCGTTCTCTATACTTGATCGACCATGACGAAACCAAGGTAAATTGCTACCGCTCAAGGAAAACTCAAGTGTCAAGATGAAGTGTCGCCGAATCCCGTTCATTCACAAGTACAAATCCCATTATTGGAAGCTTGTCGCGTACTCTCAGCTTTCTTAGCCAAGGTACCTTGTTTCGGATGTGAAGAACTAACAAGCAAACACCCTTTTTATAGTTAAGAAAGTTCGCTTTTTTAAAAAAACTAAGGTACTTTTAGTTTTTTTTTTTTCTCACGTGCTTCTTCTCCTCGGCCCTGCAGATCTAGGGGCCCTCCTCACCCCCTCCTCGACGCTAGACATCCTTTATGGACTCCTACCACACATCGATGGATAGCTCCCTCTCCACAGTCACCCCCCCCCATATTCTCTACACACACTTTATATCCACGATGATGAGGATGGTCATCCTCCATGATGAGGATGACGATGATGATGATCATCCATACATATCTACATTTACCTAAGGATTAGTGTTAGTTCTTTTTGTTATGTTGTCTTTTTTTCCATGATGAGATTCCATGGACACATTGTACACCTTTTGTCTCATAGACCCATTGGATCTTTTGCAAGACGTTAATATATCTTCTTCTTCTTCTTCTTCTCTCTCTTGCACTCTTATCTCCACTACATATATCTTCTTCTTCTCTCTCTTGCACTCTTACCTCCACTACATTGTACACCTTTTGTCTCATAGACCCACTGGATCTTTTGCAAGACGTTAATATATCTTCTTCTTCTCTCTCTTGCACTCTTACCTCCACTACATTGTGCAATTGTCAAGAACCAAGGTGCTGAATATTCCTTATCAAAGTATAATCCTATATGTAAGCTTCCACATGTTACAATGGTATCAGAGCTTTACCTTTAGGTGAAGAGATTCAAGCAAGAAAAAGAAGGGGGGGAAAAATCGATGTGCTTGGTGAGTTGTACTTGCTGTACCAGCTCTATTGCATGAAGACCTGCGGTTTTTGGGGAAGAATCAGTACCCACACGGAGGTATATGGATTATGTTGTTGGCTTGGCATTTCTACAACCTATTTTCCGGCTTGGTAGCCTCGTGTTGGGCTGTGTTATGGCATTTTATTACCCAAGGAGAATAATATCATGTACAAGCTTTGAGGGCCTTACTCTCCCCACGGGAGATGCCGGATTATCCATATACAAATGCCATAACACAGCCCAACACGAGGCTACCAAGCCGGAAAATAGGCTGTAGAAATGCCGAGCCAACAACATAATCCATATACCTCCGTGTGGGTACTGATTCTTCCCCAAAAACCTCGGGTCTTCCTCCAAAACAATCCCCAACAGCCGGTATTCTTCATGGGTAGCCTTCAAGAGAGAGAGAAAGAGAGTAGCCATCATTAGGGCAGCCTGTAACGGTGGTAGAGGCTAGTGTGCAGCAAAGAGAGCCTCTCTTAATGAAGAGAGAGGGCTCCAATTTATAGATTTAGGCCTCCCATGAGCTAAAATGGCAAGAGAAGGCTACAATGACAAGTGGAGAGCCACACAATAGCTGAAGTGACAAGTGTGAGGCCACTTGTCTCACTTTGATTCACTTTCTAACAAGTGTCAGGCCACTTGTCTCCCTTTGGTCCACTTTTTTGCCACATGTCCCAATCTAAGAGATGGGTCCTTCCATAAACTTTATCTCTAAAAATATCCCAACTGGTAGACATTCTGTCATAGGCACTTTGACAACTCTTGGTATCTACTCAATTCCAGATGTAATGACGCGAACAGAATTTCCATCGGAGTCGGGCCAAAATTAGCAACTCTCCTAAATTTTAGGAGTGTGGTCCTTTGTATTCTAGGATAATCCCTCATTCCCAAAGCTTGCACTTTCCAAATATTTAGACATCCTGGAGTCCACCAAACTCCTTTCATACTGGGAAATGTCCAGGCTGGTGACATCCTCCCCAACTTCTTAAAAGTTGTCCGCAACTTTAAGCTTCAAGCCATATATTCAAGATAACCATCAAGTGGGCGAGACGAGACAGTCTCAAAAATCCAATATAAGGGAAGAATCCATGTCCCAAAGAAATGAGTGAGACTAAATAAGTCTCCATAATACCAATATCAAAATCATGTCCCAAAATAAATGGGCGAGAATTCCATGGAAGATATGCTAGACACAAACACAAGAGCCAATTGTGTCTCAATCACCAATATCAATGAGATAATCATATGCCAATGAAAATCACCAACCAAGTGCTAAGACACTTAAATAAGTGCCATGCTGCACCGCCGCTGTGCAGAGCCTAAATTTGCACTGTTCTAGCATAGCTTCCCCAGTCCTCCAAGAGCAATTCTGATGCATTGTGTAAGATCCAAGAAACTAGTGCCTTGCACAGAAACATGTGCTATGCACACAAACTGGTGCCATTCAAGAGCACAAACCATGGTGACAGAAAAGCTGGTTCTTCTTAGTTCTGGCAATCCTTTCTCCCAATCCCAACAGTTTCCATGTTCTCCCATACAATCCCAACTCTGATCAACAAGCATGGTGTGGAAACAATGAAACACTCACTCCACAATCGCAACACAAATCCACGTGTATGGTGGAGTGTTCATTGAATTGCCCTCTCACAATCCCAACATGAATCCACATGCATGGTGAGATGAACAATGAACCTCTTGGCCTCTGTATGGGAAGATAGTGATTCTAATATGGCTTTAAAAAATAAAAAATAAAAAAATCCATGTCCCAAATAAACGGGCAAGACAAAACAGTCCCATAAGTCCAGATATCATAATCCATGTCCCAAGTAACATATCAGTCCCATAAGTCCAGATATCATAATCCATGTCCCAAGTAAATGGGCGAGACAAAATAAGTCTCCTGCCAACAAGGCATCGGTCCACATGACCCTTGGCATAGACATAAGTCCTGTGCCAACCAGGCGTCATGTCCACTTTACCACTTGCACTCTATGTTGGTACTCTGACCACACACCTTGGATGAGAGGTGGGCTCAAGTAACAAGATAAAACAATCACTCTCGCAGGCATAGATAACCTGGTGTTCCATAAGCATTTTACACATAGTTTATAGGCATTTCGGCCACCAATAGTTTGTAGGCATTTCGGCCACCAACTCACACTACCCTCTCAAGTGCCCATGTTCCCTTCCATCTGCTCTCTATTGTTCCACCCAAATATGGTAGAAACAATCTTCAAGAGAGCACGTAGGACAAGAGAACACTACACATGGCATGTTGTCCTCGACACTACCCTCTGAAGTGCCCATGTTCCCTTCCATCTGCTCTCTATTGTTCCACCCACACATGGTAGAAACAATCTTCAAGAGAGCACGTAGGACAAGAGAACACGACACAAGGTATGTGAACAATGAGTTTCATAAGTCCAATACATCCCAAATAAAGGGAGCTATAAAGAATAATCCATCCTAGTAAAAGGGAGTCATAAACATAATCCATAAACCTGAGGATGGATCCAAATCCCTAGAAAAGAAGTCCAGGAATCCATAGACCTGTATACCATAATCCTTGTATACCATAACTCTTACCACATACTCCGTGCTAACCACACACCTTGGAGTAGAGATGGACTTTTATCCATAAAAGCATCATATCCATGAGATATCCAAAGATTTCTTCTTTATAAACTCGAACAGATTCGTCCATAGAAATTGCTTGTGAAGCCCAATATCTATATAAATCTCGTCCAAAAAAGAAATCTCCATAGATATAATCCATCCCAATAAAGGGAGCCATGAAAAGAATTCATCCCATTAAAGGGAGCCATAAACAATGTTTCCCTGAAACCATCTCAAGGCAAACAACAACACCTTTCTCCTTGCATGGCTACACAAGGATTAGTGAACATCAAAAACACTTCATAGCAAAAGCACTAACTTTTCAAACTCAAAGTATACTTAGCTTTTCTTTGCCAGGTTGGTCATGAAGCCAAAAGAAATATCTCGTCACCATATCCTTAACATATCCTGAGATATATCTCCATATAGCTTGCTTGTAAGCTTGATAATATAATCCACAATATCCATATGGAAAGAGTGCTAAACGTGTGCACATAAAGCCAACTCCATACTTCCAAGATAAATTTTGTGAATTCATAAATCCTTAGACCAAGCTGTCTATTGCTCATGCTCTTGCTTCATAGGCTCTGAAGTGGCTGGCCATGCTTAATAGCAATGATGGTAAGTGTGGTCCCCACTTGAGATCTTTTCTCTTCCTTATTAATAGAAGGAAGCCTCCGCTTCCAAGAAAGCCTATGCTCTGACACCAATGTAACTCGCAGCGGTGCCCGGGGGACTAGGGCCTTTGACACACTTGTTGATACCATCAATGCATATTAAAACATTTAAACATGGCCACAACCTTAACACATATCCATCATCACTTTGCATAAAACATAAAAGCTGAACAAAACATCCACAAATGCTGAAAATGGATCTTGCACATGTGACACCGCATAGAGGCCGGAATGGGCGTCCCCCTCCCTCCCCCCCCTTGGGTATTTTATTACCCAAGAAGAATAATATCATGTACAAGCTTTGAGGGCCTTACTCTCCCCACGGGAGATGCCGGATTATCCATATACAAATGCCATAACACAGCCCAACACGAGGCTACCAAGCCGGAAAATAGGCTGTAGAAATGCGAGCCAACAACATAATCCATATACCTCCGTGTGGGTACTGATTCTTCCCCAAAAACCACGGGTCTTCATGCAATAGAGCTGGTACAGCAAGTACAACTCTCCATTCAGCTGGTACAGTAGGTACAATGGCTGGTACAGTCGGTACAGTAGCTGGTATAGCAGGTACAATGGCTGGTACAGTGGTTGGTACAGTAGGTACAGCAAGTACAAATGCTGGTACAGCATGTACAGTGACTAGTATAGCTGGTACAGTGGCTGGTACAACAAGTATAGAAGTTGGTATAGGCAGTACAATGGGTGGTACAGCAAGTACAACAAGTACAAGGACTGGTACAACCAGTACAATGGCTGGTACAGTAGGTACAAAGGTTGGTACAACAAGCACAATGGCTAGAAATCATAATAAATGATTAAATACCCTTGCCTTCAGTATTTCTTCGCGATGGAAGCCTCCGAAACAGTCCCCGACAACCGGTATTCTTCATGGGCAGCCTTCAAGAGAGAGAGAAAGAAAGAAAGAAAGAAAACTATATTAACGTCCTTTAGAGGCCACATCTGACCTATAGGACTAATCAGATACAGCCATGTGATTACATTCCACTTCGGGCGCAACAAAATGATAATAGAGATAAAACTAAAAATAGTTCAAATTCCCTACATGACCGTAGGAGAATCCTAGATAACATGAAGGATTTCTCTAGCAGCTACTCTTCATTACTACCATGTTTGGTTGTCCTGAAATCTGCAATAACAGCTCTACCTCTACGGTAGACTGCCCATTTTCCTTGTTTCCTTGCTTCGTATACTTTATTGAGTTCTTGTTTCCTGTTTTTTAGTTGAGTGGCTGTGAGTTCATCCGCCATCCACACCTTCGTTCCCTTAAGTGACCTTGTTTGCTTCATGACTTTAATTTTGTCTTTCATATCTGCGTACCTCAAAACCACACGTTTTCCTTTGATTGCCACTGAGGGATCTCCAATGTCGATGAAAGGGATAGCTCTGCACAGCTTTCTTTGTAGAATCTCGCATTCCGGGACATAAGTATCATTCGCAATCTCCTCGTCCTCCAATACCTCCACCTGTTCCCAACCCTCTGACAAACCACCCACCCTAATTTCTTTTGCAATCCATTGCTGCTCGTTCTCTTCATTAATCTGTGATATTACTTCTTTAATGAGAATTTCTTTAGGCTGTGGATCAAGTAAATTTACCTCCTCCCTGTTTTCTTTTTCGTGTTGTTGTTCCTTAATCTGTTTCTCCAGGGTTGAAAGATGTTGTTTTGTCTGATGTAGTTCATTTTGCAAGGCTGAATTTGTTTGCTGAAGATGTTGAATCATGCTCAGGAGTTACCGCTCCCATGGTGATGGTTTTTCATTGGGTTTGGTAGGAGGAGAGATAAGGGTTTCGGAGAAGGTTTTCTTGCTGGCCATGTCAAACTGCTGGACTGTTTGAGAGGTTGCTCTTCACGAACCCCACCCCCATGAGGTGCAAGCCCTTACCTGCTTGGAGGTGGGTTACAATCCTACCCTACAACTAAGGTGTGTAGGGTAGCCGGTAGAGGCTAGTGTGCAGCAAGAGAGCCTCTCTTAATGAAGAGAGAGGGCTCCAATTTATAGATTTAGGCCTCCCATGAGCTAAAATGGGAAGAGAAGGCTACAATGACAAGTGGAGAGCCACACAATAGCTAAAGTGACAAGTGTGAGGCCACTTGTCTCACTTTGATCCACTTTCTAACAAGTGTCAGGCCCATCATTAGGGCAGCCTGTAACGGTGGTAGAGGCTAGTGTGCAGCAAGAGAGCCTCTCTTAATGAAGAGAGAGGGCTCCAATTTATAGATTTAGGCCTCCCATGAGCTAAAATGGCAAGAGAAGGCTACAATGACAAGTGGAGAGCCACACAATAGCAGAAGTGACAAGTGTGAGGCCACTTGTCTCACTTGGATCCACTTTCTAACAAGTGTCAGGCCACTTGTCTCCCTTTGGTCCACTTTCTTGCCACATGTCCCAATCTAAGAGATGGGTCCATCCATAAACTTTATCTCTAAAAATATCCCAATTGGTAGACATTCTGTCATAGGCACTTTGACAACTCTTGGTATCTGCTCAATTCCAGATGTAATGACGCGAACAGAATTTCCATCGGAGTCAGGCCAAAAATAGCAACTCTCCTAAATTTTAGGAGTGTGGTCCTTTGTATTCTAGGATAATCCCCCATTCCCAAAGCTTATACTTTCCAAATATTTAGACATCCTGGAGTCCACCAGACTCCTTTCATACTGGGAAATGTCTAGGCTGGTGACAGAGACCGTGTCACAAAGCCATCTGGGGAGAGACGTAGAAAATGATCGCGATAGTGGGCCATCTTCGTGCCTAGTGGTAGGGGGGGCTGGACCATGTTCTTTCTGCATCTAACCTCACGATGTCCTGACACTGGGCTTCCTTGCTTCACCCCATATACAACACCCCATCCTTGCTTGAGAGAGAGAGAGAGAGAGAGAGAGAGAGAGAGAGAGACTACCACATATACAACACCCCATCCTTGCTTGAGAGAGAGAGAGAGAGAGACTACCACATATCAACACATACATTGCCATGCATCAGACAATGCATATTAGCTTACCCTAATAACATATGATAGTGTGGTTCTCCAAAGAGAGGTTCTTTTAAGAGCTTGCTTAGGGCATCAATATATGGCCTTCACTTTTTGGTTTAGTAAGGAGCTGCTCCCCCCTTCATGGTAATAAAAGAATCGTTTTGTTGGCGAACACAAAAGATGATCAAAATAGTGACAATTATGGACTGTCCTGTCAAAGATGGTGTCAAGCATAACTGTTCATAAAGATCATATCTGCTTGACTTTCACCGTGTTTCTATAAACAACTCGCTTGACCAATCAAAGCATCACAATGCTCTGTGGATCTTTGTAGAATTCTGAGTCTAAAGCTACATACAATTCATCAGCATTGATGGCATATCCTAATGATTGCTGCCCAATGGATCCATCAGTTGTGAGCTTTGTCCTGCATCTTACATTCCACCATGCGATCAAAATCCCCACAACCACTCTACAAAGAAAAAGACACTTTCTTTTGTAATGTGCTGACACGTGTTAGACAAGAGTAGCTCCACCAATCAAGCAGCAGGAAACTTTCAGCTGGCAAGGCTCCACCAATTAGAAAGTATGAGATCATCAGAGCTTCAGTCCATTAATCGAAACAGCGCTTAGACAAAACTGAAAATGTGTGGTACCTTTGGCCTTCACTCAATTCCCTATAGAAAACATCTAAGCATGTATTTTTTTAGGTATGTGTGTGCATGTGTGTGTGTATCAGCATATGACGGTCAAGAACAGCGGCCAGCCATACTTGGCTCAATGTGGGACGTTTCCCTACGTCTTCATGATCAGATTTAGGCCGGTTTGCCTTACTGTTCCAGCAGGGATCCACTGGCTGCAGGCCATTCCCTACTTACTGATTATCAGATTCTTTAAGAAGATGCCAGAATACGTGTTAACTGCAGACCCTATAATTTCTTCAGGCTCCATGTGGAATATTAACCACAAGTTTGAGATATGAAACAGTATAAGCCCTAAAATTTTCAATCCACTGACTTTCTATATGAGCCGCTAGAGTTGTCGGCAGTTCTTTTAGTCATTCAACAGGCTATAGGCACTAGAGCGACAGCTATACAGCTGTGCAGAACTAGGAACGCAGAGTTTTGAGTGAAGTTTGTAAACCCTGATTTCTGCAGGAGAGAGAGAGAGAGAGAGAGAGAGAGAGAGAGAGAGAGAGGCACCGTTCCACTTGGGGGTTGGATTCTCTAAACCCTGATTTCTGAGGTTTTGCAAACAGAGAGACTGCATTAAAGACAGAGACAGAGACAGAGACAGACAGACAGAGAGGCGCACCGTTCAGCATGGAGGGTGTTGAGGGGACCCTGGAATCCGCAAGCAGCAGACACGCCTTCAGGCCCGAGGGTGCAACGAGCCCTCCCACACATCTTCTCCTTCTTCGGTTACGATGACGTTCAAAATGTACATTCGATTACCCGCGTACTTTTGGTGAGACCGCAGTTGGGCTTCAAGAATCTTCCACGTGTGGCCCAATTGTAACCTGCGCGAGCCCGTATATTGAGCCACGTGGTGCACAGCAATTGGTGGCACGCTGTATTTTTTACGAACGCTTTTCTTGAAAGCTCTATAATTTCTGTTGAAGATTCCCTCTTTGGTCCTGTTGGGCCATCCTCGCCGACGAGTGGAACATGCAGCCCGTCAACCAATCATGAAGAAGGATGACATGCTGCTACTACAGAAGAAGTGTCGGGAAGAGATGGTGGGCAAGCCAAATTCTGTCGCTGTAGGGAGGGGTGGAGAATGTTCTCCAACTTGATGTTCCTGCCGAAGTGAAGAGATGCGGTGACAACGGCCTGGGGGGACTTTTTACGTCCGGCCTGGATGGTCCAGCAAAGTAACTGCGGTGCACGTTCGTCTTCGAAGGCTACGTGGTCCCACAGTCTCTCCCTCTACATGTGCTGCACGTGTTGCTCTTGCTTGCCGACTTGCACACTGCACACGAATGCTCCCCAGTGTCGTAGTCTGTGCACAACTTCACAACGCAGTCTGCGGCAGGCCCCCAATTTCCATTTTTCTTCTTTCCTTTGTGATTTTAAGTAGGTGATCAGCGTCGGTGTTCAGGAGAATATTTTATTTTCTGATCTTAAAACTTGCAATTTTAAAATTTACAAATTTTTCTTCAATATTTACAGGTTTTTTTTGCTAAAATATAACTAAAATGCTTAAAATTTTGTCCATCTTAAAAATTGCAAAAATAAAATTTATAAGTGAAATTATGAATTTTGCAGGTACATTGTTAGGGTTTGCAGGTTTTCTATGAACACTGATCAGCGTGTTGTCTGGATGCCGCCTAGGTCAACCTATTAACTTCATCCGGTTTTTCTAGATGCCTAGCTAGGTAAATTTTAATTCTAGAAATCATATAGGGTAACGGAGCCAATAAAATGACGGGCCAATTGCGTTACACATTTTGGGCACTAGTGAGCGCACAAAAAAAAAACAACAACAACAAACAAACAAACAAACTACCCATATTAATACCAAATTAGCTGTTCCATATTTACACATATATCTGTAAATAGAAAAGTGATTCGACATCACGATATTGGTCTGCGCACCCTCCACGATTGGCCTGCGCATACATATCTTCCGGTCCCACCTGTAACAAAATACAAGTGCCAAGTTGTCAGTATTTAGCATCCTTAACTACCCTACTTACTCCACAAACACACAACAACAACCATTCTGATACTTCAAATATTCTATCATTTAATAACAACAATCCAAAAATGCTTCAGGCAACCAATTGAATTACATAAGTTGGATTTACAGAAATCAATGGTGTAAGCACACTTACATACTTTCTACCATCAGATTTCGAGTGTGCTATTTCCAATACAACTTACTATTTAGGATTCCCTCTACTGTTGCAAAGAATAGCTTGCCCTCTATCCCCACTTCAGATTAATGTCCTACACCAAGCCCCCCTGTGAGTGTAAAAGATGTCTATATGAGAGACACCCAAAGATTGCTGACATTCTCTGTGCAAATATACTACTTCATAAGAATGGAGATCGTGTGCTGTTGTGGGGAGTGCATGTAAGACTTGCCTTCTTGTGCAAGGCCCTAAAGCAAAAGCCCTCTCCTGCCCCACAAGTCCATTTGCCACTGCAAAAACAAACCATGTCTTTCTCCACCCCAATCTCATACGAAGCCTCCCTTGCTACAACCCCTAAGCTAGCTTCTTCAGAAAACTGCAGCTGTGTACTAAACGTTCTACACCTTAATAGGATGAGAATGTTTCACCTCCAAAAAGGAAGTTCCCACTGAAGCAATACGAGAATCTCTTGCAACAATATCAGTAGAGCAAGCAAAAGCACTGGCCCCACCCTCTCTTATATTACCATCAAGAGCTGGTACCAACCAATCAACACCTCAACAAGCAACAACAGAGCCTCCATCTAAACAGCCAAGACCCAAAAAGAGGAGCAAACAGTGGCGCGGGAAGAAGACATGGTCAAAGCCCTTGCAGCACATGAAGTTGGACTATCCTTAAGGAAGTGTTCCTTACAGTTTGGAATGAGTACAACAGCCATAAGCAATTGGGAAGTAGTTAGAACTTGTAAGAAGAAGAAAGGCCCGCCCAGGATGCTGACTACATAGGAGGAGGATGCTCTACTTGAATGGTGCTTCAAAAAAGCTTATGCAGGTCAAGGAGTGTCAGAGTGAAAGATGTCAAGCTGAAAGTGGCAAAACTTTGCCAAACTAGGCACACATTATTCACCGAAGGCATACTAGGGAAGAGTTGGTGGGATGGGTTTCGTAAGAGGCACCCCGAGCTTGTCTTCCAGGTGAGTGATCCCTTGGAACATTCTAGGACAGTCAATTTTCGACCTGAAATTGTGGCAAGCTTGCATGAGAATATAAAGAAGCTATATGAAGAGCACCATTATCTCCCAACCAACATTTGGATCACGGATGAAACTAGATTTCAAGGATCAAGGGATAAGGGCATGAGGGTCTTGGCAAGGAAAGGATCCAAGGCAGTTTATGGATTGACAACCGACTCCCGGGAATGGATGACAGTTCTATGTTGTGTCAATGTAGAGGGTCAGTCCATTCCGGGATACTATATCTTCAACGGTCAAAGACTTGGGGGAAACTACGTGCGAGATTGTGAAGAAGGTGCTCTGTAATGGCCATGCAAAAGAAGGCCTGGATGACTGGTCAATTATTTCATGCATGGCTTGATCATTTTCATGATGTTATTGGAGGCACTATAGGCTTTGCAAACAGGCACTTACTCATCTTGGATGGCCATGGAAGTTGTGTATCAATAGTCATTGTGGAGAAGGCATGTCAATGGGGGGTTGACATATTAACTTTGCTAGCTCATCATCCCATAAGCTACAACCTTTAGATGTTACACTCTTCAAGTCATTGAAGACACATTTCCGCAAAGAAAGGGAAATATGGCAGCATAGGACCAAGAGTAGCCAAGCAAGCAAGAATGACTTGGCTTCAATAGCAGTGAAGGCTTTCAAGTTGACATGCACCGAGGAGAACATTAGAGCTGGATTCAGGGCCATAGGGATATGGCTTCTCAACCCACAAGCGGTGCGGTTTGATGGTGCAATTTGCAATCACCTTAACATTGTGCATCCATTGGCGGACAGCCTTGAAGATGACTTGTCTCAAGTGCCAAGCACTCCCATGGAAACTGAGATAGAAGGGCAAGCTATAGAAGCAATAACATCAATGGTGAATGAAGAGCCAATTGCCATAAATGGAGAGTCCAAATGCCTACGGCCCACAGATGATGCCATAAGGACATTATATATTCTACGGGTGTACCAACAATAGACGTTTGTGTCTGGAGAGCTCCACAGGAGGCATTCGTTGATTATACTAATAGGCTGATTCTCACATCAAGTTAGTACATAGAAACCATGAAATCAAAGAATGCTAAGAAGGATGAAATAGCAAGGGCAAAGGAAGAGGAGAATTGAGAAAGAGAGGAAGAGACAAGAGAATCTTGCTGCTACAGAGGAACACAAAAGGCAAAGGGAAGCTACATGGGAAAAAAGAGTTGCCAAGATGGCGTGGGATGCTCAGGAACAAGCATTTGAGAAGAGTCTATGAGCAATTCTATGGGAGGGTGCAACGTGCACAACGTTTCAGCCTATGCCTCTACATGTTGATGGGCCACACCATCACATGGCACGAATGGCACGAATGGCCACACCATCACATGGCACGAATGGCCCACATACAAAAGATGTGGGAAGCTCAAGGCACCATTGCTGCGTGCAACCGAAATGGGTTGCCTAGGTGATGTTATCTTATGTTATGCCCCTTTTTGGTACAATCATGCCCCTTTTTGTTTATGTAATGCCCCATCTTAGTTAAGCTTTGGGAATTTTATGCTGTACATATATGCCTATCCCCCTCTCGTTATGTAATGCCCCATTTTGGTTAAGCTAAGGGAATGTTATGTTGCTCATATCATGGTGCAAAACATGATGTAGGTCGTCTCTCTCTCTCTCTCTCTCTCTCTCTCTCTCTCTCTCTCTCAATCAATCAATCAATCATGGTGATGTTATCTTATGTTCTCTCTCTCATATCATGCAGATTCTATTTTCCTCCTTAACGATGTTTTCTCATATCAATACCTTTAATACATTGGTGATCATCACATAAGGGTAGTTGCAAATGCACGTTTGTGTTTTCACGTCATCCCATACAGCTTCAAATGTAGAAACTGAATAGATAGCCTTAATTAATCAACTTCTAAACTATTATTCAAGTCATGTACTTAGTAGAGATTAACTAATATAATCCCCAAGCTTAAGGACCCTATACTGGAAATTAATTAACTCACTTCCTAACGTACATTTACATTAGCATAAGAAGATTTCCATTAATTAGTAGCCCAGAGTCATTGCTATTGGGTGGACTCTTCACCAAGGATGGAGGCTCCTTAACTGTGCTTTTCCTTCTTGGCTGGCCTCAGCTACTAGCATCAGAGCAAGGAGACAACATAGGGAAATCGGGACGATTGTGGAGAACACTAAAACTAACATTATGTACAAGGAACAAACAACAAGGGCAAACAACAAATCAACCATGAGACATCATGCATAAGAGCAAGGAGACAGTAGAGGGAAATTGGGGAGGATGAAGGCTGGTGAGCATGGTAACTCACCTCTTCTGAACAGAGGCCCTCTTATGCACCCACAGATGTGCCTCACCCTCCTCCATGCTCGTGAGCATGGTAACTCACCTCTTCTGAACAGAGGCCCTCTTATGCACCCACAGATGTGCCTCACCCTCCTCCATGCTCGTGTGCCCACATGCGTCTCACCCTCCTCCATCCGCTGCCATCAACTAAGTTGGCCTGCACGAAAAAAACTGAAGCAACAAGGCATTAAAAACTATGAAAACATGAGAGAAAATATAGAACGTAATCGAAAATACATTGCTGACAAAATGAAACCCCCTCCATCGTCGCCCTGCAAGAAGACACGGCTCTTCTGCTGCATGTTTGGTGTTCATAGATGCAACTAAACAGGCATATGCATGTGTTATATGCACATTATGTGTGCATATACTAGGAGGCTAACCCACATTAGGCTTGTGAGTATGGGAGCATGGGTTAGGACTAACCTTAAGGGTTAAGGTTACGGTCAGGCATCCAAGGGTCACACATGGGAAATGGAGAGTCAAGAGTCGCTTGAGGGCCCTCCTATATAATAGGGACATGGGGTACACTCAAGGGGGGGCTTGAGGACTTGAGGCTTGGTTATGTTATGCTCTCTTGTGTAGAGGATCATAACTACTCACCTACCATTTCACACTATAGCTACATGCTATTGGATTGGAGTTCTACCTCTTGATGGTATGGAACGTCAAGGTAGAGGTATGATTTATTTCATTTATAAATCATGTATGCATCCCTTGGGCTCGGGGGTGGTTGGGTGGATGAGTTCATGCCTGATTTATGCATGTTTATGCATAACAATTATCTAGAGAGATCTTAGGGTTTTAATAGTGGTATTGTGACATGAAAAATTGATATCTTTCATTTTCAATTTTGTGCATATTTTGATGGTTTCTCAATGGTAATAAGGTGGAAGCTTGTCCAAGAAGATTGCGGTGCCCACAATGGAATAACGGCGTGGTGATACGGCGGCTTGGCGACTACCCTGATAACAACATTCTATCTTCAAATATAATGGTTTTACTTGATTTAGGGTGCACACATTGTAAATGCCACAAGTATGCTTGATAAATACTTTGGTATGGTAGATAGGCTAGTGATGTGGAAAATAAAAGTGGGCCTTCATACTCACATGGATTTTAATTGTAGTATTAATGTAGTATTCACCATAAGGCTACAAGTTGGGAGTGTGAAAGGCATGTGGAGGAGTGTGTGTAGGTGCATAATTAAGAAAGATTCTTCTAGAATGCCTACATGGAAGAGGAGAATTCCGCCATGTGTAAGTGGGATCTCCACCTACATGCCACTTAGACTTGGCTATTATCTCATCACACTTTTAAAGTCGAAAAGTCTTCAATTAAATAATCAATAGAAGACTTAGCCTAAGAGGACACTTGATGGTGACATCTACCCTTATGTCACTAAAGGGTTGAAGATTTTTATGTTGTAATTTGTAACAATGGAAGAGAGGGTGATTCTCCACCTATAAAAGGAGCCCTCCTCTCCCTTTCAAATCAAGGAATGAGCCTCAATTGAGCATTTTGTGTCATTGCCATTCTCTTATCTTCAAATCCTTATTCAAACACTCTCTTTACATGTGAATGTCTCATTTAGCATTAGCTCCTCATGCTCAGTCCAATTTTGGACCTCTTTGATGATTCATGATAAGTGGGATAAGGAGTTATTATCTTGGCGGGCCTGTGACTTCTCAAGGTAGCCCTTGTCTTATTACCGCCCTCCTTTGGAGGTACCAATGGTTTTAGCGGTAATGAGCATGTGGAAAGACTTTGGGGACCATAGGTAAATCTTTACGATTGTCTGCTGAGCAATGTTAACCCTTACCCTCTAGCTTGAATCATGAAGGAGATGAGAGGCAAGAGGCTATGTGAAAATGGAGGTTTCATCATGCAAAGAGAGGGAAGTGCAGTTTTTGTGGTCTAATACCCAAATTTCAACCGATAATTACTCATCACTCGGGTATTGGTTTCTAAAATTGATTATATGGCTAGGAAGCTCTTCATATTCTCTTTCCACTCATATAACTAATTTCTTAATCCTTTACTTCATTGATGATCAAAATTTCTCCCAAAGTTGCTAACTTTTAGGTGAATTTTGACAGTTTTATAGTCTTGTAGTAAAATGCTCATAACTTTTCGTTCGGTTGCCCGTTTTTGAAAGTTTTTATATAGGCGTGAAGCTCTCTTCAAGTTCTACACACCTACGTAATCCTCTTTTGCACAGTCTATATGGATTTAAAACTGTAATTTTCTATGTATCTCTATTTTTATAGACTTTTGGCCATTATTTCTTCTTAATATAATGATTAATTCCTCCTAATCTCTTATCAAAAGGCAAATCCATGTGTCTTATCCTCTTGTAAGTGATTGCTATATTTTTTATTTTAATATATTCTGTCCAAATCGCCCAATTCGAACGGATGAACCTTACCAACATTCCCCGTATGTTTCCGTTCACATAATTTTGAGATGGAAGATTTTCTTCCAACAAAGAATTGCCCTCTTGTTTGGAGCTGCAAGACTCGCAAAAATTCTTGCTTCTCCAGAGCCTTTCATCTTTCCTTCCATGAATTATGATCTCACCTTTTCATGTGTATATATTTATCTTAACCTAGGGAGAGAAAGGGAGGTGAGGAGGCTGTGAGGTTTCATACAAGTTTGTTTTGATTCTAAGAAGTGACCAAAGTCAAAACCCCAACTTTGTGTCACATCTTTTGGTGGAGGCGACGGGCAGGTTTTACTTAGAATTATTCTATTTTAACCTCAAGGTCCTGCATGATTAAAGGAAAGTTATTTTGAAATAAGTAAATTTCCCTTGTTGCTACTCATCTTTTGGTGTAAAATGTTCAGCATTCCGGTGTTCCAAGGATTGGAAAGAGAAGACCCGGGAAGTTATCTCCGAGAGTTTAACCGAGCATGCCGCTTGGACAGGTTGGTCTATGAAGGAGAGGGCAAAAATACTTCTAGATTTCTTGGAGGGTGTGGCCTTAACTTGGCATGAGGCTTTGCCAGAGGAGTCCAAGAATGATTGGGAAAGGTTGACCAAAGCAATGAAGGAGAGATTTGGGACAGTGGAGTCACCAAATGCTTTACTATTGCAATTGGATCAGATTTTCCGAAAGGAAGGAGAGTCAGTTTTTGCCTTTTCAGTGAGGTATGAAGCCTTGTTCATCAAATATCAACAAGCTACTTTACATGTTGCTTCTTCTTCTTCACCTTCTATGGGAGATTCAAAGAGTTCTTTAGTAATGGAGCACCTTAAGATGAGCAAGTTTATCAGGGCTTTGGATTCCCGCTTGCGTGGAAAAGTTCTTAGTAGCAAAGATCCCACTAATTTTAAAGAGGCTCTTCGTATTGCTTTGAAGAAGGAGGCCACTCTTCATATTGAGTCCACATTCCAATCTTCTCCGAGTGTGCCGACCCCACCACGAGTAGAGATAGCCTCAACATCTCAGGTACAAGCTCCATCCTTGGATCATAACATTGCACAACTTATGGCAGAATTTGCTGATTTGAAGTTACACTTAGTCAATGCAAGGCCACCTAGGGTTCCACGAGTTGAGGATAAACCTAGGGATAGAAGTAGTGTCACATGCTATGAATCTCAAGAGAAGGGGCACTATCGCATTGAGTGTCCAAAATTGAGGAAAAGAGAGGATAAAAGTTTAGCACTTTTAGAGGCAACATGCTTAGAAGAAGAAGAGGAAACATTGATGTCATTAATGGCAAAAAGAGGTCGTAAAACTAGGAGCCAAGAAGAAGAACAAGAAGATAAATCTGAAGAAGAGGAGAAAAATAAGAAGAAGAAGAAGTCGTCTAGGAGAAAAATTGGACAATCTAACTTTCGTCTTGGACAAGGATCTCTTAGTTATGACCTCTTAACAGATCTGAGGGAGAAAACAACACAGATCACATTTGGGCAGCTTTTGGCACTCTCTCCAAAGCTCAGAAAGGAATGGGGTAAACTGGCTAGCATAAGGGAATCTAAGAAAAAGAAGAAGAGGGATAATGGGACTCCTATGGCTCAAAAGGTGGATATTGATGTAGGAGATGATGTGCCTGTGATTGATGTCATCATTGAGGGGCAAACAATTTCTAATGCATACATTGATGGAGGTGCTTCAATCAATGTCATGAGTGAAAAAACAATGAAAGATGCCGATTTAAAGTTGTCTTCTACTAACTCTCCCTATCGCATCAAACTTGCTGATAATACTAGGGTGAAAACCTTATGAATTGTCAGGAATTTGGGAGTGGATGTATGTGTTCTGTGCCTACAACTTTCCAGGTCATTCTTACAAAGCCTGATGCTAGGGCTTACCCATTGATATTGGGTAGGCCATGGCTTACCCATTGATATTGGGTAGGCCATGGCTTCGCCAAGTGAAGGCGATTCAAAAGTGGGAGACAGGTGATCTTATTCTACAAGGTGAGAATAAGAAGGTCCATTACAACATCAAGAGTCATCGCACAAGAAAGTGGTAAGAGGTGAACCTTTAACTTCCGAAAGTTCAGAGTCAGAGTCATCTGATGAAGAGGAGACAAGTGGTAGCTCCGAGGATTCCATCTTAGAAGGGGAGGTGGAGGGAGTTGCATTTGGTCTTTCCCTGGGAAGGGATCGAGGGGATGCTGAAGACAATGGAGCCTTGGAAGGGGAAGCTTCTTCAACCATGTCCAAGAAAGGAGATGTGGACCTCACTAGTCTTCACCAACAGAATGAGCTTCTTCTTGTAGCAGGTACTGAAAGAGAGAATTACTTAAAAATGTTGGATGGATTTCCTAACCTTTTTGCAAACAACTACTCACAAGTACGCCAAGTTACCCTAGTAGAGCACAAGATTGATCTCAAGCCCCAAAGTAAGCCAGTGGTACAGCGGCTAAGGCGTTTGCGAATAGTGCAAGCAGAGGTGCTTAAGAATTAGGTAACTAATTTGCTTGAAGCTGGATTTATTTTTTCAGTAGAGAATTCAGAGTGGATTTTCCCAATTGTAGTCACTCCCAAAAAGGGGTGGAAAATGGCGTGTGTGTGTGGACTTTCGCCCTCTGAATGCATGCACAAAGAGGGATTATTATCCTCTACCCTTTCAGGATGAGATTTTGGATCAAGTCGCAGGTCATGAGAGTTGTATTCAGTGTGTGATGGATACTTTGGATACTTTTAAATCCGGATTTGTGAAGAAGATCAAAGGAAAACCTCATTTATCACCTCTTGGAGGAGTGTATGCCTATAGGGTGATGCCATTTGGCTTGACCAATCATACCAGCAACTTTTCAACGCTTCATGAGTCACGTATTTGCACCTTACTTGGGAAAGTTTATAAGGGTCCTTTTGGATGATTTTTGCATTTATTCAAGCTGCATGGATCACTTGGAAAAGATGAGGTTGGCCTTGCCTAGTATTAATGATGCAAAAGGGTGTCTTAATCCTGGAAAATGCTGCTTGGCATGAAGGGAGGTGGTTCTCTTGGGACATGTTATCTCAGAAGAAGGCATAGAGATGGATCCTGAGAAGGTGCAGGCAATTGTGGCCCTCCCACCACCTACCAATGTAAGGGAGGTAAGGAGGATTTTGGGTAAAACAAAGTATTACCAACACTTTGTTGACATGTCCTCTGAGAAGATGTATCCTATAAATCTGTTTACAAAGAAGAATGTTTCTTTCCAATGGGGACTCGATCAAATTCAATCTTTTTGTTTGCTCAAGGAATGCATGAATCAAAGTCCAATTGTGCAGCCTCCTAGGTGGGGGGAGGACTTTTATGTGAACCCAAATGTCTCATCACATTCAGTGGGTGCTATACTCTTGCAAAAGGGAGAGCAAGGGCGTATGCAACTAGTGTATTATGCAAGCCGACAACTCACTAATGCCGAGGAGAGGTATGGTGAAATGGAGAAAGGTGGTTTGTCTCTTGTTTTTGCAGTAAAGAAGTTCAGGTCATACTTGTTACCTCGCCCTTTTTTCTTCCGCACATCTCAACCTTCTTTACAATTCTTGGTCCGCAAACCCAATCCTGCAAGAGGGAAGTTTGCAAAGTGGATTTGTGAGCTTCAAGAATTCTCTTTCACATTTATTACAGAAAACACGGCTAGGGCCTCTCTTGCAGATTTGCTTACAAGGAAGGAAGGAAGAGAAAGAAGGAACATGAACAAAGAAAGAAGTATATGAAGATTTGGAGACACCACCAACTGCTTTCACTATGCATTTTGATGGAGCCTTTGTCCTAGGGACCAAATCGATATGATGATCCACAGGACGAGAGGGTGGGATACTGGGTGGGAGATGCCAAGGGTAGGAAATTTCCAAAGGCTGTATCAAATAATGTGGCTAATGCATTAATTCAGGGATAAGAAGATTGCATAAAAGATGGAATTAAAGAGGTAGAGATTAAAGGGGATTCGCAATTGGTCATCCGACAAATGAAAGGAGAATATAAGGTAAGGAGTTCTAATCTCCAAGAATTGTATAAAAGGGCAATGGAGTTAAAAGAAGCTTTTGAGTTTTGTAAATTTGTGCATGTTAACAGGAAGGATAGTCAAAAGGCTGATGAATTGGTTACCAAAAACTTAGCTTCTTTCAAAGTAGCTACTCTTGCATTAATGGATACAGGTTGGCCTGAGCTCCAAGATGCTCAAACTATTTAGATACAGGATACTTCCCTCCTGGATTGAATCCTCAACAAAAGCAAAGGCTTACCAGGAAAGCTCATCCTTACACAATTCTAGGGGATGTTCTTTACAAGCAAGGTAAGGATAAGATTCTTAGGAGGGTAGTGAGCCTGGAAGAATCTAAAAGGATTATGGAATTATGTCATGAATGTTCAGGTCACTTTGCCTCAGCCAGCACAACACGGAGGATCCTTAACACACGATATTATTGGCCTCGACTCAGTAAAGATGTCTATGAGTGGTGCAGAAGCTGTGAAGTATGCCAGGCATATGGGCATAAGCCATTGGTTCCCGGACCCTTAAACCCTGTCCCAGCATATGGTCTATTTGAAAGGTGGGGATTAGATTTTGTGGGCCTACTTCCTCGTTCCTCACATGGGAAGTATTACATATTGGTGGCCACAGATTATGTAACAGGTGGGCAGAAGCAAAGGCCATGGTCAATAATAAAGCAGTGGTTGTGGCATCCTTTCTTAGGGAATACATATGTGCCCGATTTGGGTGTCCATTAGAAATCCTTACGGATGGGGGGAGGTCTTTCAGGAATGACTTGATTGAAGCTTTGGTGTAAAAATTAAAAATAAAGCATGCTATGTCAACTCCCTATTATTCCCAATGTAATGGTTTAGTAGAAAAAACTAATGGACTGCTTTGTGGATCTTTGTCTAAGCTAGTGGATACTATGAAGAGAAAGTGGGATGTGCATTTGCCAGAGGTCCTATGGGCCTATAGGACAACTCACAAACTCTCTCTTGGTTTCACACCTTTTCAGTTAGTTTATGGAATGGAGGCTATTTTGCCAATAAAATTGGAAATCACAAGCCTTCGCACATCTTTTGCACACTTGAATAATGAAGAAGAAACACATGTCCAACGCCTAGTACAACTCGAGACCTTGGATGAGAGGCGACTTCAGGCACTTCAAAATTTGGAGGCTGCACAACAACAGCGCAAGGCAAGGCAAGGCATGACACTCTCACGAAGAAGAAGAGGAAGAAGCTAGAACTCAAGCAAGGAAGCTTAGTCATGAGGTATGATGGCCGTGTGAGAAACGGCTAAATAAGAAGCTTCTTCGATGCTGGGAAGGCCCCTTCAGGATAAAGCGAAAGTTCAAAAATAACACCTATCTTCTAGAGGATGCAAGTGGCCAGAAGGTTCTCGGACGTGCCAATGAGTACCGGCTAAAGGTATTTTACCCTCGAGCACCATGGCCAGCAGATCCCTAAGACAAGCATGGAGGATCTGCTGGGGGGAAAAGATGTGACATGAAAAATTGATATCTTTCATTTTCAATTTTGTACATATATTGATGATTTCTCAATGGTAATAAGGTGGAAGCTTGTCCAAGAAGATTGGGGCGCCCACAATGGAATAACGGCGTGGTGATACAACGGCTTGGCAGCTACCCTGATAACAGCATTCTATCTTCAAATATAATGGTTTTACTTGATTTAGGGTGTACACATTGTAAATGCCACAAGAATGCTTACTTTGGTATGGTAGATAGGCTAGTGATGTGGAAAATAAAAGTGGGCCTTCATACTCACATGGATTTTAATTGTATTATTAATGTAGTATTCACCATAAGGCTACAAGTTGGGGAGTGTGGAAGGCATGTGGAGGAGTGTGTGTAGGTGCATAATTGGGAAAGATTCTTCTAGAATGCCTACATGGAAGAGGAGAATTCCGCCATGTGTAAGTGGGATCTCCACCTACATGCCACTTAGACTTAGCTATTATCTCATCACACTTTCAAAGTCAAAAAGTCTTCAATTTAATAATCAATAGAAGACTTAGCTTAAGAGGACAATTGATGGTGACATCTACCCTTATGTCACTGAAGAGTTGAAGATTTTTATGTTGTAATTTGTAACAATGGAAGAGAGGATGATTCTCCACCTATAAAAGGAGCCCTTCTCTCCCTTTCAAATCAAGGAATGAGCCTCCTCAATTGAGCATTTTGTGTCATTGCCATTCTCTTATCTTCAAACCCTTATTCAAACACTCTCTTTACATGTGAATGTCTCATTTAGCATTAGCTCCTCAATTGAGCATTTTGTGTCATTGCCATTCTCTTATCTTCAAACCCTTATTCAAACACTCTCTTTACATGTGAATGTCTCATTTAGCGTTAGCTCCTCATGCTCAGTCCAATTTTGGACCTCTTTGATGATTCATGATAAGTGGGATAAGGAGTTATTATCTTGGCGGGCTTGTGACTTCTCAAGGTAGCCCTTGTCTTATTGCCGCCCTCCTTTGGAGGTACCAATGGTTTTAGCGATAATGAGCATGTGGAAAGACTTTGGGGACCATAGGTAAATCTTTACGATTGTCCGCTGAGAAATGTTAACCCTTACCCTCTAGCTTGAATCATGAAGGAGATGAGAGGCAAGAGGCTATGTGAAAATGGTTTCATGCAAAGAGAGGGAAGTGCAGCTTTTGTGGTCTAATATCCAAATTTCAACCGATAATTACTCATCACTCGGGTATTGGTTTCTAAAATTGATCATATGGCTAGGAAGCTCTTCATATTCTCTTTCCACTCATATAACTAATTTCTTAATCCGTTACTTCATTGATGATCAAAATTTCTCCCAAAGTTGCTAACTTTTAGGTGAATTTTGACAGTTTTATAGTCTTGTAGTAAAATGCTCATAACTTTTCGCTCGGTTGCCCGTTTTTGAAAGTTTTTATATAGGCGCGAAGCTCTCTTCAAGCTTTACGCACCTATGTAATCTTCTTTTGCACAGTCTATATGGATTTAAAACTGCAATTCTCTGTGTATCTCTGTTTTTATAGACTTTTGGCCATTATTTCTTCTTGATATAATGATTAATTCCTCCTAATCTCTTATTAAAAGAAAAATCCCATGTGTCTTATCCTCTTGTAATAAGTGATTGCTATATTCTTTTATTTTAATACGTTCCGTCCAAATCGCCCAATTCGAATGGATGAACCTTACCAATATTTCCCGTATGTTTCCGTTCACATAATTCTGAGTCGGAAGATTTTCTTCCAACAAAGAATTGCCCTCTTGTTTGGAGCTGCAAGACTGGCAGAAATTCTTGCTTCTTCGAAGCCTTTCATCTTTCCTTCCATGAATTATGATCTCACCTTAGATGTGTATATCTTTATCTTAACCTAGGGAGAGAAAGGGAGGTGAGGAGGCTGTGAGGTTTCATACAAGTGTGTTTTGATTCTAAGAAGTGACCGAAGTCAAAACCCCAACTTTGTATCCCAGAATCAAAGCAATCTCTAGTTAATTGTTGTTGATTTTTCTTTGTAAATTTTTACCTTTTTTGAAGTAAATTTTAATATTTACTAATAAAAATATTATTTTATTGATTTGTGTTGATGATTTATACGTGGATCATCAATATGGCGATTCGAATGCGTGTTACTACTATTCAATGGACGAATTGACGTTGGGAGGGAATTTCATGTGTTTAATGCTATTTTTTTCTATTTTTTATGGTTTAAAATAAGTATTAATGGAAATTTTTATAAAAATACCACATATTTTATTGTGAATTTTTTGGTAAAATGGATTCCCTAAATTTTTAAAAATTTTAGGAATTTTTTTCTAATTTTAAAGAATTTTTATAGTTAAAAATGCAATTTTAATACATTTTTACGGGTTTTTCCACAGGTATGCGATCAAATTTTTGTTGATTTCTTACTGAAATGCAGTAGGGGACAGCATGTTGATGCATGAAATGCTCTCCTATGTGCGTGGGACCCTCTCCGCCTCTCAATTATGGTTTTTTCTTCTTTTTTCCTCTCCCCCGTGTGAATTTGTCTTAAAAGGGATTTTTAAATTAAACATTAATCATTATCAATATTAATTATAATTAAGTAAGGGTTTAATTAAAAACTTTAATCCAAAGTTTAATGTTAAGTTCTGTGTTAACAGAGAGAGAAAGAGAGAGAAGGAGGGGAAATTGAGTGGAGAAGATGGAGAGGAGAGAAGGAGTGGCGATGGAGATTCTCTCTCTCCCACTTTTTTGCACACAAGCGGCAGGGGGGGCTGCGATGCAGCCTGACGGGCGAAAATCGCCCCCCTTCCCAAAAAAAATTACATAAGCTTTTCTATAAAGCTTATTAATGTTGGTTTTTTTTGTTTTTTTAAAAAATGAGTTTTTTATATTACAAAAAAAAAGCTTTTGATTTTTTTTTCAAAAAAGCTTGAAAAAAAGCCTGAAAATTATGAGAAATTATGGGATTTGAGAAAAAAATCTCTGGAAAAACTCTTAAAACCTTTTGGCTTTTCATCTTCCAGAATACCTTTGGCTTTCTGCTTTCCCGAAACATTTTGGCTTTCCGAATTCCAGAAAATCTTTTGACCTTCCGTATTCCAGAAACTTTTGACCTTTCACATTCCGAATTTTTTTTTTTGTCTTTTCATTTTCCCAAAACTTTTGGCTTTCGGTATTCCGAGAAAACCGTTAAGATTCCTCAATTTTTTGATCGTTCGTATTCTAAATGCGTTTGGGATAAATTAAAATTTTTTAAAAAATTCCTGAAAATTAGTGAAAAATTAGACAGGTTATTTTAAATTTTGTGAAAATGTGGGGTTGATGTTTGTGGTGTGTTCATTTGGGTGCCCGTGACCATTTAAATTCCTTTAAAAATATATTTTTGACCTAAAAATTTTAAAAATCCATTAAAATTAAAAATTTTCATTGGATTTAAGAATTGTCGGTGGAATCGAAAATTTCATGAACGATGGGATTCTCAAGAAAAATTAGGAATATTCTAGAAATTATTTTTAAAAATCCTAAAAATTGGTATTTTTAAATATCAATAGTATTTTGATAAAATTAATTGCTAAAAATTTTGTGGAAGAATATAGGTTTGGAATACATAAGATAGGTTTGGTGGAATTCCAAATTATCAGATTTTGAGACCCTATAAAATTAGGAAAAATTTAAAAAAAATCATGTTAATTAATTTTTCTTGAGAATTTATTATTTTCGAGGGTTATTTAATGTTGAAGTACGTTTTCTCGTGCTGACATTAGATAGATGCGGGTTATTCGCATATTATTAATATGATTGTACCTCGTATTAATAGTTATTTCTATTTGGATTAATTCTAAACAATGTTTGCACGATTTTTTACCATTATTTAGCCATTCTTTTTGGACATGTTACTTAATTTCTTTTAATGGCTATAATCTGTGTTCAAAGTGTGTTTCACCTTTGACATTTTTCCATGATAATTTATTTTGCACTTATTTGAGTGTGGTCTATGCTTAATTTCTTAAGCTTAAGACAAATTCTATCGTGGGTATGTCGGAGCGCCGATGAATCCTTGTTGGTTCTTGCTGTTATAATGCCATGTTTTTGTACTTTATTCTGAATGGTTTACAATAACGAAGTTACTTTGAATATGAATTGCTCTGATCATCCGCAATCTGATGGGAAAGCAGAGCATATGAATCAGATTGTAGAGTATATGCTTCGAGCATATGTCTCTAGAAAATCATCATATTGGGAAAAATATCTTCCAATGATGGAATTTGCCTATAAGAGTTTAAATATACGGCTATTGGTTTTAGTCCTTGCATACTTATGCTTTGAGCATATGTCTCTAGAAAATCATCATATTGGGAAAAATATATTCCAATGATGAAATTTGCCTATAAGAGTTTTAAATATACGGCTATTGGTTTTAGTCCTTGCATACTTATGTATGGGTATCAACCTAGGGCACCTATTGATGTCAGTCTTAAGGACATTGAGCTTGATGCATCGAGGGATTTCTTGCGCGATATGCACAAAATGCTAACCGAAGCTCGGGATTCTATCAAGAGTGCTCGTGATAGAGTATGATTTTATACTGATAGGGGACGCTCATCTCGGTCTTTTGAACCAGGAGCATTGGCTTATTTTAATGTTCCTAAAGATTCTCAGACTTTGTTAATAAAAAAATGCTCGAATTTATCTCCTAGATATGGTGGTCCATTTTCGAGTTATACATCGGATTGGCACGGTTGCGTTTGAACTATAAACTACCTCCACATGTTAGAGTTCATCCGGTCTTTTATATCAATAGATTGAAAGGGAAACTGGGAGGTGAGGATTACGCAAATACTCCTCAAGAACTCGTTGAAAACGAAGATTTTTCCTATGTTCCACATGAACCTGATAAGGTACTTGAATTTAGGGAAAGGAAAATTTCTAGTTGACTAATCCCTGAGGTTAAATTTAGGTGGAAAGATAGGGAAATAGAGGATTCGACTTGGGAGTCGGTTGAGATTGTTCAGCGTAGTTCTTCTTTTCATTGTAAGAGTGCAATGTTTTGAGAGAGAGGGGAAGTATGTTATATGCACATTATGTGTGCATATACTAGGAGGCTAACCCACATCACGCTTGTGAGCATGGGAGCATGGGAACAAGCTCTAGTGGAGCATGGGTTAGGACTAACCTTAAAGGTTAAGGTTAGGGTCAGATCTCCAAGGGTCACACATGGGAAATGGAGAGTCAAGAGTCACTTGAGGGCCCTCCTATATAATAGGGGCATGGGGCACACTCAAGAGGGGGCTTGAGGGCTTGAGGGTTGGTTATGTTATGCTCTCTTGTGTAGAGGATCATAACTACTCAACTACCATTTCACACTATAGCTACATGCTATTGGATTGGAGCTATACCTCTTGATGACATGGGACATCAAGGTAGAGGTTTGATGTATTTCATTTATAATTCATGTGTGCATCCCCCCTTGGGCTCGGGGGTGGTTGGGTGGATGAGTTTATGTCTAATTTATGCATGTTTATGCATAACAATTATCTAGAGAGATCTTAGGGTTTTAACAGTGGTATAAGAGTAATCTCTAGTTAATTGTTATTGATTTTTCTTTATAATTTTTTTTACCTTTTTTTTGAAGTAATTTTTAATATTTACTAATAAAAATATTATTTTGTTAATTTGTGTTGATGATTTACATGTGTTTTGTCAATATGGCGATTGGAATGCATGTTACTACTATTCAATGGACGAATCCACATTGCGGGGGAATTTCGTGAGTTTAATGCTATTTTTTTCTATTTTTTATGGTTTAAAATAAGTATTAATAGAAAATTTTACAAAAATACCATATATTTTATTGTGAATATTTTTGGTAGAATGGATTCCCTAAGTTTTTAGAAATTTTTAAATTTTAATTCTAATTTTTAAAAATTTTTAAGAGCATTTTTATAGTTAAAAATATATTTTTATGCATTTTTACGAGTTTTTCCACGGATATGTGATTAAATTTTTGTCGATTTTTTGCTGCAATGCAGTAGGAGACACATGAAATGCTCTCCTGTGTGCGTGGGACCCTCTCTGCCTCTCAATTATGATTTTTGCTTCTTTTTCTTAAGAATTTATTATTTTCGAGGGTTATTTAATGTTGAAGTATGTTTTTTCGTACTGACATTAGATAGATGCAGGTTATTCACATATTATTAATATGATTGTACCTCGTATTAATAGTTATTTCTATTTGGATTAATTTTAAATGATGTTTGTATGATTTTTTACCATTATTTAGCCATTCTTTTTCGACACGTTCCTTAATTTCTTTTAATGGCTATAATCTTTGTTCAAAGTGTGTTTCACCTTTGACACTTTTCTATGATAATTTATTTTGCACTTATTTAAGAGTGGTCTATGCTTAATTTCTTAAGCCTAAGACAAATTCTATCATGGGTTAGTTGATCGGTTTGGTGGATTTTATTGGATGTTTTCTAAGTTTTATTTGGACTCATCAGGTTCTGCCTAGATCACTTGTGTCTAGGGTTTTTTTAAATGAGTTCTACACACATGTGTTTTCACTTGCTTACTTTGGAGTTTTGCTTGAACAACAACACGTTCATATACTCCGGATTGATGACTTGGCCACCAATTTTAATGCTTCTTTTGGTATGATTAATAACCATTAGATGGCATGAATGGGCAAACAGAGCATATGAATCAAATTGTAGAGTATATGCTTCGTGCATATTTCTCTAGAAAATAATCATATTGGAAAAAATATATTCCAATGATGGAATTTGCCTATAAGAGTTTTAAATATACGGCTATTGGTTTTAGTCTGTGCATACTTATGTATGGGTATCAACCCAGGGCACCTATTGATGTCGGTCTTAAGGACATTGAGCTTGATGCATCGAGGGATTTCTTGCGAGATATGCAGGAAATGTTGACCTAACATTTTACACTATAGCTACATGCTATTGGATTGGAGTTATACCTCTTGATGGTATGGGACATCAAGGTAGAGGTATGATGTATTTCATTTATAATTCATGTGTGCATTCCTTGGGCTCGGGGGTGGTTGGGTAGATGAGTTTATGCCTGATTTATGCATGTTTATGCATAACAATTATCTAGAGAGATCTTAGGGTTTTAATAGTGGTATCAGAGCAATCTCTAGTTAATTATTGTTAATTTTTCTTTGTAAAATTTTTTTAAACCTTTTTAAAGTAAATTTTAATATTTACTAATAAAAATATTATTTTGTTGATTTGTGTTGATGATTTACACGTGGATCATCAATATGGCGATTGGAATGCGTGTTACTACTATTCAATGGACGAATTGATGTTTCAGGGGAATTCCGTGAGTTTAATGATATTTTTTCCTATTATATTTTTTGGTAGAATGGATTCCCTAAATTTTTAAAATTTTTTAAGAATTTTTTCCTCAATTTTTAGAGCATTTTTATAGTTAAAAATGTATTTTTAATACATTTTTACGGGTGTTTCCGTGGGTATGCGATCAAATTTCTGTCGATTTTTTGCGAAACGCAGTACGAGACAACATGTTGATGCATGAAATGCTCTCCCGTCTACGTGGGACCCTCTCCGCCTCTCAGTTATGATTTTTTCTTTTTTTTTTCCTCTCCCACGTGTGAATTTCTCTTAAAAGGGATTTTTTAAATTAAACATTAATCATAATTAATGTTAATTATGATTAAGGGTTTAATTAAAAACTTTAATCCAAAGTTTAATGTTAAGTTCTCTATTAACAGAGAGAGAAAGAGAGAGAAGGAGAGGGAATTGAGTGGAGAAGATGGAGAGGAGAGAAGGAATGGAGAAGATGGAGAGGAGAGAAGGAGTGGAGATGGAGATTCTGTCTCTCCCACTTTTTTGCGCATTGTCGGGCGGAATCTGAAATTTCGTGAATGATGGGATTCTCAGGAAAAATTAGGAATATTCTAGAAATTATTCAAAAAAAACCTAAAAATTGGTAAAATGAGAGAAGGAGGGAGAATTGAGTGGAGAAGATGGAGAGGAGAGAAGGAGTGGAGATGGAGATTCCCTCTTCCACATTTTTGCGCATTGTCGGGCGGAATCGGAAATTTTGTGAACGATGGGATTCTCAGAAAAAATTAGGAATATTCTAAAAATTATTTTTAAAAATCTTAAAAATTGGTATTTTTAAATATCAATGGTATTTTGGCAAAATTAATTGCTAATTGTTTTTTTGGAAAAATATAGGTTTGGAATGCCATAAGATAGGTTTGGTGGAATTCAAAATTATCGTATTTTGAGGCCCTATAAAATTAGGAAAAATTGGAAAAAAAAATATGATAATTAATTTTTCTCAAGAATTTATTATTTTCAAGGGTTATTTAATGTTGAAGTATGTTTTCTCGTGCTGACATTAGATAGATGCGGGTTATTCACATATTATTAATATGATCTCGTATTAATAGTTATTTCTATTTGGATTAATTCTAAACGATGTTTGCATTATTTTTTACCATTATTTAGCCATTCTTTTTGGACATGTTCCTTAATTTCTTTTAATGGCTATAATCTGTGTTCAAAGTGTGTTTCACCTTTGACACTTTTTCCATGATAATTTATTTCGCACTTATTTAAGTGTGGTCTATGCCTAATTTCTTAAGCCTAAGACAATTTCTATCATGGGTCAGTTGATCGGTTTGTTTTGGTGGATTTTATTGGATGTTTTCCAAGTGTTATTTGGACTCATTAGGTTCTGCCTAGATCACTGCTGTCTAGGGGTTTTTTAAATGAGTTCTACACACATGTGTTTCACTTGCTTACTTGCATTAATTGTTATGATCAACTATGGTTTTCATGGATTTGAGGAGCTTCTATGCTTTTATCCATGGTTTTATAAGGATCTTTTGATCTTTTGGATAATATCATGTGCTTTGAAGGTAGCATTTGCCTTCGTTTTTTGCATATAATTTTGGAGTATATTGCTTGTACTCTTGTAAATATTCCAACTCGGATACCTAGTTGGTTATATATCTAGGTGAGTTATTTTTTTACCTTAACTTTATTGTGTTTTGGGTAGTTATCATTAGAAAGGTGCCAATAATTTAATTTTTTTTCTAATGATGCACTCGCCTTAATGTAGTCTCAGGAATATAGAGACAGGTTTTAGTATGTGAAAGTTTGGATAAGGCCATCTTATTCCTTTTATACAGGATTTTATTCATATTTCCTAGATATCATACTAGGGAGTTTTCAAATTGTTAAGATATGTATGGGTGGTATCATGGTGGTATGGGACGCTAGTGATCCCTTACATATATTATCTTATGGGATAATTTGGACTCAAGATTGTTGCTTTGCTTACATCACTTAGCATGTTGACCTCAACATTCAAAGACAATCTTATTTTCTAAATTCACTAGAAGTTATAGTGTGGGCATTCTTTAGATAAATTTCTTTTATCTATAGCTTGCATGTTTTGATGAGGGTAATCTTATCGGCATATTCACTTGTTGGAATCTCTTTCTTTAGAGTTCAACGAGTTTATCTTGTGTTCAAATTAAGGAAATTTGGATTTTTTCTTTGTTGGCATTTCTTTCTCTAGTTTCGTACTTTAGGTGATTTATACAGTCAACCTGATGGTTTACGGATGGACATATGTGACTCATCGAGACGCTGATGATTCTCTATGTTGATATGGGTAACTTGGGATGTCGATTATTCCATGTGCAGATGTGGGTATGTAGGGGTGCCGATGAATCCCTGGTTCCTGCTGTTATAATATCATGTTTTCCTAATTTATTTCCAATGGTTTACAATGAGGAAGTTACTTTGAATGTGAATTGCTCTGATCATCCGCAGTCTGATGGGCAAACAGAGCATATGAATCAGATTGTAGAGTATATGCTTCATGCATATTTCTCTAGAAAATAATCATATTGGGAGAAATATATTCCAATGATGGAATTTGCCTATAAGAGTTTTAAATATATGGCTATTGGTTTTAGTCCGTGCATACTTATGTATGGGTATCAACCCAGGGCACCTATTGATGTCGATCTTAAGGACATTGAGCTTGATGCATCGAGGGATTTCTTGCGAGATATGGAGGAAATGTTGACCAAAGCTCGAGATTCTATCAAGAGTGCTCAGGATAGAGTACGATTTTATATTGATAGGGGATGCTCATCTCGGTCTTTAGAACCAGGAGCGTTGGTTTAGTTTAATGTTCCTAAAGATTCTCAGGCTTTGTCAATAAAAAAATGCTTGAATTTATCTACTAGATATGGTGGTCCATTTTCGAGTTATACATTGGATTGGCATGGTTGCGTTTGAGCTATAAACTACCTCCATATGTTAGAGTTCATCCAGTCTTTTATATCAATAGATTGAAAGGAAAATTGGAAGGTGAGGATTACATAGTTACTCCTCAAGAGCTCGTTTTGAAAACGAAGATTTTTTCTATGTTCCACATGAACCTGATAAGGTACTTGAATTCAGGGAAAGGAAAATTTCTAGTTGACTAATCCCTGAGCTTAAATTTAGGTGAAAAGATAGGGAAATAGAGGATTCGACTTGGGAGTCAGTTGAGAATGTTCAGTGCAGTTCTTCTTCTTTTCATTGCAAGAGTGCAATGTTTTGAGAGAGAGGGGAAGTATGTTATATGCACATTATGTGTGCATATACTAGGAGGCTAACCCACATCAGGCTTGTGAGCATGGGAGTATGGGAACAAGCTCTAGTGGAGCATGGGTTAGGACTAACCTTAAGGGTTAAGGTTAGGATCAGGTCTCCAAGGGTCACACATGGGAAATAGAGAGTCAAGAGTCACTTGAGTGTTGAAATATACAAGTGAATAGGGTGTGTGTGGGAATAAGCCCTTGGTTAGAGGCTGTAAAAGAAGATGAGTAAATGTGAAAGAACCTGTGAAAAGGTGAGAAGAATCTACTGGGAGAGAATAAAGGGTAGCATGAGTAAATGTGAAAGAACATGTGAAAAGGTGAGAAGAATCTACTGGGAGAGAATAAAGGGTAGCATGAGAAGATTTAGGAAGTGTGGAGATATTCTAGGAAGTGTGGAGATATTTTGGGAGATATTTAGAGAAACGAGAAGAGGTTGAGAGAATCAAGCAAGAGGTGGAGATATTCTGGGAGTGAATCATGGAGAAATAAATGGGATTTGATGCTTGATGTAAACTCTATAAATTGAGGCATAGCCCTACTGAGAATTTGCTCATCCATTCACATCACATCTCATTCATTCACATCTATCCCGTTTCACATCATATCATATCACATTCATTCACATCACATATCATCCATTCACATCTATCCCAATTTACATCACATCCATTTCACATCACATCTCATTCATTCACATCCCGATTCACATCACATCCCATATCATTCATTCACATCCCGATTCACATGACATCACTTCTCATTCATTCACATCCCAATTCACATCACATCTCATTCACTCACATCTATCCATTTCACATCTCATTTACTCACATCTATCCATTTCACATTACATCACCTCCATCCATTTACATCCATCACATCACATTCATTTATATCCATCACATTCATTCTCATCACCATCCCATCACATACATTCTATCCACATTACATCACATCACATCTATCCACATCATATCTCATTCATCCCATCCACATTACATCACATCCACATCGTGTTAGTCACGGTCCTTGGAATTATAAGGTAAATACCATCATGTCTAGGCCTCAAGCAAGTCAGGGATTCCATGCAATTGCGGTACTTCCATCATGAAGATCCAATTACTAATTTATGAATCTCAGTCTGAATATCAATTTGTATGAATTTCATTACACATTTTCAACTTTTTACTGTTACTTCATAAATTTTTGACATTTTTGGCTTCTCGGTTGATCTACTTTAGCCAACTCGCTCTGATACTAGCTAAAAGATCCCTGTCCCCTCTGCGCAATGAATTCTGGGGTGCTAGCAACGGAAGTAGCACTTCTTGCGCGGGGCAGGGTCCCTCACTCAGGACCTCGCCCATGGATATCCGGACAAAAGATCCCTCGGTTCTTCCAAAATCGAACCTGGAAAAACTTTCCTCACCCGAAAAGCATGAGCGATTCCTCCAAGATATTTTGACTCTAACGTAGTTAAGGTCATCACTAGCCAAACTGATCCAACCGAACCTAAAAAGACACTCGATCAGATCAAGGAAGAAACTTACACTTCGATCATAGAGACCAACCCTTTTTTCCTCATTGAGAGGCACAGACGTTGATTCTTTTCCATAGAACAATTTTTATCCGGGATTTACTTCATCTATCGTACCATAACAGAAATTGAGTCTCATTTTAGGGATCTATCAGTCCAGCCTAACCCCAATCCAGTCCCATGGGTCAACCAACCGCCCAACTAGTGTAGTGATGGGATCCAAATAGGAATTTGGTTAGGTTTTGTCCCGGGTACTAGGGAAAAGAGTTCCCAGGCCCCCTAGCCGGATATTCATGCAAACTTAAAACTAGTCACACCACTTACAATATGAAATTGCCTTTTTCACAGATTCAGCTGTCTTTAAAACAATCATTTAATGAAGCCATAGTGTCACTGATCATAATTCTCCAAAATATCCGATTGAATCCTAATTTCCAATCATTCCTTCATCGGTGTATCTATGGCATCATTGGCAACCAGAATGCTCACCACTTGTCCACTCAGGGGCCTTTTCGTTCCTAGCTCATAGTACCTGGCAATATATTCACTTATAAAAATCAAAATAGAATCTCCATTGAAGATCAACAAGATCAACCAACAGATCCATATAAAAGAGCCATGGACTCATCCGTTGAGGACCAGCAAGGTCAATCAACCAAATCCATGCCCGGTTTCAGAAAACAACTCTTACTCCTTGTTCCAATATCTTTCCCGACGCATGTGTGGAAATCTTCGGTGATCCAGAGCCCGAGCACCGTATGGTCAGCACCCTCTAAGATCCTTCGCAGGTCACCTAGCGCTTCCCTCATAGGCCACTTCCTTAGTCCCTTATCCACCGTACCGGAAGCTCACCATTTAAATCGCTGGTCAAGACCTCGGCCGACCTTGCTACGCCCGTCTTTCCACATTGTTCCACATTAATCCACATTATTTAATCCACATCCATTTCATATGTATTCCCATTCTCATTTAATCACATCATTTCCATCTCATCACATCTTTCCTCATTTATCCTCATCAGATCTTATCCACTCGCATCTATTCATATCCACATCTCATCACATCACATTCATTCACATCTCATCTCATCACATTCATTCACATCTCATCCATTCATATCTACCCCGATCCACATCACATCCATTTCACCTCATATCTCATTCATTCACATCTATCCCGATTCATATCCCATCACATCTCATCCATTCACATCACATCACATCTCATTCATTCACATCTATCCCATTTCACGTCACATTCATTCACATCACATATTATCCATTCACATCTATTCCAATTTACATCACATCTCATTCATTCACATCCCGATTCACATCACATCACATCTCATCCATTCACATCCCATATCATTCATTCACATTATCCTGATTCACATCTCATTCATTCACATCCCGATTCACATCACATCTCATTCACTCACATCTATCCATTTCACATTACATCACCTCCATCCATTCACATCCATCACATCACATTCATTCATATCCATTTCACATTACATCACCTCCATCCATTCACATCCATCCATTCACATCCATCACATCACATTCACATCTATCCATTTCACATTACATCACCTCCATCCATTCACATCCATCACATCACATTCATTCATATCCATCACATTCATTCTCATCAACATCCCATCACATACATTCTATCCACATTACATCACATCACATCACATCTATCCACATCATATCTCATTCATCCCATCCACATTATTACATCACATCCACATCATGTCTCATTCATTCACATCTCATCTCATTCATCCACATCCATCCAATCGTTCATATGTACGACTACCCACATCTATCCATATATTTATATCTATCACTTCACATCCACATATATTCATGTCGCATCACATCTCTTTACACCACATCCATTCTTTCACATACATCCACATCCATTCTTTCACATACACATCCACATCCATTCTTCACAAACACATTCACATCCATTTTCTTCACATACACATCCACATCCATTCTTTTACAGACATCCACATCCATTCTTTCACATACACATCCACATCCATTCTTCACATACACATCCACATCCATTCTTTCACATACACATTCACATCCATTCTTTCACATACATCCACATCCATTCTTCACATACACATTCACATCCATTTTCATTACACCACATCCTATCGCATCCCGTTTACATCTTATCACATCCATTCCACATCCTTTTTCCATTTAGTAGCTTTTTCTACTTTGATACCAATAATGGGACTTTTTCTCAATTTTTACCAATTGCTTGGCTTAGATAAAGATTCTTTTTCTCGATAACTATTTTCATATTCCTTCTCAATTCCTCAATTGAATTATATTCAATATTCCTCTTTTGAATAAAAGAATTCATAAATTGAATTATACTAAAAATTCCTCTTCTTCCCATTTGATTTCATGGATCTCAAATAGCATGGGAATTCGTCTTTTTGTATTTAATTATTTGCATTCCAATGTCATGGGAATTCCTCTTTTATCATCAAATATTTCTCATAAAATAAATTCATCTAAATTAAAATACCCATTAATTCAATATGCTAGGAATTTCTCTTTTCCCATCTAAATGATTGAATTTCAATTGTCATAGGAACTCCTCTTTTACCATTTAAATATTTCTCATAGATAAAATAAATTTATCTAAAATTCATCTTTGAATTTAAATAAAATATCCAATAATTCCAATGAGGAATAAATTAATCATTTATCTGAATATTTCAATCTCGATAGAATTCTTGAATATTTCGATCTCGATAGAATTCTTGAATTTTCTTTTTACAATCCGAGTGAATATAAAATGATAGAAATTTCTCTCTTAGATTATTTAATTATTCATTTATCAAATACTCATAGAATTTAAGAGATTTCTAATTTTGATATAAAAATTCTTTATGCATTTATTTATTCATAAAAATCAACTTCAATGGAAATAACACTTTTATTTAAAAAATCATTTTATGCATCTATTTATGCATAACATTAATTTTAATAGGAATAATGCTTTTAAAATAAAAAGAATTTCTTTATGCATCTATTTATGCATAAAAATTAATTTTTATAAGAATAACGCTTTTATAATAGAAAATTTTTCTTTATGCATCTTTTTATGCATAGAAATCAAATTTAATAAGAATAACACTTTTATATTAAAAAAATTCCTTTATGCATCTTTCTATGCATAGAAATCAAATTTAATAAGAATAACACTTTTGTAATAAAAATTCCCTTTATGCATCTTTCTATGCATAGAAATCAAATTTATTAAGAATAACACTTTTATAATAAAAAATTTTCCTTTATGCATCTTTCTATGCATAGAAATCAAATTTAATAAGAATAACACTTTTATAATAAAAAAATTCCTTTATGCATCTTTCTATGCATAGAAATCAATTTTAATAATTAATATCAGTGATATCCATGCATATTCATAGGTGAATATATACATGGAGTAATTATAATATTTCTTTTAGATGCAAAAATGGTAGAAATTACTCTTTTTGGAATAACATAAAAATAAACTTTCTTCTAAGAAGGGTTGAAATGTAAAGAAGAGAAGGGGGTGGCCTTTTACCATTTGCAATATCAGCCACACCTCCCATGAGTAGCCATGGCTAGTAATGTACAAATAGTGGTCAATGTAGCAATGGGGATAAATTTCTCCTGAAAGTCAAACCCTTTCAACTTGTGCAAAACACTTCATCACAATGAGCCTTACCTTGTACTAATCCAGTGTACTATTAGACGTACTTGGCCTTTCAAACCCACTTGGCGCCACTAACCTTTTATTTTAGCAGGACGATCCACAAGATCCCAGGTGTGGTTTCTCAAAATTAAGGCAAACTTTAACTCCATGGCTCCCCTCCAATTCGGATCTACTAATGCTTCCTCCAAGACAGCTGGCTCTTGTACTTCATTATCTCAGCCCTCTTCTTATATGTTTACATGTTTGGATTTTTAATGTTATACCCCCTAATCCAAATTTACATACATGAACTATATTAAACAACTAATGTAGTAAATGGTGCAATTAGTACTAAGAATCAATTACATATTATTTGGATCTACCTTTTATAGAGGCAAAAAGTTTAGATTTACCTTTAAAAAAAATAACATACACACACAGCGATAGAGTTTATTTTAACTTAAAAGAAGGAAAGAAAAGTAAAGCAACAAGTATCAATACTTTTAAAGTCTATTTTGAAAACCGAGTTTTGATGAGCAATAATTACATATGCAACACAAAAGAAAACAAATAATAGAGAAAAGCCTCACGAAATGGAAAAGTCTATGTTAAATAATAAATAAATTCCTATTTTTTTATATTATTACATCATGAAAAATCATGCTTTTTGGTTAATGTTACTTTTACAAATCAATTAGTATTCTTTGTCTCTCATGTATTTAGAGTTGGCTTGGACGGACAGGTTCGACATAGCAGCTGCGCAACCAAAGGATCCTGACTAGCATGCATGCTTTCTTTCTCTGTCTCTCTCCGATCTATCGCTCACACTCACAAATTCTCCATTGTAGCAAATTTACCTGCTTTGCACATAGTGACATGACAATATAGGAGAACATTATTAAGGTATGTGTTTGTGCAAGTGTTTGAACATTATCAAGGCCGTGATCCACCCGAGTCCCACCGTTGGTTGTATATGCCCTTGTGTTGCATTCTATCGACATTAATCTCTCTCTCTCTCTCTCTCTCTAAAGTCTTCCTGCAGCTATGGCATTCTGCCCATGTCCTTCACCTGCACTCTTGAAAGATTGCTACTATACAAGAATCTACTAGGGGTGGGGGGACTTATCCATCAAGTTGAAAATGCTATAATAAGCAAAAAATAATGATCAATTAATCCATGCACTTGTCAATGGTTGGAAATTGGCTTACAAATATGTAAACATAGCACGTGGGTTCAACACAAAGGATTTAAAAAATCCTTCTTTTATACATACACAAGAGTACCATTTAAAGCGGGTTTCACAGGTTGAATAGAAAAAGGGTGTGTTTTATTCATGAAAAATTCACAGATAAGAGTTTTTTAAAGTAGGCCTTGAACACACATGATACACAGGGTCTACATATATAATGAACCCCCGAGGAACTTGGACACATGTTGAAGCTCTATTGTTTGATAACCGTGCCGCTTACTATGTGATTTGAATGGCTTTGAATAGCTATTATCATGGGATATTATTTTCTTTAATTGATATGCTAAGTTAGCGTTTAAACATAAATTTTCTTTATGGTGTAGGAGCATGCTAAATCAAAAGAAGAAGAGTTAGATAGCTGGTAACAACGAGCACATGGACATATCATAAACATATCTTTGTGAACAAGAATAAGCACTTGGAGCTATCCAATGAACAACTAATAGGCAAGACAATTTATTAACCTAGGTGGTGTGTAATTCTTGAATTTATATTTAAAATTTGAGCCAATGGCTGTGTAGTCCAACAATGTAAGCCTGTGACTTTGGGAGAGGAGATTCACATGTCCTCATTGGTATTCTGTCCGTTCTGAGGGCACAACCTATCATGTCTTTGGGTAGAAAGACCAAGATGCCTCGGATAGGTATCTCATTTACAATCATTGAGGATCTACTCAAGGGAAAAAACAAACTTTTTGATCTTGAACTTGCAAGGTTTTGCATCAAGTTGAAAACATGAACATGGCATAAAAGGCATGCAATCATGGGTGGTTAATTAATGAATGGTTAGGCAAACATTGAAGCTCTGTTGTTTTAATGACCATGGTGCTTGCTACATGATATCATTCTCATGGATATTAATATGATCATTTTTGCTTTGAATCTATTAAGGAAGCCTATTAGCATAGGTGTTCTTGTGGTGCAAGAGTATGCAAAATCAAAAGAAGAAGAGTTAGAGATAGCTATAAAATTGAGGTAATGGAGAGAGAAACTAATCTTTGTGACAAGATTGAGCAATTGGAGCTGTCCAACTAGCAGTTGAACAGAATGATCTCAGAATGAATCAACTAAAAAATGAGGTGTATATGCCTTAAATTTATCTTTTGGGGCTAAGACCAAGCCATTTGTAGGTGGATACTAAATTTTGACCACCATAAAAGGATCTACTCAAGAAGACACATGGATAGTAGATTGCATCCACACCTAGTTCTTTGACATAGTGCTAGAGGTATGACTAACCTTGATTGTATGGATGTTTTTGCATGTGAAATAGTTGATACAATTGCAAAACCAAAACTCTTCCCTTTCAAGAAAAGAGCAAGAGCATAAGTTCTACAGGAAGAAGTACAAAGATTGCAAGAAGTATGTGATGCTTCAATCTCCAAGTCTTCAAAAGACCTGATATGCTTATGCTTATAGATTGATTTATTTTTATGCACTGCTCATCTGATAAAGAGAGTGCAGCGTGTATTTGAATGCAAACCATAGTCGTGTATTTGTTTGCAGACCATAGTTACTAGTTCAAAAACCTTTTTTAAAATACATGGGTTGTGGCTCTTATATACTTGACAAATGTAGTTATCTATAGAGTGTTAAAACATACACAACATGCATTTCTTTAGCCTTTACAACATGTGAAAAATGCCAAAATCCTTCTTAGTTGCATGGGTGCACATGAGTGCAAGTGGTGTGTGTGAGTATAAGTAGGTGCATGTGAGTACCGTAGTGGGTGTGTGTGTGGATGTGAATGGGATTCGTGCATGCACGGGTGTCTGTTTCTTTGGAACCCTTCTATTTTGGAACAATCCATAGTAGTCAAGATGGACTTGCTGCCGTTGGGGTGTATGCAAGGGTGTGTGTTTTTGTTGGGGGTGCATGCATGTGTGCATACTTACTTTTGGGCCTTCAACGTTTTGGATATGATGGGTTCATTAATAAGTGTAACTCCAAGGGTATGCACACCTAATCAATTAAAAGAGGTTTTACTCAAAAGATTGAATTAATCTTGGTCTTGAAAAGGGTTGGCTTGTTTTTTTCATATAATGCCATCTCGCAATCACAAGTTCATAAAAGCTTATATTACACTCTTCCTATGTTTAATATTTTGGATAAGCATCAGAATGTAAACATGGCCACCCTTCAAGACATTGGTAAGTTGGATCAAGTCCGAAAGGACCTTTCTCATTACAAGAAGAAGGCTACACAGCTAGAAGATGAGACACATGAAATGAGTGAGCAGTACATCCGCATAAGTCTTGAGCTTGCAGAAGCAGAAGCAGAAGCAAGAAGGTGGAAACTTTTGGTAACTCTAAACAAATTGAGAAGTATGAACAGAACTTGATATGTTACAATGGCAGTCATGAGCCCATTTTGCAACCAGCTTCCAAATAAAACAAAGCTAGGCTTGGATCATCACGTCTAAGCTTGGTCATGTATAATATATAAAGTGGGAGTGTTAAAAACAACTAACTGTGTCATGTTACAATATGTTTGTAGGTGTCATGTACAAGTTAAATGAATCCAATTAAGGCTAACACTATAACAAAACACTTATCATTTTCCTTATTGTAATGAGGTTTTTGAAATAGTATTACTCTCTACTTCACTAACCCAAGTCAGAGAGCAAAAGAAGGCCTAGAAGCCCTTGCTAACAAATCACTTATCATTTTCCTTATTTTTATTATAATGAGGTTTTTCAAATAGTATTACTCTCTGCTTCACTAACCTAGGTCAGAGAACCCTAGAAGCCCTAGAAGCCCTTGCTATGTCTCAAGTTTCAATGCTAAGGTTGAAACCTTAGTGTGGTGTATTGATTGATCAACCCACTATGGCTAATTAACTCGTACACACACACACACACACACACACACACACACACACATGAATGAATGACACATATTGTCACAATAGATCTTAAAGAATGCATTCACATCTTCTCTCATTTCTAAAAAATGCATGCCTATATCCTTTAAGTAATCCACATTCCACCACTTTGTTGTAGATTTTGCATGTAGACTTTCCTAGCACAATAAAATATGAGCTTGCATCATTCAACCACATTCCAAATCTATCTTCTTCAAGTAAAATTGTGAGGCTTTGCTTGAAGTGCCTAAACTATGAGGTAGCTTATCTTAGGCAAGAGAGAGAAGGCAAGAGGTTTATGCACTGTGCATGCAGTAAGAAAAGTTGACCTAGCTAGCCATCAATGATGTATAATGGCTAGCTTAATAGTCAATCAGCCAATAGATAGTCATAAAGTATATTGGTGCTTATTAGAAGAGGTTCACTTGATGATCTTGAAACACTAGGTATATGCACTTTTCTTAAGTCTATTTAAGTGGGTATGTTGTTTACATTTACAAGGGAAATGGAAATTTTTCTTAAGTCTATTAAGTGGATACATTGTTTACATTTACAAGGGAAATGGATAGGTATGCAATTAAAGATGCCATGAGTAGCCAAAGATGCAATGGCAGAAGTGGTTTGTTATGCCACTTCAATTTGGAGCCATTCTACCTTTTTTGATAAATAGATATTCATTTTCAATTTAAAATTTTATCTTTTTTGTTAAGCATGTTGATTAAAAGAGGCTAGAACATTTTATTTAAGTATTTTAGTTTCATAGCATTGAGAACCATAAATTATTCTTAGTAACAATAAAGATGGTTGTAAGTTTGTTAATTTGAAATCCTCCCAAACAGTAAAAATGGGAAACTTGCATCCTAAGGAAGTATAATTTTGGAAGCACCCCTCAAGTCAAGACTATGTCTTTGTTAGAAATACATGCTCCATGTCCTCTTACATGTTTCTCCTTGGGTTTCACTACAAATGTTTATAAGACCCCCTATAAGAGGATAAATCTTGTTTGAGTAGCATGAGGAAGTGTAGTTTTGACAATTACACTACAAGAACTAGTCTCCATGTCAAAAAATGACTCCATATGTAAATGCTACATGCAATGAGCCTAACCCTCATAGAGCTATTTGATGTTGCTATACCCCATTACACTATTCAAATCAAGATATCAAGCACCTACATCACTCAAAATAAAATCTCCTCACCAAGCATGTGTGTGCGCGTGCGTGCGTGCATGTGCACATGCACACATGCAAGAGAGAGAGAGAGAGAGAGAGAGAGAGAGAGAGAGAGAGAGAGAGAGAGAGAGAGAGAGAGAGAGAGAGAGAGAGAGAGAGAGAGAGAGAGGAGAGAATTTACTATGAATGTAGGACCGAAATTCTAGATTGAGTTTAGTTGAATGGTTTAGGATTTGTTTAATGATAATTAGATTCTAAAGTTTAAATTTATTTATCAGAATAAGTAATGTTAAGTTGCATAAGTAGTCAGAAAATTGAGTAATACAAGAAGTGGGTTGATATAAACGAAGAAAATTTAAAGGTCAAAACTATTTGTTAAGAAAATTAAGTTAATACATGGCTAAAAAATTTAATGTACAAAGAAATGAAATACAAAATAAAATTTCCATGGCAAGGCAAGTCTCAATAATAAGTCACATGAACTATTTGAGTATATGAACTACTTGAGTATATCTAAGAATGAGGAGTAAGACATTATTAAACAAGATTATAAGGTCATGGTTTGGAAGAAAGAGAGTATATCTAAGAATTAGGAGCTAGACATTATTAAACAAGATTAAAAGGTCATGGTTTGGAAGCATCATTATCTAAGACAACCAACAAATCCTTGACAACTATGAGAGGACATGTGTGTCATCTCTATATATTGGTTGTTATTCATGTCCAAAGTAAACATGTGCAAAGTAATCATCTAAGGAATGCTAAAAGCATTTGATTTAATAATTTAAGGAATGCCAAATCCAAGTAATCATCTAAAAAATGCTAAAATAATTTGAATCAATGTAAAGTTTTAAGGGGAACAGCCTTTTTCGAGCAACAATAAAAATATCTTCAAAAAATCACTCCTCTCTTAACAACACAATTTCTTAGAAACATGTTTGACAAGAAATCACTCGTCTCTTAACAACACAATTTCTAAGAAACACGTTTGCAATACGTATAAATAAGCAAAATAAGATCATGATATTTAATTCTTTTAAGGCCTAAAAAATACACATGCCTTGGAAGTGACCATTGGAGGCTAGGTTAATTAGTTATGCGAATGGCCCATGTATACAACTAGGGGGCTCACTTATCCCTTCTCTTTCTATTTTCTGTCGTTTGGTGCTTCTTGCATATTATTGGTCAAAAATGGAATAGTTTTATAACTAATGCTAATGGCCCACATAGTTTTATGAACATCATGCACCTTACAATGTGTGGAGCATGAATCATTTTAATGTTTAATCACCAAAAGCCTATTCAATTTTTTCATTTGAGTATCCTTAATTGTGATGATTATGGCTTGCAAGGTCCAAATCCGGTGGAAAGTGCATCGCGCATGGGATGTCCAGGGTGCACAACGTAGATAGAGAAGTAACCATTGTGGATTTGGAGATTCACATACCACAAGATGGAGATTATGAGTTCCAATTATTTTGATCCAAAGAGCTTTGATTGTAGCATGATTAAGGTTTCCTTAACCTTACACATTACATTTTACATGGTCATTACTATTTCTTAACTGAGATTATCCCTGTTCACCTAATGCTAGTCCACGCCATGGAGCTCTTTCACCTCTCCACCAGCACCTCTATTTCATCCTGCTGAATACTTGCAATCTCTTCATTGACTTTCTCACATATGCCATCTCTTCATTGAGTTAAGTTATTCAAAGGCTATGTAAAAAATAAATTAGCTAAAAAACTATGTCCGCTACAATCCTTTTCATGCCACTGATGCAAGAAGATCATCCAATATATAAACCATAAGGAACACCACCAATCGTTGTTAAAATTGTCTGACGCTCATCAAGGAAAGTATAAAAGACAATATATATTTATGCAATGATACTTCATTAGAAACCCAATGAAGACCGCAATTACTAGGACCGTTGCATAGGAACGATTTGTAGTAGCCGAGATGGTACATGTTTTCTTTGGCAACCGGGGTTGTGCAGGTGTTTGTGACACCATTCTCTTCTTTTTTTTGGCCAGTGGGGTTGGCGGCTCAAACCGGGGTTTTCTGAGACCGTTTAGATAGGACCGATTCGTAAATAGCAAAGATGGCACATGTAGTGAAATTATGTTTATATATAATAATTATCTTCTATATAGAAAGCTACATTCTATAAAAGAAAGTAACATCTAGGTTAGCCTTGGATTAGTCTAATTAAGTTGGATTAAAGAAAGATTGAGAGATTAACACCAAGAATAATGAAAAGTAAAGAGTAATGATAATCCGAAGATATCAAAAGGTTCCAAAGGTATATCAAGGTAAATTAAGGGTAAAATAGTCCTAGAGCATAGGCCTTTTATAGTCCCAAGGCCCATGTGCCCTAATCCCACATGTTACAAGTGCATCTCCTCATGTTATTTTAATTGGAATATGAAAATTAGACAAAATAATGATATCTCACAATTGATCCGATGTCGCACAGGTAGAGGAGCTAGACATCGGGGTGTACCCAAGTCACGACTCAATTAACTATAAAAACTAGAGCACAAGAGGGAAATAATAATTAATTAGCTCAAAAAAGTTTTGATTTAATATAACAATATATTTACATATAATAAACTCACCTACATAGATATTTATTTAAAGAGATCTTAGCTAAGGAGGGCCTTAGAGAGATCCTATGATTCTACACAAGCTTGTAGGAGCTCCGGCTCAAAGGTAAACATCACCTATATGAGCTTACTTTAGGTATCATGATCCCATGAATGCAAACTAAATATCATCAAATGAGATTGTTTGGCCTCATTAGAAGATTATTTGAGCATCAAAAGTAACCCTGCTCTATAAACTTTTTAGGGGTAAAAAAGTACCCAAGGATAGCATGCGAGCTAGAAGCAACAACGGATGGTCCGTGTGAAGAAACAAATGAGGTGTCACATATATCATCTATACATGTGACATATCAAGTGCATGTGTGTGTGTGTGTGTGTGTGTGTGTGTGTGTACATACATACATATATGATGTAGTTGCTGCGTTTAGATCCATAGTAATCCAATATGTGTGTGTGTGTGTGTGTGTGTGTGCACGCGCATATATATATACATACATACATATATGATGTAGTTGTGTTTAGATCCACAATAATCCAATATTATAGCATTGGTGTGGATGGTATGGGCCTGGGCACCCCCTTGGAGTCATAGCATGTCTCAACACCCTTGCCTCAAAGTATAATGGCATGGCAATATCAATAATTGAAGATCAAATGGCAAACCCAATGTCTCAACACCCTTGCCTCAAAGTATAATGGCATGGCAATATCAATAATTGAAGATCAAATGGCAAACCCAATGTCTCAACACCCTTGCCTCAAAGTATAATGGCATGGCAATATCAATAATTGAAGATTAAATGGCAAACCCAATGTTAGATGATGGGATATTTGCTAGGCATAGTAATTGGGGCTCTAAATTGTATATCAAGCACAAGGCCATTTTCTTCAAATTCCTCTTCTGCTGACGATAATGGTATGCTTGATTCAGATGAGATAACTACGCCTACACCTGCATCAATTGGTCAAAAAAAGTGGCCAAATGATTGATCTCAAGCTGGCGATTGAGGTGTGTGTTGAGCGATCTAATTATACTCTGGAAGGACATGTATAATCAAATTAACTAGACCTAGCTATAATCTCTTTAATAAATACTCTGGAAGGACATGTATAATCAAATTAACTAGACCTAGCTATAATCTCTTTAATCATAACAAGTGTAAAATATAGTAGATTAAGCTGAAAGACTAAGAAGCGCCTCAGATACAATAACACACGAGATTAAATGTCTAATTCCCCTTATGTTCTCTTTTTAGAATACTCAAACCATTATGAGCCCTATATTTTTTGGAACGGGTGTGTGTAGGATTAAGTCGAGTTTGCAAGGCATCCCAAATTTGGGCCAAAGACTAGAAGATGATACCTCAAAGAAAAGCACCCCTGTTATACTTTTGTGGCCTTCATAGAAAACCCTCAGAGAGGACCAACCAATGATGAAGGTGTGGGTAGGAAAGCAAATCTTAGAGAAGCTGCCCCAAAAGGATGCACTACTAAAGCAATGATTAACTGGGGTACCATGTTTCTTGGAGCCAATCCTCTTTTATTTGCGAGGAGGATAGATGAAATCTGTTATGTAATCTACTGAATACCAATGTAAAGGATCTAGACTAGGTTTTGGCCCATAGGCTCCTTGAACTCTTTTGTAATGATCTTTCAGTGTTTATTATATATATCTAGTTCCCAAAAAAACGATCTAGATAAAGTTTAGGCTATATGACCTCCTTTTGAAAGCATATGACCTATGATCTATTGAGGGCTTTTGACCTCGTAAGTTGTTATTTGAAGAAACTATGTAAAATGGCAAGAGAACAAATCACATCTGTTATTCATCCACTCCTCTATCTATGTTTCTCTTAAATCTTTGTCATGTCAAAAAGTGTCGCATTATAAAAGTTACCTTTACGAAAGAAGCATACCCATTGATAAACCTAAGTGTAAATTATATTGAAGCTTTTTTAAAGAGGTTAATAATGCCCATTTTTCCTCCATATACGTTTCTCTATACGCTTAGAATCATGGTAAAATTGTTTACCTTTTAGAAAAGCCATATGAACTTGGCTTTGATGAAAATTGTTTACCTTTTAGAAAAGCCATATGAACTTGGCTTTGATGAAAATTGATTATAAAAAGAGGTCAAGGCAAAGAACACATACCCAAGGAGATAATACTATACATCCACTTTCCTTATATGCTTTATTTTATTTAATGTCATGTAACTTAACCAAGAGTCATAGTTATATCATTCATCTTGATTCTTTGTATACGCTTCTATTATCCCTACATTACAACTTAACTCCAATACATATTTTTTGTGATTTGTCACTTAATCCTAGGCACAATTGAGAATTTAAGGTGAACCTTCATGCAAAAGGAAAATACCAAAGTAACATATCATCATTAGGCACCATGTAATAACTTCCCTTAAAAGCATCCCTTGCAACCCATACACACATATCTAGAGAACACAAGTAATAAACGATCTCACTAATTCTCCTTAGGGTATGGAGACCTCATTGCTCTACTTAAATTTTTTTTTTGGTCTTCCTCCTTAGCTAGGTTACACAAATCAAGATTGTAGATCTACACTAAGGGTGTAACACATACAATGTATGTCATTAGTGGTATGAGAATCCAAAATTTCTAATTCTATGTAGAAAATATCTTACTTACAATGTGATTTTTTTATATATAAAAGAACATAATATATAGCCAAAATCAATACGTTTTTAAAACTTAAACATTTTATGTTACTACATAGAAGTCAAAAGGGTATGTAGAAAAATGAAATAGTTAGTTGGAGAACCTGAATTTGTTAGTTCTATCTTAAAAACAACTACAATTTACTACTTAGAATGTAACAAAGTATTTTTAAGATGCACATGCACATGGGATAGGCCTAGGCACATGGGCTTAGGGTCATTTACATGTGGGATCAGGGCACATGAGCCTTGGGACTATAAAAGGCATGTGCTCTAGGACTATTGTACCCTTAATAAACCTTGGTATACCTTTGGAACTTTTTATATCTTTGGACTATCATTACACTTTACTTTTCATTGTTCTTTACTGTTAATCTCCCAAGCTTTCCTTAATCCAAACTAATTAGGCTAATCCAAGGCTAACCTAGATGTTACTTTCTCTCATTGGTATCAGAGATCTTGGCTTAGATCTTGATGTTTTGATTAAGAGATTAATCATTTTCAGATTATTGTTAACTCAATTTTCAGAATATATTTTCTTGATCATGATTAGTGTTAATCATTTTTGGAATTGATAAATTTGCTAATTTCTTGATTTGAGAAGATTAACAATAAAATTTATATTAATTATTTTTTAATTTATATTAATCACTATTTCCAGAACCCTAATCTACCTTACTATTTAATTTCTTGATCTTGATTTTTTAAAATTTTTCTTGATTTTTAAAATTAGGGTTTACAAAAATTTCAACAATCAGTATATTGAGTGATTTCTTGCATAGGGAGCATACTTTTTTAGAGATTAATCCTTAGAGCCCATATTTCTTCAAGATTGAAACCCTAGATTGCCAAATCTTTGAGTTCTTGGAGGAATATTGCAAGGAGAAGGTTGATGTGCAGAATCTTGGTGCAGTTTTAAGAAGTGTGCAAGAATTTCGGATTGTTGTACAAATCTTGGTGCAGTTTTAAGAAGTGTGGAAGATTTGGTACAGTAATTTCAGATTACTGTGCATAGTTTTCCAGGCTGTGTGTAGAGATTTTGGTTCCTATGTAGAGTTTTGGGAGTAGTTTACAGTTTCAAAGGTTGCTGTGCACAATTTTTCAAAGATTTTGTGTAGAACCGTGCAAAGTATTAAAGATTATGCAAATTTATCAAGAGAATGCAAAGGGGTTGAAGCATGTTAACGTGCTCAAAAAAGCATGTCCTGGGACAGTGCTAATTAGCACAATTTTTGGGTGTGCTAACTAGATCCAAAGATGACCCACAATGCAAAATTGACTATCATGCTATATATCATTGGAAAGTTATTGAAAGAAAGAATCTTGATGTATAATCCTCTGACAAATTATGATTCGATTTATAAAAAAATTACCACATGCCCATTTTTTAAAACTACTGCTGCTAACAACCGCAGAAAGCATAGCACGTTAACATGCTTCCACCCAAAGACACAGTGCAAAAATCATATCTTGAAAAGAGTGAGTGTTCCTGAACAATCTTTCAATCTTTATCGTATCTCTATTGTTATCTTGTAAGAAATCTTTATCGTATCTCTATTGTTATCTTGTTATCGTATCTCTATTGTTATCTTGTAAGAAATCAATGCTATGCAAAAAAAAGTTTCTAAGAAAGGTTGTAGAAGTCAAAACACTTGACTGTAGACAAAATCTTGCAGCAATTTTTGTGGTTTATTGCAAATCTTAATGCCTTGAAGCTACAATATTGTGAATCTTGAAAGGTTTATGTAAAATGCATAACAATTTGATGCTTAAGAGAAATTTAGACAGATTTGTTGGCCAAGAATTAAGCTAACAATGTAAGATTAATACTCTTATGATAAGTGATTAATCTTGGTGAATTTAGCAAAGTTTTGTGTGAAATGAAAGGTAGTTTGATGCATGCAAGATTATTTCCATGTATGTATGCAAAATATTGATGATCAAAGGCAGACAGATTTTTAAAGGGACATGCATATATGAGAGTTGAAGATTGTTGAAATGCATGTGTAATTGAGAAGTTTAGTTGATCGGCTTTCAACAATAGTACTCGGTCAGTGATGCTTTTAAAAGGTATACATGTGTTAGATCTCTTCCAATTCCTCACATACTTGCTTAAATCTAGCTGTTCCATGGTAGTTTTGGTATATTTTGTTACTGAAGATAGTTCCCAGGGGATTCACTCACAGGAAAGGGGGACGTCACTTGCGTGCATGAACCTCAAGAAAACCCCCTATATATGATGCTCATAAGATGATAACACTCCCTGTTAAAGCTTATAAGGATACCTTTAAAAATGACTATGTCACCTCCTTCCTTATATCTATGTTTACACGCCCCCTTTTCTTAGATTAAAGTATGTTACTTTGAACTTTATTGAGTGAACATAAGTAATTCATGCATGCTACCAAGAAATAGATGCTAAGTACTAGGAAATCATCACTATAAATCACCCCTCCTCCCCCTAACTTAAATTTAAGATTTAGTATTCACCTAAATACATGGCCTTACCCCTACTTTATAAGTGTATGCCTCATTTCAAAAAACCCTCCTCTTGCACACTCACGTGCTATCATAAGTTTTCTAAGCGTGAATGCCCTGATGAAACCCTCCCCATCCATAGATGCTACACACTCTTCCACAAGTGTGTGAAGTGGACAAAGTTACAGTGTAGCCTGATAGAGTACTAATCTAAGTGTACACAAAGTGTTCAGATACCAATCCAAGTGTGAACTTGGACACTGCTAAAGTTTTAATGGGCCACAAGGTCTCAAAATAGCAAGTTCTAAATTTAGCCACCAGAGTTTTCAAATCTAGAATCTTGGATTTATAGATGGATTTTTATTTATTATGCTCGTTTAAATGTTTTCCTTTTGGTAGATGTGCAAAAACATAAAATATTATGAAAGACATGGTTAAAATATGAGATTTGGTCATTTTAATTCTATCTAGAGCCTAGGCTACCTAGTGTAGGGTCAATCACATAGTATTTAATTCATACAAATCTCTACCTAGTGTAGGGTTAATCACATAGTATTTAATTCATACAAATCTCTTACATGCCTAATGAGGGCATAAAAAGTTTTTTTTTTTGGGTAGAAACTTTGATTTAAATTAGAAGAAAAGAAAAGTTACAGCTACAGCAGAGATAAAGGCTCTGCGAGGGGCACAACTGCTTACATAGTCCTGCATAGGAACATCTGAGGGCTTTCTAACAAAATAACAAGATTCTTGTACTATGAGGAAAGGATTCCATCAATCATTGACAGTCGATCTCTTGAGTAGATCTTCATGAGCCTAGACTTCCAAGTCTACCATCTTCCAAGCTTGACTTCTTGGAAAGTCTTTTGAAAATCTTCCACTGCATCCTTCATCTCCCCCATAACCTGCACAGCAACTTTAGAAATGTGAGCTTTTAAAGCCCAGATATGGTTCCTCCCTCCATTAGAGAAGACATAATCATTTCTTTCTTTCGAGATTTCATGGAGGAACAGACATCTGATCATATGCCACAATGGGGGATCAAGGTGCATACATTCACCCAAAAGAACCTCTTTAGGAGAAAATGGGTTGGGGTGAATACTCTTAAAACAGGTATACAGAAGGTTTAGAAACTTAGCATTGTACCTGCAATGAAAAAACATGTGAGGAATGTTTTCAATGTCAGCATTACACCGGGGGCACAAACCATTACCTTTACCAATCTTGGCAGCACGAGCACTTGTCCAGATCCCCTTATGGAGGATGAGCCAGAGAAAGCAAGAATGCTTAACAGAAGGGGAGAAGGCCCAAATAGACTTAAACCTGTAGCTCCATTGACTCGTACTCCACTTAAGGTTCCACTTATCATTGAGCAAGAGGATAAGTTTAGAGTTATCTCTGCACAGGTTCGGGACAGACAGGAGAGGGCTACTGTTGTTCCAGCAGACCAATTGGGTAATAGGCTGAGGAGGGGTAGGGATCAACAAAGGGAAGATGGAAGATATAAGTGTTAACCTTTCCATTAAAAGATTAAGACAAGCAGGAGAGACAGTAGCAATGCTAAGGACGTCATACTGGTCAGCCCAGTGATTAGAAACCCAGAGGTCCTTCCAACTACAAAAGCCAAGTTTGTACAACTTGTGATCTCTGCGTAGCTGAGAATCAGAGATAGGCTGCACAAATTTACTGAACCATATAGAATCATAGGGCAGGTAGAGGAGCTCTTTCTTGTCCTTTAAGCTCACCAAACTCTTATACTTAAACCAAGCATTCCAATACTGGTTAGCAAGGGTAGTACCCTTAGCCTTAAATGGAGCATTGGACATAAATATCTCATTGGGGGAAAATTTGTTCCAAGCCTTAAGATTCCTATGATAAAACCGCCCACAGTTTCTGTGAATGAAAAAAGTCCAGAAGTCTCTGGTGGAGACACTTCTAACTATCCATTTGCAAGCCAGTTTATCAGCCATGGTTCTGATGTCCAAAAGCCCAAGACCTCCTTGATCTTTAGGCAGGGTACACTTCTCTAATGCCACCTTATGGATTTTATTATTGGTGGCACTGTTACCCCAAAGAAAGTCAGCAGTGAGCCTGTCAAGCTCTCTAAGGTGTGTCTCAGGAGGCCTCCAACAAGCAAGGAAGTATATGACAGTAGGAAGGATATAGTGGTTCAAAACAAAGAGTCTAGAGGCTAGGGTAGAGTTATAATCATTCCAATGCTTGAACTTGGCTTTGACTTTTTCCATAACCCAGGACCATCTACTCTTGATGGAGCAGCCAAAACCCATAGGAATCCCTAGTAACCTGAAAATGGTCTCAGAGAGGACTTGGGTACAACCAGCATTAGAGATAGAGTCAGGAATGTTACCTTTAGAGGCCCATACTCCAGTCTTGGAGTGATTAATAATAGAACCACTGGCTTCACAGAAGATGTCAAGGCAGTTCCAAAAAATTTTAACACTTAAGTCATCATTGGCAATAAAGGAATTAGAGTCATCAGCAAACTGTTTTGCAGACATAGATCATGATCAAAACCAGGGACAGGAATACCTTTGATCTCACCTTTATCAAGAGAATCCTTGACCAGCCAACCTAAAGCATCAGCCACAATAACAAACAAAAGAGGAGCAATGGGGTAGCCCTGCCTGATAGATCTCCTAAGAGTGATAGGCTCTGTAAGAGATCCATTAAGAGAGACAATAGCTTTAGCATTACCAAGTAGCACATGAACATATTTAATAAAATTTTTCCCAAAGCCAATGTCAGACAAGGATTGTAGAACAAAGTCCCATTCAACTCTATCATATGCTTTATCAAAATCAATTTTGAAGAAAAGAAAATCAAGCCCAATGTCTTGAGCAAACTCACACCCTTCCCAAATGTTGATAATGGCATCAAGGATATATCTGCCCTTAATAAAGCCTTTTTGCTCCTGTAGAATGATATCATCCATTAAAGGGCTGAGCCTCCTAGCAAGGGTAAGGGCAAAAACCTTATAGGTAGAGGTAAGACAGGTAATGGGTCTCCAGTTGTCAAGCAAGTCCTTTCTCCCCCTTTTATGAATGAGCTTAATGACCCCAGTGTTAACAGAGATAGGGAGGGCACCATAGCTGAGAGTCTCAAACCAAACTTTCAAAAGATAGGGAGCAATCCATTCCTTACATGCCTGAAAGAATTCATTGGGCAAACCATCCATCCCAGGAGTTTTACCTTTAGCCATGTGCTCTATACTTTCTTTCACCTCATCTTCGGTCGTCAGAGGGGCCTCAAGCTGAGACTTCATGAAAGGGGTGGCAGTCTTTTTCCTGCACATAGCTATATTAGCTCTAGCATTAGTGGTCCCCTCTGACCTGATGGGCATCTCAGAAAAAATTTTAGCATAAAAATTAGCAACAAAGTTAAGGTTATCCTCCTGGGAGTGGAGAATTTGCCCACTTGAATCCTGCAAGGGAGGCACAAGATCTTGAATTTTCTTTTTTTAAAGCAGATTAAACATATGTTTATTGGGTTTATCAAATTTCCCTGCCCAGACCTGTCTAGTAAAAACAAGCGCTCTTTCAGCCTTTTTCATCTCTTCTTGCCTCATTACATCCCTGAGACCATTAAGCTCATCAATATGGGAGGAGGTAGGACTGCAATGCATTTCTAGTTGCTGGATTCTGTCAGAAATGGTCTGTCTCCTATTCTTACGTATCCGAGTAGCCTTACTCTTGTAGATGCTCAAAGTTTTCTGAGTAAGCTTAACAGCATGCATCCAGGCTTTAGCAGGAGAAACATACAGATCAAAAGCAGAGTCAAAGTGATCTTTAATAAGTTTAGAGACAACCTTTGAGGAAAAGAGAGTAGCATTTGCATGAAACCAACCACTTTTCTTTTGATTCACCTGGTTGTTGGCCTCTAGAAGGACTGGTTTATGATCAGAGACACAAATGGAGCCAACAGCTCTACACTGGATATTATAGAAGTCATTAAGAATAGGAGTAGAAACATAGTACCTGTCCAGTCTGGCTGACCTGAAATGCTCCTTTTTTTGAGCATTATCCCAAGTGAAACCAGACTCACCTGACACATCCTGAAGGTTGAAGTGACTGACCAGCTTTTCCCAAAGATTTTTTTCCCTGTCATCACAAAGAATTTTCCCTTTCTTCTTCCATCTGTCTCTAAGAGAAGTCACCATATTGAAATCCCCAAATAGAATGACATTACCTGTGATTTGGAGCAGCTCAGACCACACCTGCATTCTTAGAGTAACATCACAGGGGGCATACACAGCAATGAGGGTTAGCTTGAAAGGGCCCCCAATTTGGGCACTCACCCAGCTCTGGTTACTAGTATACTGTGTCATCTCTTTAGAAAGGGAATCATTGATACCAAGAGCCGGTCCCCCTTTACCATTAGGATGAGTAGAGGTAAGCCAAGTAAAGTTTTTACTAACTCTGGCCAAATTAGTTTGGAGAAGAAAATCAGTACACTTAACTTCATTAGCACACATAAAATCAAAGCTGAGCTTACAGTCATTAATCCAAGTCTGGATAGCCTTAGCTTTAACTGGATCAGTTAACCCCTTGCAATTATAGGTACATCCTTTCAGATTATGAGCACTCATCATTGTCTGGAGTTTTTGGGGGGTTTACTGAGGACAACAGAAGCTCTGTTAACATCATTGGTTTTTTCTTTTTTCCTTTTGTATTTAGGGACCTTAGGGGAGGAACTAGAGATAGGGCCAGCTTTGGTTTTCTGAGGGGAAGTTTCAAGAGAACCAATAAGGGTGTCTTGAGAGTCAACCTCATTAATTTCCATCTCAAATTCCTTATCTATGGGAAGGGAGGAATCTATAAACTCCTCATCAGAGTCTTCCTCAGAGGTGGGGACATTATGGGAAGAGTTGCCTGGATTATCCACCCTAGCCTTATCTTCCTCAAGACTAGGAGGGGTAACCTGCTCTTTATCAGGGACAATGTTGGGCAGAACTTCATCAAACCCACCAAGAAGGGGACCCTCAACATCAACAAGCAAAGGAGCAAACTTATTAATGTTTCTGTTACTAGTTTTAGGAATCTTAGGTTTAAAATTATTCTTTTTTCCCACAGCAGTGAAGCCCTCCGTGTCAATTTCAGCTCCCTTCACCTTGATATTGTCTGGGCAATCCTTTATTAAGTGCCCTTGTTTGTGGCATTTAAAACAAGCATTAGGGAGATTCTTGTATACAATAGCTTGTGTGTGTATGACACAACCTTCCTGGTCATGAATATCTATGCTATACTTGAGCTCTTGGGAGATGTCCACTTCAATCAGGATCTGAGGGTCCCATGTAGGGTTAATCTCTGGTTGGGGCCTTTGCCCAATAACCTTCCCTAGTTTATTACCCATCACTTTAATCCACGGGTAAAAGCAGAGCGGAAGGTCAGGAAGGTCAACCCAGACAGGGGTAATATGTGTCTTTTGCTTGGGATCAAATCGTCTGTTCCATTTAGTAAAGACTAGAGGAGTGTTCCTAATCAGCCAAGTACCCTGGGCTAAGATGTCTAGGGCATGCTCAGGGCTTTCAAAAAAGAACAGATAATGACTGTTAGGGAGATACTGGACATAGGGAATCTTAATATTTCTAGGCCCCCAATTTTGTCTCATCCAGGCTTTAAGGGTGTCCATGGGAGGTCTGGGCCCATGACAAGTACCAAACAAAGTCTTGCTCTCAAGAGATTAGCACACCACGAATGAAGCTCCTGAGTGTTACACACAATGTGGTCAGAGACAGGACCAGGATTTTTAGGTTGCTCAGTATTAGTAGGGGTCGGCTGAAAACTCTCAGAGAAAATAGGGTTAGAGTTAACCCTAATAGTATTTTGTTGAGGCTGTTTAGCTCCCCCACTAGAGCCAACTAGATTATTACCAGACGATACTCCAAGGTAGCGCAGACCTGTAGAGAATCCTGTAACAGAGCTAGGCAAAGGGCAGGAGAATCCATGCAAGAAAGGTCTAATCTCAGACTCAGAACCTGAAAACATATTATACTCCTGAGGGTAATAGGGTCTTGGGTGGTCAGGCCCTAAGAAAAGGAGGGAGGAACCATACCTGAACTGAAGTACTGGTCCAACTGGGGTGGGACAAATCCTCTATGGGGGTGGAAGAGAGGCGGTTGAAGGTTGAGAGCGGCTCCCATCAAGGTACTCCTCCCGGGCTGCAGATGTTCAGCTTCTTTGCTAGAGCCGGAGTCGAGGATTGCAGCATAGGAGGTGGTAATGGTTGTAGCTGATGGTCCATTCCCTTGTACAGAAGCAGCAGGGGTTGGGTCTTTGAGGAGAGGACTCATAGAGCAGAGCTGGAGCTTCCTGCCATACTGGCGGAAGCCCCAGAGGGGCGACGTGGCGAGACCCTCACGGTGGCTGAAGCGCGCAGAGAGTGGCGAGAATAGGTTTGGTGCAGAGCACTGGGGCATGCAGTGAGTTGAGCAGACGAAGAAAGGTTTGGTGCACAGCACTGAGGCATGCAGTGAGTTGAGCAGACGAAGAAAGGGCTATGGCGACCACACAGAACGGTCACTAGCACAGGGCATAAAAAGTTAACACAAATATGGGTCCTTAAAGTTAGTTGGATTGTCAAGGCGCCTAATGTAGTTCTAGAGAAGAGTGCCTGCTTCTTTAGTGAAAGCTGAAAAAAGGATCAAAATGGGATCCTTCACACAAAATATCATATGATCCTTTATACTACCGCTAAGATTTTCTTTTTATTAAAAGTGAAATGTCATTTCTTGAAGAGGGTAGATGAAGACTATTCCACTCACAGCATGACCAGTCATGATTTGAGAAATTAAATAAGCTTTTTAAAGGCCAAAAAAACATAATTTTAAGCCCCCAAAAAAAATCTACACAAAATAGTGAAAACTAATGATTGAAAGCAAAATCCAAGCTTAAAACAATCATGAGACTTGAAAATAAATAAATTGTAAACTCATCCCATGATTTATGATCGAAAATCCTCAAAAACAGATTTTTATGTGAAAAATCAACAAAAAGAGAGCCAAAAATAATCGTAGGAGAACAATCAAAGCCGGTATTCGAGGCTCAAGGAAGACCAGAAACAAAATTATTTGTTTCACATAAACTCGAGGCTAAATTTTCTCCTGAAAAACAGCATGCAAGGATCCACATGTTTGCCAGAATGTTTTTTGGAAATCCAGGCGTAGTTTGGTGTTTAAATCTGACGTAAATTTGTGAAAATCACTTGGCTATTCATAGGTGGGACGATTATTTGCTTATTGGCTGGCTATAAGTGTGTTTTTAATAAAAATTAGCTTATATAAAGATACAAAAAAAAATTAAAATCATTTAAGGACATTAAAGAAGCTAAAATGATATTAATTACCACTTGTAATCCCAAAAATAACCAATTAACTACTTAATTAAATGGGTCCCACCTATCATTATCAGAATGAGTTGAGGCTTGGCAAGAGTCTAAAAATATCCAATTTTAGCTTTTTCTCAATGGAAGTCAAAAGCTAAGGGTAGCTTGCAATACATTGTAACCTTGTATTAATGTTTAGAGGCATCCAGGACATTTCTAGTCAAGTGTGAATGAGGTTTTTGCTTCCGCTGGTAAATTTGTTAATATTACATGAACACTTACCCGAAAGCATTGAATCTCTCGATATATCAATCTTTGTCAAAATAGATCTGATTTGATGCATGGCAACACCATCAAGATTTGATACATAGAAACACTGTTGTCAGCCGCCCATGTGTTGAACTAACTGTGTTTGCATGTTAAAAAAAGCAAGCGTGGACATTTGGTGAGGTTCTAGAATACTCAATCTTTGTTAGATGGCCACTTCAGAAGCTATGTAACACGCCTAGGTATTTTTGATTGACTCCTTGTTTGATCTAAGGTAAGTCTGGTAATATAAATAGTGTATATTTTGGTCCTTACAGCAAACTAACATGCACCAAAGGATGGTGTTTGAAGCAGGCATGGACACCTATCTAATTTTTTCTTACCAATGTACAATTTTTTGGCCCCAAACAGCTCCTTTGATGTGATATAAATGACCTTTGGTGTGCCCAAAATGCAACCAAACTTCACACACTTGTGAACTACACTTAGTCACATGTTCCAATATATGATATCATGGCATTTGGACAAAAATAAGTACAAAAACCCGTCCGGTGTAAGGCTAAGGTAATCTCCTAACTTAAACATGAGGTAAGCTCTTAACTTCGGCTAAGGTAAGCTCTTGACTTGAACATAAGATATGCTCTAAATTGGATGGTCACATAGCCCACACAAGTATACATCCTACTTGGTAGAGTGTCAAGTCTACATAAGCTATCTCCTAACCGTTTGGTCATATTAGGCCACCATCTAGTCTACTTAGTAGAAAGCTAAGTCTCCATAAGCCATCTCCTAACCCATTTAGTCAGCTTGGGCCACCATCCAGTCTGCTTCATAGAGTGCCAAGTCTACATAAGCCATCTCCTAACCATTTAGCCACATTGGACCACTATCCAATCAACTTGGAAGAGTGTCACAAGTCTTCATAAGCCATCTCCTAACCATTTGGCCACATTAGGCCACCATCTAGTGTCTAAACTAGGAACTATCTGGTGCTCACCACACAATGGCTACTCCTTATATAGGGGGCCTTACAAAATAGAGCACATATGTCACCTGCACAACACGGGAATGGAGCATTGAGCAAATACTTTTCAAACACGAGAATGGAGCATTGAGCAAATACTTTTCAAACATTGTCTTTTCTCTATGCCAATCAAAGAGAAAAGAAAGTTTAACTAATATCTACAAAAAAGAGTAAAAATGTCCACGAGACAAAACATATTACGTTACAACAAGCATAGTATGAGCTTTATTATATAGAGCTATAGTATTAGAAAAAGAATTGAGCTAATAAGGATGATACCTAGAAAACCTCTTGTAAGGTTAACAAGTGCATGGATAACTTTAAGCTATAAGTATAAGAAATTAAAACTCTTGATAGCTTAAAAGCAAAGTAAATGACTCTAGTGGAAAAGTTACTTTGGAAGAATTATCACAAGCCTTTTGGTTGCCTTGGTGTGTATTGACCTTAAGCTCCCCAAAGCATGTCATTTAGCATATTTAGAAGTATTTGAGTTATTCCACAATATATATCATTTTATTATAATTAAAGAGGACAAAAGGGATATTAAAACCTTATTATTTGATATAGTAATTTTCAAAAAAGAGAGAGATTATACTAAAGTATGGCAAAACAATAGTCAAGTGTTGGCTTTGTGAAAATTATGCGAGCATTTTAGCTTTAGATAACAAAGAAAATCATGTCAAACACTCTTGTAAATTAATACCAAACTAAAAAATATTATGGTATATATCTATAACTACAAGCAAGCTCCAAGTACCTACTTCATTCTATTTTTTCTTTTCCCATGATGTTTTTGCCTAGGAGAGAGATCCCATGATGATTTCACCTAGGAGTGAGGGCTCCCATGATGATTTCTCCTAGGAGTGAGTAATGAGGGCTCCGGTCCCATGATGAAGACATGAGATCAAACCACTTGTAGCATTTGCCATGATGAAGACAAGACATGAGATCAAACCACTTGTAGCATATGGTCATGGTGCACTCTATGTCTAAAAGTTACTATCTATCTCTATCACAATTTTTAGTTGCTCCCTTTTTGACAAAACAAATGAAGGTCTACATGCAAAATGCATGTGTATAATTTCATTGTGGTCATTCTTACATGTATGGTGGAAGGAGTTTAGAAGAAACCAATGAGTTTTATGGCTTGTGCAACATGTTTTAACATTGTGTTTGGTGCTTAACTTTTCTATATAGGTTCATAACACCTTCTAGTAAATATAGTTTAATCAAAATTACATCACATTTTCTCTTCATTAGAATATTTTTTGTATAATAAAACTTGTTGACTTATATATAAGGGAATTTTAAACAAGATAATTACTGTAAAATATTTCTAGTCCTTAGAAAAACCCTCTATACAACATCACAAAGAGTCATAACAACAACATTGGTCCCAGATTTTATTTTGCATTGATTAATTAGTCGCGCAAGTGGGACCTTAGGGTTATTTTAAAGGATATTATGTTTTGGAACCTTTAAGGTGGGCGATGTTTTTTTTTTAAAGAGTTATCTCAAATCTTCTTAACCACCTCATGCAGGTATAAATACAGGATGTCCATGTTTTTTTTGTTGAGGCATAGCCTCCAAAGAGAGATTAAGATGGTGAGTGCATAGAGATTAAGAAGATGATGTCCACATTTTTTCTCATGTGCACTCGTTTCGCATTATCCGCTGGAGAGAGAGAGAGAGAGAGAGAGAGAGAGAGAGAGAGAGAGAGAGAGAGAGAGAGAGAGAGAGAGAGAGAGAGAGATTTTCTTGGTCATCTCGTGTGCACTCATTTCACATTCTCTGCCTCTGAGAGAGAGCGAGAGAGAGAGAGAGAGAGAGAGAGAGAGAGAGAGAGAGAGAGAGAGGGAGAGAGAGAGAGAGAGAGAGAGAGAGAGGATGTCTCGCGGCGAGAGAGTGCTTTTCCTAGTTGTTTCGCGAGAGAGTGCTTGTGTGAAATAGATGGAGAGACATTCGTTCATTGTTTGCATAGCTTAGGCTTAGCTAAGGTCTTAATTAGTTAATCAAGCTCGTTAGGGCCTGTTTAATTAATTAATATATGTATAGTATAAGGCTCCAAAACTATCATAATAAGGCATCTATTAGCTCAAATTATGTAAGAACCTTGAGTTTACAATTAGTGTCCTTTGTAAGGTATATGCTTGGTCAACATAGTGCCTTTGTAATTTAGTAGCTAGTTTCTATTTTTAAACAAACTTGGGCCCCTTGTACCCTATGTTGGGGAATAAACACCCCACATTCACTTTAAACATGTAATTTAGGCTAGTTTCTATTTTTAAACAAACTTGGGCCCCTTGTACCCTATGTTGGGGAATAAACACCCCACATTCACTTTAAACATGCATTATAAATTCCATCTTGGTGAGTTTTTTAGTCTATGAGGAATAGATACCATACTTTCACTTTAAAAAACGTAGCCCCCTTGTACCCTATGGGGAACAAATACCATACTTTCATTTTCTAAAAAATTACATTTTTGTATGTTAAGTTTAACTATGGGAAACAAACACCATACTTTCAATTTTTAAAGTATGCATCATAAATTACATCTTTGTGTGTTGAGTTTTGTTTCAATGTATATGTCATCATGAATCGCTTCTTGGTATGTTGAGTGTTGTTTATGTGTCTATTTCATAAACATCAGATTCCAAACATTGACGCAAGGCTAATTTCCAAGCGAAACTCTTCGATAGATTTCTTTTTTTTGAGAAATAAATATATATAATATTAACAAAGGCAAACCTTTACAAAAAGTTTTTGTCTTTTTTGTTTTCCTTGATCACAACTTATTATGTGTCATGCTGATCATGCATTTTTTATTTTCCTTGATCACCAACTTATTATGAGTCATCCTTCATAAAGTATAGTCTTGTCCTCCATTCCTTGCATGTGGTCTCCATCTTTCTTCTTGGTCATATTCAACCCTTGTGTGCACCAAAATTGTATTAACTTTCCCAAGTGCAGGTAGTGTCTCGACAAGTTTCCAAACGAAAAGCAACAAAGTTTCAAACTAAACATTCTTGATATGATCTAATAATAAACCAAGATCCAAGTAATATAACATATGCATTTGTGGAAGCCACTTAAGTTTATAAACCAAGATCCATGTAACATAACATATTAAGTTTATAGGGGATTAACATAACATATTAAGTTTATAGGGGATTCACATGTAGTAGGGAAGACTAAAGGATAAGGATTGTAGGGGAAAACTATAGGATAAGGTTTCACGCTTCTTCTGATCGTAGCCAGATCTGCTGGTCAACAAGGTTAAGGCGGGCTTCTTGCTCCCGGCCGTCCGGTGACCACATGCCTGTCATTGGATCGGGTGTCCACCAAGGGCAGCTGTCATCCTTTACCATCAAGTAATTAGGACCAATCCCGCCTTTAATCACCAATCCGGGATCGTGATTAGAGCACTTATCAGCTGCTAACCCTAAGGCGGGGTCTTCAGTGGTGATCGCCTGCTTTGAGGAGAATGCCGCTGATTTTGACCTGGGCATGCAACCGAGGATCACAAAAGGATTAGCGTCAAGCCGATCAGTAAAGCTGTAGACGATTACGAATGAGTTTACGACTTTGTGGACGAACAGTAACTTGTTAAGAATTGTCGACGGCGCTAACACGGTTATCGGTAATATCAAATTAATGGCTAATGAAGGGCAAGATTAAAGCTACAGTGATAACCCACCAGTTGGGGCGACGTTTGGAGTGCAATGCAGCTTGGCTATATAAGCTAGCTTCAGAGGACAAGAAAACACGAGATGCCATACACACACACGCGCGCGCACGCACGCACGCACGCACACACAAGTAAGCAAATACAGACACACAATACTTGCAGAAATGGAACGCCATGCTTTAAATAGCCAGGGGCTCCATTCAGACTATAGTCTTAGGGTGGTCCCAACGCATATATTCTTGAACGGAATGGGTCCGCTTCACCCTTTCTGCATACGGCCAAGCATGATATCTAGGCATGTATTAGAAGAAATCGAGCATATTTTGTGCATAATACATATATGCTTTTCTTGGAAGTGACATCTTGAAGCTTGTATTCACTTGCCAATATCATCCTTATCACATTATTACCTCTTTCCTAACCGCCATGGCATGGAATATAGTCATGCTTAGTGTGTACCCTATAGCTACAATGGTACCCTTTGTCGTACATTCCTTGTTTGCCATCACACACGGACTCGTATACTCACATCTTACACACACTTGTCACACCACCACATATCATATTACCATACGGAAGAATCACCCTTTCCAAAATTTTGTCATTATCTTCCATATAAGAAGCTCCGCAAATCTCCCTTAGTGACATTCATGATCTCTTGTCAACTTAAATAAAGATTTGACATTGATGAACTACACTAAGTTCAACCAAAAGGAATTTTGGTTTTAAAAGTCTTACATAGGAGGGTATGTGTTTGAAAAGTGAGGCCCAAAAAGGGGATAGATTTATCAACTTGAATTAAAGGCCCTCCCTTATCATGCATGCATGCACACACACACACACACATGCGCGCTTGCGCGCGTGCACGCGCACACATCAACCATATTGCCATAAAGCAAATGATGATTCCATGTACTATAGGCTAAAGGCCGATTTGAATTGCATGTGTAGATGTCTTAAATGTGTCTCATTTAGATAGTATTTGAGTCTCTTTTGATACCATTTGGGTAGAGAAATATGGGATCATGGTGATTAGGGTTAGGATTGAGTGGAAAAAACCTAGCCATATTATTTTTGTATAAATACCCCCTTATGAATGGAAGAGGAGATACTTGGTTTTGGCTTATTTTTATATAAATACCTCCTTATGAATGGAAGAGGACAGACTTGGTTTTGGCTTATTTTGCTTCATTTAGTATTCTTTCTATGGTGTAAACTTAGCATTAGCATCTTGTTAAGCAATTTTTAATCTTGATTAGAGAAGGTTTAAATAGTTCACCTATAGCTAGTAGATTTATGGTGATCCCACTGATTGGGGAGGGAGGATTCCATCTCCCCTCCCCTTCCCTAAGTCTCCTCTTTTGTGACGCTCCCTCCTTCATCCTTCACTATACAAGGTATACAACAATCTAGCGGCTGGGGTTTATAGTGATTAGACTTATGAACATCGTAGCAAAACTAAAATTTTCAAAAAAAGAGTCGGATATTGTTTTAGTGACATTAGGAGTATCACTAGAATTTTGTCGCTCCAATGACACTATTAGCGATAAGAATCTCATGTAATCATAGGTTTATATTGTAGCTCAATGTACTTTAAATTTCATTTATCACGTACCCTACCTTTTTTCCCATGAGTTCTCTCTCCAGACTCCATTGCATCCTCTCCCTAACCTCCATTGCATACATTGCACACACCTACATTTTCCCTCGCCCATGGATCCTAGCATACCATTTTTGTTGATTTTACTTAGGAAGATCCTCATCGATGAAGGATTCATAGGAGGGGTTCATGGCCAAGAGTGTGATTTTTGAGAGAGCTTAGTGGAGGGAGCTTTTCTTGGTTATTTTCTCTCTCTACTTGAACTATCTCTCTCTAACTATTGCCACCACTGCCCAGCCCAGCCCAGCCCACCTTCCCTCTCTCTCCTCTCCACCCTCTTCCCTTTCTCTCTCTCCTTCTCTCACACTCCCTCTCCCTCTCTCTCCTCCCACCCTCTTCCCTCCCTTTCACTCTCCCACCCTCCCTCTCTCTCCTTCCCCTCTCTCCCTTCCCACCCTCCCTCTCTCTCCTTCTCCCACCCTCCTTCTCTCTCATCTCTCCCACCCTTCCTCTCTCTCTCTCTCTCTCTCTCGCCCTCCCTCTCTCTCATCTCTCCCATCCTCCCTTTTCCTCTCCCACCCTCCCTTCTCTCCTTCTCCCACCCTCTTCCCCCTCTCTCTCCTTGTCCCACACTACCCTCTCACTCCTTCTCCCATCCTCTTCCCTCCCTTTCACTCTCCCACCCTCCCTCTCTCTCCTCTCCCACCCTCCCTCTCTCTCATTCTCCCACCCTCCCTTCTCCCCTTCTCCCACCCTCTTCCCTCTCTCTCTCCTTGTCCCACACTACCCTCTCTCTCCTTCTCCCATCCTCTTCCCTCCCTTTCACTCTCCCGCCCTCCCTCTCTCCCTTTCTCTATTCCACCCTCTCTCTCTCTGTTTCTCTCTCCCACCCTCCCTCTCTCTCATCTCTCCCACCCTCCCTTTTGCTCTCCCACCCTCCCTTCTCTCCTTCTCCCACCCTCTCTCTCTCTCTCTCTCTCTCTCTCTCTCTCCTTGTCCCACCCTCTCTCTCTCTCTCTCTCTCTCTCTCTCTCTCTCTCTCTCTCTCTCTCTCCTTGTCCCACACTACTCTCTCTCCCCTTCTCCTATCCTCTTCCCTCCCTTTCACTCTCCCACCCTCCCTCTCTCTCCTTCTCTCACCCTCCCTCTCTGTCCTTGTTCCACCCTCCCTATACATAATCTTTTCATCCAGATGTTATTACATGTGGATGTTATATGTGCATATGATTGCATGGTACTCCATTCCCTTTACAAGTGACTTCATAGCATTTAAAGTCTCTGCATGTGACGGCATATCTTTGCATTTGAGTACAATTAACAAGATAATGAGTACAATTAACAAGGTGAATAATTTCAAGATTTATACATACAAACTATCTACTATGCCTTTGCGTAAGAAGTAATGAAGAATGCAAATTTATTAAGGTCATGGCCTAATTATTTGAGAGGAAGAGGGAGTGAGAGAGAGAGAGAGTGAGTGAGTGAGAGAGATAAGAACATGATGCTACTATTGAAAACATATAATAAACCTAAATCTAATATAATTAATCATAACAACAATAAACCCACAATTAATACAAAAGACATGGTGATCTATAGTTGAGACCATTTTATTCCAAAAAAAAGGTTATTACCTGGGCTACTACAATCTAACATTGTTTAAAATTGAAAACATATTATAACTACATATGGATCCTACATCTATACACTTTTTTGGGCTACTTTATTCTTTAACTCCTCCCATAAGGGCTCCTTCGTCTCTTCAGCAATATAACTAAAACTTCGCCAAGTACCGATGACGCTTCCAATCTTCATATTCCACATGAACAAATCTCCAAAATCAATAAACTCATGTGCTAGCATCTTTGTCCAAAGGTTGTGGGCCTCTACTGTGATTATGAGATGTTTTGTTGCATCTCCACCTATTTTGTTGCATAAATATTTGCAAGCCCTTTCTAGGGTTTCCTTCAGAGTATAGCTAGGGCCATTAGAAAAAGCCATTAGAGATAAACAAAGGTAGTTGATGGTCATGAGGGTCTTAATAAGGAAGAGAACAATAGAGAGGGAGAGAAATACAATGAGGGCAAGGGAGGCAACAAGAGGGAGAGGAAGGGAACAAGATTTGGAAGTGAGAATTAGAGTAAGAGGCAGGGGTCAAATTTATAGATACACAAAATAAAAAAGAACTCTATTCAATTAAGCATAAACCAAGTGAATCCATTAGAGACTTTATCCTACGGATAAAACTCTTGGACTGACGATGTGTCATAGGAAAAATTAAACGATTTTCAATTGAAGAGATGCTTCATGATGGGCTTAAAGAAAAATAGCTTACACACACCATCCACCATCCATCACATGAGGGATAGGATGAGGCTATGTTCCCACATACATGTTGGGAGAATCTCTGAATCGCTCAACATCTCGAGAGGCATAATCAATTATCGGCAAGATGCTGAGCGGTTCAGAGATGCTACGGTTGAGAGATGCTAAGCGGTTCAACCACATGGCCAAGCATCTCTGAACCACTTAGCATCTTGTCGACAATTGATTATACCTCAAAGCACATTTCACACATGCACCTAAACCATTATGTTCACCCTTCCCATGACTAGTCTCAAAGAATCTCCAAATCATTGGGATACTAGACTACACATGCCACCTATAAACCCATAAAAACAAGCCTTGGTTATTGTTTTCTTTAAGTTGTTCTAGTGAATTTAGGTTTTTTTCATATCCTTCTATAAGTACCACCTATAGAGCCAATAGAATTGTTGTGCTGACTTGAACTATGCAACACAGACATCCAACCAAACCCATCTTGCTGATGCCATGTGACCCTACCGTGATCTTGTAAAAATCATCATGGAGGCACAAGCGGACCAATCACCATCCATACATGCTCCACAAATGCATGTAAACCATCGTGTGTAAATCGTGGGGCTGCCATTCATGTTCTCTTGATGGAATGTAAGCCCAAGGTGCCTAGTATTGTGTCACAATTATGTGGGCATCTACGGTTAATAAGGCCACCATCTACACACCAAAAAAATCTTCTAACAATCCAAGCATCACGTGAGGAATAGGATGAGGCTACACTCCCACACATGTTGGGAACACCACTCAACCACATGGCCATGCATCTCTGAACAACTCAACATATTGTTGACAACAATTAATGATGTCTTAAAGCACATTTCACACATGCATCGCACCATCATGCTCACCCTTCCCATGACCAGTCTCAAAGAAGCTCCAAATCATTGGCATACTGGATTGCACATGCCACCTACAAACCTTAAAAAAACAGTTCTTGGTTATTGTTTTCTTTAAGATGTTTCAATGAATTTGGGTTATTTTACGGATCCTTGAGAACTATAAGTACCACTTCTAGAGCCAATAGAACTCTTGTGCTGACTTGAACTATACACCACAACCATCCGACCTAACCCATCGCTTGACACCGTGTGACCCTACCACAATCTTGTAAAAAAATCATCATGGAGTTAAAACATTGTTGCAGAAAATGTGCATCATGTGAACAATCATCCCACTGATGTAAAAATGATACTCCTGAACAATGGCACGAGCCTCGAGGTGCTCGCTACCCCATCTACATGTGCCTCTGCATGCCAATAGCTAATGTGGATCATAATAGCAACCTGGTGAGGTTAGGGAGTGAGGTGATTAGGTCACAAAAATCAATTAAGTAATATAGCTCAAATATCAAATAAATATGAAATATAACCATTACTTGCTCTCCGAGAAGTAATACTCAGATTGTCTCTTGAAAAGATGTGAAGGTGTAGTTTCTCTGCAAAATCACCACCACAAAGACAACCACATCAATAGGAAACTCAGTCAAGCATGCTCAAAACTTATAACCATGCCACTTGGCACAATGAGTGTGCCGTATATAGGGGTAGATGTGCTCCCTAAATGTCACTATGAAGTGACAAATGTGATGTATGTTTGTCCACAAAGTGCAACTTCTTGGACTGCCCCCACCACCACTCTGGAACAGATGTGTCACATACTCATAGCATTGCCATGTGACTCTCTCTTAGTAACTTGCACTAAGATCTACCATTGGTGGCCATGTAAGTGAACCACATGATGTGCAACTACTCTCTGCACAAGACATCATATGGTAATGGGCATCCTTCATGCATGCACACAAAAGAGAGTGGATGAAATCACGAGGACTACTAAGAGAACAGAACACATCATAAAACAGTTAGAACTCAACATGGTATGACAACAACACGGTGCACTGTTCATGAGTACCTCATGAACCAAGGCTTACACTCCTCAAATGACCTTTGCCAAATTTTAAGGCATGGAAATGATGCCACAAACTGAGAATACAACTTGGTTTCGATCATTTCAAGAAAGCAAGCACCATGCTCAATGAACACTCCTTTTGTAAATCTCTTGTGCGAAGCTTTCTTAAAAATTGGTGAGACATGACAATTCTCCTCCCAAAACCTTCCTATCAAGGCTCTAATGGTTTTATGGCAATGATCATGCCTAGCTACATGACCACTACTCGCCCACAAAGGATTCTAGCTACACAACCACTATTTGCCCACAAAGCACTAGTCTCATTGTCATCTAGACTTTACCATCCAGGACTAGCCTAGCTACATGACCACTATTTGACCACAAAGCACTAGTCACATTGGAATCTAGACTTTACCATCTACTAGAGCCAGCTCTAAGTGTGTGAGGTGCTATGGAAAGGATGGGAGATGGTCACTCACCTTACCCTTTATTTGGGAGCTACTTATGGACACCACAATATCATGTGAACCGAGTAGCCAAAGTATCTACACAGTTCCTCTTCTTGATACTACATAGGAACAATAAACACTTTGAAGCACCACCATGCCAGCTCTCCTCTTTCTTCAACCTCCAATGTTAGAAAGCACCCTACACTCGGCCATGTTGGGATGATCCAATATCAAAACGCTCCCTACACTCTGTTGGGATGATCGATCAGAGCATCAAGTATGCATGCCTGTTGTGATGACGAAGACATGAGGTCTTTAAAATAGGATTGAAAGATTGCATGAACATAGCGATGCACTCCCAACTTTGATAGTTATTTCTTATCCACACTATGGGCGCCCAAAGAAGGGGATGGGTTCTTTTGGAAGAGAAGGGGGGTTCTTATGGAAGATAAGGGAGGCTTCTTAGATGAGAAAGGGCTGGTTCATGGTGGAGAAGAGGGCGGAGGGAGAGAAAAGGGAGGAACAAGGCTTGGATCGTTCGCCAACAATGTGTTTTACTTGCATTGATGTGCTCTCCACTCTCTCTTTCTTTCACGAGTTATCCTCTTTCTCTCCTTCTCTCTTGAGCTTGGTGGAAAGAGGAAAGTCTAGCCCTATCACATTTCTTACTCCTACTATGACTTTGAGAACACATTCTCAAGGAAACTAAAAGAGAAAAAATTATGATGGCTCAATAGTAGGATAGTACTAGAGATATGTGCTTATATAGGAAAATTAGCTTATCCACTTCACATCTCATTGTATTTTCTATCTATATAGATTTTTTTTAAAATATTATCTACTAAAAATCTGTTATTAAAAATAAATAAATAAAAAATATATATATAATATATTTTCTTTGATAATATAACTACATTTTCTTTGATAAGGTGTTTTTTTAATTATCTTTTCTTTGATGACACAAAGTGGCATGTATATGTAAGATTTGTGCCCACCCAAGGCTCACATATGCCATGATCTCTTGGTGGCTACCAAGCCTAGACTTCCAAACCTAACTAGGATTAGACTTGAAAAGGGGAGAGTGAACACAATATGGAAATTTTCACTTGGGAGGATTGAAAATGGACCTTCCCATACTCAAATTAAGCTAATTTTTTTTAAATAAATTCATGGTAATAACTATAGCAATCTTGAGAGTTTTTAGATTAAAAGATTCAATATTTGATTTTCTAGCATTAAAATATAATTTATTTAATGGACTTCTAGTAAAAATAAATTTTACAAATTACATCTACAAAAATCCAACTGTTAGATTTGTATTTTTAACTTAGATCCACATTCTACTAGTCTTTCCCAATCCAGTCATCACTAGATCCATACAAATTAAGCATTTTAAATGGTAGATGTGGTGGCAGGACAAAATAGTATATTTTTTAACAATTCTAATGTCTTTTAAATAGTATAGAAAATATAAAAACACATCAAAAAATACTCGATAAATTAAGTTAAGCTCTATATTATGTGAATTTGTGATATGCAAAGTGGGAATATCATATGAGTAATAATGTAAAAGTTATAGGTAATTTACTCACATTTAGTCTACCTGTCCAAACTTGGGATAGGGCCTGCATACACATTTTGTACCCCAAAAAAAGATCTTTGCAATTATTGGATATTCAATTGGATAATACTTTTAGGTGTCCAACTTTTCATGTGATGCTTCATTAAAAGACCTTGATGTGAAATTACTTGGCTAACTAGAAGAGATTAGCCATTGTTTATAAAATAAACTACCTATTTTTAGGCTAAACCTAGGGCCACCCACTAAACAAAACTAGATAACCTCATCTTGCAAACCAACCACAACACAATGCATGTCAAATGAAAAATTTTAAGCATAGTTGTTACAGTATACCCTGTTATGTTATTAGATGGAAATCTTATCGCTACTAGAAGTGTTGCTTAGTGACACTATTTATGTCGTTAAGTGACTCCCATTGCTTTTTTAAAAACCTTGCTTTAGAGGAAATAATAATTTCTTATAATGTCACCTACTAGTAGTAAAGAGACACCTGTAACTTCTGCTAGTAGTAAAGTGTCACTTTAGGCCCAAATGCCTTATAGTGATTGGGCAATAACAATGGATTTGTGTTGATCCAAGGAGGATCAGAAGATGAAATAGTATCTAACATCTCACTTAGTTTCCTTAAAGTCCTAATCCAAGCACTATAACCCACCAATACACCATCTATAGTTTGAGGATAAGATTTTAATAAAGGTCGATGAGGAACACAATAAGAAAGCTTGAGAGAGCATAATTAGGATTGTTGAACTTCTAACTGGGTCACCTTTAAAAATCAAACCACACCATGTGAAATCCATAAAGTGTAACAAGCCTAAAGACATGAGGAGTACCGCATTTCATCTCAAAATGGAAACAAATTTTGGGAATCATGAGAAATGACCATCGGAGGAATCCACATTTCTAAGGATGATAGTGCTGCCAGCCATCAATGATGAGTGAATTTGGAGATCTATGTGAAGCCAAAATGGTTTTTTTACAATATACCATTATAGGAGGACCCACAAAAGGTAGTTCATCTACAATGTATATACCATTGTAGGAGGACCCACAAAAGGTATTTCATCTCCATTAAGAAATTCAATCTCATCATGTGCAAAGAAGTCTCAGTAAAGGAAGGTGAGTTAGACATACAATATCATTGTACACATTAGACACTCTTCTCAATGTTGAGCATCATGAACATAATGAACATGATCAATTATAGGAAGAGATGAACAAGAAATCGTAAGCTCATTCAAAAAAATCTCAAAGTGTGGCTAGTTGTTCTTGTGGAAGGAAATATTGAATAAAAAAGAATGATAGTTAACCCTCACAGTAGCTGCAATATCATGTTAGAGGAAACTTGGGTATCCTTAGACCAACCAACAAATCACCCCTAAATGCATTGATGTGATAGATGCTAATGGGGAGTACATCAAAGTCTTGGGCTATTCAAATAATTCTCACTATTAGTGAAATTGAGGAACATGCATTGTAAACCTCGATATACTTGGCATCTCGACATCTGATGCATGGTGCTCAATTGATCAATCCATGTAATCTATTACCATAGAAAATCTAAAAAAATAATAATCACACTTCTCTTATGCTAGAGGAAAACCCCTTAAAAGAGTTTAAACTCCCACTGCCTCCTAAACTTGACGCAAATTCTTCCTAATAAATAAGAGGTTGGATTTAAACTAGCCAAAGAAATCAAATTGATATAATCTCGAGTCTTTCCATGGAGAGAAAATACTCTCGAGTCCTTTGAACACTAGGATTTGTTAGACAACTACAATTCGTTGAATGGATTCGTTTTCTGAAGGATATAAATATGCCATGTTTGGGGTTCTTTGAACAGATAATCCAAATGTAAACTAACACCCTAAACTGTTAGTTTTTTTTGCCCTTGAGTATGTGTTAAGACATAGATCTACTTTTGGGGTGTGATCGTTTCCCACCAATGCTAAATCCTACTTTTAGGGTGTGATTAGATCTATTTTTTAAGTGATTGGATCTACTTTTGGGGTGTTATTGGACATACTTTTGGGGTGTGACTAGATCACTATGTCGCCACCAATGCTAAACCCTACGTCACCACAATAACACGTACAATTATTGTGAAAGTTCAAAAAATGAAGATGGAAGTACCATTTTGCAATAAAGTGACATTGAATGATCTCTTTTTCACACCAAAATCCCCTCTATCACTTATCTTCTCTATTAAAAACTCTTTCCAATGAAGCATCGATTCCTTTAACTTCATCGATTCCTTTCCAATAAAGCATCGATTCCTTTAACTTCATCGATTCCTTTCCAATGAAGCATCGATTCCTTTAACTTCATCCTCACCATCAAAAGAACACTCTTGTATCTCCAACTCCACAATAACCTTATAGTCATTTGAAAATGTCCCTTCAACCATGTCAATAGTCATTCCTGAAGATATCCCCTTCAACCATGTCAACAATAATTTTTTAAGATATCCCTTCAACATATCAATAGTTATTCCTGAAGATATCCCTTCAATCCTCTTGACGGCAACATAAAAAGAATCTTACTCTGCCAAATTTAAATCTCAACAAAGCTACTTTGACAAAGTTAAATCTCAATAATCAACCAACATCCACGTCGATAGACCCTTTACCCAAGGGTATAGCCTTCCAACATCAAGTACCACTAATAATAAATACCTATCCTTGTCAACAATAGTAGCCTCTACTCCAAGAGCCCCACTTCAACCAAACTCACCAAAAGAGAAAAAGGCTTACATTTCCAAAACTTCATCATCAAAAACCACTCCTAAAAATCACTTTAAGTATCATTAACAATAATAACCAAGGTTATCACTGTAGTAGCTAACAAAGGTAAATCAATTGAAGAGACCTCAACATTGGCACCTCAACATTGGCACCTCCTCTTCTAAAAACCCAAGCCTCATCATCAACTCTTTTTGTAACATGCCCATCTTCAATAATAATATATGTCCATTTAATAGATGAAATTATGGTCCTTTTTATAGTCTAAAAATCAACATTTTATTAATTGAGCTATTTCTACTTGGAATCTTAAAATTATGAGTCCAAATTTGAAATCTATGTGCAATTTTACCCTAACATAGGATTTTACAGCACTCAAAATAGACACTGAAATAAGCCTCTATGTAAATTTTTAGTTAAATACGGTAAACTTTCGACCTTAATAAATGCCTATCCAAGTGTCCAATTGACGAATGGACTGCACCCCTGTGACAAGAAAACACCCCAGACAATTTCAACCAAAAAAAGGTTGGACATACTGGCATGCATATCGAGGCCGACATCCCAAAAAAGAGGTCCCGTCCCAAAAAGATGCCTCCTTGGGAAATGTGCATCAAAGGACCTTACCCTGGACCGTACATATACCAGGGCGCCCACACACAGACCAAAAATCGGACACTAGTGTATGGTCTCCACTGTGGCCCCACCACGTGGACACCCTCCACTCGCCACCACATACCCATGCGACCACTGCCCTGGAAGGTACATGCATACCCCACCTTTAGCCCACTTACAAGCACCACTCCTTCTATAGGCCCATGTAACCACAGACTAGTGTACTTTTCATGTACACCGTCCTTTCCACCCCTCTTTGCTCTCTCCTTATACCAGTCCCTATATAAACCCCCCTTGCACCCCCACTATGGCCAATAGTCGCCTCTTTGCGTGGAGGCTCTCCAATAGCTCTCTGCAAGCCAAGCTCTCTCCAACAGCCCTCTCCAAACCAAGCTCTCACAGCTAGCCCTCTTATCTTGTTGAGGGGGTGTTCTACACTCCCGCGTGTGAATAGACTTAAGGGGGATCCCTCCTCCTCCCCCTCTGGTATTAGGCAGAGCTAGCCTTACTCTCAGCTTAAGGACACTCTACTTTGTGCCCCCCTCCATATAAAGAAACTTAAGCAAGCACACTCTACTTTTTGCAACCCCCCCCATATAAAGGAACTTAAGCAAGCACACATTTGCTCTAAGAGGTGGTTCCTACTACGAGTGAGTCTTTTGCTCATAAAGTGAGCAAACCGATTCCAAATTACAATCCTTTTGGAGCATTGAGTTCACGATTGCGCGAGCTATGAGAGAGTGGACATTATGGCTCCTCCTTGAAGATGCCAAAATACTACCTTGAGAAGCGTGCATGACAACGACACAAGAGGGAATGCTTTGAATGCAGCTCCAACTCTTCTCTTTGGAGTCCCTCATGGAGGAAATGGCCAAGTTAGCTTTAAAATCACTTAAAAAGAGGTTTTTGGATTAATCCTTGATGTTAGCACTAATTAAGAAAGATAAAGGATGCTATATTTTCCATTATTATGAAAATATCAAATTTCTTGTAGAATTGTTGCTTTCTCAAAAAGATAATATGGTTTCTCGTATCTTATGAGATTAGGCTAAACTATTGTATTACTATCTTGCTTAAATTAAAGTACATGTACATCTTCTTCCTGCCTTGATGCTAGCCCCGTTCATGTGCTTGTCGATGATGTTAGCGAGGCGCAGAGTCGGCCCAAGGTATCCCTCCTATATTGGGAAGTTAGAGCTTACCGATTTGGCAAGAGTTATGGATGCTGCCTAGTTCTGTGGGCCCAAGCTAGTGAGGTGTTGATGACTAGGAAATTCTTTTAAAGGTTTAGTAGACTATCTTAAGGATTCCCCTTTTTAGGTTGGGGACCTTACAATGGTATTAGAGGAGAGTTTTAGTTCCTAGGATTTGTTATTTCGGATTGTTTTGAAGTGTATGTTTTACTTCAATTAGATGTTGCTTGATAAAATACCTTATTAGTACAACTTGATTTGGTGAATGAATGATTGTAGGAGGAGGAAGACACTTACTTCAGATCCCTAGTCTTCCAATGCATCTTTGAGACAGCTTGTCGTTCCTTGAATTTTGAATTCAACGATACAATGATGCAAATACTTGAGAAGTTCCCCCTCCCTCATCCTTCGTATCCAAAGAGGGTGGGGTAGAGACTACTTTTGGAATCATGGGCCGAGGTACTTCATCATCTGAGCAAACCAAATTGGGAATCTCGCCCATCGATTTGAAGTGGATTTTTTGGATCGAGAAGCTGAAGAAGGTCCGCTTATTCTCATTTATGGGTACCCCTAGACCAGATAGTTCCGTGATCATAGAAGGGAACCATATACCACAGAACCATTGGGTGTATGACCAAGTAATGCAACTCTTATCTACCGATTGAGTAGCTATTATGGAATGCAATACAATCCATAGTCTACCTCCCCTACCATCAATTTTTTGTATCTTAGAAACCACAACGGAAGCCCCATATTTCACCTATGTGAAACGCTCGAGTCTTATGCCCTAGTTAAGCCTAGACGTCTCTTTTATGATCAATAAGACTAAATACATTAGTCTCAAATCCTTGTAATCAATCTTGTTCTTGTAAATATTTGAATTGAGATATAAAATGATTTCAAGGTTTTACTTTTATATCTTGAGCATAGTGTAAAGTATAAAAATTTAATCTTGCAATGGTGGACATGATGATCAGTCTTCTCCCCCCAATGTGTTATACACAGACACACAGGAGAAGAAGCTCCTACTCAAACATATGCAACCTCCCTCCCTTAAAAGGGAAGGTTCAAAAATTAAGAAGGATGCCGAGATATGGATTGAAGCATTGGATGCTTACTTCTCAACCCGCCGATACTAGAGCTACAAACCAATCCATGCTTGCATGGTTTTACCTCACTGGGGATGCTAAGCTTTGGTGGAAGCAATGGTGTTATGATAAGGAAGTTATCAAACACTTGAAAACCTGGGTTGACATCAAAAAAGCTGTGAAGGAGTGGTATCTTCCCCCATCTCATGAGTCTATCAAGATGAATGAGTTCTTTAGCCTCAAGCAGCTCAACGTAATTCTGGAGGATTACTACTCTAAGTTCATCATTATCCGAAAATATGCCCCACCCATGACTACCTCCCACCAGCAGATAGCTCGCTTCAAACCAAGGCTTGAATGAACCTTTGGATTCCCACCTCGAATGAGGCCAAGTACATTACAAGATGCTCTCATACGAGCCAAACCTCTTATGAAGGAGCTAAAGTTTGGCAAAGCTGGGTCCCAAAAGATATCTCACCCTGAATCAAACCCTCAGGATCAGTCTTACAAGAAGCCCCAGCCAAATGCTTCCAACTACAACTGCGGTCGCCCAACCAACCTCTTTGCTCCCTGCACATATAGTGCTTCTACTAAAGAGGCCTTTTGTGTTTCCATTGCAGTGAGCCCAAACACTTTAAAGCCAATGCCCCCAAGCTTGCAATAACCTTTCTTTAAAGTGGTCAAGCAAATTAGAGGGCTATGGAACCCCCATCCGTCAAGGTGCAAGAGGTGGTGGTGGATGTGGCAAAGGTCACGAAGTAGTTACCCATGCCTGTGCTATAAATGAAGAACCAACTTTGGAAATGGCCAAAGAAGAGCATGCCACCATCCATATGGCGGTAGAGCATCAAGGTCCTAAACGAGCAATTTGGAGTTATTCAAACCCAAGCTGCTCATCATGGTAAGCCATTGGACGGCTTTTGATTGATTGCGGCAGTACCCATTCATTTCTTTCTTCAAGGTGTTTATGGAAATTAAACTTGGATTAAAAACCAACTAGGAAAACGGTTGTAGAGCCACCTAATGGGAAGGAAGTAGTATCTCACCACCTGTAAGAAACCTTCATTTTAAATTGGGTGGTGAATAAACGCATAGTCATTTTAGAGTCCTACCATTAGGAATTTATGATGGGATCCTTGGGATGTACTAGTTAGTCGCGTAAAAAATGCTAGTATTCACTGTAACCAAAGGAGTATCACTTTTAAAAATTAGCACGGCCAAGTAGTACTAGTTCAGGGAAAGACATGTAAACCCAAGTCTAGGGTGGTCAAAGAAAAACATCTTCTCAAGGGATAACGTGAGGGACAACAAGTTTGTCAAGCTTAACAAAGCTGCTAAACCTAGTAAAGAATTAGAACCCACTTGGCTCCAAGAATTCTCTGACATCTTCCTGGTGAGCTTACATGACTACCACCCCCTTGAGAAGTCTACCACCCCCTTGAGCTTACATGACTACCACCCCCTTGAGAAGTCTACCATGAGATTGAGCTAATTCCTGGTGCTCAACCTGTCTCCAAAAGATCCTATAAGATGTCTCTCCCTAAATCCATCGAGCTCAAGGGAAGCAATGTTACCAACTCATTGAGCAAGGATTTGTACGCCCTAGCAACTCTCCTTAGGGAGCACCCGTTCTTTTCTAAAAGAAGAAAGACGACACTCTTCGTCTCTACATAGATTATCGAGAGTTTATACATTTGTTGATGCACATAGATTAGCATTCCCTTGCTCTATCCAATGATGTGCTCACCCACATTGAACTCCACAAATATCATGTGGACACCGACTATTGCTTCATACTTCTTTGAGCATTTTTTAAATTGTCCTTACATTTTTGTAGGAGAGTTTGCATTCTCTCAACCTCCTCTTATGCATTTTGATTTGCAATCTCTTCTTTGATAACCACTAGTGCATTTATCTTATATCTATAAGTGGCCTCAAAAGGAGATATGTCAATACTTACATGATTTGTACTATTGTAAGTGAATTCCACCAAAGGTAATCAATCATCCCACACATGTTAAGTTTCATGCCAAACGTGTCTCAAGTATGTCTCCACCCATTTGTTGACTCTCCATTTTCCCATCCGTTTCCGGGTGATATGTGGTGCTAGAAGTCAATTTGGTCCCCCAAATAAGCTCAAATAGTGTTCTCCAAAATGAATCCATAAACTTGGCATCTCAATCACTTACAATTTGTTGAGGCATAATCCCTATCCCTTACATTGACGAGCTTCTTCGTAACAAGATGGGGTCAAGGTTTTCTCTAAGATAGATTTAAGGTCTGGCTACTATCAAGTCAGAGTCAAGGAAGCAAATATACCCAAGACAACTTTCAATACTCATTATGGCTACTATGAGTTTAATGTGATGTCATTCGGGTTAACAAATTCTCCTACAACTTTCAACCGCCTAATGCAAGATATATTATGTCCCTACTTGGATGAATTTGTTCTTTTTTGATGACATTATATTCTACTCCAAGTCAGTGGAAGAGCATGAGGAGCATGTGCGTAGAGTTTTGCAATTGTTACATAGACATAAACTCTATGCTAAGAAAAGTAAATGTACCTTCTTTACTCACCAGATTGAGTATCTTGGATTCATCATCTCCCAAGATGGTATCTCAGAAGATCCCGCCAAGGTCAAAGATATACTGGAATGGCCACCCCCTAATTCAGTCCGTGAAGTTCATGGACTTTTGGGGATCACAATAAGATTTTCATCAAAGATTACTCCCTGGTAGCTGCCCCCTTGATCGATCTTCTTAATAAGGATTGCAAAATAGTGTGGTTGCCAATCCATGTCAGCTTTTGATCAGCTCAAAGCCATCAATACCTCAAAGCCATCTATCAAGTCAGCTTTGATCAACTCAAAGCCATCATAACCTCAACACCAGTCTTGAAACTTTTCGATTTCACACACCAAGGAATTTGAGGTGGTTACTGATACTAGTAGTCTAGCACTTGGTGGTGTCTTAGCCAAGAAGAAAGACTGGTGGCTTCTACTTCTCACAAGCTGAAGCAATATGAGGACAACTATGCCACCCATGATTTCTTATCAGTTGTTCATTGGCTCAAGTTATGGAGACATTACCCCTTGGGGCACAAGTTCCAACTTGTAACCTACCACAAGAGTCTAAAGTGGATCTTCACCTAGCCTAACCTCAATATGAGGCAAAGAAGATAGGTTGAAATTCTTTAAGAATATGACTTCAACATCAAATTTTGCCCTAGGAAGGATAATGTGGTAGCAGACGCACTTAGCCGCAAATCTTTCTTGAGTGCGATTTCTATGTCGAATGATCCCATATTAGTCAGGTGAAAAAAGTCTCATTTCATGATCATGACTACCAAAGGATGGTGAACTTAGTCGAAGAAGGGGGGAACTTCAGAGAAAGAGAAAAATCTAATCAAGGGTTACTTCACCCATGATGGGTGCCTCTACTTCAATCACACGCTATGTATTCCTAATAAGGACCCTTCCCTAAAGAAGCTAATCCTCCATGAAGCTCATGATAGCCCCACTGCTGCATGGCACTCAAGCTATGAAAAGACCTTGAATGCTTTAAGGAGGAGCTATCATTGGTGGGGGCAGGCTATCATTGGTGGGGGCAGGCTTGAAAAATGATGTCCTTCGATACTTGAAGCAATGTCTCTCATGTCAAAGGATCAAAGCTAAAAGAGTCAAGATGCATGGAAAGCTTCAACCCTTGGATATTCCTCAAATGAAGTGGGAATACATTAGTATGGATTTTCTCATGTCTCCCCACTGTGCAAGGAGGATATGATTCCATTTTTGTAGTGGTGAACGTGCTCACCAAAGCAGCTCATCTTATACTAGCAAAGAAAACCTTCAAAGCTTCTGATGTTGCCCAATTATTCATCAAGGAGGTCTTCAAGCTTCATGGTTTACTAAAAAGGATAGTCAGCAAGATCGGGACTCTGACTTCACTTCAAATTTCTTGAAGTCCTTATTTTAGGCCTTGGGTACTCAACTTTGCTTCAGTATAGCTTGCCATCCAGGGAATCATGGGGCCAGACTGAGAGAGTCAACCAAGTAATTGAGGACATTCTCGATTACTTGAAATCCTTATTTCAGGCCTTGGGTACTCAACTTTGCTTCAATACAGCTTTCCATCCAGAGACTCATAGCTAGACTGAGAGACTCAACCAAGTAATTGAGGACATTCTCAAAGCATACTGCAGGTGGGAGCTAAGAAAATGGATTCAATACCTTTCTCTATAGTAGAATTTGCCTATAATACATCTTATCACCAGAGCATAGGGATGTCACCATTTAAGGCACTTTATGGACATGAATGCTTATCTCCTCTATTTCTCTAATCTAACCTTAAGAGTTAAAGCCTCCAAAAAAATGCTCGAGGAGATGGAAGAGTAAACCAAGACTATCCAGAAAGATATTAAAGCTGCTCAAGATCGGAAGAAACATTACGTTGACACAAGGAGGTGTGAAAGGATCTTCAAGGAAGGAGACAAGGTTCTTTTGCAATGGGTACGACCCAAGTGTAGCTCTCTATCACTTGGGAAATATAAGAAACTCTGCCCAAGATATTGTGAGCCATATACAATCATCAAGTGTTTGGGAAAAAGAGCCTATAAGCTACACCTCCCAGCCCATATTAAGGTCCACACTATATTTCATGTAAACTTGTTGAAGCCTTATGTATCCAATCTCAATCATATTCTTGATGATGAGCAAGTTGTAATCCCAAATCAAGGAGTCCTTGAGTTGCAGCCTAGTAGAATCATAGACTCTAGAGAAAGGCAGCTTCGTAATCGAACCCTTACAGAACATCCCCAGTGCATAGACCCTGAAGAGGATGCAACTTAGGAAGATGAAGCTACACTCTTAAGAGATTACTCCAAATTCATGACGAGATGAGGACATCTCGATTTCTTTAAGGGAGGAAGGATCTAACATGCCCATCTTCAATAATAATATATGTCCATTTAATAGATAAAATTATGGTCCTTTTTATAGTGTAAAAATAAATATTTTATTAATTGAGCTATTTCTACTTGGAACATTAAAATTTTGAGTCCAAATTTAAAATCTATATGCAATTTTACCCTAATATAGAGTTTTACAACACTCAAAACAGACACCAAAATAAGCCTCTACGTTAATTTTTAGTTAAATTACGGTAAACTTTCAACCTTAATGAATGCCTGTCTAGGTGTTCGATTGATGGATGGACTGCACCCTGCGACCAAGAAAACACCCTAGATAATTTCACCAAAAAAATTTGGCAGCTGTCATGCTGGCACGCATATTAAACGCAGCCCAAAAAAGGAGTCCCCGTCCCAAAAAGATGCCTCCTTGGAAAACGTACATCAAAGGACCTCACCCTGGAACCATACACATACTAGGGTGCCCACACATGGACCAAAAATTGGCCACCCTAATGTATGGTCTCCATTGGCCACCATGTGGACACCCATGTGACCACTGGCCTGGAAGGTACATGCATACCCCACCTTTGGCCCGCTTACAAGCACCACTCTTTCTACATGCCGCCCATGCAACCACAAACCATCATAATTTTCACGTACACTGTCCTTTCCACCCTATTTTCTCTCTCCTTACTCATACCCATACCAGCCCCAATATCCCCTCTATCGTCGCCCCAGCAGGCAGTCCCCGCGCCGCTGTGCATGGAGGCTCTCCGTCGACAGCTCTCTATAGCCAAGCTCTGTCTAGTAGCCCTCTCCAACCAAGTTCTCACAGCCATCCCTCTTGTCTTGTTGTGGGGGTGTCCTACGATGCTCCACCCCCCTGCGGCGCACGTGTGATTAGACTTAAGGGGGATCCCTCCTCCTCACCCCCTCTGGTCTTGTTTCTAGTAGCTAGCCTTGCTATCATCTTAAGGACACCTTGCTTTTTCCCCCCCATAAAGAGACTTAAGCAAGCACACTTTATCTCTAAGAGGCGGTTTCCAAAACGGGTGAGTCTTTTGCGCATAATGTGAGCAAACAGACTCCAAATTGCAATCCATCTAGAGCATTGAGTTCATGATTGCACGAGCTATGAGAGAGTGGAGAGTATGGCTCCTCCTTAAAGATGCCAAAATACTACCTTAGAACACATGTACGACGACACAAGAGGGAATGCTCCGAACGTGGCCCCAACTCTTCCCTTGGGAGTCCCTCATGGAGGAAATGGCCAGGTTAGCTTAAAAATCACTTAAAAAGGTGTTTTTGGAATAATTCTTAATGTTAGAATTAATTAAGAAAGATAAAGGATGCTATATTTTTTCCTTGTTTTAAAAATATCAAATTTTTTGTAGAATTGTTGCTTTCTCAAAAAGATAATGTGGTTTCTCGTATCTTATGAGATTAGGTTAAACTATTGTATTGCCATCTTGCTTAAATTAAAGTATAGGTACATCTTCTCCCAACCTTGATGCTAACCCCGTTCTTGTGCTTTTGTAGGTGGGCAAGGCAACGTTAGCAAGGCCCGAAGTCAAACCAAGGTATCCCTCCTACCATTGGGAAGTTAGAACTCATCGGTTTGGCGAGAGTTATGGATGCTACCTAGTTCTACAGGCCAGGCTAGTGTGGTAAATAAGCCCACCCTAGCACATAGACATCCCTCTGAGTTCCATAGGAATTGCCTAGTCTATGGAGAATGAAAGGCCAAATTCTAGATTATTGGCAAAATAAAACATGGGATAGGAGAGCCTGGATCTGGCTATAGTTGGATTTGAACCCTTGTAATTATTATTTTTAATTAAGTCCCTTGTTTTCTAGTATCGTTGTATCATTTTTTTAAAGTTAAGTGGCTATTTTAATGAACATCGTGTAAGATCCCTAATTAAAGAACTTGTCTATATACGTCACACAATGTGGTAGGATTAAGTAAAAAATAAAAATGACAGGTGAGTTGGGTGAAAAGTGGGAGGGTGGATCGCCTTGAGGGCACCATCCTATGGATGGGTGGACCCAATTAGTCGGGTAGCTTTCTAATAAATCTAATCAATCGCACTAATCGGGTAGACCCAATTAGTTGGGCAGACCCGATTAGTCAGGTAGCTTTCCAACAAATTTAATCAATCGCACTACACTAGGTAAATAAGTCCCTGGGCAATTCTATTCTAGAGGACTAGGTCAACGGCTGTGCTTAGCATAGATGGGGAAAAAGGCATTGTATTGCTTCTAGAAATCAAGGATAGAGGTTGCCCAAGATAGGTGGATCACTATGGGTGATTCGACTTTTAGAACTATTTAGGAGACCATGCTCCCCCTGTGCGAAAGAGAGCTAGGTCTTACCTAGTATTCATATCCTCATCTCTCTACACGATCGAGGTATCGATGACTAGGAAATTCTTTTAGAGGCTTAGTAGACTATCTTAAGGATTCCCATTTTCAGGTTGAGAACCTTACACGTTTAAAATCCACAAAGCCATAGATTCCTCACAAGCTAATACTAGAGAGGGGTACTAGAATTTTAGCTCTAACAAAGGAGGGTGATCCACCATGTCAATCACTTTTAAGATATCTATTAGATGTGGAAATAGTACAGTTGTTAGTAGCTCAAGCTTTTATGAGGGTGGCATTCCACCAATTTGGCTACCTCCAATCATGCTCACAATGCAAATCTCAAAAGCATAGAGGAAAGAATAGCCTGATTGGCTATGTTTAGATGTGCTTTAAAACAATTTTGGTGTTTAAGCTAATTTTTGTTTATAACCTCTTTATTTGCAAGCTTATTGAATATGCAGTCATTAAGCCAAACTTATAGATATCCTTATCAATGCAAAGCTTATTGAATATTTAGTCATTAAGCCAAGATTATAGATATCCTTATCAATCTAAATAATATTTATGAGTGTGATACTCACGCCTGCATGAACTCAATGATTGTTGTCGAATGAAGGGTGATTGAGATTGTAAGAGCTGAAGAAATTAAAGGCATCAAGTGTTGGTATTTAACTGACTCAGTTCTACTTGTCTCATGACTTGTATTTCATGTTTTCATATTTCTTTTCCTTATTTGTATTTATGAGGTATTTGGTATATTGGATGTTAGAAAACTATGTTTATTGAAAGTACATCGGTAGGTTGATTACAATACATATTTGGAGAAAAGTTTGGAGAGTATAAGAGCAAGGGTCCCTATTGAAGAGAGACTGGCTGGTTTGGATACTATAAGAGTAAGAGTTACTATTAAAGAGAAGAGATGGCTAATATCCAAATAAGGATCTTATATCTTATGGGAAAGATAAGGGCTTGTAGAGACCTTGTTAATACTTATAATGTGGACTAGTAGTCTCTCATCCATTCAAGGTATTTTGGATCCTCTTGTTGTAGGTGTTGAATTGCATAGATCCTTAGCTAGTATATGTTTGAAAAAATAAACTCGTATCCTTAAACTTTGAATGAGGGGAAAGAATTTTTACCTTGGAAAAGTGGAGGTACATAGTGGTGGCCCCACTTCGGGTGGAGAAAAAGCTAGCATACAAGTTATTATTGGAGGCAAGCCTCATTACGGGAAACATGTATCATATGCCAAATGCAAATATTTCTTACAGAGGGTAGGTTGGCTTCCTTGTGTAAATGTTTAATTTGAGAAATAAGAATCATACTTTTCAATCTCTATTTGTGATGATTTCTTTTAAGATAGGGAGGTATTTCTTGAAAAGATAGAGAACCATGCTGGAGCTTTATGCCGTAGTGTCAAGGGTGTAAGGTCAATCTAATGAGCATTCCGTAGTAAGTGGCGAGCGTCTTGTAAGAGATGGCTCTTTCGGATATTTCAACTCAGGAAGAGTATATCCATGAGTACGGAGTTACTCAACCAAAACGAGGGAAGAATTTGGAGTTTTAGATAGATAGGGTAAATTGGACGCAGTTTAACTTTACCATGCACACATCACAAAAAAAAATCGACTTGTAATAATTTGTGTTTTGGAAATATTTATGAAGTTTATACAAGGACCTAGTATTCCTTGTTTATCATTGATTATAGTCAGGTAGTATATTGCCACATACGAGTAGGTAATGCATGGCTATTATATTGAGGAGACAACAAGGAAATGCTATACGTCAAACTTCATATTGGTGCTAAACATAAATTGGATGAGTGATGTTTCATGTCATAACAATTTTGAAGTATAGAGATTGAGTTTGTTTGTCTATCTTTGTAAGGTGTGTTGGAGACATACCTAAACCACATATCATAGCACATGTATATACAAACTTGTTAAACAAGGAAGGAATTCTCAATTCTTACTTTGTAGTAAACCATTGTTCGTGTGGTTAAAAATGCTTTACGAATTGTTTTCTATAGTTGAGAATGATTTACCCACCACTAGTTTGTCTAGTGTTTGATATAGTAGAGGTTTCCAGTAAGCCCACACTTATAGAGGTGTGTCCGAACAGTGCTACTAACATTTAGATCTCAGCATGGTAACCCAAAGACATGTCCATAGAGACATAGCTGGCTATTGAGTCACATGATTGTAGTGCCTAGAGTGGTTGCCATAATAGACATGTACATAGGTATATATCTACTCATGGGCTTGGGGGTTTGTGCGACTCTAATTGCTTGCACGTTACTCTTGATTTCTAGTACTTCACATACACTATATATCACATAGATGTTGTCTATGTGGACATCATCTTTGTTGTAAGATGTGTGGATTGTTCTAGGAAGAACAAAGGACTCAAAACTGTTCTTGAAGAACACAATAACTTTTTGAGAGGAGAAAGTCTAGCTATCCCTAGACTATGTGTAATGTTAATTTAATTTTACCACATAATAGAACGCTTTGCTAAAGACTTGTAGTTGTGCAAACTCGTTTCATTCAACTCCATGTGGTTTCTAACCACAAGAGAGAAATATCTTTGATGTTGTAGAACGTGCAAAGAATAGTGGTTTGTGTTTCATTGGCATCTTTCATAGTTGCAAGTGGAAATTATGGCTTAGTGTCTCTGGATGAAATACTAGCACTGCATGTTTCCTTGGTCATAGCACTTAAGGAAAATACATGATGTGTGTCTTGCTTTCCTTGTTGTAGTCCTTAAGGAAATTGTAGGTGTAGATGATTGTATGGTTTGCACACATGGAAACTTGTTTATAGTTTTTCTTTAGGTTGACCAATATGGCAAAGTTTATTCCAGCTAAAAGATGTGAAAACATTTGAGCTTGTTAGGCTCTTTATCAAACATCTCTAAAACTATATGGCCTGCCCACAGATATAGTGTTGGATAGAGATAGGAAGTTTGATAGTTACTTTTGAAGGAAAATCTAAGTACATCCAACCATCTGGAGTTTGATGGTCAAATCAAAAAGTCAACCAAGTTCTAAAGCATATGCTTGTGTATATTTGAGTAGAAAGCAATCCAACTAAGATAAACATTTAGCGACTAGATTTACTCCATTCATGTTGATACATGGATTCTAGTCTAGATCTCCTATGGTCATATAACTATATAAGGAGAAGATTCAGCACGTTGGTAGCATAGTCTACAAACTTGAGTTGCCAGAGAACTCTCGAGTAGTACATTTAGTTTTTCATGTCAGTGGCATGTGAAAATAGTGTATCACCCAAGCAACATAATTGCCTTGAAGTTCTAGTTGTGTCCTTACAGTTATGATCACTTCCATTTGAATGGGAGAAGATTTATGGGTTTAGAGATTAGAACATGAGGCATATTGTGTATTGCAGGAACTTGTTAACTATTAACCTGTTAACTCGAAGAATGGGTCAGAGAAGGCCTGCACATTACAATGATTAAATACGCTTACCAAAAGCTTTCCCCTGTTTGTTTTTGCAGACAAAAACTATTCTTAAGGGGGGTATTTCGCGTAGCTTGTAATGGTGTGTGGGAGCTCGATGGAATGTGGAGCCCGAATTCCAAAGTGCGGACGGCAAGTGCATCTAGGGCTAGGGGTGAGGGTGCCCAAGTCGGAGCACTTGGGCAAGTGAACATGCTTATGGGCGGGTGGGCCCCTATAAGTGCCCGGGAGTGTGGTGTTATCCACATTCCCCTCTATGGCTGGGTGGTGCCTAGAGCTCCTTGTCCTATTGAGCTATGGTGGTGGATATGGAGGAAGTAACATTATCCTCCTCCTCCATTTAATGGAGTACAAAGGGCTATGATAATGTTCTCTTCTTTGGTGGTGAGACCTCTTCATGGTGCTAGAGTATGTCCTAAATCTATAGCTAACTAGTGAAAGGTCAAAATCCCTAAGGGTGGTGGGGGTGTGTAGCTCTCATAAGGGATCACGCTCTCTCTAGTGACTTTGCAAGTGCTTAGGGCCAAAGGGTCTAGTATTCGGGTATGTAATTGGTGACCTATGTGATTCCTCTATTTGTGTGAAGGGTAGATGATGGCACACTCTTGTGTAGACATATACAATCTAAAGAAGTTAGAAAGCATCTCATTGCCTCTACATCATAGGGTGTGTATCTTAATTTGCATGCCATAAAAAGGAAGAGAGAGAGAGAGAGAGAGAGAGAGAGAGAGAGAGAGAGAGAGATGTGGATGTGCTCAACTATTGTTGGTCCCATTTATCTTAATTTGCATGCCATAAAAAGGAAGAGAGAAGCTCTAAAAAATGGGTAGGCCATAAAAAATGTGGGAAAGAGAGATATATATAAACTAATGGAATATTATGTTTTACTTTATTGAACATTATATTAATAAAAGATCATTTTTGTAAGTAAGCTCCTAGCTAGTATCACTAAGTTTTACCGTTTCTAAGGCATTATGCTCATTAAAGAAAAACCATGAGTACATGTACACATTCCCATCAATCTTGGAATATTATGTTTTACTTTATTGAACATTATATTAATAAAAGATCATTTTTGTAAGTAAGCTCCGAGCTAGTATCACTAAGTTTTGCCGTTTCTAAGGCATTATGCTCATTAAAGAAAAACCATGAGTACACATACACATTCCCATCAATCTAACGAAAAAGAAGCTCAATATATTAAGGTAAAGGAAAGGCAATCATGACAATTTCAAGTAAAAGGAGTTTAAGTAATTACACTAATAAGTTGCATAGTTGGTATAGAAATGATTTAAACATGTTCTTCTCAATGTAATCATCAATATGGAAGTTCACTGACTAATTATTTTGTGGACTTCTACAACACAATTGCACATCTTCTTATTATTTTATGGGAAACATTTCTAATAAAAAATAATAATAACTTCAAAGCTCTTGAGAATGCTCAGGGTAGATTTCTTTTATAGATGCACATTCTGGTAGAGGGTTAGGATATCTTTGCTTATCTTGACAATAGTCATAAGTCATGTAGTTTTGTTGCACCCACTGTATGCTTTGCTTTTGTTGTTGGGTAAGTTGAGGTGGAAAGATGGTCTTGTTCTTGAACTCAGGGGCACATGTTGTAGGTAGCGTGGAATTAGGTTGTTGCAAGGCACACCCATTGATGATGAAGTTTGAATAAGAGGCAACAAAAGGTGCATAGGTGAAGTTTGCCTTATACTTCCCCCCATCAGTTGCCCAAGCTGATCCATCCCATATGGTGGCATACAAATACATTTGTTTGGCAGGATATTGACTACCTAGTGTAGGTATGTTTGGAAATTCACGAATAGGTATATCGTCCACATAAAGCCTGGTCATTCCAAAATCAACCCAAAATCCACATTATTTCTCTTATTGTAAATCCAAGATTTATAAATAATATAAGGGCTTTTAAAAAATTTAATGTGTATGTGTGTGTGTGTGTTTGTGCACATGCATATAAATCTACGAGTGCTTGTGTCTCATGCTTAGTAATTGTTGTTAGCACATGTGTGTGCATGGGAGAAGATTCAAAAGATTCAGATGTATGTCAAAAATAAAGTACACACAATGTGAATGCAAATAATGTGTCTACACGATGTGCACATTTATACATAAGATTTTTATGCATGCTAGAAAACAAAAGCTTACACAATGTGGTGGCTACATATATAATGTGTGCACTTACTTGGAGGTCCAAATGCATGCTTAAAAAACAAAGCTTAGACCATGTGATGGCTATTGATATTAGTGTGTGTATGTATGTCATAACTAAAAGATTTAATTGCATGTTGAAAAGAAAAGATTGCGTGGTGAAAAAATAAATAAAAATGGGATGACTATTGGAGAGAAAATGTGTGTGTGTGTGTGCATGCACATGTGTGCTCATTCCAAGGAGTATTCTATATCAACCTTCAAAATAAAAAGAGGATTCAAGTGCATGTTTCTTACACAATGTGTTGGGATGTCCAAAGAATGCTGTAGTCATGGTAATCTGCAGTGGGATCAAACCAGAGGCGAAGCCTTTGCTCTCTTCCAATGTTAGTACTTCCATCTGCATACACATTGGTTTGCAAGATGTATTCCTCCCCAGGTATCCTACCCAAAAACTCAAAGTCTATCTCATCATGTTTATCTGGATATATTTCTGCATTAGAGGTCTGTTTTAAAGGAAAAAACAATACATCACAATTTCAGCCCTCTAATTCACTTATTGTTATTATTCTCAGAGATTCAAGTAACCTTGAAAAACAATACATCACAGTTTCAACCCTCTAATTCACTTGTGTTGTTATTATTCTCAGAGATTCAATTAAGATAATGATTTCACCTTGATAAAATTAATCACATAGAGTTGGATGAGTAAACATACATAGAAAGTGGTAATCACTCCTGCTGTATATTCATTTGCTGGTAGCTTTATTGCAGCATTGAAAAACCCATACACATAAGTTGTTTTTGTTTTGAACCCAGTCCCTACACTTCCCAATAGAATAGTAAGTGAAATGAATTGCTAAACTCAAAAATTGAAATTCAAATCTACATAGAATTTGTGCAATCAGTTGAAGATGCAATTTTAGTAGCTATAAGTATAAATAAACAATAAATCTAGATCTACTTGGCAACCAAGATCAAGATTTCAATCTTAAAAATTGTATTATCACTTTTCCAACTAATTACTTGTTCTAGATATATTCTTTGTGTAGTATATTGAAAGCTAAATGGTAATTGGACTCATTATGCATGTATAATTTGCCAATATTCATTCTTGCAAGGTTCACTTGAACCTATAAATTAGGAATTAGAGTTTTGTAAGCCATGTTATACAACTAGCAAATTAATCATTGGCACTAGATAATTACAATGCTAATAAATGAATATTAAAATTCTATTATGCTTAATATTTAAATAAAGTAAAATGTAATAAGAACATGCCTGAGGAAGCGTCTAGCATGATCGTAGCATGGTATTGGTCATCAGCTACAGTTTGATGGTCAGATGCCCATATGTTGGCAAAGCCTTTATTGTAGAAAGTGCATGGCAACAAGCCAGTGAGGGGAGATGCAGGTGGAGGGGCTTGTAGCTTGCATTTTTCTCCAACAATTGATTTTGTTTTCATGAAAATAATTGCAATGACAATAACAAATACAAAAGAGAATTGATCCCATGGGCTAGCCATATCTTTCTATGGTGTAAACTTTACCAAAAGCTTTCAGATTCTTGAAATGGCTTCACAAAGGTGTCACTTTATAAAGACTCACAAAGATTGAAGTGAAGCTTTAGTTTGACCTACTAAATAAATAATTGCATTGTCAGCCTTCCTTTACCTAATTACATTGCCCATTGCTTACACTACCAATTTCTTCCCCATTACAAGGCACGCTTCCAATGCCTAGTGGAGTATGCTCCCTTGCTACTCCTAGGATATGTTTTCATTCCTTGTACTTTCATTATCCATAAGGGTTAGTTGCCTAAAGTAGCACGTCACTTTCATTTCCTTCGTTGTTTGAAGTATTGTTCACATTTGAAGACATCACATTTTCCCAAAAAAACTTAGTGACCCTTTTGGAAATCGTTTCAAATGCCTCTTTATACCCACATAATGGCATAATTACATATTTACTTTCAAAACTTTAGTAACTCCATGAGGTATATAAGAGGCCTTTCCTACAACCCAGTTAATTGGACCTAACTTTATGCCAAAAAACTTGGCTCTATCTATGCAAAAAATGGTGCAATAAGAATTGCAATCTAAACTTGGCCAAAAAACGTAAGTTACACAAAAAGCATGCATTCAATGTAAGGGGAACTTACATGACCCAATTAGTTGTTCGTGGGAAGACCTTGTAACACTTTAGGAAAGTGATGATTTACCAATGCCTTGATTGCCTTTTAAGCTCCTTTTTGGGGGCTAACCTAATCCTTCATTACACTTCCTATTTATCTCTTCCCCCCAAGCATCACATTTAAGAAAGTGATATTCTTAGCATTATTGCAATTGTAGGTTGCCTTTAAAGAGTGAAAAGAACTTAAATGCCCTTGCTCTATTGTAAATTACAATACTCTAACTTTTAGACATACTATGTCCTATATGGTAATAGTTTTGTAATTCGTACTCCCCTAATTGTGAGATACACTATCCCGAATAACATCCATTTAGCTTTGAAACATTTCCATTTGCACCCATGGAGCTTGGAGGGCATTCTCCCTCACATGTATACACACATGTGATGACGCATCTCTAAAAAAAATGGGGGTGGCTCCCAACCACCCATAAAGCACTCACCTAAGGTGGGTGTCTTTTTTTAAAAATTATCTTGGTTATTTCAAAATAATGCTTTGGGAGGTTTTGTACCTTGTTGTCAAAGGATTATAATCATAATATGGGTTGAATGTGAAATTTGGTCAATATCCAACTTTGAAAGCAAATAATTTAAATCATGAACTTATCAAATTCCCATTTCTATCTTTCTCCCGGAGACCCTTACAAAGGTTTGTTTTTTTTGGTTTATTTTTGTTTTTGCAACCCCCACCGATTTCCCTGCACTCAAAGGGTCTCCTTCTTCGGACATGTCCTACTTACCTACATGCAGCCGGGCAGAGCCAAGAGGGGCCATCAGTAGCTGTATGGGCTGGCTGGCTGTGACGGGCAACCAAACTTCACGAGCTCTGAGGATGATTCATGAAGTGGGCGGCTAGGCTTTTCTGGTCTCAATGGCCTCCTGCCTGTGTATTCAGCAACCAAGCATGCTTCTTTGGTCTCAAAGACCTTTTGCTCTGATTCTACCTATGGCACCGCTGGAGGTTTTCTCCTCAATCTAGAAGAGACAAGAAGGGCTGCAGTGGTGCAAAGCTTTTCAAATAAAGGTGAGTGTTCTGTTTCCCTTTTTTCTGTGTTGAATTGGCTCAAAGTTCTCTGCCTTAGAGTGGTTCATGTCCCCAGCCAATCACACACTAGTTGTTTTGATTGGGGGATGCCCACTCTGCATACATGATTCGTCTTGAAGAAGAGAGAGAATCCCCAGATACATGTATGCAGAGATGCCACTCTGCATACATGGGAAGGCCATTCTGCACTCTGCATACACGACTCTTCCTTTGCATTGGGAAATGGTGAGTAGGTTGAATGGCTGACTGGTTGAGACCTCCCCTGCCAACCACATAAAAGATCTGGATTGAGTTGGATCAGATCCATAGGAAACATAGGTTGCCCTATAGATCGAATGGCCTCCCTTCAAGCAGCAATGGGGATCCTAGTTAGTTTCCTGTGCAAGCCTCCATCAATTAGAGTCTGTGGCTAGGCCTTCAAATGTTAGGGTTTTTACAGACTGGTCGTTTTGCCAAGAATTACGAGTTATCCCCACGGCCCATGGGGATCTTCTCCGTCCATGTGCCTCCCATCTAAAACAGTGGGAAAAAGTTTGTAAAGCCCCTTAGAGTCTGCCCTTTGTTCAGGTAGTTGCCACACTTTTCAGCACTGTAGGCATGCTATCTTACTGGGCCTTCCCACAGGTGCAGTTTACTGCGCCTCCCTGGATTTGAGGAACTTGGCCAAGCTGAACCTAACTGTGCCAAAATCGGCATAGTTGGGTTTCTTTTCTTAAACCTCACCAGTTGAATCAGCATGACATGGGAATGCAACAGCTATGCAAGCATTAAATTTATCTTCAACTTGCATGGACCAGTTAACTCAGCCATGGAAAAGTGCTGTTATGTAGTCTACACATTTGCACGATGGCTCCATATGTTTTGTGCTATCCTGTCCACATATTTATAGACTATTTTCTAGCTTACATGCCTCACATAAGATTTTTTATCAGGTAATAATGTACTTTAATTGTTTCAATCACTTATACAGGACAATGAAGAGATTCTTCCTGCCCTTGTTTGATGTCTTTTATCAGAATTTGGAGCTACTATGCTTTGATCAAATTTTTGGTTGCTTTCCTGTTGCTTATCTGGACTGCTGGGCTTCAAAAAAAGACATTCTGGGCTCAAGTCCTTTTGTGCACCTTGGTGCCATCATGAGGATCATATCAGTCCACTGGCCTGGCTATGACATTAGTTGAGAAGAGTTAACCCAAGAGTCCACTGGCTTGGCTATGAAATTAGATGACAAGAGTCCACCCAAGAGTCGGGACTCTTTCAAAACACATGAGCAACTTATGCTTGGCTGCTGATAAGAACATAAATGTTGCTTTTTGTCAGGCTTTAGTTTTCATCTCTCTCTCTCTCTCTCTCTCTCTCTCTCTCCATCCAAAGTCGTCGCTGAAAATTTCAGCAAGATGCGAGACTCTGAGGATGATTATGATTATGATGATGAGGAAGAGCAGGAGACCACTCTTGAGAGGACTGAATCTGAGGATGTACTTGCAGGAGAACATGTTGCTGAAGATGCCCGTTATGAGGATGTAATGCAGCCAGAAGATATGCCAAGTAAAGAGGAAGATGATGCCTAATTCAAAGCTCGTTTGGCAGGGGCAGTGGATGTGCTTATGCAGCTCACGCAAAGTGAGAAGTTTGTTGAATTTATGAGGGCCCCTTCTGAGCCTAAGAAGAAGAAGAAGGTGCGTTCTAGGAACCCACCTTAGGGCAACAGTGGTGCCTTCCCATAGGATCTTGCTTTTGGACAATTTTCTAACATGCAGAACACTTATGGTGCAAACCCATAGAGTTCCTTTTTCAAACAGCCACCTATTCCACATCAATCTATGCATCCAGGCTATTTTGGCGGTGGTTCCGTGTTCCAGTCTATGACTGGGGGTTACTGTCACCAGCCTGGACATTTCCCAGTATGAAAGGGGTGTGGTGGACTCCAGGATGTCTAAATATTTGGAAAGTACAAGCGTTGGGAATGGGGGATTATCCTAGAATACAAAGGACCACACTCCTAAAATTTAGGAGAGTTGCTATTTTTGGCCCGACTCCGATGGAAATTTTGTTCGTGTCACTACATCTGGAATTGAGCAGATACCAAGAGTTGGCAGAGTGCCTATGACAGAATGTCTACGAGTTGGGATATTTTTAGAGAGAAAGTTTATGGAAGGACCCATCTCTTAGATTGGGACATGTGGCAAGAAAGTGGACCAAAGTGAGACAAGTGGTCTGACACTTGTTAGAAAGTGGATCAAAGTGAGACAAGAGGCCTCACACTTGTCACTTCAGCTATTGTGTGGCTCTCCACTTGTCATTGTAGCCTTCTCTTGCCATTTTAGCTCATGGGAGGCCCAAATCTATAAATTGGAGCCCTCTCTCTTCATTAATAGAGGCTCTCTTGCTACACACTAGCCTCCACTCTTCGTCGCAAAAGATTGTTGAATTTCTGAACATGGAAGTTACCGATTCTGCATGTTACAGCATCACCCTCTTCCATTTTGAGAATGGCAAGCTGCCTCTTTAAATATGCAACTCTAGCCTCATTCCTTATCCAATACATGGCTTCCAAAGTATCCCATGCAAGTTTGGCAGTCTTGCAAGACCTACGTAACAATGCAATGAAAGACATCATTTATGTTGGGTATTTTAGAGTTAGTATGGAGTCTGGTCAAGTGTCCTTAGTGGTGTGACCACCCAAATACATGCTTTTATAGGCATCAAGGCCTTATCTTTTGACCCTAAATACGAGGGTGTTTACACCAATAAGTACACTTGACTAGACTCTAGACTAACTCCAAAATACTTAGGCTCGGCCCTCGGGAAGGGGGGGGTCACTCATAAACATGTAAGCGTAGCACGTGGTTTCATCAGAGGGGATTTTAAAAATCCCTTTTTAACACATTTTTTACATACATAAGGGTACCATTTAAAGGAGGTATTTACAGATTGAATAGAAAAAGGGCGTGATTTATTCACGGAAAATTCACAGATAAGGGGTTTTTTAAATAGGCTTTGAATGCAAGTGATATAGAGTGTTTACACATAGTGAATCCCCCGAGTATCTAGCTAACTCCCCTTTGGACTAATGGTGGAGTTGCATACATAGCCTTCAATAGGTTCATACTCCAACACAAGCAAAGACTAAACATGGACCCTATAAACAACTGGACTAGTAGCTCATGAACATGGCTTAGAGGTTAAAAGCATGGATCAAAGGTTCATAAAGCATGGCCTAGTTCAAAGATTAAACTCTATGCACTAATCTTAATGCATAGATTAAGCTCTATGCATAGAGCTTAATTTATTCATTAAGCTTAAGTTAGATGTATGCATGCTTAAGCCTAAGCTAATCCTAAACCCTAGCACCCACAAGGGTGTAATAATAGGTAGATGAAAAACATAAATGATTAGAGGGCTTACATCTTTTTGGTGAAGTTGAAGGAGAGGATTAGAGGACCTACAAAATAAATAATTAAATAAAGTGATTAGTAATACAAAGCCCTAAAAGCTTAATGTATGGATACAGAACCCTAAAGAATACAAGCAAAAGAGAGCTTACCTCTATATTGTCTAGCTAAAAGAGATGATTAGTGAAAGACCTACACAACATAAAAAGAAAAAAGAGTGATTAGCAACACGGTATATATCCAATGACAGGGACTACCTCAAAGCCAAGGGTTTCACAAGAGTAATCACGTCAAGAGATGTAGTAAGCCTCAAACCTAGGTTGAGGTAGGATAAGTGAAAATCGCACAACCTAATCCCATGGAGACAAGAAAATCAAAACCCTGAGACAAAGGATTTTGTGCAACCATTACCTTATATTTCACCACCACCACGTGTATATGTCTACAGAACACGTACTAAGGATGGTGTTTGAAATGGTAAGGAGGGTCACTGGGGTCACCTAGAGACTCACATTTAGACAAAATAAAGCCAGTCCACATCCCAAGGATGATGACCAAATTTGATAGAAATAGAGATGCCATTCAATATCTAGAGAAACTCAGTCAATTTTGCGAAGCCATGAGAAGGATTGATGTTCCCACCAAGATCTTCTCATTTTGGACATTGCCTTGAAGGTAAGAAAATCATGCAAGTGGTTTAGGGCACTAAAATCACTTGAAAAGACCAGCTATGAGGTATTGAGACACATCTTCATTGTGGAATTCTTAACCAATGGAACCAGATGTAGCCCCATTACCAAAATCTATAACCTCAAAAAAGTGGAAGGAGACTACATTGCTAGAACTCCATATGAGATGCAACCCCCACCACAAAAGATGATTTATTGCTTTATCGATTCGTGATTAGTCTTAAGACCAAGAGTCTTCACGACCATCTCTATACGGGTCCAGACAATACATATTTGATGAGTGTTGCGTGAGGCAATAGACCTAGTAGGACAATCTGCAAGACATGGATGTAAAGGTCACCCACACCCAAACCAAGAGATAGGGGATGCACCATCCAAATCCTTAGCACCTAAGGGTGCCCAATCAACACCATGTAAAATTCCTAGTCAAGAACATAAGCATGGATGAGTTGGTAGAAAATATGCTCTACTAAATAGGTGAAAAAATGGTGGCAGGGCAGGCCAGTACACCTTAACGTGAGCCCCAACTAGTTCCTCAAGCTAGACACCCACACTTGTTTCCATGGAGAGACATGGTTTGGTATGCAATTTGCCATCGAAATAATATAAGTACAGAGTGTCCATTACTAATCCTCAAGCTACAACTGCTTTGTGCTCATTGTCAGCACCACAGGAACCATGATGTAGCTCATTATTGGTACCAAGGAAACCCAACAAAGTCGACTCATTGTTAGTACCGAGGAAACCCTAAAATCAATTTGAGGATTACACTAGTGTCTCCATGGCATGCCTAAAATAACATCAATTCCTTGCGATGGTCCGACCAAAAGTATCTTTTCTTCATAAAATACAATAGACAAGAAAAGACCTTGCAATGATACTTTGTGTTAGTGAAAGCAGCTTTAACTTTATATTGGACTTTCCGCTTCCTTACCCTTTGGATTTTTGTTAGCTTTTTAAGTACTTGTACCCAATGCTCTGATAGCACTATCAGGATCTTTGTAACAAGAATGCATTCTTTACATCTAGTTGATATAAAGACCCATGCAAGAATGCATTCTTTAAATCCTGTTGATGTAAAGACCATTGCTTTGACGCAGCCACTGCTATCACAACTCTCACTGTTGCCATCTTGACAACTAGGTGAATGTTTCCTCATAATCAATGCCATATGTCTGCGCATATCCTTTGGCCACCAATCTAGCCTCGTACCTGCTTATGCTTCCATCACTGTTATGTTTTACTCTGTACACCCACTTGCATCCAATGGCTTTCTTGCCTTCAGGCAATTGCACTAAATCCTAAGTCTCATTTCCATATAGTGCATCCATCTCCTCATCCATAGCTTTCTCCCAACACACATTTCCAACTGCCTCATCAATGCATGTGGGCTCTACAACCTGTACAACTTTTGCCATGTATGCATAGTGATGTGCCACATGATGCACTGGGCAAACGCTTAGATGGGACATCATGGCAATGTATGGAGTTAACTCTTCATGTGCTTCTAAATAAGGGCCTTACATTTTTTGGTGGAATTAAGAGAGGTGTTTTCTTTGCAGATGGATCTCAACGTGGATATGACTTTTGGGATAGCTTGTTGAGCCGTTGTGAGGTGAAAACAAGAAAAAAAGACCATGCCTCTATAGCCCTTCACCTCCCAACTTTGGAAACACTAACACCAACGCGGGCACCACCAGCCACAGGCTGGAACACTTCTCACTGTTCACCACACCACCCACACCATAAAAACAGCACAAAACAGGGGCACCATAATCAAAGTAAACACCCAGCAACTAAATTCCAAATCAACACTTCATACAAGCTTCTCCCGACACAGAAGCCTTACTCACACAATCTTACAAACGCTCAGGCCTGGATTTACTGCCAAGGATACACCACATCCTCAATTGGCACATGATCCACTGCCTCTGCCCATAGTCGGCTTTTTCAATCGCTGCGAACCTCTCACCCGCGTGCTATGCCAACCTCCCCATCTGCTAGAGCCTTCATACTCAGCAGCAAAAAGATAAAGTCCAGTAGCTATCCACCAGGATCAAAAGGAAACTGCTGTAACTCACCATCCCATTTCCCAACATGGTGAAACACCATGGCTGTATCACTACATACCAGACATCCACCATATGTATCACAAAATCATTTACGTCCACCATCTGATAAGCATTCACAGACTCTGACCACACAGCATCACCCTCAAGCCTTTGCTCTTCACCCACAACAAACCTCCTTGTCTTTAAAACCTGTGGCATTGCAACATCTAGCATCCAATTCATCAATACCAATGAAGGCCAGGTTTCAACATTTTGACCTTTATGCACACAAAAATCCACATCCTTTCCAACAGCAGTGTCCACAAACCATTAGGAAAAATTTGGACTCAAAAAGGGGCCTTGTAAGAGACCCCTTGGGATGGTGATGTGGACAAAGCAAGCCAACAAACCCACATATAATATTGGAGGGTACGTGCGTCATTTTTGAGTTCTTTATTCCATTAACTGACATGTAGGGTGTTTTTTAATTCAAAACAATGTCTCTCAAGTATAGTTTTTTATTCCCACTATGGTGCCTTATTTTATTGAAAAAAGACACCACTCTCTTTTTTCATTACACTTTTGAATGTAACGAAGCCAACTTTGCTAACCAAACTTGAACCGAACTTCGTCCCTACAACCTATCATCTTGCATTGTCTCCCTCATTGTCTTCCCGACTCCACAACCACAACCACTCCAAATCCGAATTGTTTTGAGCGGGAGGTTTTTGATTTTCTCTTCTTCTCAAGGCGGCAAGTTTTGAAAAAGGATGGAAAAGTATTTGTTCTTCATGCGCTATACCTGCTTGTGCATGAATAACAATCCCATTTCTTGCCTTTTTCAAGTGAGGGTTGTGCTTACAAGTACTCTGTACATTTTGGTTCATCGAGGATACCAACAAGTTTGTTTGATGGACAAGGAGGTATTATTTAGTGATGTTGTCTTTTGGTTTTAATGAAGCAATTTTCTTCACGGGAGATAAGTGTAATATCTTTGGTTTCTTTTGGTTAAAGTGTGAGTTCATGATGCTTTTTGGTGTTGTTAAAGCACAGAACAATGCAATGGAACCTGTGAAGCAAAAGAAGAAAAAGGTGGACATCCACTTCCAAGTAGAAGCCGATTATGCTCCCTACTGTAAGAGAAATTGGTCTAGGCCAGCATGCGAAGCCCACATTACTGAGCTTCGAAATGAAGGAAAGAAAAATATGGACCTATGGTTGGATGGTAGTATTTACCTACCAGATCCAACCTCCTCTCAATCTCCATGGGTTGACAAGTTTCTTCAAGTTTGTGTGTGAGGGTGAAAATGGATTGCTTGGATATTGCAAAAGACAGTTTGGCCAATGTCAAAGTATCTTTGAAAGACATTTGAGTGATAGAGATGCCAGAATAAAAATGCTTGAAGGTGTAAATTTTTACTTGGCATCGATCACAACAGTTTTGCAAGCTTCAAACGAGGACAAAGCAAAAGTTTGTGTTGGGTTACAAAAAGAGTTTGATCATTTGCAGCAGACTATTTGTAAGATGCAGGACATTATTAAAGAGAAGAATGAAATTTTGGCAGTTCGAGAAATCAACAATTTCACATTGGAGAGTGAGAATGCACACCTTCGAAAACAACTTGAAAAGTTCAACAAAAAATTACAATATTTGAAAGACACGCCATTGGGTGCTCGATTACGCAAGAGACAGATCAAACCATTGGAAGAACTCAATGTTGGAGGTGGCCAATGGAAGCGTCGTATAAAAGCTTGCAGGTATTGGGATCTATAAATTCTTTGAGCTTAAATTTCTTTGAGCACTCACTTTTCATTTTCATCTTTAGTTCCTTTTTTGGAGATGGGAGATTGGGTGTGGGGGTGGTATAGTTAGATGAATAATGGACTGAAATAGCTATCGTTGTTGCTTCAGGATGGTCACAGATGTTGTGGGTCCAAAAGAGCAAGGTTCTGATATATTTGGCAAAGTTCTGACAAAAGACATCGTGGAGTCAGTAATACAGCATCCTAAGTTTGCAAGACTTCGATCAGACATAGCAAAGCAATCCTTGCAGAAGGTGAGTGAAGCACACTCCTGCAGATGCACAAGGTATATGTGACGTGGCTGGTATAAGCACAAAGTCTTACAGGATGTTATTTAATAAAGTTAAAGAGGGTTTCAATTGTAAGCTTGGAAAAAAAACAGTAATTCTCATTCCAAAACCATTTCACGTGAACAAAGCTCGAAATATTCTCAACTTGGGAATGGTCGAACTTGTTGGAGAGCCTTGTCACGTGTTTAGTACATTGACAGCAGTGACTAAAAAGAGCGGGAAATAGAAAATCATAGAGCTTACAGAGTTCAACAATTTCATTATGGATGTTCAAAAATTACAAATGGTTATGGTGAAATTTTATGACATCAGTGTACATGAGTGCAATGGAAGGCTGAAATTCATTTTAAAACTTGATGAGAGTGAGGTGATCAAAGGACAGAAGCTGGAAAGGGTTAGCATGACTTTAATGAATAGAGCTTTGGATGCAAGTATTAGTAATGCACTTTAGTGTACAATCCGAAAATGAGATTTGGTGGTGGCTGGCTGCATTTGAGGTGACGTGCTATCCATTTTTAAAAAAAGAATATTATGTTGCTATCCTCTTGTTATGATGTTATAGATAATTTAACTGTTGTTGTTAATAGGTTCCAACAGAGACCCATGAAATTCTAAAGTGGTACTTCAACCAGACTGAGCTTCCTTCCACTATCCAGCAGTAGTCGAATGGCAAAAAGCTTTATGTAGAAGGATATGGTGAATATGAGGTTGAATGACACTTGGTTGCAGATCTTAAAACCTTGAAATGCATGTTTGGTATTTCCCAAGGAGCAATGGCCAAGTATCCTTGCCTGTATTGCATGACCGAACGAGGTGTCTCCAAAGGAGGAAAAGAGAGAGAATGGAAATGCCTAAATGCAATCAGTAATAGGTGTGAAGTCCCAAATCGTGATGCTCCAGGAGTGGATCCTAATTGGGATCTAATTCTTCCTATCCCTTTGAACAGAGTTCATATTTATGTTTTGCATCGTTGGTTAGAATAATTGAGAAACTAGTCTACATGTACATCGAATTTTCATGGAATATGAAACCAGCATTAGAGAGTGAAAGAACTATTTATAAATAAAGCAAGTGTTTTCAGATGCAGGTTTACATTGTGGTCAAGTGAAGATTGAGAAGATCAGGGAAGACCGGAAATGTTCCTAGCAAACCATGTTTTGGAGGTGCAAAAGCCAGAAAGTTCTTATCTAATCATACCCAGAGAGGTCATCTGGGTACAGATTTTGAGGTGTGGAGGAAGCTTCATGCAGCTGTACCTGATCAAGGCTCTTCAGGACAAGCAAGGGTGGCAAAGGCCAAAGCGTGGTTGGCACTTGATCGCTTAGCACCTTTGTTGCAAAAAGCAAGGTTTGAAGATGGGGATGTCGAGAAATTTGAGGCAGTTGTGGTGACAGAGTTCTACACTAGCTATGAAAAGGCATGGGGTGCGACAAACTTGACACAATACATGGTTATTACTTGAAAACCTACAGCTTTGAGTTTTTTTTGTTGTTCAAAAAATATTGTACGATACTAAATGTCTTGTTGTTGTTGAGCATTTGTAGCACATTTTGCATGCACATGGAACCTTTTTTGCGGAAGAGTTTGGAAGCCTTGGGATTTGGTCTACCTAAGGTATGGAAATATCTAATTGGCAAGCACGTTGTGTCTATCAAAGGGCTACTCAACATGGAGGAGGAATGAAGAAAAGTAATCCCATGAAGCAACTATGTCAGTGGTGGTATAGGCGGATTCAAGTGAGGGCTCGTGTGAAGATTAAACAGTCTGAATCAGCTGTGTCATGTGCAATAAGAAAGATGCAGGTTGAACGGAGACAATCAATATATGTCTTCTCACAGGGAAAGCAGAATCATGCTGAATGGCTAAGACAACGACAAAGACAGGGCAGAGTGTGGAAGAAAATTGATCATTGAAATACATATTATAAAACAATGATGTAACTGTGAAAGATTTTAAAAGAACAAGAGCTTTCATCTATGTCCTATATAAATGTTTTCAATATATATACATTTCATAGTTTTTAATGGTAAGCAAGAAGAGTTGAGAAATATGAAGAAACTTCTTAGCAACTGGAACAATCTAAATCTGTTAATCTGGAGCAGAGACTTCCCCCAACCGAGCCTTTTTTGATGAAGTTTCTGCATCATCTTCTTCATCCTCTATCAATGGCACAACAGGGACCTTTGGCCTTGCTGTTCTAAGAAGATGCTTCTTCCCGCAATCACTCAACAGATTAGGATCTGTGATTCCACATGCCAACCCGTAAGCAGCATATGTTAAATAATATTTACATCTCAACGAATATACTCCAGGTCCCTCTCCAAAAATTCGAACAGCTGCTTGTCGCTCTAGAAGTATTGCCTTGTTTGCATTCAGCCTTAAGTGATAGCTACCTAAATACCTGGATAGAGTCTTTATCGCCATCAGAGGAAAACTTGCATTGTTCTTGGAGAAGCTAGTGTGAAATATCACAATTTGAGGGAATTTTAGGCAATGTATATATGTTCCTAGTGTCGAATCGTGGCCCAAATCCCGCCATACGCTTGCCTGAAGCACGTTTGAGAAATGTGTCTTCATATATTTTCAACTGAAAAAATAAAGGAGCATTAGCCAGAAACAATATCACCAAACATTTCAGGACAAAGTTGATAAAGCCAAATCCGCAACAAAAGTACGAAAACATAACAAAAAAAACTAACCTCTTGGCTCTCATCTGCTTCAAGCAAGGCGTCTTGCCATAAATTAGTGCTCGAACTAGGAACGGTTTTCGCTGACTTACTTGGTACATCCCTAAATCCTTCCATGTTGGTAATATTCAGTCTTTCCCTTGCTTCTTGTAGCTCTTCCTCTATGGTATCTTTTCCTTCATATTTAAGGGCATCAGCATAGATCATCTTTAGTGTTGCTGTGCAGCAGATAGGAACTCGGTGTCTTTCACATGGCTATTCACTAGTAAGTACTTATCTATCCCATTATCATCTACAAAATTGTCATCGACCTCCAGATTTTGGGCTATGAAAGCTATACAATGGTCCTCCCTTAAGTTAAATACATGTTGTATGTCTGTCAGCAATATATACTCTGAATCTCCTACTTGGTAGGAGGGGAGTAATGGGGTTGGAATGGGGGAGGAGTCATCTGATTCAATCACAAGCTGACCAATATCATTGTTTTCTCTCACTGCCTCAATATCAACCACCGAAGTGAGCTTCCTCTCTTCTTCAAGATTGAACTCCTCAATCATATGAGGAGTGTCCTCCTCTTCAGCAACATCCTCAACGGTGGGACTAACTTGACGAGAAATCGTGTCTTCACTTTCATTTGTTGCATGCATCTCTGTACATTCTTCATCTGTTAAGGAAGAGGTAGGGAGTGAGTTGAGTAGCCAAGAAAGTGCAAAGCATTGCATGTAGCCACATCCATGTGCAAGAAGCATAAGAAGGCATAAGAGTATTCTATCAAGCGGCATTTTCTTTTGTGAAAAGGGCATAGCAAAGCTCTCTTCTTATCACATGGTACCTTGTGCCAATCCCTGTTTAACCTCTCTTCTCCGGCGACACATTGAGATTAAAATGAATGTGATTTTTCCCATCAATTATCATTGGTTCTTCATTTGTGAGGTCGTCAAACTCTTGCTTTGCCTCTTCAAAGTATCCATGATGGCTAGAAAATGTATCCTCCAGAGAAAAATCGCAATTGAACATCAACGAAATTGCAGGGTGCAAATCATGACGTCGACATTTGTAGAGGAAGTTCATACAACAGAGCAAGGTTGATTCCGTACGTACGTACGGATCCGTACAGTACGGTACAGCCGTACGGTACGGTACAGTACCGTACTGTACGGATCCGTACGATTTTTTTTTTAAAAAAAATAAGTGGCGTGGCGTGGCGAAACGTGTGTGGCGACCATGCGCTTGCGGATAAGCGACCAGATTTTGGGCATTAAGCGGGTCCATGTGAATACTTGCACAATCGTGTGTACCTGCAAAACTCTGCAGAGTAGCTTCTTCGCTCTTCTTCGCTCTCTCTCACGCCCAGGCTTCATCATGCCGCGCAAGACCAACCCGAACTGGGCAATCCACACCAATGTCCTGAGGGTTGTGAACACCCCTTCTCAGCAAGGGTCAGGTACTCGGCTATGGGCATGCAAGTATTGCGGGGAGCAGTACACTAGCACCATAACTCGCGTCATCAAGCACATGACAGGTATCGGGTGCACCAATCAATGTGGTCCATGTGATAAAATACCACAAGCTGTGAGGGACCAATTGATTGCGGAGAATTGTCCTGCAATGGGTGGTGCAAGCAGTGTTAGAGGTGGTGAAAGTACGCAAGATGCTCTCCATGATGCTTTTATTGGAGATGTTACAGGTTCAGGTACAGTAGATGACGGTGAAAGTCTTTCGGCTTCAGCCCAATCCACCACAGGCAGGAAGAGGGCACGTATTGCTGATGATGAGGACCTCCTGCCACAAGATGCGAGAGGTACAGGGGAGGCATCAAAGCAATCCACTCTGCGTTCTTGTATCTCATCACAAGCTTGGGTAAAAGAGCGGCAAAGGGTGGCAGAAATGGAGATTTGTCGCACTCTTATTGAGTGTAATATATCCTTCAATGTGTTAAGGACAGACCAATGGAAAAGAATGGTGAAAGCAATTGCGCAGGTAGGGCCTACTGAGACATGGACAGGTCTTCAGTATACGAAGATGCGTACATCCATGTTGGATGAGCAGAAGGCCTTGATAGACAAGGCGCTCACACCTGTGAAAGCAGGTTGGCAGGAGTTTGGATGCACTATTATTTCAGATGGGTGGGCAGACATTCGCAAGAGGCACATAATCAATATCCTTGTGTCATCTTGCTTGGGCACCTATTTCTTGCGTGCCGTGGATGCAGGGAGAGCAGGCGACAGGATCACAGGGGAGTTCATTTATGGCCACATTCGACAGGCTATCCTTGAGGTTGGGGAGGACAATGTTGTGCAGGTGGTGACCGACAACGCCTCTAACTGCAAGGCAATGGGTCAAATGGTCGAGGCAGAGTTTCCACATATAGTGTGGACTCCATGTGCTGCCCATTGTCTTGATTTACTTATGGAAGACATTGGGAAGCTTGTTTGGGTGCAGCCCATTGTTGCAGATGCTGTAAAGATCACCACCTTCTTCCGCAAGAAGCATCAGGCTCTTGCCATCTTTCGGAGCCATAGCTCTTTGGATATGGTGAGACCATCCAAGACCAGGTTTGCCTACATGTTCTTGGTCTTGGATAGGCTCTACAAGATAAGAGATTCACTATCATCAACAGTTGTGGATCCAAGGTGGCGACAGATGCATAATTCAGAGGATGAGCGTACAAAATATTTGCAGAGGCGGATCCTGGATGATGATTTTTGGCAGCAAGTTCATAGCCTTTCAGTTGCACTTAAGCCCGTGTATGTCCTTCTCCGACTTACAGACATGGAGGGCTCAACTTTGGGGCTGGTCTTTCATTTGTTTATGCAAATGAAAGACCATGTTGCTCAGTGCTCCATGATGACTGCTCAACGGTAAGCAATAGTTCTAATTTCTTCCTCTTTCTTTGATTTTTATGACTTCTCGATTCTTTCATTTTCAGCCGAGGTGAGATCCTGGACATTGTAGACAAACGGTGGACATTCATGAGCCGTCCCATCCATGCGATGGCTGCCATGCTCCATCCTCTCTACAGGTCGCCAGAGCTATGGAATAATACTGCTTTGAGCATGAAGCAGTCAGAGTATGTGGGAAGGATGTTCTCAGAGGAGGAGCAACTTCAGATTGATAGAGAGTTCACCACTTACATGAGTGGTATTGGTGCTTCATTTGCGAGACCTGTGTCATTTAGGAAGGAAGCCATGAAATTCCCTTTGACATGGTGGCACTCTTATGGAAGGGTTGGTCTTCCCAACCTTTCACGAGTTGCTCTTCGTGTTCTATCTCAGGTAACTTGTAATTAATCTCTAAAGTATAATCTTCGGAAATGAAGATTGATGTTTTAGCATTGAAAGATTTACAAATTTGCTCGCATTGCACTCATTTTTGCACAGGATTGCTCGGCTGGAGCATGTGAGCGGAACTGGAGCTCATACTCCCTTATACACACTAAGATTCGGAATCGCCTTAGTACTTCTCAATTAGAGAAGTTGGTGTATTGCAGAGCTAACATGAGGCTCGTGCGAAGCTACCATGCTTTGGGGTCACCGAAGCAGGTATACATTGAAATTTGGACTCAATAAGAACTTAGAAGTAGAAATTTTTTTGTAGTTCAATGGATGTCCATTGTCCAATATGCAATTTGTGGCATGTTTAAACAGGTTGATCCAACACTACTCAAAATGGTAGATGAACCCAGCCCGGAGCTTGTGGATCGGCAGATTAGAGATGAGCAAGAGGAGATTTTGAGAGCTTTACATAGAGAGCTTGAGAGCGTGGATCGTTGTGTGATCCGCTCACGTGCACGATCTCTCAGCATTCCTCTACGCCCGGCAGCTCCAGATCCAGGCTCTGCGAGACGAGAGAGCATTCGCAGGGGAAAGCTTCCAGTTCGTCGCACCCAGCAGAGGCGTGCAAATGAGGCTGTCGAACTCATTCACACTCAGATTCCCGAGGCACATGATGAGGATGCACTGGAGCTTGTTGCTACTGAGCCAGAGTTCGATGAAGAGGGCAATGGTATCAATGATGGAGGCATGCTCTCTTCAGAAGACTCATCATCTTCATTTGATGATGAGATTTGAGACTCTTGCGTCTAGACTCTAGAGTCTAGACAACTGTGTAGTGTTTCATTGTTTTGCTTTTTGCACTTGTGGACCAGGACATGTGCTGGCAGCTGTAGACATGATATTTGTACTCTCTTTTATTATCTATGACTTTCATGGTTCTTGCTTATATCACTATGACTGTTTAATGTTAACATGAGGTATTGTGTAATGGGCTTGGTAACTGATAATTGATTTAAACTTTAAGTAATGAGGTTCAGTCTCTTTATTTTAAGTATTTTGGTTGCTATGTCTACAAAATATTCAGGTTTCTAGGACTGTTTACAAATGGTACGTACTGTTTACGTACCTTAAAATTTGTTCCGTACAGAAGTACGTTCCGTACGCACTGATACCGTACCGTACACTACGTACCTTACCACCTTGCAACAGAGTTGCAGGTGTTTCTTTAATCTCTTCGTCCACATCAAACTCGACTTGAACTTGCGCCATGGCTGAATTCAAGGGTGTAGATAAGACATGGAAAATATTAGTTCAAGCAATGAATCAAGAGACAGTCGGTCTTAAACAACAAATCTCTGTGTGGTGTGAATGGATTCAACATAACGTGAGAGGAGATGCCAGAGGAATCAAGGTATTCCTCCTCGCGTTGTAGTGAATCTATTTTTCCTAACGTAAATTGCAGCTTAGTCAAGGACCTCTTCTCGCGTTATGGTGAATCGATTCACCATAATGCGAGGAGGAATATTGTGCTTCCTATGGGACCTTCGCTCGCGTTATGGTGAATTGATTCACGCAACATGATGACTTTTTCATCCTTTGGTGCTTCCTCTTACGTTATGGTGAATTACAAATAAAGATAGTTCTCAAGTACCCATACTGAGAGAGGAGGTGTCAAACGAATTAAAATACTCTTCTTTGCAGTCAATTCACCATAAGGCGAGGAGTCATAGGTTTTCAATTCACCTTAACGCGATGAAAAGACAAAGCAAGGAGTTCTGCACGAATGAAACCAAAAGAATGAAATAACAAAAGAAGAAGGAAGCACAAAAGAGATAAAAATACCAAGAAAACGAATTGTATACAAACGTCGCAGGAGATGGAGATGAAGGAGTTTGTCGTTATCTTTGATGGAGATGAAGGAGGTTGGAGGTTTGTCTTTGACGTTTGATACTACAGGAAGATGAAGGAGGATGATTGATGAAGGAGAGTTGGAGGAGATAGTCAGTCTCGTTGATGGAGATGAAGGCCGTTGGTGGGGAGATAAATGAGAATACGAAACAAATAAAGATAGTTCTCAAGTACCCATACTGAGAGAGGAGGTGTCAAACGAATTAAAATACTCTTCTTTGCAGTCAATTCACCATAAGGCGAGGAGTCATAGGTTTTCAATTCACCTTAACGCGATGAAAAGACAAAGCAAGGAGTTCTGCACGAATGAAACCAAAAGAATGAAATAACAAAAGAAGAAGGAAGCACAAAAGAGAGAAAAATACCAAGAAAACGAATTGTATACAAACGTCGCAGGAGATGGAGATGAAGGAGTTTGTCGTTATCTTTGATGGAGATGAAGGAGGTTGGAGGTTTGTCTTTGACGTTTGATACTACAGGAAGATGAAGGAGGATGATTGATGAAGGAGAGTTGGAGGAGATAGTCAGTCTCGTTGATGGAGATGAAGGCCGTTGGTGGGGAGATAAATGAGAATACAAACTCCAAGAGAGGTAATAAATGAGATGGGTATCCTAAAGAAGCAATTAAAAATCGTTTTTAATGCTATGCGACACGTCAACGCCGCGTTTTCACCCGCCATTCCATGAATGCCACGTGGCAGCCCGCCGTGTACCTAGCACGTGTACAAGCTATAAAGTTTAATCAAAGCCATTTTTAATGCTATGCGACATGTCAGCGTCGCCTAGTCGCCCTGACAGCCCGCCAGCACGTGTGTTCGCTCTAAAGACTAAACAAAGCCGTTAATCACTCCACCTTTTCGTCCTCTTATCGATTTTGCCTTGTCCGTCCTCCTGCTTGTCTCCAGGTGACTTCCGACTACCGCCACAGTACTGAACCAATATTCCACCTCCTGCACGACACTCTCCATCCATTCTCACGCAAGAAATGTAAGTTTTTGTATATTGATTGTTTTGTAAGTTTCTTGTATATTGCTTGTTTGTTTTGTTTTTTCTTCGACTGTTTGTCCTGTGCCATTGTTTTTTCTTCGACTATTTGCCTTCTGCCATGGTGATTCGATTCACCTTAAAGCACACGACGGGCCATTAGAATCTCAATACGCTCCATGTCTTATGGTGAATCGAATCACCAAAATGCAAGATGGAATGGTAAGAGATTCGCGATAATCCTCCTCCTGTTGTAGTAAATTGATTCACTATAACGCGAGGAGGATTGTTTTGCTTTGACTGGCCCTTAGTCTCGCGTTATGGTGAATCGATTCACTATAACGCAAGACCAAAGGGCAAAGGATTCACGATAATCCACCTCTTATTGGTGTCAATTAATTCACCTCCAACACGACAGTCTCCATCCATTCCCACTCATAGAATGTGATGAAAGTGTATTACTTGATTGTTTTGTGAGTTTCTTGTATAATCCTTGATTGTTTTGTTTTTCTTTCGACTATTTGTCCTCTATCATTGTTTTCTCTTCGACTGTTTGTCCTCTGTCATGGTGATTCGATTCACCGAAAAGCAGACGACGAGTCATTAGAATCTCAATACTGCTCTATGTGTTATGGTGAATTGAATCACCAAAATGCAAGACAGAATGGTAGTAAATCGATTCACTATAACGCGAGGAGGATTGTTTTGCTTTGACTGGCTCTTAGTCTCGCGTTATGGTGAATCAAATCACTATAACGTAAGATCAAAGCTCAAAGGATGTACGATAATCCGCCTCTTATTGGTGTCAATTAATTCACCATAATGCGATTATTGTGTTTCTGTGGGCCTTCATCTCGCGTTATGGTGAATGGATTCACCATAACGCGAGGAAGTGCATATTGCTTTCTTGGCCACCCTCTCTCGCTTTATGGTGAATTGTTAATCGTGTACTACTGAATAGCTAAGTTTTTTGCTCTTTCTTGCGTTTTCAGATGGCTCGTGTAAGGCATACAGCTAGACCCATTGACAATGCAGCTCCCTCATCTACTGGGAAGAAGATGGGCGTTCTGAAAGCCTCAAGATCCAGGAAATCAAGCAGTCCTTCCCGATTATCCAAAACGCAGCCTAGACTAAGGCGTTTCGCAGAGCATTCGTCAGCTCTGCGAGAAATCACAAAGTTTATGAAGCACCCGACAGTTGCTATTCCAAGATTGTCTTTCCAGAGGCTTGTCAGGAGAATTTGTGAGAAAAATGAAATTTTGTTTAGGTGGAAGGCATCGGCCCTGTTTTGCTTGCAGGAGGCCACAGAAGATTGGATGATCGAATTTTTTTTGGATAGTTACGTTCTTGCTGCCCATGCACACAGGGTGACAGTGATGAACAACGATTTTTTCAGCCTAGTAGCCCTTCGTTTCAGATACGATAAGTTACTTAGATCAGTTACGTTTACTGATGAACAAATGTTACAAATTTTGGATGTCCGTCCTGTACAAAAAGTGAGAATTGAAGAGGTGACCGAGGGAGGTCCAGATCATGAACATCAGACTTGGGCAAATTTAATGACAAGCGCTCAAAGGGAACATTAAGCTGCAATGCTTGCATTGCAAACAAAAAGAAAAAATGTTCGCGCACTCCACGCCATGAATCGGGAGGCGCTGCAATTTTTGTTGCCGGAGTTCTATGTACCCTTTAATATTAGAGGGCATAGATGTTATTTCTCGATTCATGCTGAAGAAATCAACATTTTGTTTGATCCTAAAACTGAAGTCAACGACAAAGTGCTCAGATATGTTTTAAGGTATACTCTTTTCTCTGTCCTCCCACAATTTTTCATTCTTGGCTCTTAAAGTTTATGCCTCACTCTTGATATGTTTCCTTGTGAAGTTTTGTTATTTCGTAATTGCCCGAGGATGTACAACAACGAGTGTTCCAGATTGATTCACTGGTCTCAACACTGTTGCTAGTAGAGTCAGTTCCGTACCTCGATGTGCTAAACTGGTTTCGAGAGGTCCAGCTGGACGATACTCGAGTATTTTTTTTGGCATATCATGAAAAGTGAGTTTGTCTCTCTATCTCTCTTGCATGATGTTTATAGGAATCACCGTACACGAGTTATATAGTGCTTTCTTTGGATTGAAACTAATAGAAATCTATTTGGATGTGATGTAGTTCCCATTGGAGTCTTGTACTAGTCGACGTGCAAGAAAATGTCATTTACCTTGAAATTCGACATCTGGTGTCCATGGCAATGTTTTGCTGTAAGTAAAAATCATTAAGATACATATTATTGTTTGAGTTAGAAGTCCGGATTGATCAGGATAATGATTGGTCTTTGTTTACAGTGGTGTCAGGAAACTAATGGCAGCTTACGAGAGCCTCAGCATGGACATCGACACCCTGGATCGATCGACCATCCGAAGGGTTAGTGTTCCCAAACAAGAAGATGGCTACAGCTATGGGTGGAGGGTTGCACTTAATGCAATGTTGCTGCTACGGAGCATTTTTCAGCTCCCTTCAGAGAGGATGTAAGCATTTTTCAGCTCCCATACGCATGCGTACTCTTGTTTATCTTCTTGTATATTGTCATGTTGATCTTATTTATGTTTTGATGAATTGTGATGGCAGTTTCCATCAATGTCTCGCTACGTGGACCTAGACGTCCAAACATTTAGGGAGGAAACGATTGCGAAATTGATCGAGGTCGTTGAAGTTATGCCTCTAGACGGCCCAGTGGACTTCATCCCGCCCAATCCACGAGGGGGGATAGGTTCCCCTGAGCCTCTTACATGGGCTCCATACTTGGGAGAAGAGCCATGGCTCCATCCTGAAGCTGATACCTATGGGTTCCAGTAATAAATAGTTTTTTCCTTCTTCCAACAAATGTACGTTTGTAAATATGCAACTATACATGTACATTTATATTTTTTTGCACATATCTAGTGTTATTGGAGAGAGAACATTAATTGTAAATGCACTTTTAATTTGAAAATCAGAGGATCAAATTTGCTACTGTGTTCCTTCACTGCTTGTTTTTTTACTTTAAGCCTTTTTTGTGTACATAAAAATTCAATTGGAAAATTTTTATCTTCATTACATTGTTTTAAACAATAAAGCATTACAAAAGCAATGTTTTGAATAGATAAGTTTATTGCATATGGAAAATACATTGTCACCGTATACATGGTCACATTATATAACTTCTAGTGCCTCCAATTCATGTGGGACTGCAACATCTTTACAAATGATCTGATGCTCTCTTTTTTTACTTAGCTTCCGACCATCGAGCTTGAAGCAAAATTGATCTGGAGGATTCTGAATAGCTACTTCTAATTCCTTTCTAACATATTGGAGAGTCCAATTCTCTTCCACTTCCAATGTCAAAGATGGGTGACCCTGTCGAATCATAACTATATTTATCAAGCAAGAGTGGCTGCCATCTCTTGTATCTTGGTCCATGCTTTCCCAGTTGTTGTTGATCCATCGCCACCTTCTATAAGTAAATGACATGCACAGATGTTGCCTGGCAATATAGTATCTGATTTTAAAATATCATTAGGATAATTTTTCGAGTATAATAAAATAAGCGTTGTAACTGTTTCACAAAAATACATTTGAATGTCATAACACTCACCGAAATGCAATGTCGGAGGTGTTCAATCGACATTCGATCAAATCCTCTCTCTTTGATGATTTCACTCTCCAACCTTTGTCAAACAAATGATCAAGCCAGGCTTCATCTATATCTTTGCACACAAAAGTTGTTCTAGTTTTTCTCAATTGTTTACAATAAGAAAATAAATGAACAAAGCATGCAATTGGAACAAACAAACTTAAGTGGACATTTCTTGCACCAATGCTAGGCTTCATAGCACATTTAATATCATTAAACATTTTGGTCCTGTATGACTCTATCACTTCTGTGTCAAGCAATGGCCACTCAGGACTATCAAGTGCGAGCAACGGAATACGTTCCAACTTTCCATGTCGACTCGATTAAGTGGGCAGGGTATAAAATGAGTCATAGAAATATGTTCTACTTCTTGCGAGATCACTTGGTGTACGACCTTCATATTGAAGTTCCCCCACCTCACCATGTACGACATTCAAGAATCCCGTCAAGCATTGTGTAGGCTCCCACTCCTGAAGATTGGATGGGTACAAATCTGTGCAAGGTAGAAAAATGTATATCAATCACCTTATTTGCATTATTGAAATACAAAACACAAGTACTTACAATGTGGTCTGTGTCTTGGAAGTCCTTCCAATGGTCCCACGTTTATTTTTTGCATGAATACATGCTGGATCAACACTTCTTTGACAGTTTTCCCTCCTAGTGCCATCTTAAAGTCAAGGATCCTTCCTTTCCAATGTTTGGCCAAGTCTTCAGATGCCTTTCCCTTCACTCGATAGTGGCCTCGTTTTCCTGGCCGCATAGTGACCCAAGAGTACTTCCTGTATACTTGGGGAATCCATTCTTCGTTCTCGTCTTTTATGTTATACAACACAACAGATGAGATATTGCTCCTTGCTCGTTTCAGTCCACTTTCGGGTGCCATGATAGATTAACAGACGTATGAGAAAGAAGAAGTAGCAGAAAGTGGATGACTGAGCTAACCGCTTTTGTGGATCAAGGAGGGAAGAAGAAATGAGGGACGACGTGTTCTTTTGGGCGACAAAGATGTTTCGAGATTCAAAAGTGGAACCAAGTTGAGGGAATAACCAGGAGAATGTGTATCTATCTATTCCAAGCATTCAAGCTTCATTAGTTCTAGGGGTGGTGGAAAGAATTTTTTAGTGCTCCACGTCTAACACAGGATTGTGGAAAACATTCTTTTATTGTGTTAGGTGCTGACAAAAAAACGGTTTTAAATATTTTAAGACAAGGTGATGGTTTTTTTTAATATTTCATGAAGATAAGAGTTTCTCCATGTTTTGGGTGGATTTATACAGAGGTCCCACCACCGATGAATATCGTTTGTAGATTACATGTCACTCAATCTATGTGTCTATTATTATATTATTGTTGAAACAGCCCTCTTTTGAGTCCAAAATTTTCCTAATGACTTTCAACTCAACTGGTTCAGAATCCTTGTCATCCATGGACTTTGTCTTTAGCATTTCAGCAACACGCAAAGAAGCCTTAGTTACACTCTCGACCATATTTGCATCCATGTCCACCTCTGGCTCCTGTTCATCAAGGCTAGCAACTTCCCACATATCATCCTCAAGCACGATACTCACATCACAACGCTCTTCATCAGCCAAATTTACATGCATACCTTCTTGAGTGTTGCCAATCCCCCTGGTATCATCGTCCAAAGACTCCCCAACACATAATGCATCAAATGGAAAAACATCCACATCATTCATCGCAGGTACCATATCACCATCAAGCTGTCCAAGAAAATCCAAGATAATAGGATCTTCCTCCATGCTCTTCACATCCGCATCACAAACCATCTTCACTTCATCACAAGTCTCTACCCCATCCTCCTCCCTTGTAGAATCTGGCAAAGAATCATCCTCAAAGCATTATGTATCCAGCTTCTCTTCCTTCTTATCTCATCAGCCAATCCCAAGGCATCATCCTCTTTGCTTCCCTGTGCATGCATGTCATCCAGATCCGAATGCAAATGATCTTTAAATAGAACATTCCAAATCACTGTCATGTACAGCCATGACGTCCAAATCCAAAGAAGAATCCACTGGCAACTCCTCATCTGCATAAGTCTCAAACCTTGTCCCAGATTTCTCATCCTGCGTTTCATCCACCTTCACATGCTTTAAAGACTTTGGAAAAAAATCAGAAGGCATATAGAACATCCCCCTTTGCACCTGTATCGGCCTTTGAGGCTCCTGTCTAATCAAACTTTGCATAGGACTCTTATCCACCTCAACCAAATTTACATGCATATCCCTTGCAGACACAACACCTTCATGTGGATAAATACCCATCTCCATCTGCTTCAAAATCTTGCCTTCCTTTTCCCTAGCAACCCTAACTGCATCATCAAATGACTTGGGATTCTTCAACTCAACCTTGACCTTCAAATGGGGTAGCAAACCATCAATAAACAAGCTCTTTTTAAAAAACATAGGAGGAAATTCCTGCTTCAATGTCATACACCACTTACCCCACAAACATGTAAATACCTTCACAAAATCATCCAGTGATTGTCCATGGATCTGCTTCAAAATGCTCAACTCTTGCCAAAGCACACTAGAATCCTCCACTTGCTGAAAATGCTCCAAAAGGCCTTCTTTCAACCTGTCTAAGGTCAAAACACCATGTGGCTCACATGTCGCATCCTGTGCTTCAAAATCTTTAAACTAGCTTCGGGCATCTCCCTTCAAAAAAATCTTTACTAACCTCAGAACCTGCTCTTCATCTATAATATAATTGCTAATGCATGCCAACTCCATCTGCTCCAAGAAGTCACACACATCTTCACCCTTTCTGCCATGAAATTCTGGATAAGACCACATCATGAAAACCTGTAACAATCCCTGAGTGGGACATACACCCTTCTAGGCAAAGAACAACACCAGAGCTCTCCTCAGTGGGGGCACCAGAAAGATGTGAGGTGAAAACAAGAAAAAAAGACCATGCCTCTATAGCCCTTCACCTTCCAACTTTGGAAACACTAACACCAACGCGGGCACCACCAGCCCACAGGCTGGAACACTTCTCACTGTTCACCACACCACCCACACCATAAAAACATCATAAAACAGGGGCACCATAATCAAAGTAAACACCTAGCAACTAAATTCCAAATCAACACTTCATACAAGCTTCTCCCGACACAGAAGCCTTACTCACACAATCTTACAAAAATTCAGGCCTGGATTTACTGCCAAGGATACACCACATCCTCAATCGGCACATGATCCACTGCCTCTGCCCACAGTCGGCTTTTTCAATCGCTGCGAGCTCTCGCCTGCATGCTGTTAGAAAGATGTGAGGTGAAAACAAGAAAAAAAGACCATGCCTCTATAGCCCTTCACCTCCCAACCTTGAAAAACACCACGACAAACGGGGGCACCACCGCCACCGGCTGGAACACTTTTCACAATTCTCCACCCACCCACACCAAAAAGACAGCTCAAAACCACAATAGATAGATGATCATTCAGCAAAAAGATACACAACACTATCCACACCATACAACTTTGGAAAATCCAGTCCCATCATCACACTTCAAACAAACTTAGCAATTACACCAAAAACCAGGACTCTGGCTTGGATTTACTGCCAAGGGAATTCACCCTTGCGTCTGACAACCAAGCTTCTCTCCTGGTCTCTGCTTCTCTCTGCCTGCAGTCGCCACCCACACAAAACCCGGCCACTTCTCTCTCTTCAGAGGGCGCCCCACCAGCAACCCTCGACTTCAGTAGCTCTCTCTCTGTGTGTCACAACAAGTAGTCCGCTGTTCTTCACTACCACCTTTGCCTCCTCGACGTCCTCATCAAGGCGGCTTGCACCAGCCCGTGCCTTCACACAGTCGACAACTCCACCTTTCCTGTTAGCTTTCCATGATCACCCGAGAGCCTGCAGCTGCGCCTAGCCACGCACAAGCAAAAAAACACCTTTCCTGTGCTGCGCCCCATGCTATCTCCCACAAGGCGGCAAACTCCACACTGCACCACCAGAGCCGCTTCCTCTCGCACAAGGCGGCTGCTACACTCCCCGTTGGCTCCCTGCAGAATCACGAGAGCAGCTCTCTGCGTTGGCTTGGCTCCACTCGCTCAGTCAAGAGTCTCCTTTTTTCAAAGCGGCCCTTCAGCTATTCGCCAACCTTCCATATGTCTGCACTGGCAGCAAAATAAAGCTCCACGTGGTCTTACTGTAGTTGGCCACTTCGATGAGTGTATTATTTATTTATTTTTTTCCTTTAAGCCTCAATGATGGCCACCACACTCTCTTCATTACCTTGTGCTTCAGGTGAACATGCCGCGCCCACCACCACGGCTTTCCAAAACACATGCAAGAGTTGCCTTCAGCCTTCCATCAGTTGCATCATGACTTACCAAAACACGACTATTGCCCATGCTCCAAAGGCGGCTCTCTTTCGAATCGGTCGGTGCCTTGCATTTGGCAACCACCCGCACACCACACTGCTGCAATAAAAAACTTCCAAATCTCCAGCATCTGCTCCCAAAAAAAACAACACGCATGTACTAGCTCACTGCAAGCCATTCAGTCTGTACATTTGCCAGGGCATTCAAGGCAAAGTTTATTCGCAAACCATGCATCCCATATGTACACTAGCTCAAAACACCTTTTAGATTTTCACTTGACATACTTTGCCAACCCCCCAGCCTGCTAGAGCATTCATGCTCAGCAGAAAACAAGAACTTGCATTCATATTCCTCGATCAAACGGCCAAAGTTGTATCACCCAACTTAACATCATAGCATACCACATCCACCCACCTGGGTCAAACGGTCAAAGTTGTATCACCCAACTTAACATCATAGCATACCACATCCACCCACTTGGGTCAAAGAGCATCCTTTTAAATTCACCATGCCAGCATAAAGGCTCTTGAAAGAACAAGGACTGATCAATACACTGCCACCACTTGAGAAGATAAGCACCCTCAACATCTGAATGCAAACCATGTCCAAAACGCATAGACCACCATTCAACTTTAACATCCAAGAGTACCTGTTTTGACCATATATCCATCTTTTTCATTGAAAGCTTCTCCTTTATCACCACACCATTCTCACCCATAGCAGCTAAAAACCCCTTTGTAACATCCTCATCACACATCCTGTCCTCTTTGTCCAAAACTTTGGTCGATTTCTGCTTCAAAGCATCACATAAGTGATAACCCACAATGGATAGACTCATCTGTCTAACCTGTTGTATGGCAGCACTCATCATCAAATTCAAGAACACTTGTGAACACCATCGTCTAACCAAAGCATACAAGGAAGCATCATCTTTCCTGTCCAAAGTCACATCAAAGCAATCATCCATAACATTCTTGTCTATGCCCATCCAGGTTTCATCTTCATGCATAAGATCCATATCACTTGGCTCATCAGACAAGGAAACATCCACAGCATCAATCACATTCTCACAATCATAAACATGCTCATCCAAGAAGTCCGCAATGACCTACTCCTCTTCATTCTTCAAAGCAATCAGCTCATGGTCCACATCTTGTCCACACATATAAGCACTCACATCATCATCCTCAAGTGAAAAGCTCTCTACCCTGTCCTGCTTGGTAATGGTTTGTATAGAAGAATCATCAAAACAAATATCATTATAAAAAGCATCTCTTTTGTTGGCCAAAAGAACCTGCTTATCCTCCCACATGGGTGTGTCATCACACATATGTTCAACATCCGCAGCCACAATCAAGTCATCACCAAAAGAGCATTCCAAATCACTTTCCACAACAGCATCGACATACGATTGCAAGGACATCTCTTCCTCTACACAAATTGGCACCTCCATCTCTTCATTCGGCATAATAACATCTTTGTCGACAACCCCGCTTTCCAAAAACGATGGCTTCTCTTCAAGACCTGTCAAGCACTCCTTTTGCTTTGGCTTTTTAACCTGTATGGAATCCTCATTCGGACACCCTTTTAACCATGAAAAGAACCCTGACGACTTATCAAGCATACATCTATTCACCTGCTTTGGCCTTAAAGGCATTCCTTCCAGCAAAAAACATTTGGCATCCTTTCCAGCATTAAAGAGATCCTCATGCACACCCTCTGAATGCATACCAAGCTCTGCCATCTTCTTCATCTTCCACTCCTTGTCCCTTGCAATCTGCACAGCATCCTCAAACGTTTTGGGTTTCTTCCCTTCAACCTTGAGCTTCAACGTAGGAAGCAAACCACTTACAAACAATCCTTTCTTCACAAACATCGGGGGAGCCTCACTCCGCAAAGAAAAGCACCATCGATCCCACAACCCTGTGATCACATGAAAAAAATCATCCACTTTTTGTCCTTGTCCCTGTCGCAAATCATTGAGTTCCTGCCATAGCACACTCGAGTCTTCAACTCGCTGGAACCGCTCCAAAAGAGTCTCTGTCAATCTGTCTAATGTCAAAACACTAGGTGGTACAGCCTTAGCTTCCTTTGCTTCAAAACCTTTGAGCCAATCTCTAGCATCGCTCTTCAAAAAGATCCTCAAAAGTTTCAGCACCTGCTCTTCCTCATCAACAAGGTTGCTAATACATGCAACCTCGAACCTCTCAAGAAAATCTGCTATATCTTCATTAGAATCACCAAAAAACTCAGGATACATCAACATTCTGAAAACCAACACAACACTGCAAGAAAAAGTAGCTAGCGAGTCGTGCTCCTATGGGGTATACACCCTCTGGAGGCAGCTTCAAGCAGAACTACTCCTTGCTAATCAACACCCTCAAAAAATTGAGCTCTCCTTAGTGGGGGCGCCAGAAATATGTGAGGTGAAAACAAGAAAAAAAGACCATGACTCTATAGCCCTTCACCTCCCAACCTTGGAAAACACCACGACAAACGGGGGCACCACCAGCCACCGGCACCGGCTCTGCTGGAACACTTTTCACAATTCTCCACCCACCCACACCAAAAAGACAGCTCAAAACCACAATAGACAGATGATCATTCGGCAAAAAGATACACAACACTATCCACACCATACAACTTTGGAAAATCCAGTCCCATCATCACACTTCAAACAAACTCAGCAATTACACCAAAAACCAGGACTCTGGCTTGGATTACTGCCAAGGGAATTCACCCTTGTGTCTGACAACCAAGCTTCTCTCTTGGTCTCTGCTTCTCTCTGCTTGCAGTCTCCACCCACACAAAACCCAGCCACTTCTCTCTCTTCAGAGGGCGCCCCACCAGCAACCCTTGACTTCAGCAGCTCTCTCTCTCTCTGTGTCACGACCAGCAGCCTGCTGTTCTTCACCACCACCTTTGCCTCCCCGACCTCCTCATCAAGGCGGCTTGCATCAGCCCGTGTCTTCACACAGTCGACAACTCCACCTTTCTTGTTAGCTTTCCACGATCACCCGAGAGCCTGCAGGCTGCGCCTAGCCACGCACAAGCAAAAAACCACCTTTCCTGTGCTACGCCCCAGGCTATCTCCCACAAGGTGGCAAACTCCACACTGTTTGCGTCTGCCTGCAGCACCACCAGAGCCGCTTCCTCTCGCACAAGGCGGCTGCTACACTCCCCATTGGCTCCCTGCAGAATCACTAGAGCCGCTTCCTCTCGCACAAGGCAGCTGCTACACTCCCCGTTGGCTCCCTGCAGCTCTCTACGTTGGCTTGGCTCCACTTGCTCAGTAGAGAGTCTCCCTTTTTAAAAGCGGCCCTTCAGCTATTGGCCAACCTTCCAGACGTCTGCGTTGGCAGCAAAATAAAGCTCCACGTGGTCTTACTATAGCTGGCCACTTCGATGAGTGTATTATTTATTTATTTTTTTCCTTTAAAGCCTCAATGATGGCCACCACACTCTCTTCATTACCTTGTGCTTCAGGTGAACATGCCACGCCCACGGCTTTCCAAAACACATGCAAGAGATGCCTTCAGCCTTCCATTAGTTGCATCATGACTTACCAAAACACGACTATTGCCCATGCTCCAAAGGCGGCTCTCTTTCGAATCGGTCGGTGCCTTGCATTTGGCAACCACCCGCACACCACACTGCTGCAATAAAAAACTTCCAAATCTCGAACATTTGCTCCGAAAAAAAACAACACGCATGTACTAGCTCATTGCAAGCCATTCAGTCTGTACATTTGCTAGGGCATTCAAGGCAAAGTTTATTCACAAACCATGCATCCCATATGTACACTAGCTCAAAACACCTTTCAGATTTTTACCTGACACCGTCATGTAAAGCAAGGGTAAGTTTTAGTAGAGATTTATGCTGGATGTGGAGATTGTGCTATGGTAGTAAAAAGATTAGGCATGAACATTGTTTGTATTGACCCTGATCAAGATGTAGTGGAGAGTGTCTTGATGAAGATTTGATTGTAGTGCAGTAAACATATTTATTTGTGAATATTCAAGTGACTGGGTCATGATCTTATTTGTAACAATTGTTTATGATTGTGTCATGATCTTACGATTGTGTCAAGAGAAAGAGAGCAAGAGCAATGCATGTAAGGGTTTTGCAATGATGTTTATATACGTATAAACCAATAAAGAATCGACATTTTCTGTATTGTGTGGATGCATAAGGTAGTGAGGTGTTTGTAGACTAGAGGATCATTATGAAAAACATGACTTAAGTAAGCCTTGTTGGGGAAATGAGAAAGAAATATAGAGAGAGTAACCAAAGAGGGGAGAGAGAGAGAGAGAGAGAGAGAGAGAGAGAGAGAGAGAGAGAGAGAATAGAGTGAGCAACAAAAGGGATTGCAAGAGAGAGAGAGAGAGAGAGAGAGAGAGAGAGAGAGAGAGAGAGAGAGAGAGAGAGAGAGAGAGAGAGAGGAGTGACAATAAAGAGAGTGAGCAACAAAAGGGACTGCAAGAGTGAGAGAGAAGGGTAGAGAGGAAAGACAGAGAGAGATCTTGTCTTCTGAGGAGGTTCCTGAGCAAGCAAGAACAAAATGAGGAGTTGGAGAAAATGAGAGAGAGAGAGAGAGAGAGAGAGAGAGAGAGAGAGAGAGAGAGAGAGGGGGGGAGGCAAGAGTGAGCAAAGAGAAGGACTGAAAGAGTGAGAGACTCAGAGAGAGAGAGAGCAAAGACAAGGGTAGAGAGAGAGAGGGAGGGAGGCAAGTGTGAGCAAAGAGAAGGACTGACGAGTCAGCAAAGAGAAGGATAGAGATGGATAGAGAGAGAGAAGGAGAGCCAAGAGAAGGATAGAACGAGAGTTAGCAAAGAGAAGGAGAGAGAGAGAGAGAGAGAGAGAGAGAGAGAGAGAGAGAGAGAGAGAGAGAGAGAGTTAAAATAAGGTTAGAGAGGGGGGAGGATAGAGAGAGAGATTAAAGAGAAGGATACAGAGAGTGAGCAACAAGATGGATAGAGAGAGAGATGAGGATATAGAGAGCGAAAGAGGGAAGGATAGAGAGGGAAGAGAGAGAGATGCAAAAGAGAGAAGGATAGAGAGAGTTAGCAAAGAGAAGGATATAAAGAGAGAGAGAGAGAGAGAGAGAGAGAGAGAGGGATAGGGGGAGAGAGAGAGAGTGGGAACCAAGAGAAGGATAGACAGAGGGGGAGGATAGAGAGAGAGAGTAAAGAGAAGGAGAGAGAGAGAGAGAGAGAGAAAGAGCAAAGAGATGGATAGAGAGACAGAGGAGGATATAGAGAGCCAGAGAGGGAAGGGGCATGAGAGGTAAGAGAAAGATACAGAGGGAGAGGAGGATATAGAGAGCGAGAGAGGGAAGGAGGATAGGAGGTAAGATAAGGATAGAGAGGGAGGGTGGGAGAGTGAAAGGGAGGGACGGAGGGTGGGAGAGAAATGGACGATGGTAATAGAAGAGAGAGAGCGTGTTAGAAAAGAGAGACAAGGATAGAGAGAGTGAGAGGGAGGGTGGGAGAGGGAAAGGGAGGGAAGAGGGTGGGAGAAAGAGAGAGAGGGAGGGTGGGAGAGTGAAAGGGAGGGAGAGAGTGGAGAGAGAGGGAGAGTGGGAGAGTGAAAGGGAGAGAGAGAGGGAGGGAGGGTGGAGAAGGAGAGAGGAGGATGTCCTAGAGAGAGCGAGGGAGGGAAGAGAGAGAGTGAGGGAGGAAAGAGGGTGGGAGAAGGAGAGAGAGGGTGGTGTGGGCTGGGTTGGGCTTGGCGGTGGTGGGCGGAGATGGTGGTGCTAATAGTTAGAGAGAGATTGTTCAAGTAGAGAGAGAGGGAAGGCAAGAAAAGCTCCCTCCACCAAGCTCGCTCGGTGACCATCCCCCATGGCCAATGCCGTTGTAGACCATATTCAAGATATGATCAACTCTATAGGCGAGACACCATCACTAGGTAGAGGGAGGTGCTTGTTACTATTCTAGAACCACCTGTTGAGACACCAACGTTTATTTTGACACCTTTCAATCATTATGGAAGGAGGTTGTGCAGGAGATGAGTAGACCGAAGAAGATAGCATCATGGCATGCGTGAATAAAACCATTTGTTAAAGTTTTTTATTCTTTTTAAGAGAGAGAGAGAGAGAGAGAGAGAGAGAGAGAGAGAGAGAGAGAGAGAGAGAGAGAGAGATTAACAACTTCAAAAGTCACAAAAGGAATCTATAAGACCTAAAATAGTACAATGAATAGGTTAATGCAATATCCTATTGCATGAGAGATAATTTGTCTACATTCCATTGCATTTATCCGAGCATGCATAATATCTCTATATGTGTGTATGCATAAGATCTTTGTTCTCTCGTTTCTCAATATGTCATAGAACACTATTTCATTGCATGTGATCGAAAATACCCTCAACTTTTACCTAAACCATTCTAGCTTGGTGTTCTATTTTATTTGGCACATCTCTTGTTTGTTATTCTTTTTTAATAAAAGCATGCAGATTTTCTCATTCCCATTTCTCCCTAAGGATACTCATTTCCATTTCTTCCATTTGCCATGTTTACGCCTTGAAATTCTTGTTCCCATTGCTCCCTAAGGATACTCATTTCCATTTCTTCCATTTGCCATGTTTATGCCTTGAAATTCTCGCTCTAAACAACTATGCTTCTTGGTTTATGAGATGCATAGATTTCGAACTTGTTTACTAAGCTTGCTTGCTGATTTGCTCAACTAATTATCTTGTATTTTTATGGAATTCCCACCTAATTGGCTTCCCATCTTATGGACCTCCTAACTACTTGTCTTGTATGCTTGTGGATTTCTTATCTTTTGCAAACTTCCTCACTAATTAACCGACTATATGCTCCTTAGCTTGTAATCTTATGATCTTGTAAACCTTTTGGCTTTACAAGCTTATGAACTTCCCAGCTATTGGACTTCTAAGCTATCCCAACTTTGCTAGCTTCTTAGCTTAAAAACTTATCATGATCTATCACACTTCTAACCTAATAAGCTTGTGGAGATCCTAAACTTGCAAGTTTCTAACCTAATAAGCTTGTGGAGATCCTAAACGTGCAAGCTTCTTAGCTTAAAAACTTAGGCCTCCGGGGCTTTTCTTTTGAGTTCCTTGTTAGAGATAGATGGTTGCGCTGTGTGAACTTCTTTAGGAATAGCTGTTGATTTGTGAGGTTTTGGCATTGAACTTTGTTGGTGAGGATGGGGTTGAAGGAGTAGATGCTTTATCGGAGTTGGTCGTTTGACGCAGATGGTAGGTCATTGTGTAGAGGGGCTTCTGTGTGGAAGAGGCTTGTAACCTTTTGCATTCAGCATCATAGAAATCCATTAAATTTGGATCCTCTTCCTTGCAATATGGTATTGTCAACTTTTTGTCATTGACCACCATGATGACTCTATCGCTAGCAAAGCACAGTGGTGCTTGGGCAACAATAGTCCATTTATGCCCTAAGATCAAATCTACTTCCAACACATACTCAACCACAAAAAACTTGCAACTAAGGGGGTTAGTATCAATATACATTGTATATTCAAAGCACCCCAAACATGGCATGTTCAAGTCTTGTGTAAAGGGAATTCTTTCAGGATGTGCTGTGAGTGTTGGTTGACCTAACAAATCCCATAGCTTGAGGGTCATGAGATTGTGTACTTGTGTTGGATAAAGTTGTGCTTGAGCTGTGGTGATTTTATTGGAAAGTTCCAAACCAACAAGAATCGGGATCTTTTTAGTAAGATATGTTGGAAGTTATAGCTCCTCTAAGGTCTCTTCCTCCCATAATAGCAATTGTACAATGCTTGTAGGATGTTCAAGGTGACTGTTTGCATGGATTCATCTATTACATACAACGAGTTAGTATCCAAGTTCCACCAAGGATGACATCATACTCAAGGGAATCTAAGGTAACATAGAATGTAAATTCCACATCTCCACTGATTGTTTGAGTAGCATAGCTAAAGTAACCTGGAACTTTAATGCTTTTTCCATTGGCTCCTCTTGCAAGACCACTGTTTGTAGTAGCGATAAGTTTAGGTTGTCCCAATAGCACTCGTGTTTGTCTATTGTCTCATGATGTTATAACTAGCTCGAGGGCTAATTAATGCGCGTTTATGCTTTACATCATTGCCTGTAGGGAAATCCAACCATATCATGATATAATCTTCTAGAGGATCCATGGATGTTACAGTTTTTGTTTCAGCTTCAGATCCCATTTCTGTTTCATCTTCCCATTCACTTTCATCCTCTTTTTGGCTCTCATCTTTTTCAAGAGTACCCAATGTGTACACACTGGCACACTTGGTCCTTTGACAATTCTAAATGAGGTCTATTTGGAAACTTGTGAATCCTCATAGTTCTATTCTATGGAGCTCTTTATATCTTGGTATAACTCATGTTGAGCTCTTAAAGATGCAAGTGCTGATGTTATGCTAGCTTCACCATGAGAGAAGAGAATTTCTCCATATGAGGTTTTGAGAGACTGCTTTTCATTTTGTAAGGGAATTATTGAATTCCTCACGTGCTTTCTTAATTGCATAATTTGTGCAATTTGTCTTGAATGACTCTTCTGTAGAAGAGAGTATGTCTTCCTCTTGAAAGGGGAAGCCGTACTTCTCTGGTTTTGTATTTTGGTTATTTTTTTAGGTTTGGCATTATTAGGTTCAATCACAACTCGTGATCCTGTACTTAAGACACACAACTAAGCTAAGCATGCTCTCCTAAGCTTGATTTTTGTGTTCTGCGTGTGTCATATGATCAAGATTTTCAATTTGGGATGGTTGGGTGGGTTCTAGTTTCTTCATTGGTCTCTGTGAGGTGCACTGAGTGACGAATTAGAACTTGTTTCATCCTCACTAAGTGACGTACTAGAACTTGTTTCATTTTTTGACTTTCTTTGGATTGTTAGTTTTTCATTATATTTGCCCATGCGATGAGAGCAATTTTTCTTTTGGGCTTTTGTATCCTGTGTCACACATATGGGTTTTGTGGTTTATGTGGTGGCTTTTGATGTGTGGATGCTTCTGCATCATGTGTATATTTTGGTTCTTTTGTGTTTATGTCCCCTTTTGGGTTTATGACCTCCACAGGCTCCTTTTCCCTGTCCTTTAATTCAACCTTAGTTTCAATAATTTGTTGTCCCTTGTTTTTCTTGGGTTTAGAAGGTTTCGTTTTCTCTTTTGGGTTCTACTTTAAAGCATGTTCTTCTACCCATGTTGAGGTATTGTCTTTTGCTTTCTTTTTCACTATTTCTCATGCCTTGGCTTGTAGGCGTGTAATCACATTCAAGGGTACTGTGGACAATTGCCTGTTTTGTACACTTAAGATGTTTAGAGTTGTATTTTGTGAGACAAGTTGCATTGAAGCAACTCGTCTTGGGCAATCTTGGAACATGTGATCAATGCCACATCGTTCACACATGAGGTGCAAAGTGTTCGTGTGACTATGGGCATAGAAGTATTCCAAACTGTGCAGCCTGCCACTTTGTGAGATCCACGACAATAGAAACAATGAAGTGTTCGATTAATTGGTTCTTGAGCGGTTTCTACACTTTGGACTATTTCTGTTTAGTAGAGATGGAGGTTTTGAGTCGATAGTGGATGAATTGGGACACTTTGTAGTATCACGATCAAAGGATTTACAATACAGAAAAATAGGTGCCTTGTATGCATAATGGGGATTGGTGTTATGTGTACATTATATGTGCATATACTAGGAGGCTAACCCACATTAGGCTTGTGAGCATGGGAGCATGGGAACAAGCTCTAGTGGAGCATGGGTTAGGACTAACCTTAAGGGTTAAGGTTAGGGTCAGGCATCCAAGGGTCACACATGGGAAATGGAGATTCAAGAGTCACTTGAGGGTCCTCTTATATAATAGGGGCATGGAGCATACTCAAGGGATGGGGCATACTCAAGGGATGTTCTATTGGGTAGAGTATTGTATCTACATTCTTGCTATTTCACAATAGAGTTGAGTGCTATTGGATTGGAGTCATACCTCTTGGTGGTATAGGACACCAAGGTTAAGGTATGTGGTACTTCATTATAATTCATGTGTACAACCCTTGGGCTCGGGGGTGGTTGGGTGTGGTAGAGTTTATGCCTGATTTATGCATATTTATGCATGTTGATTATCTAGAGAGATCTTAGGATTTTAATAGTGGTATCAGAGCAATCTCTAGTTAATTATTGTTGTTTTTTCTTTCTTATCCCAATTTTTGGTATTTTTTTGAAGTAAATTTTAATATTTACTAAATAAAAATATTATTTTATTGGTTTGTTTTGGTGATTTCGCATGTGGATTGTCAATATGGCGGTTGGAATGTGCGTTTCTTCTTTACAATGGATGAATCGACGTTGTGGAAAAATTTCGTGAGTTTAATGCTATTTTTTTCTATTTTTTATCGTTTAAAATAAGTATTAATAGAAATTTTTACCAAAATACCGCATATTTTACTGCAGATATTTTTGGTGGAATGAATTACCTTAATTTTTATAAATTTTAGGGATTTTTTTCTAATTATTTAGAAATTTTAGAGTATTTTTTATGGTTAAAAATATATTTTTTATACATTTTTACGAGTTTCCCGCAGATATGCAATCAATTTTCTGTCAAAATTCTGTTGAAATGCAGAATGGGGCAATAAATTGATGCATTGGGTTCTCTCCCATGTGCGTAAATTTCATTTCTTCCCTTAAATTCTTGATATTCTTCCTATTTCACTGTCCTCCCATTTATGTGAATACCTCTTGGATGGCACTATTTGCTTAAAATTTAATCATAATTAAATTTTAATTATGATTAAGTTTTTAATCAAAGATTAATTCTATGATTATGCTTAATAGAGAAGAGAGGAGGAATTATAAGGGGTAAGCTTGTTGAGGAGTGGAGAGTAGAAGGGGAGAAGAAATGAGAGAGGAGGGACCTCCTCCTCTTTGGTGGTATAATCGCGTAGGGGGGGACTGCGCTACAGCCCGCTGGGTGAAATTCGCTCCCCCCTTATAAATTGTTTTTGATAAGATTTATACCAAAGCTTAAATGCTTTTTTTTTAAGCTTTTAAAAAATATTTAAAAGAGATTTTTTTTGAAGATATTAAAAAAAAAGCTTGGAAAAGGGAGAAGAAATCTGGGAAATTTTTTTTTACTTCTTTGAAAATTTTATTTTTTCCTCTGGATTTTTTTTCCTTGAACCTTTTGGCTTTCCGCATTCTCGGGAAATCTATTGACCTTCCAAATTCCGGGGATCTTTTGACCTTTCGGATTCCGAAATTTTTTGACCTTTCATATTCCGATTTTTTTTTTGTCTTTTCATTTTCCCGAAACTGTTGGCTTTCCATATTCCAGGAAGACCGTTGGGATTATAAAATTTTTTGGTCCGTTCATATTCTAAATGCGTTCGGGGTAAATTAAAATTTTTAAAAAATTCCTCAAAATTAGTGAAAAATTAGACAAAGGTTATTTTAAATTTTTAGAATATTTGGGATTGGTGATTGGCATGTGTGGTGTGTCCATTCGGGCATCGGTGATGACCATTCAATTAAAAAAAATATATTTTTTGGTTCAAAAAATTAAGAAATCTATTAAATTTTTTAAATTTTCATTGGATTTGAGAATTGTTGGCCGAAATTGGAAATTTCGTGGACGATGGGATTCTCATGAGAAATTAGGAATATTCTAGAAATTACTTTTAAAAATGGTTGCCACTTGTTGATACACAGTACCGATGATAATAATAGAGCCATTGTCATCTAAGATGGTCTCACAAATCTAAGGTAATGCATGCTCCTCTCCATCTATGTGGCATTAATTAGAATGACATACACAAAAAACGTAAGCATGACATACACACACGTAACATATGCACAACAACACACAAGGTCTTAATGAAGGGAAAATAATCTCATCACTCACATGTATAGAGATTCCATGGTGGAACAATGTCATTGGGGAAACCATAAATAGAATCCCATGTAGGCAACCTCACTACAATACAATCACACATTGTGTTTGTATTGACACCTTTAACAGTAAAGGTCCTGTCTCCCACGTTGGCCTTCAGAAACATATCTATTGGAATAAATGGTTTGGCTTTAGGATTATCTTTAATCTTTGTCGTGGGTACTTTTACAAGGAGTAAAAGGGACTAGATAAGCTAGTCAAAAATAGGTGTCTAGGTGGCATGGGTGTCACATGGCATGGGTCATGTAGGCACCCTATTTGAAGAGGTCTTGGAGGTGGCTTTAGATGCTCTCAAGGGCCACTATACATCATGGGTGATGTCATGGAAGTAGGCTCCTTCTTCATCCTCTCCCTATAAATTGGGCAGCCACACTTAGCTCCAAGTAACCAATGTTTAACTCTTGTATTAGCACTTGAATAAAAGGGCTATGTGCCTAGTCCTTTGTGGACTACATCTTGTGTCTTCTTGAGTTATCTTGTTGCTTAATGTGCTTATGGAGTGCTTGTAGTTGTGGGGCTATTTCCAATATGGTATCAGAGCCATGGCAACTCTCTCTAGGTGAGGTTTTGTTCTAGCTATTGGTCAAGTACTTTGTAGAGCATGTCTAGCTTGTGGTTGAGCTCTTTATGATGCATGTTTGGGTAGAATTAACTTTGTGTTAAGTTCCTAATTCATGTTTTCAATGGGACTTATACTCATGAAAGAAGTATCCCATGTGTGTGTGGGGCTTCTTGAAATTTTTAATTTCTCATTAAGATTCATGTCTCTCTAATCATCTTCTTCTAAACCTTGTTGAGAGAAAGAGGGAGTAGTGCTAATAATACATTAATCTTTTTGTAAGAGTACCCATCATGCTAGATGAGGCTTCTATGTGAAGCATTTGCATCATGCTGAATGAGTTTTCTATGTGAGGCATTTGATATTCTTTGATTGCTAGAGAGAGAGAGAGAGAGAGAGAGAGAGAGAATGAAAGAAAGTTTTTCGATAAGAGAGAGTTCTCTTAGAGAGAGAAAGGTAGCTTCTTTTATTGAGAGAGAAGGAGAGTTACAAGATTGTGGGATTTCACTAAAGTGAGAGATCCAAAAATCTTTGGTTTGATCTTAACATTCAAAGACAATCTCATTTTTTGAATTCACTTGAAGTTATAATGTAGGAATTGTCTAGATAAATTTCTTTTATCTATAGCCTGTATGTATTGATGAGTGTAATCTCATCCGTATTTTCACTTGTTGAAATCTCTTTCTTTAGAGTTCTACGAGTTTATCTTGTTGTGTTCGGATTAAGGAAATTTGAATTTTTTCTTTGATGGCATTTATTTCTCTAGTTTTGTACTTTAGGTGATTTATACAATCAACCTGATGGTTTATAGATGGACATATGTGACTCATCGAGATATTGATGTCTCTCTATGTTAATAGGTAACTCAGGATGCTGATAATTCCATGAGTAGATGTGGGTACATCAGGCCGCTAATGGATACCTGGTTCCTGCTGTTATAATGCCATGTTTTCCTACTTTATTCTGAATGTTTTACAACAACGAGGAAACTACTTTGAGTATGAATTCCTTGTATGAATCAGATTATAGAGGATATACTTCATGCATATGTCTTTGGAAAATCATCATATTGGGAAAAATGGTTTATTTAAAAGTTCCTAAATATTTTCAGGCTTTGTCAAAAGAAAAATGCCCGAATTTATCTTCTAGATATTGTGGTCCATTTTGATTTATACATTGGATTGGCACGGTTGCATATGAACTTAAACTACCTCCATATGTTAGAGTTCATCCAGTCTTTCATATCAATAGATTGAAAGGGAAACTGGGAGGTGAGGATAATATAGTTACTCCTCAAGAACTCATTGAAGTCGAAGAATTATCCTATGTTCCACATGAACCTGATAAGGTACTTGAATTCAGGGAAAGGAAACTTTGTAGTTGACTAATCCTTGAGGTTAAAATTAGGTGGAAAGATAAGAAAATAGAGGATTCGACTTGGGAGTCGGTTGAGATTGTTCAGTGCAGTTCTCCTTCTTTTCATTGCAAGAGTGTAATGTTTTGAGAGAGGGGAAGTATGTTATATGCACATTATGTGTGAATATACCAGGAGGCTAACCCACATTAGGCTTGTGAGCATGGGAGCATGGGAACAAGATCTAGTGGAGCATGGGCTAGGACCAACCTTAAAGGTTAAGGTTAGGGTTAGGCATCCAAGGGTCACACATGGGAAATGGAGAGTCAAGAGTCACTTGAGGGCCCTCCTATGTAATAGGGGCATGGGGCAGGGGGGCTAAGGCTATGTTATCTTGAGGCTAGGTTATGATATGATGTCCTATTATATGGAGGATTATATCTACTCACCTACCATTTCACACTATAGCTACATGCTAGTGGATTGGAGTTATACCTCCCTCTTGATGGTATGGGACATCAAGGTAGAGGTATGATTTACTTCATTATAATTCATGTGTGCATCCCTTGGGCTCGGGGGTGGTTGGGTGGATGAGTTTATGCCTCATTTATGCATGTTTATGCATAACAATTATCTAGAGAGATCTTAGGGTTTTAACAATCATGTACATCAAGAAAAAAGAATTCTTGTTCACAATGCTCTGGGAAGACAAATGGCTTAATTCTTTGATGCAATAATTTTGATGAGTCGATGGTATAGAATCTATTTATGTCCATCTTATATGTTGCATTCTATCTAGAAGACTGTGTTTGAAATGATTTGATGTTAGTATATGTTCAATGCTTGCCTCTCAGCATTTGTCTCACATTGATGTATGTTGCACATCTGTACGGCCCCCATTATGAGAAGAAGCCATTGGTGCATATATCTTTAGTGGGAACCCTAGCTTAGACACTGGAAGGGGTTGTAGTGTGATTGTTGTTGATGGCTCTAGGAGATGATGAGGGGTACAAACGTAAGTTGGGGCTCGGTCCAAAAAGGTAGAGGGAAATATTCCCTCTGATACAAATTTCATTATTAGTGGGTGGTGGTTGGTTGGGATGTATTATGGATATGCGGGCGGTTATCCATGTCAATGCAGTGTAGCTACCCATGTCTTAGATGCGTCCACTGCAGTAGTACATGCAGCACTATAAATGGACATAGTTGGCACAAGCTAAGGCATCCAATTTTTGTGAGCATATATTATCTATACTCTCAGTACACTCCATCTAGAGTCTATTTAGATTGCCATCTAAGCTTTAGACATGATAGAGAAAAAAAACATAAGCATACGACACAAGATTGGGTTCAATCTCCCCCCCATTGTGAAACTCTCTCTCCATGACATGGGTATTTTAATCATATTGTAAAATTTAGTCCTTGAGCTGAAAATAAACTGCACATACAAAATTGGTCTTTTTCTTTTAAAACTTTGGCAAGGCACAAGTATCCTATTGACACCTATGTGCCTTTCACCATAAACTACATTAACATGCACATACAATTTAAGTGTCCACGCCCATACACAAAGTGGTGGATAAAATATTACATCAAAATCATAGTGCACTGCCATAAAATAACCATACAAAATAATAATTCGAGTTGACACAAAATAGGATCCTCCTTGAGCGACACACTCCCACCACTCATCACCTATTTTCACCTTATCTAGCCTTTAAATAAATTAATCAAATTAAGGTTCTCCATGTGCACATATTTACCACTTGCACCTTGTGCAACCTTTAAATAATGTGCTTTCACATTTGACATAGGGGTTGGTTCCTACACACATATTACTCGAGAATATATTATTTCTCAAATATTGGGCATCAAAAATATAATAGATTAACAACATTATAACCCTACAAACAAATAATAAAGAGTTGATGATGGAAGCCAACATAAAAGGATGTCATGCTAGCTTATGACACCAAAGCCCACCACTCCTCCGTGAAGCCACTAAAAAAACATAAGTGGATGGTCTTTACCCAAGGCAATAACACAAACTAAGTTTCAAACTAAATGGGAAGGACCTTTCACAGTTAAACATAAATATCCCAATGGTTCTAATAATAGAATAATAGTGTGCATGTCATGGAAGACAAAAAAACAAAGTATGTGCTAGGCCAAAGAACAAAACCACCACCATAGCAAAATGAACAAAGTCATCACAATGGAGATCAATGAAACAAGATGGATTATTTGCACAAGTGGCCTAGCTAACTAGCTATTATAACCTTAAAAAAAATTGGATTTCCCCAAATCTTAACTTTCTAATGTAGCAAAAACATTTGGAAATTTCAAAAACCTACACTTTCCAAATGCCAAAAACATTTCGAAACTTCAAAAACCTAAACAATTAGAAAATCCCAAAAATATGTCATTTAATAGCCAAAAATTGGATTTAGCCATCTATTTAGGTCCATGCCTCAATTACAAACCCCAATCACATCTATCATGTGCATTCGACACATGTCATGTCTCCAACCATGCCACCAAGTTTCAAACCCTTGGTAACCCAATTCCCGTAGTGACTATTCCTTTGCCTACTAGCACAAGAACAAGTCTCAACCTTCTCTACATACTCAAACTCAACATTCAACCACCTTGTAGCCCCTAGATGCCCGAACCTTAGTAACCTAAAGATTCTAATAAGGGGGGTTGCATAAGGCACAAAAGGTACTCAAGAGGAGCTACACATGGACCAAATGACTCATTTGAAACTATGTCCATAGAGATCTTTTAGCCGAGGAGCTACACATGGACCAAATGACTCATTTGAAACTATGTCCATAGAGATCTTTTAGCCCATGGGAAAATGTGGTGGATCCACGGATCCTATTCAATTCATGGAATTACTTGAACATAGATGTGAAGCTTTTAAAAATTTAGATTACCTTACCAAGGTACATGGCTAGACCATATGCCTAGTAGTAGGCAAGGCCAACAAGTAGCTCATTACCTAGATTGAGAAATAAACTTCAAAACCCAAAAGGAAACCTTCATCTATGGATTGTCAAGGTAAATCCCTACAAAAATGATAGAGTAAAAACTTGAGAAAACTATATGGGATTATATCTTGTGCATGAAAACCCTAAACTCAATGTGAGGACTATAATAAATTTAATGACACATAAATGAAGAGATGTTTCTTCATGGGATTGAAAAAAAACACTTTGAACAACTTGATCATTGTCTCAAATATTAATTCTTTTAATCAATGTTACAAATAAATACTCCAATGAGATGACAACATGATGGAGAAGGATAGTGAGATGAAATCTTCATCATCTAAAACTAGAAGCAAGGTCCAAAGAGAAATTTATCTTTAAAATGGCAATCACTGAATTTTACATAGCCTTGCTTGAGAAATTTAATAGAAAAGTCTAAGAAGGAAATGAGCTTATCATTAACAATCTGTGACACCCCTTCAAATGGTGGACCAAAAGTGTTCCACCCAAATTCACATTTTCCATAACCTGAGCTAGTATTTCTATACTGTAGTTATCATAAAATTTGGGTCATGACACATCAAAGTTTTTATATTCACATGCAATAGGTGCATAAATGACATCTCAAATCCAAGGGATCCCATGTAAGAATAATGTTTTGTTTGAACCCAACAGAGACAAACCAAGGGGTTGATATGCTTAGGAAAACTTGCTAAGCAAGTATTTAGATAAAAGTTATAGTGCCTCTTCTCATGGACCACACAAGGTGGCAGACTTCCCAACTTGGAACACTTCAACACTTGCAATTATTGACACCTTGCAACCCCTACTATGTGAATGATTTGCACTACCTTAGAATCCCTATTATGTGAGTGATGTGCATTTGATCACATGTTCATAGACTACTCAAGGATAGTTGCTCTATCGCAATCCACCATGCAATACTTGACACTCAACATCTAAAGTATGACATGCTTGCAAGCCAAGGTGAGATAGAAATCCAAGGTGTGAGCAATTAAAGCAAAAATACCTACAGCAAATGACTCTAGAAAATGTTTGGAGGAGAACTTCTTGACATAAAACCACAAAATAACTTGCAAATTCTTAAACCTATGAAAACCAAAGGAACACAAACTAAGGAGGTTAAGGCTACACACATGGATGAAGGAAATAAGCCAACTTGGTTCACTAAAAGAGATAATGGATACACAAAATGTTAAGATAGAAATAAAACATCTACTAGTCCTCCTTATCCGAGCTATCTCAATGCCTCCAATCCTCCCTATCATCATCATCACCTCCACCACATTGTCCACAATGCTCAGGGTATGGCAACAATCTAGCCTCCTTGATGCAACAATGAATTATATATAAATCAAACACTTGTTACTATTTAATTAAATACCATAATACTAAGATCAAAGAATAATAAAAAATGTATGTTATTTGACTATATACCTCTGGTACATGCACCTCTCCATGCCATGCGATCTCTATGTGTAGCCACCTGTATCCATGCACTAAGTCGCATCTCAAATCTCATCATCATGGGTCAGAGAATAGGCACAATCATTAATCTGCAATTTATCAAACAACACTTGTTAATTTTTAAATATGGATTTAATTTAGTATTAAGTATGTATGTATGTATGTATGTATGTATGTATATATATATATATATATATATATATATATATATATAACTAGGAACAACTATTTTCCACCCTTGTTGAGGCAGGTGTGACAACTTCTCTCCGCATCCTCTCATCCACTGTGCTCGCTGTCTGACCTCATCTCTCACATGTGTCCATGTATCACCACTAAGGTCAAGAGGACATGTATTTCTCTTTTGAGCCTCCCTCCCACAATTTTCAACAATGATAAGTTTAAGCTATGAGAGTTAAACAAACTTTAAATCAAAATAAGTAATGTGATTTAATAAACAAAGTTTAAATAATGCGACTGAAAAACACACTCAAGAGTAAGAAAAAATAATGAAATTTTTTGTATTTCAATTCAAAGCCTCTAGACTTTGTATTTTGTGTTTGTATGAGAGAGAGATGTATATAAATAAATTATAATGATAATGCTTCTCTTTGAATATGCAGGCTAGCCTAGTGACTCTGATGTGTCTATGCACGCACCCCGATTTGATCTAGCACACTGATGGCATGAGTACCATTATATCCCGCACACTAACTCTTAGCGAGCCTTTGTCTTCTTTCAACTCTGATGATCAATGGATATTTGAGCAGAGAAGGATGTGCTATTGTTGTGTACACTAGAGGGGTACATGGGCCATGTATGTACTGGACAACAAGTTTGAGAGAGGCTTATGTGTAGATGCTCTAACACACCTTTGAAAAGATGCAGGGGAGAAGAGAGCTTGAGCTCTTGCAAGCACACACACACTCACAAAACCCTAAAAGAGAACACACAAGGTGAGAGGCTGAAAATCTTCTTCTTCTTCATACAACACTCACACCATATACAAAGATAAGAGTACACACATTATGAAAGGTAATCAACCAAATACATGCTAGGGTTCTCTATAGTGTGAACCCAACTAAATGAGCTAGCACTATAACTATGCCAGTCTCTAGAATGGCTATCACACAGCCTGTCATCCCACTGGCCGCATATCATCCATGATCTCACCAACCATGCTAGTGGTGTAAGTGTGGGGCCTATCACCCAGGCGGGTCATCAGTGTTGTCGACCGCCTCATTAGATGAGCTTGATATCTCAACACTCCCCCTCGAGCTCCTCATTAGATGAGCTCGATATCTCAACACTCCCCCTCGAGCTCAACTCCATCTCATGTACACCAAGCAAAGCCCTGAATCTGAGGAGCTTCTCTGTACCCAATGCTTTGGTGAAGATGTCAGCGACCTGATCTTGTGTGTTGATATAAACAAGGTCAACGTCTCCTACCAAAACCTTCTCTCTGACAAAATGGTAGTGGACCTCTATATGCTTCATGTGAGCATGAAAAACTGGGTTCCTCCAACTGTATACTGCTAATGTTGTCACAAAAAATGACAACTTGTCTATCCACTAATAGACCCAAATCTATAAGTAGCTTTCTCAACCAAGCTACCTCACATGCTGCCATATAGCAACACCTCTAACTCGGCCTCTGTAGTACTGGATAGAGCAACCGTAGGCTGTTTTGCTGCTCCAAGTCACAGCAGCACTCCCCAAAGAAAACATGAAGCCACTAGTAGATCTTCTATTTGAGATACTACCAGCCCAATCAGCATCTGTGTACCCATGTACACATATCTCTGTCCCAATTTTACAAAATAGTCCACAATGAAAAGTAGACCTCACATACCTCAGTATGCGTCTCAATGCATCCAAATGCGGCTTCTGAGAAACCTACATAAACTGACTCACCAACCCAACAGCATAGCTCAAATCTGACTTGGTGATCATCATGTAGATCAAGCTTCCTACCATGTGCCTATACATAGTAGGATCCGCCAAAATCTCTCCTTAATCTACACTCAACTTGCCATTTTGATCCAATGGCACTCAGATAGGCTTACAGCCTATCATATGTACCATACTTGGACAACATGTCCAAGTCATACTGTCTCTGTACCATATGGTGATCAATGCCCAAGAAATATCTGAGCTCCCCCAGATCCTTCATCTCAAACTTCTGTCTAAGCAAGATCTTTACATCAAAGATCTCTGCATCATGGTCCCCCGTAATGATCAAGTCATCTACATAGATGACAACAACAAGCACAACCCCTCTATCACTGTGTCTCACATACAGCGGAGAAATTTGCATTGGCTACATGAAAGCCAATAGTGACAAGATATTCAAAAATCTTGGCAAACCATGCTCTTGCTGCTTGTTTTAAGCCATACAAGGCTTTCTTCAACCTGCCAAACATGCTCTGGGTGACTCACATCCTCATGACCAGGTGGCTGCAACATATACACCTCTTCCTGCAAATCCCCATGCAAGAATGCATTCTTTACATCGATTTGATGTAAAGACCATTGCTTTGACGCAGCCATTGCTATCACAACTCTCACTGTTGCCATCTTGGCAATGGACTGAAAGTTTCCTCCATAATCAATGCCATATGTCTACGCATATCCTTTGGCTACCAATCTAGCCTTGTACCTGCTTATGCTTCCATCACTGTTATGTTTTACTTTGTACACCCACTTGCATCCAATGGCTTTCTTGCCTTCAGGAAATTGCACTAAATCCCAAGTCTCATTTCCATATAGTGCATCCATCTCCTCATCCATAGCTTTCTCCCAACACACATTTCCAACACCCTCATCAATGCATGTGGGCTCTACAACCTGCACAACTTTTGCCATGTATGCATAGTGATGTGCCACATAACCATCATAGGTAAACCTCTGCACAGGATTCTTCACTCTCCCCTAGATCTTCGCAGCTTTGCATTCATGGCTTCCATAGCCTTCTTTACACCAGGTGTTCTCATAGCTGGTATCCCAAGATCCTCATCAAGGCTCATCTCTGAGCCACTAGACTCTCCATCAACATGAGAATGCCTTGCAGAAATGTCAGGCATAATAAGGGGCTCAACCACTTTCTCTTTACCTTTATGTGATGTACTAATCACATTTGCAAGACTCTGGTATTATGACGTAGCCTGCCACTCCATGGTCTATCAACAACTAAACCACTAGATGAGGACTCTCCTGGTCCACTCAAAGATTGTGATTGCTGACTTGTATTCTGTGCAACCACATTTCCACCTCACTCACATCAGCCCTAATAGCTTCTTTTTTAGCAGCATACCAGCTGCTCATCTCATCAAAAACAACATCCCTACTTACCCTCAACTCACATGTAGCAAGGTTATAACACCTGTATCCCTTTTTCTCAAGGGAATACCCAATAAACACACATTTTTCAGCTTTTGGATCCAGCTTAGTTCTTAGCTCATCTGGCACATGCACATATGCAATGCATCCAAAGACTTTCAGATGAGACAAATCAGGTTTTTTTCCAGTAAACCTCTCCTCTAGAGTTACATCATCTATGGATGCAGTTGGAGTCCTGTTCATGATGTAAACTGCTTTAAAATCAGCCTCAGCCCAATAGCTATGCGGCATATTCTTCTCTCCCATCAATGCTCGCGTAATTTTAGCAATGTGCCTATTTTTCTGCTCAGCAGTGTATCTACTGAGCAGCATATTCTTCTCTCCCATCAATGCTCGTGCAATTTTAGCAATGTGTCTATTTTTTTCGCTCAGTAGTGTATCTGCATGTAAATTGTCTCTGAATACCATTCTTCTTCAAAAATTTAGAGAACTCATTGGAGAAGTACTCTCACCCTCCATCTGATCTTAGGCACTTTACAAGTTTTCCTATTTGCTTTTCAACCATAACTTTGAAATTTTAAAAATGAGTGAACACCTTACTCTTCTCCTTCATGAAGTATACCCACACTTTCCTTGTGTGGTCACTCATCAATAAATGTCACATAATACCTGTAGCCTCCCATAGACATGGTCTTCGTAGGACCCCATACATCTGAATGCACAACATCTAGTGCATTTCTGCTCACATTTTCGTCACATGGAAATACATGCTTTGTTTGCTTTCCAAATTGGCATGCTTCACATATTTTTTGCATACCTTCAACTTTAAACTTTGGCAACCTTGTCACAATTCCTTTAGTCTACATAGACTTCATTCTCTGCGCATTCACATGTCCAATTCTTTTATGCCAAATGTCTATGTTTGCAACAGTTCCTGAACCATTTGCAAACATCACAGCACTCACTTCATGCATGTTTACATTCAATGTAAACATTCTGCCCACTATGTTGCCTTTTGCAACCAACCTGTGCTTGTCTTTAAAGTCTTCAACATAACAACCATCAGGGTTAAACTGAACCTACAAACCCTGCTCAATCATCTGGCCAATTGAAAAACTAGATTCTTTGTTATGTTCAGAACATGAAGTACATCTGCAAGGTACTTCAATTTGCCATCCTGCATAGACAATGGCACATCTCCAACATGGGCAATTGGATGAGCAGTGTCATCCCCTGTTTCCACGAAACCTAGTCTTTCAAGGTTTTTCATCTCCTTGAACCACTCCCATGACTTGTCATGTGGTTTGAAGCATTTGAATCAACGTACCATCATCTTTATGTGTTGCTTCAACATTTTCAAACATGGCATTAACGACATGATCCATAACAAACAACCTTTCATTATCCTCATTGTTTCTGCTCGAGGAAGCATAGTTGTTTTGCTGCAATTTCCCATTTTGCATGTCAGCCTGCTTCCTCTTATAACAATTTGCTAGCACATGTCCAAGCTTACCATAATAAAAGCATCCACGTGTATCATTATATTGCCTTTGCCAATTTCCACGACCTCTTTGACTCGCCCTGCCTCTGAATTGGCCTCTTCCACCTGCGTGTTGTTGTTGTTGTGAATTCTGGGACTGTTGTTGTTACTGTGCTGGCCATAATTTTGATTACCTGTTCGGCCACCTCCTTGACCACGTCCACGGCCTCCTCTACCTCGTCCTCTTCCTAAACTTGTGTAGAAGGCCTGTTGCTCTGAATTGTTTTTGTTTTGTGAAGACTGTTGGTCTTCATCCAAGCTCTTCTCTTCTATAATCAACATAGACACCAAATCTGTGAAATTGGGAATGTTTTCCTGAGTCTAAATAGACGTCTTGAACGCCTTGTATTGTGGCCTGAGACCACGTAGACAGACTTCCACCTTATCATCATCATCTACTGAAACACCAATAGATGCAAGGGATTCCACAATACCCTTGATCTTCAATGCATAGTCATTCACAGACATACTCTTTTTCTCCACAGTATGAAATTCATTCTTCAACTGTATCTTTCGTGTCTTGGTATTTGTTTTATAGAGTTTTACCAAGGTGTCCCATACCTCCTTGGGGGACTTGGCATTTTGTATGTGCCCAATCATGGTGTCATGTATACTGATAGAGAGCCAATACATAACTTTTCTGGCTCCTTGGTTCCAATCCTTGAAGTCTTTCACATCTACAGTAGTCAGATTGATCTCCGGTATCTCCGGTGCCTCTTCATGCTCACCTTCTATGTAGCCCCAGTAATCCTTTCCCATCAAGAATTTTGTCAACCTGAACCTCCAAGCATGGAAGTTGTTCTTATCAAGCTTCTCAGCAACAATCTGGTTTATGCCATCATTTGACATCTTGCCAGACACACACAAATTTACCAAAAACAGCACTCTGGTTTTATCCTGCACAAACTGTTGTATTTCTTAGAGCGGTACTGTACTACACACACAAATTTACCAAAAATAGCACTCTGGTTTTGTCCTGCTGCACAAACTGTTGTATTTCTTGGAGCGGTACTGTACTACACTCAAATGTCACAACAAGTGACCTCAATGTGCATACATACACCCAATGGCAACTGTTGACCTCCTTGCAACACACACAGTGTCTGCACAACCAATCTATCTCCTACAGTTCTTAAAACAGAGTTCTACATAGAATCGATGACTTACCCGCAGTGCTCAAAATCGTTTGCTTTCTGAAAAACGGAGGTCCTAACGCGCTCGAAATGCGTTTTCGGCACCAAACATTCTGCCGATATATGACTATCTGATAGGACAATATAGTTGCCCTATACTCCCACGAAGAAAGCTCCTCAATCAGAGATCTTTTGCCGGTGCCTCCTGTAGAGCTCCCGAGACAAGGGTGTAGTCGCCAACACAAACAGGGAAGAGTAGTTGAAGCTCTTACCCTCGTACCACTTCCTGTGCTTCTCTTGCTTGCAGCTCAATCCTTAGCATGAACCAGGCTCTAGTACCATGAAAAGATGCAGGGGAGAAGAGAGATTGAGCTCTTGCAGGCACACACACACACTTACAAAACCCTAAAAGAGAACACACAAGGTAAGAGGCTGAAAATCTTCTTCTTCTTCACACAACACTCAACACACCATATACAAAGATAAGAGTACACACCATATGAAAATGTAAGATTCCTCCCCACAGCCTCTCAAAAATGTCCACCATCTTCTCCTGTAATCAATCCCTCTTCAGAAATATAAAAGACTTGTTTCTAACTGTTTTAACCTAGAGAGAGAGAAAATATTCTAGAGAGAGAATATTCGGATTTTTAATATTTTTAGATAGAAAATTATCTCATCTTATTAAAATAAGTTTCCCTAAAACAGAAATTCAAAAAGAACTTTCCAATGTACAATTAGAATTAATTGGAAATGGGTATAAAGGACCTTAGCCTAAGGGTCTAGATTTTCAGAAATTTTTGGATTATGGTCCAATTAAGGTTCCTATGGGCCAATAGCATCAATCCATGTGTAGGGAGGAGATAAATCCAATTTGTAAAAGAAGATACCCAAAAATGAGTAAATGCTCACATAAGATGAAGAGTTGAAAATGTACAAGGCTTATTAGTAAAAAACTATGAGCAATATTAAAAATATGAGATATTTTGGGTATCCAAAAATGAGTAAATGCTCACATAAGATGAAGAGTTGAAAATGTACAAGGTTTATTAGTAAAAAACTATGAGCAATATTAAAAATATGAGATATTTTGGGTATAATGATTCCATTTTGACACATATGTAAGGAAGGGGAGTTCTTTAAAGGAGGTGCATATTTCACATAAGATGAAGAGTTGAAAATGTACAAGGTTTATTAGTAAAAAACTATGAGCAATATTAAAAATATGAGATATTTTGGGTATAATGATTCCATTTTGATACATATGTAAGGAAGGGGAGTTCTTTAAAGGAGGTGCATATTTCACATGCTTGAATGAGTTTTAAACTCATAAAAATTGAGATATTTCATCTCTCCTCTCTCCTCATTCAAGTCTAGTTCCAAAAAGTTAGCTTAACTGACCTAAAAATGGTCAAATATCGACCAAACTGATTTAGAAAATTCTAGAATCAGTTTGTTTGGTTAGGAGCTCAATTTTTCCTATAAATAGAAGCCTCCCCCTTGTTGAAAAATATATAGTGTTTATGCATCGTTACTCTACTCCACCTAAGCCAAGAACTATGAATTCATTAATAATTCACTAGTTTTTGGAGCTTCCCTCTTTCTTCAATCCCCATTGGTGGCTCCATCAACATACTTAACCAATTGATTGGTTGGGGGCCTCTACCGTGAACAAAGAATCAAGCAATTTGTAAGGTAAATAGTGAATATTGATCTTTTCTATAATTTCACAATGTTTCTCTTCTCAACCCCTCTCAAGCTTGAGAAGCTTAATTGGTATGGTTTTTAAATGCTATTGAAGTTAATTGAGAAATATTAGTGAAGAGTTACATAATTTGATGAATGCTTTTGAAGTTAATTGATTAATGATAGTAAAGAATTACATAAATTTCCATTTATGTTTAAATTCTAATGGTTTTTATGTAATTTCTCTCTCTCACTCAAGAAATGGTCATACTCATGACCCATTCTCAATCCAAATGAAGCTTTTCATAAAGCTTTTCCTTAATCCAAGATTAATCTACGCTTGAGACTAAATTAATGGTTTTTTTTCTATGCTTTTAGTTTATGTATTTCATGAATATTGATGATTCAATCCATTATGAAATATTGATCCAATTAGGGATCATTCTAATTATTTCTTAATGTTAAGCTTTATCCCTTAGAAAAATTGAGATTTATCAGTCATAGCAGCGGAGCTATGGCAAAATTTTTATAAAAATTACGCATAAAATAATTTTATTCAAAGCATGAAAAGAGGACTTCCTACCATATTCTAGAAATTATCATCCTAGATTAATTGAAGATATTCATTGTAATCATAGAGAAATTAATTTTTATATTATGCATAATTGATTTTCATGCATAGAGGTATGCATAAAAGATTATTATTTTAACATAAAAGTGTTACTTTTATCATAATTAGATTTCATGCATAGAGGTATGCATAAAAGATTATTATTTTAATGTGAAAGTGTTACTTTTATCATATTTGAATTTCATGCGTAGAGGTATGCATAAAAGATTATTATTTTAATATAAAAGTGTTACTTTTATCATATTTGAATTTCATGCATAGAGGTATGCATAAAAGATTATTATTTTATTATAAAAGTGTTATTTTTAGCATAATTGAATTTCATGCATAGAGGTATGCATAAAAGATGATTATTTTATGACAAAAGTGTTACTTTTAGCATAATTGAATTTCATGCATAGAGGTATGCATAAAAGATGATTATTTTATTACAAAAGTATTACTTTTAGCATAATTGAATTTCATGCATAGATGTATGCATAAAAGATGATTATTTTATTATAAAAGTGTTACTTTTATCATATTTGGATTTCATGCATAGAGGTATGCATAAAAGTTGTTTATTATAAAAGTGTTACTTTTATCATATTTGGATTTCATGCATAGAGGTATGTATAAAAGTTGATTATTTTATTATAAAAGTGTTACTTTTATTATATTTGGATTTCATGCATAGAGGTATGCATAAAAGATATTCTTTTTATACTAAAAGTGTGATTTTCATCATAAATAGATTTTATGCATAACTTAGATACATGAGAGAAATTCTTTTATTCTAAAAGTGTAATTCCTACCAAATTGAATTTATGCATAAGAAGATGCATAAAAGATTGATTTTTATTTCGAAAGTGTTAGTCTCCTTAAATGGAATTTATGCATAAATAAATATGTGGAGAAATCTTATATCAAATATAAGAATTCTCTTAAAAAAAATATGAAATGTGATAAGATGTGATAAGAGGTGTATGAGATGTGATAAGATTTGATAAGATGCGTATGGGAAGTGATAGGATGTGATAAGAGGTGTATGAGATGTGAAAAGATGTGATAAGGTGTGTATGAGATGTGATAGAATGTGTTAAGATGAGTTAGGATGTGTTAAGATGTATATGGGATGTGTTAGGACAAGAATGGATGTAATATGGTTGTATGAATGTGATGTGGATGTATACATGTAGATGTATATGTATGAATGTGAATGTGGATGTGGATGTGGATGTATGGATGTAGATACGGATGTGTATGTATGTATGTGGATGTGTATGTATGAATGAGGATGTGAGAATGGATGTATGCATGTGAATGTGGATGTATGAATATGAATGTGGATGTGTGGATGTGGAAATGGAGGTATGGTGGATGTATGAATGTGGATGTGGATGTATGCATATAGATGCGTATGTATGAATGTGAAATTGGATGTATGATGTGGACGTACGAACATGGATATGTATGTAGAATAATGAATATGAAGGTGTATGTGAGATAATGTGTAGTCTATATGAGTGAATGGATGAGAACGAGTACACATTGAATGGAATGTGGAATAAGTAATGTGGTCCGAGAGTGGATAATATGGAAAGACAAGAGTTCGTTATAGAAACTGTATTTTGTGACTGTTTGTAAATGACTGTTTTATGTCAAGAATGCTGGAGAAGCATTTTGACCGTCTTGAGGATTAAGGTCATGAAGACCGAACTGATAAAGTTGCAACTGTTGACGGAGAGTCAATGGAGGACGTCTCGCGTAGCAAGGTCGATCGAGGTCTTGACCAGCCTCGGTTCGATTTAAATGGTGAGCTTCCGGTACGGTGGATGAGGGACCAAGGAAGCGGCCTATGAGTGAAGCGCTAGGTCACCTACGAGCGAAGGATTCTAGAGGGTGCTGACCATACGGTGCTCGGGCTTTGGGTCGCCAAAGATACCCACACGTGCATCGTGGAAGATATTGGAACAAGGAGTAAGAGTTGTTTTCTGAAACCGGGCATGGATCTGGTTGATTGACCTTGCTGGTCCTCAACGGATGAGTCCATGGCTCTTTTATATGGATCTGTGGGTTGATCTTACTGATCTTCCATGGAGATTCCATTCTATTATATGAATATATTGCTGGTTACTATGAGCTAGGAACTATGGAAAAGGCCCCTGAGAGAACAGGTGGTGAGCGTTCTGGTTGCCAATGATGCCATAAGTACATCGATGAAAGAATGACTGGAAATAAGGATTCAACCAGAGACTTTGAGGATTGTCATCAGTGACATAATGGTTTTATTAAAGGATTGTTTTAAAGCTAGTTGATACTAAGAAAAAGGCAATTTCATATTGGGTGTGTAAGTGGTGTGACTAGTTTTATGTTTGCATGAACTTTCGGCTAGAGGGCCTTGGAACTCTTTTCCTTGGTACCCGGGACAAAACCTAACCAAATTCTTAATTGGATCCCATCACTACAGTGGTTGGGCGGTTGCCTAACCCATGGGACTGGATGGGGTTAGGCTGGATTGATGGATCCGTAAATCGAGATTTAATTTCTATTATTACGATAGATGAAGTAAATCCCGGATAGAAATTGTTCTATGGATAGGGATCAACGGCTGTGCCTCTTGATGGGAAAAAAAGCATTGATCCCAATGATCCAAGTGCAAGTTTCTTCCTTGATTTGACCTAGTACCGTTAAAGGTGCAGTCAGATCAGTTTGATCAGTAATGATCTTGACTACGTTAGAGTAAAGAGTTATCCTGGTGGAATCGCCCGTGCTTTCCAGGTAAAGGAAGTTTTTCCGGTTTCGGTTTTAGACAAACCGACAGATTAGTCTCTTGTCCGGATATCCGTGGGCGAGGCCCCGAGTGTGAGACCCCTACCCGCGTACGATGTGCTACTTCCGCTGCTAGTATCCCGAATCTGTTGCGCGGTGGAGACCGGGATCTTATAGAAAAGGTACTCAACCAAATACATACTAGGGTTCTCTATAGTGGGAACCCAACTAAATGAGCTGGTGCTATAACTATGCCAGTCTCTCTAGAATGGCTGTCACACAGCCTGTCATCCCACTGGCTGCATATCACCCATGATCTCACCAACCATGCCAGTGGTGTAAGTGTGGGGCCTATCCCCCAGGCGGGTCATCAGTGTCCACCGTCTCACTAGATGAGCTCGATATCTCAACAACCTTCAACCTCGACGGGATGACTTTGTATGCTTCTTTACTCTTCATCTCATGTTGATAAAAAAGTTAAGATTTTATTTGATTCGTCATGGTTTAATATATATGTATGTTGCATCACATAGTCAAGCTTTTATTGTCATGCTTCATGGGCTCATTCAGGGGATTCACTGGCCATAACTAATTTTGTCATGTGAGTGTAAGGGAGGGGGTTTTTGGAAGGGTGAGATTAAGCTTATAAGTTGGGGGTAAGGGGGATCTTATGGGGGGAGGGTGGGAGTAGTGGAGAATGGAAGTAAGGGATCGTAGTTCACAATATGTGATCTAGTGGTGTAGGTTAAAAACTTGATAAGTTTATTAGTTTTTTAAGTTGACCACCCATGGAAACAATTTTAGGAGTGTATATGTTACAAATTTGGATAGGGCGGCATGCATGCCTAATGCACTTGATTGGGTTCGTACAAACTTGGATACGGTGGCACGCATGCCTAATGCACTTGATTGGGCTCATACAAACTTGGATAGGGTGGAGTGATGGGACAACAATTTCTCATGAACGAAGTTAAGATATGTCATGTGGGTGCAATTTCAAAGTAAGATACTTGCAAACAATTACTCTTGTTCTGTAGACAATTTTACATCGCATCTAATGGCTAAACTCACATAGTATCACTCTACGTGTTCTAGCAAGGCATGATGTTATTATAGTATGTGGTTTTATGGTCAACATCTTCAGATCATGCAAGTTGATTTACGATGCATCACAATGGATTTTCGAATTGTTGCCTCATTTCAACAACAAAGTTGTGCTAGTAGTATGGATACAAATATTATCAATGGTGACCTCAGCTATGTTGGTGTGCTTGAAGTCATCATCAAGGTTGGTTTTGTAGGTCCTTTAAGCAAGTGCTGCTCTATGAGTCGAATGTAAGAATACGCATAGCAAAAAGAGATACAACACGAGAAAGTTCACAAGACAATGCAATAGAGAGAATGGAGATAATTTTAAAATTCTAATTATACCAAACAAGAGATAGGTATAATATGATAGTGCTATCCACCCATGTGCTCTAAGAGGTCTTGTGAAAATAATTTATCAATTAATGCCAAGAAACACACACACACACACACACACACACACACACACACACACACACACACACAAAAACCAAATATTTTAGCCCCTCAACGTACTTAACTAGATGGCACACAAAAAATCAAAATGAAAATAACTAGCTATTTAAAGGTAAATATAAAATGGCTCCAAAATGAAGTGGCATCAACAATTGTTACCATGAATGTCCCAATTTTTGGGTTTGAGCATTTGGGAGTACATTAGGGTAAAAATTAGGGGCAAAATTTATCCCAAAGGCTATTTTCCCAAAAGTCTAGGGCTATTTTAGACCAAAAAGATTGCTAGATTTTTTAATATATATTCCCAAAAGTCTAGGGCTATTTTAGACCAAAAAGATTGCTAGATTTTTTAATATATTAGTCCAAGGTATCATTTTTTGGGTCAATTTTGAAGGCAAAATTGCCAAATTTACATTAAAAGTAAGTATATACCTTGAATTTTTTTTAAACATTCACCAAAATTCTCCACAAAGTCTACCTTCAATGAGAAAAAGATTCACCAATCTTTCTCTACTTTGACGATAAGATATGCTCCTTATTTTTTACCTTGGAGTACATAATTGGTGATAAGTTGTGAATCTTTTAAAACATGGAAGAGCATGCAAATGATGGGCTACTCATCCTTGCATACTTCATGCAGTGCATAAACATATTCATATTTCATTGCCTAAACCTCTTCATTTTCTCTATCTTGTCCAAATAAGCTAATAAATAGGTTGGGCAATTGAAAGCCTCACAATATTACTTGTAGAAGGTAGATTTGGAATGTGGATGAGAATGCAAGATGATATCTATTTCTACTATTTATACTAGAAAAGGCTACATGCAAAAGGTATAATAAAAGGTGGAAATAAAGACTATGGGAACACATTTTTGAGATAGAAGAGAAGACATTAACCCATTTTTATAGTTCTATTGTAATATGCCATAACCACACTTTTTATGAGTGTATGTACTAGTAAAATACATCGCAGTAAGGTTTTAACCTTAGCATTGAAACTTGAGTAGAAAGGGCTTCTTAGCCTTATTTTGCTCTCCTTCCAAGGTTGGTGGAAGCAAAGAGAAATACTATTCTAAAAACCTTAATACTTGTGAGAAAAAGTAAACAAAAAATTACAACAAATGATAAACGATTTGTTATTATGTTAGTGTTGATTAGCTTTAATTATACTTTACTACTTTAAAAAGAATATTTCAACTTTTAATCTCATAGCTTAGATAAATAAATAATATCATATTGGCAAGATGGTTTTGGCTGTGCAAACTTGATACAAACCACGTGAGAAAAAAGGAATTTTCCATGTTAAAAGCAAAGATAAATGGGCATTAATATGGAAAATTAGGATTTTCCCATGTTTTTTCCACATGGTTTTGCATTAGGTTATTTTACACACTTATTTTTGTTTCATTCTTACCCCAAATTTGAGGATACAAGAATCCAATATACTAAAGTGAACAAGTTATCATTTTACTAATGATTACACTGATTATTCTCTACTTTACATTCTTAAATCCATCTAGTCTCATGTCAAACTTGTAGTTTGAGATAGTATCTACCACAAACAAATTGGTAACATCATGGCACTATTAGCTAATTAACTATTTTCTACTTTACATGCTTAAACCCATCTAGTCTCATGTAAAAATTAGGTAACATCATGGCAGTGCTAGTAGATAATTAACTATTCTCTACTTTACATGCTTAAATCCATCTAGTCTCATGTGAAACTTAGGTGAAAAAATCATATTTAAGCGTATGAATGATAGTATCTACTACAAACACTTACATGCTTAAATCCATCTAGTCTCATGTCAAAATTAGGTAACATCATGGCAGTGCTAGTAGATAATTAACTATTCTCTACTTTACATGCTTAAATCCATCTAGTCTCATGTGAAACTTAGGTGACAAAAGCATATTTAAGCGTATGAATGATAGTATCTACTACAAACAAATTAGTAACATGGCACTGTTAGCTAAGCTTGGAGCTGATGATTCACCATGCCTAGCCACCCATTGCAACATATCACCATGTCTAGCCGCCATTGCAACATATCAAGTTCTCTTCATACTTCTCAATTTGTTTAGAGTTATCAAAAGTTCTGACCTTCTTGCTTCTGCTTCAGCAAGCTCAAGGCTTACTTGGCAATATCGCTCACTCATGTCATGTAGCTCATCTTCTAGCTGTGTAACCTTTTTCTTGTAATGAGAAATTTCCATCTTGATTTCATCCACCTCACCAAGATCTTGAAGGTAGGCCATGTTTACATTTTCCTGCTTAGCTAAAACACTAAACATAGAAAGAGTGTAATATAAGCTTTTATGCCTGTGATTGAGAGATGGCATTGTAAATGGAAAAAAAAGCTCAATCATTAAAAAAAAACTCTAAACCTTTCAAAGTCAAGGTTTAAGGTTTTAAGTCATGCCATATTAATTTTCTTAGGCATACCCTTTGAGTTGCAACTTGTACATGCTGTTGGCTTCTAATGCTTCTGCTAGTTGTGTCTCCAAGTTCACAATCTTTTCGAGCAAAAAAGGGTTCTTTGCTATCTCTATGAGCTTTAAAAGACGGGACTCAAGAAGTTCATTGGCCTGGATACAAAAATTTAACTTGTTAATGAACACATCATGTACAGGAAGGGGAAGGCCAAAAGTAACTACACACTTAGACAAAAGCACACCCACACAAGCATGAATCCCATCCATGTTGAGACACATGCACATCACACTCACTTTTATGCACCATCCATGCAACTAAATGGTTTTTGGCATTTGAAAAATGCAATAATGTCGCTTTGTGTGCATGCATGTGCACATATGTATCACCATGATAAGTATCCACATGTTTGCATATCTCTCTGTCTCTGTCACTCTCTCTCTCTCTCTCTCTCTCTCTCTCTCACACACACACACACACACACACACACACACACACACACATACACACACACACACAACCTTATTTGTCTTTATGGCATGAAGATATTATTTTTTCTGTATGTGATGGTATTTTTTATCCCGGGGGGGGGGGGGGAAGATCACTCATAAATATGTAAGCATAGCACATGGTTTTAACAGAATGAGTTTTTAAAATCCCCTTTTTACATATTTTTTACATACAGAAGGGTACTATTTAAAGGAGGTATTTATAGATTGAATAGAAGAAGGATGTGTTTTATTCTTGAAAAATTTACAGATAAGGGGTTTTTAAAATAGGCCTTGAACGCACGTGATATAAAGATTTTAGATATAGTGAACCCCCCAAAAATTTTTTACTCCTTTTCTTTTGCCGGGACATCTCTCTCTCTCTCTCTCTCTCTCTCTCTCTCTCTCTCTCTCTCACACACACACACACACACACACACACACACACACACACACACACACACATACTCTCATTTATCTATATGGCATGAACAAATTATTTTGCAGTATGCCATGATATCTTTTGCTCTTTTTTTTTAGGGCTTTAAAATATGTTTCTTTATACTAAGGTGCCATTCAAATACATAGTTCACTCCCTTTATCAAATGATTAGTGCATTAAAGTATACCATCTACAAGCATAAGCTTATCAAATCTTCTAAAGACTTGAAGATCAAAAAACTCACATACTTCTTGCAATCTTTGCACTTCCTCTTGTAGAACTTCTTGCATACGCATGCTTGAAAAAAGCTCTTGCTCTTTTCTTGAAAGGATAGAGTTTTGCTTTTGCAGTCGTATCAACTGTGTCACACATAAAAACATCCACTTGATGAAAATCGGTCATAGTTCTAATAGCAACAGTAACTCTAAAACTAGGTGAATGTAGAACTCTAATATTTTCTATTGATGCAAACATTTAAAAAAAACTCCTCTTAAGTCTAGATCCCTCTCTAGTCACAATTTGGTACTCGCTTGAAGGTAGCTTGGTCTTCCCATTGAAGGAATTGCAAATTATGTACACAATACCAACAAGGATCTACGAGGAATTGCACACACAACTCCCCATAAAACCCCCCCTCCTTGTGGCCCCTCCTAACTCTAACCCTAACCCTCATCCCTTCAAAAGTCACAAGTTCACATTCTTGTGCCTATTGGCTTAAGAAATTTAGTTAAGACATACACACCTCATTTTTTAGTTGATCCGTCTCGGGTTCAATTAGTCCAGCTACTTGTTGCTCATTGGATAGCTCCAAGTGCTCAATCTTGTCACAAAGATCAATGTCTATCTTTGTGAACTTGTTTCTAGAGTTATCTAACTCTTCTTGTTTTGATTTGGCATACTTCTGCACCACAAGAAAACCTTTGTTAATATGCTTCATTAATAGATTCAAAGAAATTTATCATATAATATCTATGAGAATGATAGCATTCAAAGTTGTTCACATTGCAAGCACCATGGTTATCAACCACTAGAGCTTTAAAGTTGTTCACATAGCAAACACCATGGTTATCAAACACTAGAGCTTCAACGTTTGCCTAACCATTGGCAAGTGTATGCATTAATTGATCTAGTGTGCGCCTAATACTGCATGTTCATGTTTTCAACTTGATGCAAAAACTTGCAAAGTTCAGCATCAAAGTTTTTTTCCTAGAGGCCCCCTTAAGTAGACCTTAATCTTATGACATAGATTAGTTTCTTTGTCCATGTACTCATTTACTCATTTTTATAGCTATCTAACTCTTCTTCTTTTTATTTGGCATACTCTTGCATCACAAAAAAAAGACCTACGTAAAAACGCTTCCTTAGTATATTAAAAGCAAAAATGATGATCTAATATCCCTGAAAATGAAACCATTCATATTATAGCAAGCACCATGGTTATGAACAAACCGAGAGCTTCAATATTTTCCCAAACAAGCAAGGGCATGCATTAATTGATCATGGTTGTTTGCTTATTATAGCATGCAGTAATTGATCATTTGCCCAACCGTGCATTAAATGATCATGGTTATTTGCTTATTGTAGCATGTTCATCTTTTCAACTTGATGCAAGGCCATGCAAATTCAACATGAGCAGGTAACCATCACTAAAGCAATGGGGGCTTTTTGGGATTTGAACTTGGGTCCTTCCCTCCCCAAGACACTACAAGGCTTGCAGGAATATTGACTTGGATCATTCGCGTGTTAGCTCTTATAGATAAACTTAAAAGGCACACCTACCTCATTTTCTAGCTGATCAATGCTGGGTTCAATCAATTCAACTTGTAGTTGCTCGTTAGACAGCTCCGAACGCTCAATCCAATCACAAAGATCAGATTCTGTCTCCATGTACTCGTTTCCGCAGCTATCTGAGTCTTCTTCTTCTTCTTTTTTGGCTTTGGCACACTCCTGAGAGCAAAAACGATCATATAATAATAACCCTGAGCAAAAACGATCATATAATAATAACCCTGAGAATGATCTCATATTTCAAATTCAAGCGCCATGGTTTTCAAACACCAGAGCTGCCAATCATCGGCAAGTGCGCCCTACATTAATTTAGAATGATTGCCTGCTCAACGCCCAGGTCGGAGCGACGCATCAGTTTTTCATCATCCCAACAGGGAGCCCATGTTACAGAACTTGCAGAAACACATACCTTAATCTTCTCCTGTATTGTCGCCGGCAGCAGATAGCTTATGCGCAAAGCCTGCCAAGTGAGTTGGCTGCAAATTCCGACAAACCCAAGTAATTCTGTGTGTGTGTGTGTGTGAGAGAGACAGAGAGAGAGAGAGAGAGCGCTGGCTCCTTTGCCTACAACTGCAGGTTGCCCTAAGGAGAGAAACGGCACCTTTTATAGACTCTCTGGAAAGCATGCACGCTAGTCGGGCGACATGTTTGTTGTGAGCCCCCCACCACGTTCAATCAATTCTAACAATAACATTTGAACTTCAATAAAATGAACAATCAAAATATTAATTTAACAGTAAAAAATAAGAATAAATATTCGAAAACATTATTTTCATGTAGTTAAGATTAAAAAATACGAATTTAATTATTTTTCAGCATAGACTTTCTCATAAAAAGGATTTAATTAGAATTTTATCATATAGCTTTGTATTAATAAGGATATCAATAAGATATAAAACGTTATAACTAATTTATAATATATATAATAATTAAGAGTTTGATTGAATTTTTTCCTCATGTGCTTTTTTTGTGTGTTGTATATGTATATTTTGTTCAAAAAATGGATATTCAAAAAATATTTTTAAAATATTTTAATAATTAATAGAGAAGTTGGAGCCATACCATCGTCCCTAAGAATGATATATAATTGAAAAACAAGATATATATATATATATATATACACACTTTTTAGAAATTTATCGTTTATCGTTGTCTTTACTCGTTAATAAGAGATTCAGAACTTGATATATGAGAATAGAGAGTCTTCTAATACCTTCTCTTAAGATTGAAATCATTCGATCATCCCCAAGCTTTATCTTCTCTTACTCGTACTCTCACTTTTCTCTCTTTCGAAGGTACCTCTTGTTGCAGGGCTACGACATACTATTCTTTCTTTCAAAGAAAAGCTATGGAGTAGTAGTCTCTTCTTCATAAAGGTAATAGAGCAAGCTAGCTTACGTTTCCAAGAGATTAGATAAGAATGAAGGGATAGATGCATCTCAAGGTCTAGAATCACCTTGTGGCTACTAGCTGCATTCTTACAGTTTTCCTGTGTAGAGACCTTGAAAGACCCATCGAATTGTTTCTACTGTAGCTCTTTGATAAAAACTCAGAATATGGTCATATACTAGTCAAAAGAGCTGGAAGGTATCTGGTCTACAAGCCAACATGGGTAGAATAGATGAAAACATTTATATATAGTCGCAAACGCGCCATCTTTAGAAACGCGTTGCTTTTCCACATTTTGAGTGCACATGAACTCTAAATATGTAAAAGTACTCTAAATACGATCTCCTATCATTTAAATTTGAATTTCTATTTTTGAAGATCTTATCTCTTAATAGAACTATTCTTGTCTTCTTATTTCTTTTAGGATGTTTTGAAGCTAATATTTTTATTCTATCACTTTCCTACTGTTTCTAGTCTTATTGTCTCACTCTTCTCTAAGTGCACTCTCTTTCCTTCTTGAAATCTATATTAAAAGAGACACATACATGGCTTGGAGAGGGACCTTACAATCTCCCCCACTTAAAAGATTTGAGATATCCTCATATCGCAAGCTAGGGTAGTATCTAAGTAAATCCTCTCGTCTCTTTCAAAGTGGTGTCCCCACTAGGTAGAAATCTTCCTTTATCTAAACATTGTTCCTAAAGAGTCCGTTATTTCATGTGTTTGGCTCGTTTTGTTGTGCCTCCAAAAGGTCTTTATTAGTCTAAAGTTAATTGGTCTTATTATCCTAAGTTCATGTATCCATATACCTCTCATACGATATGAACCTATTTTTTTTAAAAAAATCATAATCCTTCCTTAACGAATTTCTTAGTCTATACCCCCATGTGATATGGTACTTAACAAATTGTCATGAAAAAACGTAAGGGAATTAATCCTTTACGCAATTTAACCTATGATAGCAATTACATAATCTTAGTATCATCTTCTAGAATACCTCTATTCATCATGTACATTACTTCACATGAATCTTGCACCAATCCGAGCTTCTATTTACTCATAGAATTACTTGTTGAATTCGATTATCTTTGCCCTGCTATCCCTATTTCTTAATCTAATTTTGCTCTAGCTCATGATTTCTTGTAGCCAAGGGTGGGATTGATGTTCCTCTTGAATTAGGGAATCTCTTCTTGATTAACATGGAAGGACTCATGTCCTTCTCGACACTTTCTATATAAAAAAAACTTTATCATAGTCTCTAGCTATAATTATGGCTTTTGAAATAGAGGATGGTTTTGTATTCTTGATGAGGTTATTCAATGGTAGATAGTATCTTGGGATTAACACATCTAATAGCATGATCCTCTGGGAATTACACATCCGAAGTTAGACCCATGTTTTTCTGAGATGGGTTCAAGAACTTGGATGATCTTCCTAGTGTAAAGCATCCAATGGATAGCATTCACACATCAACTATTCAAACCTTAATGGAGTTATAATCTTAATAATTTATAATATGCAAATTAATGAGATATATCCTGAAAACTTCTCTAAACAAAGTTTCGGTCTATCCTTCTAGTCATTCAGTCTCTCACTAGTTTCTTAATTTGATCACCCTATGTTTTTCCTCAAAAGGTTTCCTCCCCAATCTTATTTCTCAAATTTATTATACAAATATCTTACGTGTGCACCTCCAAGACACAAGCACAATTTCATAGGATGATTGTCTCAACATGTGAGGATATTCAAATCACTTACATGGCCAGTAGAGATGATTGATTCATCCTCACATGATAAACAATCACTTGTTTTAATCCCTTGATAGTTAGCATTTGCTCTGATACCAATTGTAAGGTTCCCCTCTTCCAAAAGAGGGGAAACACTTAAGATAGTCTACTACTTAAGTCTTAGCTTGGAGAAAATTTACTACTCGTTGACACCTTGACCATGTAAAGATTCAAGGATACGATTTGTAGGTAAGACCTAGTCCTATCCTGCACAGCAGGGGAAGCGTGATCTTCCAAAAGTCAAATTACCCATCGGGTAATTGATCATAATTTTGGCAACTACTAATCTTGATTCCTAGAGATAACGCTTTTTTCCTCATCCATGCAAAGCAAAGTCGTTGGCCTAGTCTTCTAGAATAGAGTTACCCGAGAACCTATTTATCTAGCGTAAGGCTTTTACTTAATCTGTTGGAAAGCTACCCGGCTAATCGGGTCTACCCGTTCGTAGGATGGTGCCATCGGGGCATTCCATCCTCCCACTTTCCACTTACTCATGCATCAATTTGTTTTTTAATTAATCCTACCACACTGTTTGACATAAATAAACATGCTCTTTAATTAAGGTCCTTTTCACAAGGTTCATTAAAATAGCCTCTTTTCATAGTACAATAATGCCAAAGACAAGTTTTTTAAAAAAAGTTTATATAAGAATCAATTTCATACAAGCCAAACCGGCTCTCTTATTGTTTTTCTTTGTATTGCCGATGATCTAGAATTTGGCCTTTCAGCCTCTACATGATGCTGGGCAAAACCCTACGGGACCATACACCTCACAGTCGCGTTGGCAAGGACTTAAGCCGGCTTGTCGCCCCCTTAGGCTGCTCCATCGCTCGATCCTCCTTCCCCTCAGAGGGATGTCTATGTGCTAGGGTGGGCTTATTCACCGCACTAGCCTAGGCCCTCAAAACTAGACAGCATCATAATCACTCGCCTCAATCGGCGAACCTCATTCTCCCAATGGTATGAGAAATACCATGGGTCGACTCTGGGCCTTACTAATGTCTCTGTCATTCGGCTACAGAAGCACAAGAAGAACGGGGCAGCGTCAAGGCAGGGAGAAGTTGTACCTATACCTTAATTTAACTAAGATAACAATCCATTTACTCAACTAAACCATAGGACTATAATCCACATTATCTTCTTAAGAAAACAACCCTTTCGCAAAGATTTTAGCATTTCAACTTGAGACTGTGATAAGACATTATTTATTAAGACATATGCTATTGTTTAAAAGAATAAAAACTTTAACTAGTAAATCAATCAAATAGATCACTAGTAAATCAATCAAATAGATCACTATTAATAATTAATAGAGAAGCCGGGGCCATACCTCAACCCCTAAACACCATATTAGTGAATTTGGGAATTTTCCAATTCCCATTTTTGAATACTTAAATGGATAACATGTTTGTAAGTTTCTCAAAACCCTATCATATGACCTATCGTTGGAAAGCGCTTGAAAAATTGAATCTAAAGAGCTATAATTTATAAAGCGCTCATTTTGGATTAGTTAATCCAAACTTTTGAGCACGTGTCCCAAACTTGTGGAAAATTTTCATATTCCCCAATATGGTGTTCCTAAGAATGATATATAATTGAAAAACAAAAAATATATATATATACCTTATAGAAATTTATCGTTTATCGTTGTCTTTGCTTGTTAATAAGAGATTCAAAACTTGATATATGAGAATAGAGAGTCTTCTAATACCTTCTCTTAAGATTGATATCATCTGATCATCCCCAAGCGTTATCTTCTCTTCCTCATACTGTGACGTTTCTCTCTTTCGAAGGTCTATGGCAAAGTAGCCTTCTCTGCAGGGCTACGGCATACTATTCTTTCTTTAAAAGAAAGCTATGGAGTAGTAGTCTCTTCCTCATAATGGTCATAGCAAGCTAGCTTTCTTTTCCAAGAGATTAGATAAGAATGAAGGGATAGATGCATCTCAAGGTCCAAGATCACCTTGTGGCTTTGATACCAATTGTAAGGTTCCCCCCTTCCAAAATAGGGGAAACACTTAAGATAGTCCACTAAGTCTTAACTTGGAGAAAATTTCCTACTCATCGACACCTTGATCATTTAGAGATTCAAGCATACGATTCATAGGTAAGACCTAGTCCTACCCCGTAGGGGGAGCGTGGTCTTCTAAAAATCAAATCATTCATAGGGTAATTGATCATAATTTGAGTAACTACTAGTCTTGATTTCTAGAGACAATGCTTTTTTCCTCATCCATGCAAGGCACAGCCGCTGGCCTAGTCTTCTAGAATAGAATCTCCCGAGAACCTATTTATCTAGCGCAGGGCTTTCACTTAATCAGTTGGAAAGCTACCCGACTAATCGGGTCCACCCGGCCGTCCGTAGGATGGTGCCGTCGTCGGGACATTCCATCCTCCCACTTTCCACCCTACTCATGTGTCAATTTGTTTTCTAATTAATCCTACCACACTGTTTGACATAAATAAACATGTTCCTTAATTAAGGCCCTTTTCACAAGGTTCGTTAAAACAACCTCTTTCCACAGTACAATAATGCCAAAGACAAGATTTATAAAAAAGAACTTTATATAAGAATCAATTCCATACAAGCCAAACCGGCTCTCTTATTCTTTTTCTTTATACTGCCAATGATCTAGAATTCAGCCTTCCAGTCTCTATATGTTGGGCAAAACGCTACGGGACCATACACCTTGTTGTCGGCCGCTAGCGGAGGACTCAAGCCGGCCTATCCTCCTCTTAGATTCCGTCACTCTATCCTCTCGTCCCTTAGAGGGATGTCTACGCACTAGGGTGGGCTTATTTACTGCACTAGCCTGGGCCCTCGGAACTAGACAGCATCACAATCTCTCACCTCAATCGACGAACCTTATTCTCCCAATGGTATGAGGGGTACCTTGGGCCAATCTCGAGCTTTGCTAACGACACTACCCGGCTACAAAAGCACGAAACAGAGTTATCAGGCAAAGCCAGGAAAAACGTGCACTCTTTCTCTTAAAGATAACAATTTCAATATATAAACCATTGAATACAGCATCACTTTCTCTGTCGTGTTGATTAGTATTGACGCGAATATTTTTCCCTCCAGAGAACCACATATGCTTGTTACCATATTATAGTAGTGATGTGTGTGAACACACTTAGGACCGCCGGGGCACTTTTTCCCTCACTAGGAGGTTTTTTCCCCCGTGCATTGTATATACGCCCATTATCTTCTAGGGCTTGTTATCTTTCATATTTGGCACTCATAATACACTACTGTATTGTGCTCAAGCTTCCTCATCTTCTTGAAGTTGTGTGTGCATTCCTGCAACCCTAATTCCAACAATTGGTATCAGAGCAGGCTTCCTCCTCCCGGGCAGCATCACCGGCACCTGCCGCTTCATCTCCTCCGATTGCGACGAGGTTTCACGAGCGTCTGCAGGTTAGTATATGCCGTGGGCAAGCCCGTAGGGCTTGGTCATTTCAGAATTTTGATCTGAAGTCATTTCGCCCTCCGTTTTTGCATTCCAAGTACTGCGCAGGCAAAATCGTCCTACTGTGCAGATTTTCTGTCAAGATTAAAATCTGCAGGACAGGTGCCCATTCGTCTGTTTTGGGCTGTGCTACATAGCACAGGTCGATTTTGTACAGGTTTACCTCTTACAGACAGCATTTACATCTAGTAGTACAGTCATTGGCCATGGCTGACAACAATGATGTATTCCGCATGTTGGCTGCTGAGGATAAGTTGGATGGCACCAACTATCCATTGTGGGCATATATGATGCGACATGTATTGGTAGCAAAGGGGTTATGGAACATTGTGCAGGGTATTGATGCACGTCCTATTGTGGCTGGGAATGCTGCAAACACATCAGAAACAGGTACTGTTGATGATGGTGCAGGCACAAGTGCTGTAGCAGCTGTTCGAGAACCACCACTTTCAGCAGAGCAGATTCGTTGGGATGGTAGAGATGCGCAGGCTCATGCCTTGATTACGCTGTCTGTCAAACGTACCATTATCCCACATATTCGCTCCTGCAGGACTTCTAAGGATGCTTGGGATGTACTTGCCACATTGTATCAGGCAAGAAATGAGGCTCGTGTTGCTTACCTCCGAAAACAGTTGGAGAGTGAGCATATGAACGAAGGTGATTCTATGGATAGCTTTTTGACAAAGATCAAGGATTTCAAAGAGCAGCTCATTTCTGCAGATGAAATCCTGTCAGACAGTTCACTTGTGCAGACTGTTTTGAATGGTCTACCAGATTCTTATCAGGGTTTTGCTTCCACTCTTCGCTTGATGATGAAAGGCAATCCCAATGCCTTATCATTTGAGGAGTTAGTTTCTGTTTTGCAGCAAGAAGACCAGTCAAGGCAAAACAGGAATATTATGCGTGTCGCAGATCAAGCTTTTGTTGCTAGTCAGAGAAGCGAGAAAGGTAAAGCTGGCTTTTCTTCTAGTAAGCAGAAATCTGCAAATGCTGCGCAACCAAAGAAGGAAGACAAAGATGAGAAGAAGGGTGACAAACAGAAGACATTTTGCAAGTACTGTAAGGGAAATGATCATGTCATCAAAGCGTGTCCTAAGCTGGCTGCGAAAGAGGCTAAGAAGAAAGAGGCTGGTATGGCTGTTGCAGATGCCTCTCCTTCTAACAATGAATCTGCTAATGTTGTGCTAGATACAGAATGGGCATTCAATGCGCAGTGCAGTTATGACCCATCTTTGCATGACACATGTATGTCTGCAGTAGATTCAGATGTATGGTACTTTGACAGTGGTGCCACTAAGCATATCACCTCGCAGCGCAGTTTATTCACTTTCCTTGAGTCTGCTCCCACAGGGAATACTGTCACTTGTGCCAATAACTCCTCTTATCCCGTTAAAGGAGTTGGACAGATTGTGCTGAATGTTGCAAATGGCAACACCTTTACACTTTTTGATGCATTGTATGTGCCAGGGATCAAAAAGAATCTGCTGTCAGTCTCCGCATTTGCCAAAACAGGTTTGGTTGTAAAATTTGTGGATGACAGATGTACTGTTCATGATCTCTCTTGTGGTGACATCATTGTAGCATCTGGTTCACTATGTCGAGGGCTGTATAAGCTCAATATGGATGGCAAATGTGTAGAGGATTCAGCATGTGCTATTATGGATACGCAGGCTATTTCAAATGCAAAACTGTGGCATGCACGTTTTGGTCATCTGAATTTTGCAAGTTTGCTGCGCCTGCAGAAATCTGAAATGGTGTCTTCTTTGCCTAAGCTTGAGGCACCTGTCAAGCATGTTTGTGAGGGCTGCATATTGGGTAAAATGCAACGTGCTTCCTTTCCCAAAGATGGATCAGTGAGAGCTGAACGCAGATTGCAGCTTGTTCACAGTGATGTTTGTGGTCCCATGCAAACTCCATCATTTGGAAACTACCTTTACTTCGTGACTTTCATTGATGATTTTACCAGGCATGCATGGGTATATCCTTTGAAGGCAAAGTCCGAAGTGTTTTTGTGCTTCAAACAGTTTTTGGTTATGGCTGAAAATGTGTCAGAAAGTAAGATGGGCACCCTCCGTTCAGATCGAGGGGGGGAGTATATGTCTTCAGAATTTAATGCATTTCTGGCTGAGCGTGGGATAAAACACCAATGTACAGTGCCGTATACACCACAGCAAAATGGTGTGGCTGAGAGAAAAAACAGGTCTCTCATGGAAATGGCAAGATGTATGGTTAAGAGTCAAAGTCTACCACATGGTTTTTGGCTTGAGGCTGTCATGTGTGCCACTTATGTACTAAACAGGTGTCCCACCAAAGCATTACAGGTTGTCACTCCATATGAGGCTTGGCATAGCCGCAAGCCATCTGTTGGCCATTTACGTGTTTTTGGTTGCCTGGCATATGCATTAGTGCCTGTGCAACATCGCAGAAAATTGGATGACAAAGCTGTCAAATGTATTTTTGTTGGATATAGTGCTGAGAGCAAAGGCTATCGTTTGTATCATCCACAGACAAAGCGCATTTTGGTTAGCCGTGATGTTGTATTTGTGGAAGATGCAGTTCAGCCCTTGGTTTCATGTACTAAGGAGACAGATATCAGCTCACGTGATGTCTATGATACATTGTTGCCTCTTTTCAGTGGTGCACAGTCAAGTGCAATACCTCATGAGGCAGTTTTTCAGCCTATGCAGGTTTTAAATGATGGCACAGATCAGCCTATATCTGATGCAGATGTGCATGATGCACTTGAGGATGAGAGACAAGAGATTGAGGGCTCTAGGAATATGCCTAGATGGCTGGTGCAGACTTTGCGTGACAGCAAGTTGGATGCCCCTTTGTCTAGTCGCACTCGTTCTGGCTCTCATGGTGCCTCTTATGCGTCAGATTGTTATGCATTGGCTGTTTCTAGTATGTGCGATGAAAGTGAGCCTGTTTCATTTGATGAGGCACAAAGTTCAGAAAATTGGATGGCTGCTATGCAAGCAGAATACGATGCTATTATGAAGAATGGTACATGGTCTTTATGTGACTTTCCCCCTGGCAAGAAGGCCATTGGCACTAAGTGGGTATACAAATTGAAGCGTAAGCCTGATGGCACAGTGGATCGCCATAAGGCTAGGCTTGTTGCAAAAGGTTATGCTCAAGAGAAGGGCATTGATTTTGATGAGACTTTTGCTCCCACATGTCGTATGACCACTGTTCGTAGCATCTGTGCATTGGCAGCTCATAATGGTTGGAATGTACATCAGCTGGACATAAAGACTGCGTTCTTAAATGGAGATTTGCATGAGGAGGTGTATGTATCGCAGCCTCGTGGTTTTGTTCAAAGAGGGCAGGAAAACAAAGTGTGCAGGTTAAAAAAGGCTTTATATGGTTTAAAGCAAGCTCCACGAGCTTGGTATGAAAAAATACATGCATATTTGATTGCACATGGGTTTCAGAATAGTCCAACAGAAAGCACTTTGTATGTTAAACGTGTGGATGGTGTACATCTAATCATTGCTCTCTATGTCGATGACATGCTGCTCACAGGACCAAATGAGAGTCATATTGCTGATTTTAAGGCTGATTTGAATGCCTCTTTTGAGATGTCAGATTTGGGGCATTTGCATCATTATTTGGGGATACAATTTAAGCAGTGTGATGGAGGTATTGCTTTGTGTCAGACAAAGTATATTGAAACATTGTTGCGGAGATTTGGCCTTGAAGACTGCAAGCCTATTGCTACTCCAATGGAGACAGGTTTGAAGTTGAGTCTTCATGATGCTGGAGATCACTTTGATGTCACACTCTATCAGACAGCTGTTGGTTGCCTCATTTATGTATGCATTACGAGGCCAGACATTCAGTTTGCAGTCTCACAGGTGAGCAGATTTATGCATAGCCCAGGCATTAAGCATTGGCAGGCAGTGAAGCGTATCTTTCGCTATTTGAGTGGTACTCGGCATCTTGGGTTGTTTTATCCCAAGGGGGGATCATTGCCGCCAGATTTACATGTTTTTTCAGATTCTGACTGGGCTGGTTGTTATGACACACGCGTGTCCACGAGTGGTTTTTGCTTCATGCTTGGAAGCTCATGCATATCATGGTTGAGCAAGAAGCAGCCTACTGTGGCCACTTCTAGTTGTGAAGCTGAGTACAGGGCAGCTTTCACAGCTACGGTTGAGTGTGTGTGGCTCAGACGCCTTATGGCTGATTTGGGTGTTGGGCAGCCATCTGCCACCACCATCTTCACTGACAGTCAGAGCGCATTGGCAGTTGCGCGGAACCCAGTGTTCCATGCTCGTACGAAGCACATTGAGGTGCACTACCATTATGTCAGGGAGAGACTCTCTGCAGGAGAGATCAGTTTGGCTTATGTGCCAACACAGGATAACCTTGCAGACCTTTTCACAAAGGCTCTGCCTCGTGAGAAGTTCGAAGCTTTTCGCAAAGCTTTGGGCTTACTCCCTTTTGTGGATTCGTCCACATAGCTAGACACTTCCCTATACATGAGTGCTAGCTCTTGTTCACCGCATCACTCCAGGGGGGATTTGTTACCATATTATAGTAGTGATGTGTGTGAACACACTTAGGACCGCCGGGGCACTTTTTCCCTCACTAGGAGGTTTTTTCCCCCGTGCATTGTATATACGCCCATTATCTTCTAGGGCTTGTTATCTTTCATATTTGGCACTCATAATACACTACTGTATTGTGCTCAAGCTTCCTCATCTTCTTGAAGTTATGTGTGCATTCCTGCAACCCTAATTCCAACAATGCTGATGTCACTCTACTGAATTAGGAAAGTATAGATCCTCAAAGTGACGAGCAAGTCTCACTCTACTTTCTCGAGTTGTAGCGGAGTTGATCAGATTTTCGAAGGCAAAGGCGATCATATCCCGACTCTGGGGAGAGAGTCCAAGAATGCTAGACAGATTTGGGGTATCCATCTAAAAATCCAGTTCAATTTATGAGTTTTCAATTTATGAAGTTCATTTCGAACATAATCTTAACAAGTGAAAACATTATTTTCCAGATTTACTTCAAAATTTTAGGCGATTTCTGTTGCTGTTTTGTAAGTTTACAACAGTGCTCTGATACCAGCTGTGAGACCTCTCTGCCCCCTCCGCGCACCGGCGGATTCCCGATTGCCAGCACCAGGTGGAAGTAGCTTCCTCTTGCGTAGGGCAGGGTTTCCCACTCGGGGCCTCGCCCTCGAATATTCGGACACAAGACTAATCTGGTGGTCATTCCAAAACCAAAACCGAAAAAATTTCCCTTGCCCGAAAAATGGAGACGATTCCACCTTTTTGATTTTCTTAACGAATTTTCTAACGGGTTCAAGAGATTAAACTATCCTTCACCTGATTAAACCAGATAGAAGGAAAACTATCATTGACTTAATTTGAAGAAATCAACGCTTTTTCCTAACCAAAATCAGGCACAGCCGTTGATCTAATCATCTGAGGAAATCAACGCTTTTTTCCTAACCGAAATCAGGCCAGTCGTTAATCTACTCATTTGACAATTCTTCTGGTTAAGCGTATTCCTATTATTTCAATTTAATTAATAAAACTCCACTGATTCCAGCCTAATCCCATCCGGCCCATGGGTTTGGCCACCACCCAACCACTGGAATCGGTAGAACCAGATAATTACTCACCCACCCATAATTGAATGCCTTTCTTAACTTTTGCTTTCGAATACAGATACGCACACACTCCTCTTTAAAACTTTAACATATAAAATAATCCATTGACAAATAGTTATTGGTTACAGATATCATAACTCAAAATTTCCATCCAGTCTCAAAATTTCCATACAGATATGCACACACTCCTCTTTAAAACTTTAACATATAAAATAATCCATTGACGTAGTTATTGGTTACAAATATCGTAACTCAAAATTTCCATCCAGTCTCTTGTTTCTCAAAAAACAGTATCACTCTAGACTCTCCATTGAGACCCACTAGTCAGCAATGAGATCCAGTAGCAGATTACAATAATCATTTCGTCTATCATGCATATCTTCCACAACATATGTATGGGTGTCCTAGGCACCGCCGCGAGTCCATGTAGCATCGCCTAGTTAGAACCCTCCACGATCCTCCTTAGGTGTCCTGGCACTTCACTCAGGGACCGCTTCGTCAACCCTCGTCCATCGTACCGGAAGCACACCATTTTTCAACCATATCGAGGCTGGTCAAGACCTGGGCTGGCTTTGCTGCATGAGTTGTCCTTTGAACACTCCGCGCTAGTTGTTGCAATCGAACTTCCCTTAGAAAAACATATACCAAATGCTCCCTCAAGCATTCTGGCGTAAGACAGTCCTTTAAGAAAACAGGGTTTCTATGCAAGTTTTCAATTTGATTTTCTTTTGAATACAATGAGTATTTCTTGAATCAGTATCCCCAAAACTTCTTGAACGAAATTCTGAGTTTCATACTAGAATTCCTCGAATTCTGTAACCTTGATCCACAGATCAATTCGAAGGGTCTCAAACTTAGTTTCAGATTTGGCAAGAGTTTTGAGTGTATTTTTCTAAACTGGTCACATCTTCTTTCCTCGAAACTGACGATTCGAAAGAGTTTGGTCTTGGTCATGGTCTGATTCAAGGTTCGAGTTTGATAAGATTTTTTCTGAACTATCTTTCTCGAAAAGGTTTGATAATTCGGTTACTATTTTACTGAATTTCTTTCTTTGAATATTCACTTAACTGATTTCTAAATTAGTTACAAATTCTAATGAGGAATAAAATAATCATTTATCTGAATATTTTGATCTCGATAGATTTCTTAATTTTTCTTTTTACAATCCGTGTGAATATAAAATGATAGAAATTTCTCTCTTAGAGCGTTTAATTATTCATTTATCAAATACTCATAGGATTGAAACATAGAATTTAAGAGAATTCTAATTTTGATATAAAAATTCTTTATGCATCTATTTATGCATAAAAATCAACTTCAATGGGAATAACACTTTTATAAAAAGAACATCCTTTTATGCATCTATTTATGCATCAAATCAAAATTAATAGGAATAACACTTTTAAATTAAAAAGAATTTCTTTATGTATCTATTTATGCATAAAAATCTATTTTTATAAGAATAACGCTTTTATAATAAAAAAAATTCTTTATGCATCTTTCTATGCATAAAAATCAAATTTAATGAGAATAACAATTTTAAAATAAAAAATTTTCATTATGCATCTTTCTATGCATAAAAATCAGATTTAATGACAATAACACTTTTATAATAAAACAATTTCCATTATGCATCTTTCTATGCATAAAAATCAAATGTAATGAGAATAACACTTTTATAATAAAAACATTTTCCATTATACATCTTTCTATGATGCATAGAAAGATGCATAATGGTAATTTTTTTATTATAAAAGTGTTATTCTTATTAAATTTAATTTCTATGCATAGAAAGATGCATAATGAAAAAAAAAATTATTATAAAAGTGTTATTCTTATTAAATTTAATTTCTATGCATAGAAAGATGCATAATGAAAATTATTTCATTATAAAAGTGTTATTCTTATTAAATTTAATTTCTATGTGTAGAAAGATGCATAATGAAATTTTTTTTATTATAATAGTGTTATTGTCATTAAATTTGATTTTTATGCATAGAAAGATGCATAATGAAAATTGTTTTATTATAAAAGTGTTATTCTCATTAAATTTGATTTTTATGCATAGAAAGATGCATAATGAAAATTGTTTTATTATAAAAGTGTTATTCTCATTAGATTTGATTTTTATGCATAGAAAGATGCATAATGGATTTTTTTTTATTATAAAAGTGTTATTCTCATTAAATTTGATTTTCATGCATAGAAAGATGCATAATAGAAATTGTTTTATTAGAAAAGTGTTATTCTCATTAAATTTGATTTTTATGCATAAAAAGATGCATAATGAAATTTTTTATTATTATAAAAGTGTTATTCTCATTAAATTTGATTTTTATGCATAGAAAGATGCATAATGGAATTTTTTATTATAAAAGTGATATTCTTATTAAATTTGATTTCTATGCATAGAAAGATGCATATTGGAAATTTTTTTATTATAAAAGTGTTATTCTTATTAAATTTGATTTCTATGCATAGAAAGATGCATAATAGAAAATTTTTTTATTATAAAAGTGTTATTCTTATTAAATTTGATTTCTATGAAAAATCAAATTTAATGAGGATAACACTTTTATAATATAAAAAAATTCCATTATATTTAAATTTAATAAGAATAACACTTTTATGATAAAAAAATTTCCATTAAGCATCTTTCTATGAATAGAAATTAAATTTAATAAGAATAACACTTTTCTAATAAAAAATTTCATTATGCATCTTTCTATGCATAGAAATTAAATTTAATAAGAATAACACATTTATAATAAAAAAATTTCCATTATGCATCTTTCTATGCATAGAAATTAAATTTAATAATAATAACACTTTTATAATAAAGAAATTTTCATTATGCATCGTTCTATACATAGAAATCAAGTTTAATAATTAATATCAGTGTGATATCCATGCATATTCATAGGTGAATATCTACATGGAGTAATTAGAATATTTCTTTTAGATGCAAAAATGGTGGGAATTACTCTTTTGAAATAATATAAAAATATTTTTCTTTTCCACAAAATTCTAGAAAATTTTGCCATAACCTCCTTTGTATGGCTGACCATTTCTCATTTTTATCGGGGTAGAGATTCTCGTTATACCTACTTCAGTCTCCTCAATACTTTGGCTCATCCTCTAGATTGGATAGAGTTTTTTAAGTCAGCAAACAACTTGGGTCCCTCATACTATTAAGCTCTCATTTGACTCTAGTATATCGAGAGTAAATAATTTATTGCTTGAGGATCAGCTTTTTAAGACACAAACCAAAGAAACTATAGAAAGATTGAAAAGAAGAGATGCTCAGGGGTCATGGAGATTTTTACGAATGAGATGCAAGAAGGGATAATTAGGGGGGTTGGTAAATTGAGGGCTGAGGAAAAGAGACAGCAGAGAGGGAGGTGGAGTGAACTTCTAAACCATCTTTATAAAAAAAAAAGATAGTCTCAAAAGTTGTTAGAAGGTGAATTTTTTTGGTATATTAAATGTCAGGAGGAAGGGCTAAAAAGTGAGGATGATAATTGTTCAAAGAGAGGGGAAAATAGACACAAATGGAAAATGTTTAACAACAAGAGGAAGCCTAATAGGTATTTATTTAAGTTATCTGAGGGAAAGGGTTCCAAGGAGGTGATGTGGAGAATACTGGATGAGAATGGCCAAGAGATTGAGGGCATAGGATTGATTGAGAAGTGGGTGAACTTTTTGGGAGCTACTCTTAGTTTGAAAAAGGATTGGTCAGCCAAAAGATATCAAGCTGAGAGTAAGCTGCTTGAATTAGTAAGCAATATAATAGATCTTGATAAAGCTAAATGGCTAGAAAGGGATATAGAGGTGGATGAGTGTTGGGATGCCCTTAACAAAATGGGAAAGGAAAAGTCACAAGGATGGGATGGGCTATCTGTAGAATTTTTTTATAGACAATATGGATTTATTAAGGGTAGATCTATATATGATAATATCTATGCTGCAATGATGGGCAGAGATATGGCTCTAACAACTAATCAGAAATGTATCCTTATGCAATTGGATTTGGAGAAAGCCATGACAAAATTCACTAGTCTTTTGTGGCTAGGGTAATGGAAAAACTGGGTTTTGGCACATGAGGATGGCACTTGCATTTATACCCTCGCTTTTGGAGGTCACTCTAAATTGCTTTTAAATGGCAGAGCGGTTGGGGGGTTTGATGTGAATAGGTCAGCCAGATAAGGTTTCCCTCTTGCTCCCCTAATTTTTCTATTTCTTTCCACCCCTTGATTATAGCACTAGAGCATGCCATTGTTGAAGTCACTGGATTGAAGATGAGCAATGGGGAGCAGTTGGTAATTCAATGTTTTGCTGATGACTCTCTCCGTTTTTTACAAGCTAATAATGATAATGTGAGACTAGCTTTAGGTATTATTCAGGATTTTGCTGATGCATTAGGGTCTAAAGGTAATATACATAAATAAAAAATTATAAGTTTGTCTGAGGACAATGATTTTGACCTGGGGGAGATGGGGCTGTGAGGTTATTAAAAGAGCTCAGTTGTTAGACACTTAGGGGTTCCTTTTGGTGTGGATGTGACTAATAAACAACTCACAGATTGGTAGGTTTTACTTGAAATTGAAGAAGTGGGAAGGTATCAAAGCTCCTTTCCATGATGATAGAGTGGCCCTATGAAATACAGTGTTAAATGCTTACATTGCGTTTATGTGCCCTGTGATATAATTTGGCAAAGGGTATTGGCAGATAATAATAAAACCCATAAGATAATTCTTATGTAGGAATGGCAACTCTAACAAGAAGGCTCTAGCCTGGTTGGCATGGGATAGATTGTGTCTCCCCAAGGATGAGGGTGGTATTTGTATCTTACATCTTCCCTCTCATACTAAGGCTAGGATGGCATTGTTGCTCCTTAAGTATCTTCATCAAGAGGAGGTCTGGGACAAAGATGTTGAGAGAATTAGTTGAAATGGCTTGTGTATACTTGGAAGACCGATGGCATGACCTAGGATGGAAAGATAAGATATTCTCTTATTCCCCTGTGAAGGTTATAGGTTCATCTCTTGCAAGAATGCTGTGTACTAATTGGAAAGAGGCCTTGGAGTTGATGCTTTGGGATGGTTGTTCAAGAGTCACATGGAATTCTTTACTTTGTTTAGGAATATGGTGGTCACATAAATTTGATCCTCCCCTAGCTTTTCAAGATAAAATTGCTAAAAATTTAAATAACAAAGGCATTAAGATATTAGCTAATTGTTAGGACAGGGTTTTGCTAGGATGGAAGGACCCTAGACAACTTAATGAGGAGTTTAATTTGAACTTTAGCGAGAGACAATTGGGCCAGGTGGTGCTGGATTAGATAGCTTTGGTTACACTATAGAAAGATATGGCTAGCCCACGGGGTCAATTATCTTTTACATTTATTATCGTTGTTGCTATTATTTTCATGAAAACAAGATCAATTGTTGGAGAAAAATGCAAGCTACAAGCCCCTCCCTCCTCTCCCTTGACTGGCTTGTTGTGACATGCACTTTCTATAATAGAGGTTTTGCCAACATATGGGCATCTGACCATCAAACTATAGCTGATGACCAATACCATGTTACAATCATCATGTTGGATGCTTCCTCAAGCATGTTCTTATGATTACATTTTACTTTATTCAAATATTAAGCAAAAAGTAATATTTTATATTGATTATTAGAACATCAATTATTCAATGTTAATTATTAATATATACTTCTTGTATAATATGGATTTAAAAACTCCTATTACTAATTTATAGGTCGGATTCATTGACCTTGCAGGAATGGATATTGTCATATTGTATAGGAGTCCCATTCCTATTTGCCTTTCATATTGCATAAAGAATATAGCTAGAGCAAGCAACTTCATTAGGAAATTGAATATACAATTTTTGAGATTAAAATCTTGATCTTGGTTGCAAGTAGATCTAGATTCATTGTGTATTTGAACTTTTAGCTATTAAACTCATATCTTTAATTGATTACACAAATTCATTGTAAATTTGAGCTTAATTTTTGACTAGCAATTCATGTCACTTCTTACTATATCGGGGTGTTTAGGGACCGGGTTCAAAACAAAAACAACTTACGTGTATGGGTTTTTCAATGCTGCAATAAAGCTACTGACTAATGAATATACAACTGGAGTGATTACCACTTTCTACATATGTTTACTAACTCAATTTTATGTGATCAAATTTTTAAGGTTGAACCATTATCTTAATTGAATCTCAAAAACTAATTAACAACAACAAGACATTGTGATTAATCATTAGTAGTCTAACTTTATGTGATTATTGGATCATTATCTTAATTGAATCTCTAAAAGTAAATATCAACAACAAGAGGGTTGAAATTATCATTAACATATTTTTCCTCTTTAAAACAGACCTCTAATGCGGAAATATATCCAGACAAACATGATGAGATAGACTTTGAGTTTTTGGGTAGGATACCTGGGGAGGAGTACATCTTGCAAACCAATGTGTATGGAGATGGAAGTACTAACATTGGAAGAGAGCAAAGGCTTCACCTCTGGTTTGATCCCACTGCAGATTATCATGACTACAGCATTCTTTGGACAGCCGAACACATTGTGTAAGCTTTATTTTTCAACATGCACTTGAAACCCCCTTTTTGTTTTCAAGGTTTGTGTAGCACACACACATAGACTCTATGTCTCTCTCTCCCCCTTAATAGTCTGAACATGTAGTCTTTTTTTTTCCACATGCATTTAAATCTCTTTTATTTTCAACATGCATTTAAATCTCTTAGCTATAAATACATACACACTTATATCAATAGCCATTACATGATGTGAACTTTATTTTTTAAGCATGCATTTGAACCTTGCATATACTGGTTGAAAATAACAGTTATTTTTTGACCTTGATTTCGACGCTTATAGAGGGACGCGGATTTCAATGCTGACAATGACACTTATTTCGATAATTATATTAACAAATGCAGGTTTTATTTATTTTTTAAATAATGGTACACCCAGGTGTAGTCATGTGGGTGTACTTGTATACCAGTTTTACAAATTACATCCATGTTCTCTACTGAAAGGTCATGAAACAATACTTTTTATTAAGTAACAAAAGTTACATAGCTCATAATGGAGCCGACAAAAAGTACACAAAAAGAGACATAGAGCTGACAAAAAGAAGTACACAAAAGAGGCCTGACTCCTATACATAGGACCTAATCATCATCATTGCCCTTAGGGTCTGGCATTGGTCCCTACAAAAGAGTATTCAAGGGGCAAAAACTTAGAAATGACAAGTGAGGAAAAAACTAATTGATGGGTCAAAAATGTAGAGGTTTACCATATTCACTGCATCCATCTGATTCACGCTATGGCCCTCTCACTCAAGTTGCTCAAGGAGGGCATACGTCCTATGCATTAGGGGGCATACCTTTCCTTCGCATCACTCACGGCATGATCGACCACTCGTAGTTGGAAGCATGAAGCATGAGTACTTATCAAAAAAAATGAAATGCCCATTATGCCAAAAAAAAAGTGAGTGATATGTGTATTAACACAAGTACAAAGTAGGTGTGGAAAGTATCCCAGCCCCCGATTCTAAGATGGGAGCTCCCTATGCTCTCCATTCACTTCATTGTTGCGGCCTCCTCCTGTTACTTATACTTTTGGGGATTTTCATGGTGCTTTCTACTCTCCTCTTCCCAAATCTCTTGTGAGCAATTCCAAGATTTTTGTCTCCCTGACTTTACCTTGCGTGTGATGTCACTGCATCGAGTGCTTCATCACGTTCACCATGTGATCTTTTATCCATCTATGATGGACCTTTTCATTACATGATGGTGCTGGCATAAACTCACTTTTGATTTGATTCACGACTCGTTCCTTCGTGGCGATATCAAGTTTATGCCATGTAGTCATGCAGTCATTGAGAAAAGGCTACATGGCATAACTTGCATATTCAAGACTTCATCTCGTTTGCCAACGTCATCCAAGACCACATTTCCATCCACTACTTGATAGTGGGAAGGAGCTGGATTGGGGGTAGAGGGATTTGTGTCGCAACGATGGGATGAGCACGAGCACAGTATCCCCTCACAATTGGCGATGGGATGAGCACGAGCAAGGTATTTCTTCACAACTGGAAATGGGTGGGTGCTCACGGTGTTGAGGGGGGAATAAGCATCTGTGGAGTCACCACCATAGCACCAACCCATCAAACAATCTCGTCTCCTACAGCTGGAAGTAGTTGAGCAAGCTGTGGTGGGCGGGGTTTGTGTGACATGCCGTGGAGTGTCTGAGGGCATGGCCTGTGTAGTGGTGGGCTGTGATGACTGTGCAAAAGTGCCAATGCCTCCCCCAAAGTAGGCTTGCACTATAGCCCTTTTCTCGAGGATCATTTGTGATATGAAATGGTAAAATTGGCTCAAGGAAATTACATATGGTGTAGGCAAGGTGGTGAGATTGGGCCTATATGCAGATGTGTCTTCAAGTGTATGATCCATGGTCTACATAAACAAAACAAAGCATATTATCTACTTTGAAGCTCTATGAATCAAAAGAATTAACCTCTATGCATAAGGGCTTATGCATAACATGAGAATGCTTAAAGCTTAAACAAAAAAGGCAACATGTGATATTAGAACATTGTTGAGACTTTCTACAATACTGCTTGGACAAGTAGAGTGGACAATGCCCCTTTTGGATGATAGCTTCTAAGGACTTTCCACACGCTCCCCACTATTAAAGCCAAAGGCAACTTCTCTTTTACAAGAGAAGGATAGTGAAAAGATTGAGGGCTCCCCCTCCACTATAACACCTACTCGCGCGGATGACCACTCCTAACTTGAATTGAACAACATTCTAGATGGCTCCATTATAACCACCTACTCATAGATAACCACTCCTAAATTGACTTAAAGGTACGGTCCATACCTGGAAGTAAAGAGATTGTGTAAAGATAGGCAAACCTACAAATACACACAACACAAGCAAACCAACAAGAAAATCATACCATTAATAGAGCTTGGGAAGGCAAAGAAACAAAGGCTCTTGCATAAGCTTGAAGCTCTATGCATGAGTTTCAATCTTTTTGCCTAAGCATAAGCCTTATGCATAGAGCTTGAGCATAATGCTTAAGCTTATGCATAAGCCTTAAGCATAGTTTTAAGCTAGATACATACATGCTTAAACCTAAGCTAATCCTAAACGCCAGAACCCTAGGGTGAAATTATCAAAAGCAAAGAAAATAAACAAACAAAAACAAGAGAAAGGTGAAGGGCTTCCTAGAATCTCAGCAAATTGGAGGCTGTAAAATAAACACACAATTAGAAGTTGTATATTAGAGAGACACACACAATAAAAAAACTGAAACAAGAAAGGGATGGGGGAAGGGAGAGGAGAGAACCTGCTAATTTTTGGAGAGAACAAGCAAAACCAAGTATTTTGAAAATGCTAATAGTGAGGCACCATGGTTCTATTAATAGTTCCCATTGTCGAAATAGTCGTTGAAATAGGTGTCAATATTGACTCCGAAGTACGTGTCGATAGATAATGTTTTTCACGCGTGTTTCGATGGTTATTTCGATGCCTATTTTGATGGCTGCTTAAGTTCATTTTTTAATTCCAATTCACATTCAAATTTTGAATTTTTTGGTAGCCTAACACAAAACAAAAAGTTTTCGACTCGCTTTCGACGCTTATACTGACTTTTATTTTGATGCTCTTTTCAATGCTTAGACATTTATCCTCGTTGGTTATTTTGATGTGGTCATTTTGACGTTTTATATTGATGGCCAAAACTAGGCATCGAAATGGGTCATCCTATAGTAGTACATGCTAGTGGATTTGGCACCCATCCTAGTGGATTTGGCGACTCCAAATTTTTAGCATAGTTTGAAGAGTCGTTTGTTACTCATCCTAGTGAATTTGGCACTCATTTGGCATTGGTGTTTTTCCATCCACCCTCTCCGTAAGAGTAAGTCTTCATTCATTATCATTACATTCATAACATAGATCTTGCCTTTTATGAGGTTCATTAGGAGAAATTTGGACTCAAAATGAACCCTTTAAGGATTTCTACACGTTCTCTCTCTACAAAAATGGGTGCATGGTAAAATTTTTACAAATCAACTCAAAAGTGAGCGGGGTTTGGACATTTGGAATCTACTCTTCAAGACCTTTCCAATGATATATAGCATGATGGGCAATTTTTCATATTCAAGAAGTCCCCAAATTTGGTGATGATGTGGAACGTTACCAAATTTTCATATTCAATGAAAAATTGCTCATCATGCTATATATCATTGGAAAGGTCTCAAAGAGTAGATTCCAAATGTCTAAACCTCACTCAATTCTGAGTTTAATTGTAAAAAATTCACTGTACGCCCATTTTTGTAGAGAGAGAGCATGTAGAAATCCTTAAAGGGCCCATTTTGAATCCAAATTTTTCCTAATGATTTTTAATTTGGGAAGAAAGGTTTACAAAATCCTTAAGCTCTACCACCCTAGCATCAAAGACTACATAGCACATGCCTAAGTTTTTCCTAGTTTGGGTTCACTAAGTTTCATTGGACAAGTGGTTATTTCCATTATGTGGTATAATAACAATTGCCTTGGATGGCATCACTCCAAGGTCCTCTTCCTTAGAGTCTATTGACTTCCAAAGATGTTTGTGGACGAACTCTATCTTCCTTGGTTTTGACTTCTCTCTGGTCCTTCCTTTTTAGCTCAAGTTTGTTTTCATTCTTCTCCTTCTTCTTGTGAATTTAGAAAATCGTATCTTTAGTTAAAGGGTTGTAATAGCACTTCAACTTAATTTTTGTTGGAATATCCTTTCATTGCCACTCCATCTAAGATTTTGAATCTCAGTAATCCTTGTGGGGTGACTAGGTTAGAATTTGTTATGCCAATGTACCTAGTCTCATAATTGCAAGTTAAAAAGTAATCAACATAATATGCAAATGATTATTGAAAAATGAGGTGCAAGAAATGGTTTAATAACAATTTGAGAAAGAGATTAGTAAAAGTGGCATAGAGATAATGTTATTCTTGTTTAAATCTTACTCTGCAAGTTTAGTTGAGTTGATAACGTCGACACTACACTTCTCAAAAGGCTAGACAATGATAGGAGTTAAAGGCATTCTATCTTTTTCATGGTGTATAGCAAATATCCAACATTCTATCCTTTTCATAGGGTATAGCAAATATCTAACATTATATCCTTTCATGGGGTATAGCAAATATTTGGCATTCATAACATCATTTAACAAACTCAACTATATCACTAAACACAACAAGCCACCATAAGCCATTGGATATGAATTTGTGTGTTATGATTTTGGTTGCATAAAAATGCCTGGCCACACTCATGTGTGCTTGCTCTAGAAAGGAAACAAATTTATCCTCTCCTTTTCTCTCTTATACATTTGTCCAATTGTCAATTGTTAATAAGCATCAACTTCTTTGATAAGTCGTCTAGCCCTATCCATATTGACTAGTTGGTAGAAGAAAGATTAGGCATATCCATTTTTAGTGAGGCTCAAGGAAACAATTAAGGCCATAATTATAATAATTAGATTTGGAAGTTTTGGAGGTGTATCCAATAAATTATACATTATGAGTAAACATGCCAACCACCCTAATGTCAAAACCAATTTGGTTTCCAAGTTATTCCCTACATTGATTGGACCACGTATAGACATGATCACAATTATGTAAAAGAGGAAAGAATAATACCTAATCAATTATATATTATGAGTAAACATGCTAACCACCCCAATGGCAAAACCAGTATGGTTTCCAAGTTATTCCCTGCATTGATTGGACCACGATATAGACACGATCACAACTATGCAAAAGAGGAAAGCATAATACCTACATCATGCGATGAAGCATGTGTATATTATCCCTGATGTTTTGGAGAAACCCTTCGATAGATATCTCATTCTCTGCCCCTTTCACTAGCAGGTGTTATTTTTTCTTCCACTCCACCATTTTTGACACCATGGACCTTGGGAATTCTTCACAATGATGGTAATTTGAAATACATGCAACTATTACCGTTTTGACTATTACCTTTGAAATACATGCAACTATTACCTTTTTGACCTACAACTACTTCTCTTTGAGGAGGCATTTCTCTTTGATTCTTTCTCTCTCTACAAACATATTAGAATTATGCAATAGCGCCTTCTGAGCACTACTACAAGCCTTGTATCTTGATTGAGTTTTTTAGAAAAATTAAGTGTATCCATGTCTATTGTGGTTTCTTTCTAACACATCCATACACTAGAATGGTTTGATGTGCATACAATGTTGTGGTCCATTGAACACAACATTGTGGTTTCTTTATAACACATCCATATGTAAAGACACTAGAATGGTTTAATGTGCATACAATGCTGTGGTCCCTTGTATCTTGTGCACTAGCAAGCTGGTTTTAATTGTGTTCCCAACAATGAGATGATTTAAAGATTTATCAGTATCATGTTATAAATATGATGAAAATTTTGATAGATAGGAATAAATAGAATTAATTTTAAATTGCCCATCAGGTGGTATCATATTCATGTTATGAATATGATGGAAAATATGATAGTTAGGAATATATAGGCTTAATTTTGAATCGCCCATCAGGTGGTCATCAATACAAGCCTCCATGGATGATCTCAAAAGCTTTGGTTTTTCAAGACACCATTGTCATATAGTGCTACTCCCTATTCCTTGTTGCTATGTGTTGTTTTCTTGCATGCTTATCCATACCATTTTCATAGTCTAAATAAAGAGCTTCAAAGATGTCTCAATTTTCACTGAGCATATTCTAATGCTATAGCATAGTACCTGCATGGTCAACTAACTCAAAACACCTTCTGTGTGGATTACGAAAGCCTATGAGGGGATAAGAAGATCCATCTTCCTATGTAGTAAAATAATTTGAGGGATTATTTTTGGAATGCATATTATAGTGAGAGAATGCAAATTTAATGAGATGATGTTCATTTAATGAGATAAATTTAAAGATCTGAGAAAAAATAAGTCTTAATTAATTGGGCAAGTTGGTATTTGTACAAATTTATTTGGGGCCTTCCCATGTGCACATGTTCACCCCCCCCCCCCAAAAAAAAACCGCACACATTAGAGTTAGAAAGAGAAAAATGACATCAAAGAAAATTGTGCAATAAATAAACGAGTTATTCTGAGAAAATTAAATACCTAAAAATAATCTCCATGTAAATAAAAATAAAGCATGTGCTAAGGTATAACAGCTTTAGTCTTGGCAAACTGTGAATGGCAAAGTGCACATTAATTACAATAAGATTGGATGGGTAAAGTGTAAAACCTTAGGTTTAAAATTTTAAGGTGTAATGTCTAAGGTTGAATTTTGGAGTTTAAAAAGTAAATTAAATAAGGGAATAAGGTTGGAAACTAATAAAAACTCAAGATGTGTTTAATGCGGGAGTCAATTAAAGTAAGGGTTAGATGCATGTAGAGTGGTTCAATGCATGAAAAATGAGAGGTTGCATGAATATTAAGGTTGATTTGCATGGATTTTGTTGGGCTACATGCATGAGTCATGTGGGAGTCCATTACTAGTTTTGAGTTTTCATTTTCATGTATAAAAAAGGCCCCCACCTTCATGTTGCAAATGCATAAATTTTCCTAGCTTGAATGGGAGTACATTGTGCATAGATTTCAACACCCAAACTAGGTTTGCATAAGCTCATAGCATAGGTTACTTGTTTGGTACTTTAAATCACCTCAAAGTCTATGCATTGGAGTTTGTAATTGCACATTTGGAGGCTCAATAATAGGCATGCATTGGAGTTTGTAACTGCACATTTGGAGGCTCAATAATAGGCATGCATTTTTTGAAGAGGAGTAAGCATCAACATCTCACAAATTAGCATCCCCATCAAATCCCAAGCCACGTTGACAAAGCATAGCATGTACAATCAGTCAATATCTATGCATTTTTCTTATCTATTTTAACATGTGAATAGCAATCTTCTTTTCTATTGGGTTAAATATTTGACTAAATTATTATTTGAAAAATCAAGGCATTGCACCCTAGATATAGGCCAAGAAAAACTTAGCTTATTTTTAATAAGGGTTGTAGAGCTCAATTATATCCCCGACCTTTTTCTTCCTTGAAGCCTTTTAAATTTCAAGGTGTCTTGTTAATTTTTGGGGTCAAATTAAATCTCTACACAAGACCCCAAAACAAAGAATTCAAAGGTCAAGAATGATTAAATAGACCTTAGAAAAATAAATGTTTGTAACCTTGGGCTATTTTGTAAATTTATGAGTGTTCTCCTACACCTAGATTAGTTTAAATTTATGAGTGTTCTCCTACACCTAGATTAGTTTAAAGCATGTATAGATTAAGATTAGTTAAACTAACTCTAGGAAATTAATCAATGACCTAGAGTGGATTAATCCTCAAATCGGTAGAGAGAAAAAGTACTAGTACACATGCTCAATTTATTTTAAAAATTATTTTTTAAATGCTTAAAAAGATATTGTGCAAATTATTGGCATGAGAGAGAGCATTAAGATGGGGTTAAGGAGGATTAAAGGAGATAACATCATCATTATATCATGATTAAAGGAGTAAAATAGTTACAGTGTTAATAACACACTTAATTACAATATGGGATCTCCTCCAATTCCACTTGACCTCTATGAGTTTCTCTAGTTAATTTGAAGCTTTTACATTCATGAGTAGAATCAAGATTGAATGTGCTATGTTTAACCTTAGTGATGGGCATAGGTGTTGGATGTATTTCCCACAAATCCCCCCACCCTCAACTAAAATCCATGAAAATGCTAAATCCCGCTTAGCTATGATGGCACTTATAGTGCTCATTAGCTTACTAGTGATGTTTAGAATGCCATGCCCATAGATCTTGCCGATTCTAATGAGACAATGCTAGATAGTCATGTGAGAAATCCTAATGATGCTTATAAATCTTTACGGTTAAGTAGTTATACTTAGAAAGGTGAGGTTTTAACATGGTGGGGGCTACTCAAAAAATCCCACTCTAGTTCAACAAAGTTAGCCTCTTCTTCTTCATTTGAAATTTCACCTATAAGGTGGGATTTTGAGCCTTTTTCTTGAAAAAACAATTCTCCTCAAAATGATTACAAAATCCACAAGACTTCTTTACCTTTGACTTTGATTTAATGTAGCTTTTCTTTGTGAAGTTCCTGTTGGAGTAGGGCTTTGAGTCAATGTAGCTTTTCTTTATGAAGTTATTGTTAGAGTAGGACTTGTTCCCAATGTAGTATTGTAAGATGCATCCTGAACCCTTCAATCCTTCATGGTAGGGAGGAATCTCATTGGTAACACCCTAAGATTTCCTATGAAGATCGCCTAATCGGGAGACAATTCTTGACTATCCGATATCACTACAAGAGAATCATTATTTTTTGATGCTTAGTTGCTTGGTCGTGTCGTCGATATGTGCGTCAAAATATTCGTCAAAATATGTGTGGAAAAAGGTGTGGAAATATCCGTCAAAATATATGTGGAAACTAGCATCGAAATAATAGTCAAATTTTTTAAAAAATTTGAATTTATATATAATATTTGCTAGTTCCCATCCTGGGGTGTGTTTTGGCTTTCTCTTTCTATCCCTTTGCAAGCATATATGTCTATGAGAGAGAGAGAGAGAGAGAGAGAGAGAGACATAGAGAGAACGAGAGATAAAGAGAGAGAGAGAGAGGGGGGGGAAGGGGGCGAGGGAGAGAGGAGGGTATAACTTCCATCATGCTCTTTGAAGGAGAAAAAATGCTAGCTCCTCCTCCTTATCACTAAGGTGCAATTAAGAAAGTGCTCTGTTTTACAATGAAATTAAAGTTCATCATCAACTTGTTCATCCTCAGCAAGATCCATAGCTCCAAATAAATCTATTTCTAGAAATACTCCATCATTGTTGTCAATTGGTGGAACCGGTTGTCTTGTAGTAGTAGAAGGTAATTCATCCATGTCGTCATCCTCTTCTAGCTCTAGCATGAGAGCTGTCGATGCATTATGATCATACTCAGCTTGAATCTCTTCTTCTTCTGGATTATCTCTAGTGTCTGTTTCTTATTCAAGATATATTTGCTCAATGAGTACACCTTCATCCGATCCTAATCCCGTGTGAGCTTCACCTACTTCCTCAACTAGTATGTCTTCTTCTTGTTCTTCTTATTGTTCAATAGTAGGTGCTAGTGGTGTATGCTAACCATCACATGATCTGGGGGGAGTTCCTCAGCATCTGGCAACAATCAACTGCTATTTTCACCTCTTTAAATATTTGTTTTCCACCTGGATTTATTTAGATCACAAATAACCATTTATGATATGTCGGGTCTTCCACAACAAAGATGACTTGCTCACAGTGATCTGGTAGCACAAATGTGTCCCTTTGGTCAGTCCATATCTTTGTGCAGTCTACTTGAAGAAATCCACACTTGTCTTTATGTACAGTTACTTGTGCCCCTTGAGTTACCAACTTGAACCATTTCACATCAAAAATGAACATATCAAACTTTGTGAATCCAACCTTGATAATATCTTGGATTGTTCCATAATAATCTAGCATGCCTACTTTAGTATTGCCATCACTTGCACTTGAACAACTTTCTTGCATGAAATTAGCCTTCACACCACAATCAAATGTTGTTATGTTTTTATCTATTCCTTCTACTCGAAAGTGACGTCCGCGTGACCAAATTGCCCCAAACTTATTATACTGCAAGCACAATAAATAAGTACTTTTATTGTATAAATTTAATAAAGCACAACATAAAAGACAATGCGTAGATATCTCTAACTCACATACATGGAAATCACAACCATATACAAGCTCCTCCTCCTCCTTATCACAGGTGGCCAATGCCAACCACCCCGGCCATATATATATATATATATGGGGGGTCGCATTGGCTACCACACCTCCTTTAAAATAAATTTTTTTTTTTTTTAAATATCTTATGATTTTTTGAGTAGAATTTTACATCCTTCCCCCCTTAAAGAAATGGAGATGTCCTCATCTTGAAAGTAGGTAGGGAAAATCTTGATATAACTTAGACTCATCTTCCCATGTAGCATCTTCTGTTGGGAAGTCTTTCCACTGAACTAGATGTTCCCTTATGACTCTATTTCTTAGAGCCCTTTCTTTAGAACTAAGGATTCTATCGGGTTGAATTTCCAAGATGCTTTGGGATGGCCTAATGATTTGCTCATAATCTAGGATATGGTCAGGACTAGTTACATAGGCTTTCAAAAGGCTTACATGGAATACATTATGGACTTTTAGATGAGGCAGTAGAAATAGTTCATAGGCTTGGTCATGGATTTTTTTAGTGGATGACATAAGGTCCACAATAGCGAGGGCTCAACTTTTTGTACTTTCCTATAGATAAAGAGCTTCTTTTGATACCCTTAAGAAGACTATATCTCCTTCTTTGAATAGTCGTTGAATTTATATGGCATCAGCGTAATGCTTTTGTCTATCCTGGGCAACCTTTATCTCCTTTTGGACACCTTTCATTTGTTGATCCATGTCATCCAGCATTTGTTTAGAGGCCTCCACTCTATTCATTTGTTTAGAGGCCTCCACTCTATTCATTGGATCAGACCAATTTAATGGTATTATACAATCTTGGCCATATAAAGCCTTGAAAGGAGACATACCTATACTCCTATGGTATAAGGTTCCCCCCTTCCAAAATAGGGGAAACACTTAAGATAGTCTACTAAGTCTTAGCTTGGAGAAAATTTCCTACTCGTAGACACCTTGACCATGTAAAGATTCAAGGATACGATTTGTAGGTAAGATCTAGTCCTATTCCGCAGGGGGAGCGTGGTCTTCTAAAAGTCAAATTAGCCATAGGGTAATTGATCATAATTTGGGCAACTACTAATCTTGATTCCTAGAGATAATGCTTTTTTCCTCATCCATGCAAGGCATAGGTGCTAGCCTAGTCTTCTAGAATAGAGTTGCCCGAGAACCTATTTATCTAGCATAGGGATTTCACTTAATCTGTTGAAAAGATACCCGACTAATCAAGTCCACCCGTCTATAGGATGGTGCTGTTGAGGCATTCTATCCTCCCACTTTCCACTCTACTCACGTGTCAATTTGTTTTCTAATTAATCCTACCACACTGTTTGACATAAATAAATATGCTCTTTAATTAAGACAAGTTTTACAAGGTTCGTTTAAAATAGCCTCTTTCCATAGTACAATAATGCCAAGGAAAAGATTTATGAAAAAAGTTTATACAAGAATCAATTCCATACAAGCCAAACTGGCTCTCTTATTCTTTTTCTTTATATTGCCAATGATCTAGAACTTGACCTTCCAACCTCTACATGATGGGCAAAACCCTATGGGACCATACACCTCATCGTCGGCTAGCGGGGACTCAAGCCAGCCTATTGTCCCCTTAGTCCATCACTCAAACCTCCTGCTCCTCAGAGAAATGTCTACGTGCTAGGGTGGGCTTATTCACAGCACTAGCTTGGGCCCTCAGAACTAGACAGCATCATAATCACTCACCTCAATCAGTAAACCTCATTCTCCCAATGGTATGAGAGATACCATGGGTCGACTCCGGGCCTTACTAACATCTCTGTGGTCCGCGGCTACACAAGCACAAGAACGAGGCAGCGTCAAGGCAGGGAGAAGTTATACATGTACCTTAATTTAACCAAGATAACAATCCATTTACTCAACTAAACCATAGGACTAGAATCCACGTTACCTTCTTAAGAAAACAATCCTTTCACAAAGATTTTAGCATTTTGATGGATAGATGTGGATGTGATGTAATGTGGATGGAATGAATGAGATGTGATGTGGATAGATGTGGACGAAATGTATGTGATGTGATGTGAATGCAATGAATGTGATGGATATGAATGGGGGTGTGATGGATGTGGATGTGGATGGATGTGGATGTGATGAGATGTGAATAAGATGTAATGATATGTGAATGTGATGTGATGTAAATGGATGAGAATGAGATGTGATGATATGTGAAAGGATGTGATGTGATGTAAATGGATGAGAATGAGATGTGATGTGATGTGGATCTGGTTAGATATGAATGGATGAGATATGATGTGGATAGATGAGATATGAATGGATGAGATATGATGTGGATAGATGAGATGTAATGTGATGTGGACTTGGGTAGATGTGAATGGATGTGAAGTAATGTGAATAGATGTGAACGTGATGTGATGATATGTGGATCTGAATGAAATGGATGTGATGTGATATGAATGGATGAGATGCAATGTGGATATGTTGTGATGTGATGTGATGAGGATAGATGTGATGAGATGTAATATGATGTGATTAAATGAGAATGCATGAGGGATGATGGGAACACATATGACTGGATGTGGAATAAGCAATGTGAATTGATGTAGAAGAATGTGGAATAACGAGAAATGATGTGGAATAATGTGGAAAGATGAGAGTTTGTTAGAAACTGTATTTATGAAACCTATTTTTAAATGACTATTTTATGTCAAGAATGTTGGGAATATTTTTTGACCAATCTTGTGAATGAGGTCGTGGTGGAGACCTAAGTGATAAAGTTGCAACAGCTGACGGAGAGTCAATGGAGGATGTCTCGTGTAGCAAGGTCGGCCGAGGTCTTGACCAGCCTCAGTTCGATTTAAATGGTGAGCTTCCGGTACGTTGAGGGACCAAGGAAGCGGCGTATGAGTGAAGCGCTAGGTGACCTACGAAGGAGCCTAGAGGGTGCTGACCATACAGTGCTCGGGCTCTGGGTCGTCGAAGATACCCACGCATGCGTCAGGGGAGGAAAATGGAACAAGGTGTTAGAGTTGTTTCCTGAACTCGGGCATGGACCTGGTTGATTGTCCTTGCTGGTCCCTCGATAGATGAGTCATGGCTCTTTTATATGGATATGTTGGTTAATCTTGCTGATCTTCAACGGAGAGTCCATTTGGATTTTATTATGTGATTATATTGCCAGGTACTATGAGCTAGGAACTATTGAAAAGGCCCCTAAGTGAACAGGTGGTGAGCGTTCTGGTTGCCAATGATGCCATAGGTACATCGATGAGAAGGAATGATTGGAAATTAGAATTCAAGCTGGATATTTTGGAGGATTGTGATCAGTGATACTATGGTTTCATTAAAAGATTGTTTTAAGGACACAGCTGAATCTGTGATGAAACAGGCAATTTCATATTGGGTGTATAAGTGGTGTGACTATCTTGAAGTTTACTTGAAGCACTGGCTAGGGGGCCTGGGAACTCTTTTCCCTGGTACTACCTGGGGGCAAAACATTACAAAATTTCTAAATGGATCCTATCACTACAGTGGTTGGGCGGTTAGCTAACCCATGGGATTGGATGGGGGTTAGGCTGGACTGATGGATCCCTAAAATGAGACTCCATTCTGTTAAATTACGATAATTAAAGTAAATCTTGGATAACCCTTGTTCTATGGAAAAGAATCCACGGCTGTTGCTCTTAATGAGGAAAAAAGTGTTGGACTTTATGATCCAAGTGCAAGTCTCTTCCTTGATCTGACCATGAGACTTACGGGTTCGGTCAGATCAGTTTGGTTAGTGAAGACCTTGACTACGTTAGAATAAAATATCCTGGAAAAATGGCCTATGTCTGCTAGGCAAGGGAAGTTTTTTCGGGTTTGGATTCGGAAGAACCGAGGGATTAGTCTCTTGTCTGGATATCCGTGGGGCGAGGCCCCGAGTGGGAGACTCTGCCCTGTGCAAGAAGTGCTACTTCCACTACTAGCACCCTCGAATTCATTGTGCGAAGGGGGCAGGGATCTTTTCGCTAGTATCGAAGAGCGAATCGGCTAAAGTGGATAAACCGAGAAGCAGGAAATGTCAAAAAATTATGAAGTACCAGTAAAAGATTGTACTTGTGTGATGAAATTCATACAAACTGATATTCAAAATTAAGATTCATAAATTGGAAATTGGGTCTTCAGATGGAAGTACCACAATTGTATGGAATCCCTGACTTGCTTGAAGCCTAGATATGATGGTATTTACCTTATAGCTCTAAGGACCGTGACTACCCGTATATACCGTGGGTATATCTGCAGCTCTTTACTGACAATATATATGAGTAAATCTAAGACCTTAAAGTTATAAGCAAAAATGCTATCCAGAGGATGAATTGGAATGCTGGTTGATATGATTTTTGAATTTTGGTTGAGAATTGATGAATTGATTTGGATTCTGATTTAAAGATCATGATTTCTGAATTCTGGTTGAAAGAAGAGGATATGAATGATATGTTCTGAATGAATTGTTCTCTGATAATGAGTTCTGTATGTTCTTCTTATAGAAGGGATCTTTATCCCAGGATTCTGCGTGGGTTGACCAGACTATAAGGAACCCCAGAATCAGTTGGATCTTAAGGTGAAAGAGTTTATCCTCCAGCTGTGCGAGATGAGGACATCTCGCGTTTTTTAAGTGGGGTAGGATGTAAGATTCCTCCCTCCAGCTTTTGAGGAGTAAAGGTATAAGAACCTCCCCTTCTGTTCTTGTAATTATTTCCCTCTTTGAAATAAAAGAAAGATCTTGTTTTACCCTGTTTTGGCCTAGAGAGAAAATGTCTAGAGAGAGATAATCCGAAATTGAGATATCTTTGGATATAAAAATCCTCCTAATGTCTAAAATGATTTCCCCTGAAACAAAGGTTCAAAATGAAATTTCTAATGTGCATTAGGAATTAATTGAAAATAGTATAAGAGACCTTAGCCTAAGGGTCTACATTTTCAGAAATTTTTGGATTATGGTCCAATTAAGGTTCCAATGGGCCAATTGGATTAATCCAAGTGTTGGGATGAGATAACTCCAAAGAATAAAAGAAAATACCTGAAAATGAGTAAATGCTCACATAAGATGAAGAGTTGACTGAGTACAAGGTTTATTAGTTAAAAATTATGAGATATTACTTAAAAAAATGAGATATTTTGAAATAATGATGCATTTTTGACACCTTGGTAAGGAAAGGGGGACTCTTGAGGTAGGCGCCTCTTTCACATGTGTGGAAGGGTTTTTTAATTCAAAAACATTGTGATATTTTTATCTCTCTTCTCTCCTGGATCCAACCAAATAAAAAAGGAGCCAAACTGGTCCAAATCTTGTCCAATTTGAGTCAAACTGAACGTGGAAAATTCTAGAACCTAGTTGGACTTGGTTAGTGGCCTTCCTCACCTATAAATAGACCCTTAGTCTTTTGTAAAAAAATATTGGAGCTATACCATGCCAGTATTATATTAAAATAATCATATTTTCTATTATCCCTTAAATTTTCCTCTCTCTTGGGAGCTTGGAGCTCTCTCTCTCTACAACAACTCTTGGAGTTGCTCTTCTCCTCTTGGTGGACCAATTGATTGGTCGGGGGCTTCACTGCTAATAGAGAATCAAGCCAAACTTGGAGGTAAATTTAATTTTTATGGTTTTTTCCAATTTATCTCAATCACTTTCTTCTTCTCAACCTCTCTCAAGCTTGAGAAGCTTTCTAAATAATTGTTTTAATTCAAATCAAGCTTTCCATTAAAGTCTTAATGCTTAATTAAGAGAAAGTTAATCTTTATACTTATTTGTAACATTAAGAGAAAGTTAATCTTTATGCTTATTTGTAATGCTTTCTTTAAGCAAATCTCTCTCTCTCTCTAAAAGAATAGCCATCTTTATGGGTAAATCCCTTGAAAAAGGATGCTTCTCAATGATAGTCTCTTAATTCAAAGCTAAACTCTAGGCTTGTTAAGCTAGAGATTAAGAAAATGGTATCTTTATGATTTTGTGTTAACAAAATAATGGTTATTTCTTTTAGATTATTTATAAGTAGTTAAAAACTACTTTGATTGATTCTAAATGAGAAATAGATTATCCTATCAATTTGGAAAAAGAGAAATAATGGAATGAGATTAATCTAGTGGGATAATCATAATTAAGTTTATGATTATGGTTAAAATTATGATTTAAATTCATAGTTTGATTTTAAGCATAAAAGAGAAACTGCTATCATATTTTCATGACAAGCTTTTATTCTTTAGAAAAAAATTGAGAATTATCAGTAATAGCTATGGTAAATTTTTTTAAAAATAATACATATCTTATTTTTATGCATAATGCTAAAAGAGGACTTCCTACCATATTCTAGGATTGGACATTCTATGCAAAAAGAATGATTTTCATCATATTCATGAGAAATAATTTTTTTTGTAATTATGCATAATTAATTGATTATGAGAAACGAGTAAATTTTGGTAAATTTATTTTTATACAAAAAGAGGAATTCCCATGATATTTGAAATCCAAGTAATTAAATGGTAAAAGAGGAATTTTTGGCATAATTCAAATTATGAGTATTTATCAAAAGTGAAATTTTGAGTATTATTATTTTTATTGGAAAATATAGGTAGAATTGTTTTTTGTAAATCCCATGAATCTTTTATTCGAAAAGAAGAATATTGAATATATCTTACTTGAGAAATTTGAGAAAGAATATGAAAATATCCATTGAGAAAACTTGGATAAATCTTATTCAGAAAAAGAGAATCTAGGATCCTTGGGAGGATTGAGGATCTAATGAGTAAACGGAAGTTTAGAATTAGTTCTCATTAATAAAGCTTAAGGAATGAAAATACAATATGTAAATGAATGTGATGGGATGTAAATGGATGCGATGTGATTAGATGAGATGTGAATATGATAAGAGGAGATGCGAATGTGATGTGATAAGAATGTGATGAGAGGAGATGTGAGTGGATGTGATGCGATGTAAATGGATGTGGATGTGAATGTGATAAGATGTGAGTGTGATGTGAGGATATGTGAGTGGATGTGATGAGATGTAGATGAGATGTGATGCGATGTAAAAGGATGGGGATGTGAATGTGTTGTGAGGAGATGTGAGTAGATGTTATGAGATGTGGATGAGATGTGATGCGATGTAAATGGATGTGGATTTGAATGTGATGAGATATGATGATATGTGAATGGGTGTGATGTGATGTAAATGGATGAGAATGAGATGTGAAGTGATAGATGTGCACGTGAATGAATGGATGGATGTGGATAGATGTGAATGTGAATGAATGGATGGATGTGGATAGACGTGAATGTGAATGAATGGATGGATGTGGATGAATGTGATGAGATGTGAATGGATGTGAAGAGATATGAATAGATGTGGATGTGATGTAATGTGGATGGAATGAATGAGATGTGATGTGGATAGATGTGGACGTGATGTAATGTGGATGGAATGAATGTGATGTGATATGGATGGAATGAATGTGATGTGATAAGGATAGATGTGGATGGAATGTATGTGATGTGATGTGGATGCAATGAATGTGATGGATATGAATGGGTGTGATGGATGTGGATGTGGATGTGGATGTGGATGTGGATGAGATGTGATGTAAATGGATGTAGATGTGGATGTGATGAGATGTGAATAGGATGTGATGTGATGTAAATGGATGTGGATGTGATGAGATGTGAATAAGATGTAATCATATGTGAGGATGTGATGTGATGTAATGGATAAGAATGAGAAGTGATGATATGTGAAAGGATTTGATGTGATCTAAATGGATGAGAATGAGATGTAATGTGATGTGGATCTGGTTAGATATGAATGGATAAGATATGATGTGGATAGATGAGATGAGATGTGATGTGATGTGGACTTGGGTAGATGTGAATGGATGTGAAGTAATGTAAATAGATGTGAACGTGATGTGATGATATGTGGATATGAATGAATGTAGATGGATGTGATGTGATATGAATGGATGAGATGCAATGTGGATGTGATGTGATGTGATGAGGATAGATGAGATGAGATGTAATATGATGTGATTGGATGAGAATGGATGAAGGACGATGGGAATACATATGACTGGATGTGGAATAAGCAATGTGAATTCATGTAGAAGAATGTGGAATAACGAGAAATGATGTGGAACAATGTGGAAAGATGAGTGTTCTCTTTAGAAACTGTATTTATGAAACCTATTTTAAAATGACTGTTTTATGTCAAGAATGTTGGGAAAGCATTTTGACCATCTTGTGAATGAGGTCGTGGAGACCTAAGTGATATCAAAGTCAAGTTTCATGCAGATGGTACTTTGGATAAGTACAAAGCCCGCCTTGTTGCTCGAGGATATGCTCAGAAGGCAAGTGAAGACTTTGATGAGACATTTGCTCCTACAGCCAGGGATAACACCATCAGGATTGTTTTGGCTCTAGCTGCACACTTCAGATGGCCCGTGTTCCAGATGGATGTCAAATCCGCTTTTTTGCAATAGCAGAGAGTCAATGGAGGACGTCTCGCGTAGCAAGGTCAACCGAGGTCTTGACCAGCCTCGGTTTGATTTAAATGGTGAGCTTTCGGTACGCTGGATGAGGGACCAAGAAAGCGGCCTATGAGTGCAGCGCTAGGTGACCTCCGAAGGAGCCTAGAGGGTGCTGACCATACGGTGCTTGGGCTCTGGGTCGTCGAAGATACCCATGCGTGTGTCAGGGGAAGAAAATGGAACAAAGTGTTAGAGTTATTTTCTGAACTCATGCATGGACCTGGTTGATTGTCTTGCTGGTCCTCAACGGATGAGTCCATGGCTCTTTTATATGGATCTGTTGGTTGATCTTGCTGATCTTCAACGGAGAGTCCATCTGGATTTTCTTATATGATTATATTGAGCTAGGAACTATTGAAAAGGCCCCTGAGCGAACAGGTGGTGAGCGTTCTTATTGCCAATGATGCCATAGGTACACCGATGAAGGAATGATTGGAAATTAGAATTCAAGCTGGATATTTTGGAGGATTATGATCAGTGATACTATGGTTCCATTAAAAGATTGTTTTAAAGACAGCTAAATCTATGAAACATGAAGTTTCATATTGGGTGTGTAAGTGGTGTGACTATCTTGAAGTTTGCTTGAAGTGCCGGCTAGGGGGCCTAAGAACTCTTTTCCCTGGTGCTCGGGGCAAAACATAACCAAATTTCTAAATGGATCCTATCACTACAATGGTTGCCAATGGGATTGGATGGGGTTAGGCTAGACTGATGGATCACTAAAATGAGACTCAATTTTATTAAATTACGATAGTTGAAGTAAATCATGGATAACCCTTGTTCTATGGAAAAGAATCAATGGCTGTGCCTCTTGATGAGGAAAAAAGCATTGGACTCTATGATCCAAGTACAAGTTTCTTCCTTGATTTGACCATGAGACTTACGGGTTCGGTCAGATCAGTTTGGTTAGTGAAGACCTTGACTACATTAGAATAAAATATCCTGGACGAATCACCTCGAGGGAAGTTTTTCCGGGTTCGGTTTTGGAAGAACCGAGGGATTAGTCTCTTGTCCGGATATCCGTGGAGAGGCCCTGAGTGGGAGACTCTGCCCTGTGCAAGAAGTGCTACTTCTGCAGCTAGCACTCCCAAATTCGTTGCGCAGAGCGGGTAGGGATCTTTCCACTGGTATCAGAGTGAATTGGCTAAAGTGGATCAACCGAGAAGCACGAAATGTTAAAAAATTTATGAAGTACTAGTAAAAGATTGTACTTGTGTGATGAAATTCATACAAATTGATATTCAGAATTAAGATTCATAAATTGAAAATTGGATCTTTAGATGGAAGTATCGTAATTGTATGGAATCCCTGACCTGCTTGATGCCTAGATATGATGGTATTTACCTTATAGCTCCAAGGACCGTGACTACCCGTATATACCTACCCGTATATACCGTGGGTATATCTGTAGCTCTTTACTGACAATATATACGAGTGAATCTAAGACCTTGAAGTTAAAAGCAAAAATGCTATCCAGAGGATGAATTCGAATGATGCTGGTTGATATGATTTTTGAATTTTGGTTGAGGATTGATGAATTGATTTGGATTCTGATTGAAAGATAATGATTTTTGAATTCTGGTTGAAAGAAGATAAGTTGAACAAAACCACAATGAGGATGAATTCTAGTGATGATGTTAGACTGGAAGAGGATTATGACTTCAATAAATCACTATGAGATTAGTGGATTATGTTGACAGATTGCTGCTACTGTTTGGCCTTTGACCCAGTGGATCTAATTAAGGGATGACAAATTGAGAACCTGCATAATTGAAATTCTCATGGAGGAATGTTCAGATGAAGTTTTCGGTTTGATAGACCATTATTGTGTTAAGGATATGAATGATATGTTCAGAATGAATTGTTCTCTGATAATGAGTTCTATATGTTCTTCTTGTAGAAGGGATCTTTATCCCAGGATTCTACGTGGGTTGACCAGACTATAAGGAACCCCAGAATCAGTTGGATCTTAAGGTGAAAGAGTTTATCCTCCAGCTGCGAGATGAGGACATCTCACGTTTTTTAAGTGGGGTTTTATGTGGGGTAGGATGTAAGATTCCTCCCTCCAGCTTTTGAGGAGTAAAGTTATAAGAACCTCCCCTTCTGTTCTTGTAATTTTTTTCCTCTCTAAAATAAAAGAAAGATCTTATTTTACCTTGTTTTGGCCTAGAGAGAGAAAATGTCTAGAGAGAGATAATCTAAAATTGAGATATCTTTGGATATAAAAATCCTCCTAGTGTCTAAAATGATTTCCCTTGAAACAAAAGTTCAAAATGAACTTTCTAATGTGCATTAGGAATTAATTGAAAATAGTATAAGGGACCTTAGCCTAAGGGTCTATATTTTCAGAAATTTTTGGATTATGGTCCAATTAAGGTTCCAATGGTCCAATTGGATTAATCCAAGTGTTGGGAGGATGAGATAAATCTAAAGAATAAAAGAAAATACCTGGAAATGAGTAAATGCTCACATAAGATGAAGAGTTGACCGAGTACAAGGTTTATTAGTTAAAAATTATGAGATCTTATTAAAAAAATGAGATATTTTGGAATAATGATACATTTTTGACACCTTGGTAAGGAAAGGGGGACTCTTGAGGTAGGCGCCTCTTTCACATGTGTGGAAGGGTTTTTAATTTTAAAAAAAAAGTGATATTTTTTATCTCTCCTCTCTTCTGGATCAAACCAAATCAAAAAAGGAGCCAAACATATGATTGTTCAATCACCTCATCAATGAAATGTGAACCCCGATCATTGACTAATTTAAGTGGGCGGCCAAATCTGAAAATGATAATCCCTTCTTAGCATCTCATGTGTGCAAGCAGCCTCAACATGGTGCAGGGTGGAGCTTGCAATGAATGCAAGCCATCATGAAAATGATTAAAACCCTTCACCATATTGTCCATCATAGCTTGCATTATTGTCATCATTGCTTTCATTTGTGGGATGCAATGGTGCCACTTGTCCACTATCATTTAAAGGTCATTAACTCGCTTAATTAGCTTCATGAACATTTTCATTTGGCTCTTTTGTAAGTTCATCCACATGTGCTTCATCATTGGTTTTCTCTTCCATGAGCATTTGTTGCAATTGTGCTTTGGATGGGCATCCTTGGTTACCCAAAGTACTTAACAAAATACTAAAAAGGTTGTAACTTGGAAACTTTTTAGTTCAAAAGGAAGCTACCAAATATCTCTTTCAAGCTGTGTAAGTGGCTGCAAAATAGATCCGTCCGTTTTGAACCGAATTAGGGTTGTGTACCCTACTGCAAGTGGTTAAAACTTCCAAAAATGCTAATTTGGTCAAAGTTTGACCAAACGGAATCCATACTTAGCGAGCTATAGCTTCCCACATCCAAAATTACAAAAGGAATGGATGTGCCACCCTAGATCACACTTTCAACATGCAATATACCTATTTTTTTTTTGATTTGTGTGGCCCACCCACTTTCTAGTACACCACTCAAATGGACTCCAATTGAGGTGTTCTTTTCATTAATGCATAGGCCTTCAATTATAGATTTGAAAAAGACAACCCTCCTTTGACCAAAGTTGATTGTGAAAAAAGTCAACTCTCACATTTGACCAGCTTTCCCCAACCCAATTTGACATGGTCGTTGACGGCTCATCTTGTAGCTGTTCTTGAGTAAATTGCAAGGGTGTAATATCTTTGAATGAAAAAAATAGGGTTTATAATTGAATCAAGGTTTTATGCCCAGTTGCATGTGGCCTCTTGGATGAATTTTGTGACAACATCTCCTTTTTGTATTTGGAGTCGAATCTCAATATCAAAGAGTGCCCTATCTATTTGAAATAATCCAATGCCAATAGCCAAGTTTTTGTGTATAAATTTGGCATCAAAACATATCATGCATAAGCATCCCAAAATGTCATGCACCTTCATGTCATTGCATGCATCAATACATGTAGCCCTTACAATTTGCCATACCAAAAGTTTATCAGTGGGAAGTTGTCGATGAGATGAGCTTTGTGTTTGCCGATCTCCCAACCAAGCCTTCCCACCCTCTTATCAAGTTTCACTCCATAAGGCAAGGCTTGGGGCGATTTCTTCACCTTTGAGTACCTAATCCCTTTATGTACCGCTTTCCCATGGCACTCACGGCACGAAAAAGTTTTAGACGCACTCCCCTTTGGCGAATCCACCTAGTGCCAAAGGTACCCTCCTCCCATAGTAGATTCCAATTTCTTTGATGAAATTACAATAGGATTAATTGTATGGAGTAGGGTAAAGATCCATTTAGTAATTTCAATCTCAAGCAATCTAAGTCAAAGCCTCTTATGCATAGGCCAAATCAAAACAACAAGAACAATTCCAAAAGCATTACATGCATTTCCACATTGCCATATAGCATCAAGCTCCACCACCATGCATGTGTATAGCCCAATTATCCATGTAATGGCCTATGTTAACACCAAAATGATGATTACTACCCCAAATAACAAAGTAGACTCCAATGGTTTCAATATCACTCATATGGCCTGTGAAGGGCCATGAATGATATGAGATGTCATAAGAGAGGTTATGAATGGCATTTAATATCGAATGGCATGAAAAGGTCAAAACCCCCAATCTATACAATTAGGGTTTGCTCAATATCATGTATGCATGCATGAGCAAGCATTATGACACCATTAAAGCATTCCATAGTACATTGGCATAAAGCATTCCATAGTACATTGGCATTGTCAATATCATGTATAAATGGCCCATTTATGGAAATTAGGTTTTGTTTAATTAAATCCCCAAATCAAGTGATAGGCATGAAGAATCCATCAAATCTTGCAAGAAATTGATATAGCAACTCACCGAAAGGAAGCTTTGATACTTGAAAGTTGATGAAGAAAAACTCCATGGTAGATAATAGGCACCCTTCAATCTTTAGGAATCCCATGTTGTTTCTTCTCTTGGCTTGTAGAAGGGAAGTAAATTCTCACAATAGCTTATTTTTGTTAAACTTACAACAATGTGATGAGCTATGGTGGATCAAATGCAAGAATCAACATGATTAGCAAGTAATTAGAAGGTGATTAAGATAAGATTAGTGTATAATTAATCTAACAGTATAATGTAGACATGGATACTCAAAAACCAGCAAATTCTCATTACGCCAATGTCTCAATTTATAGCTTTTACATCCACAAGGTGCCAAGCATGTAATACCACTGATTTCTCCTTGATTTGTGCCACCTCCCCTACATCTGGGGGCACCTTTTCCTAGAATCTTTCCACACCCCTATATTCACTCATGCTACCCTTGGTTCTCTCATTCAATAGATTCTTCCCACCTTTTCTATGCTACCCACTCAATTACAGACTCCCTTTTACACTATCTAGCTACGGGCTTATTCCCGCACACACCCATTCACTTGCATATTTCAACACCTCCCCTCAAGTGAATAATTCTAGCACACCTTGAGCCTATACCAAGTTTCCCTCTTACTTGGTAGCCCGTGTGACCAGTGCCTCAAGTCCCTAACTCATAGTCCTTGACACTCTCTCTCTATGTGTCCAAGGCTACTACAAGTGCTCGTAACTTTGACTAAAGTGCTCACACATACATCTACCACATGGCCTACATCATCAGTGGCTCATAGGTGGTTTTACTCTATTGAGGTAGGTTACATTGGGTTGTGGGGATTCTCACGTCCTCCCTCAGAGAGGATATTATGACTCCTCTACCTTAGGAGTCTCCATGAAGTTTGTCGATGCCGATCCTTCTTCATTTGGTTTACTGTAGCAGTCTCTAGCCATGTGTCCTAGCTTCCCACAGTTGTGGTAAGTGAAGATCCTTGCTCCCCCTGCCTCTTCCTCATCCTCATCCTCGTGTGAGGCCTCCTCAAGTGTAGAGTGCTTTCTCCTCTCTAGTTGTTGGGTCCAATCCTTTCTTCTTATTGACCTTGTTCTCTTGCTCTAATAGAGCTCCTTCTATCTCATGCAGCTTCAAATTTGGTACATTCTTTAAGGTTTCCATGATGTTCTCATACTCTCCCTCGTCCACATTCTTTAGAAGCACTGCTAGTGCCTCATCATCTTCTACTTTCTTCCCAATGGCTGCAAGTTGTTGTTTGATGCTTTTGTGTTTGTTCAATTGTGTGGTTAGAGGTTCACTTTCCTTCAGGTCAAGTTTGTAGAGTTGCATTGTGAAGGGAGGCGGAGAGACACGGAACACCTCTATAGCAATGCCTTTCCACAGTTCGGAGTACATACCAACATCAAGAAAAAGGGGCACCAGTCAGCTACTCAGTGAGCTGACACAACATTTAACATCTTAAGCATGAAACCTTGTCTCTACCCTCATTCAATTTTCTAAGTAACTGGAGGGAGCCTACATACATTTGATCAAGACATGCAAGGGGAGATGGGCACATCAACATCTGCCACCCTTTACTCAATTGATACATATGCATATAGGTGTGCACCCTTATTATGAAATAGGCTCACAGCCATAAGCAAAATGATCACCACAGAGAAATGGTGAGAGAACCACTTGTCATAAACACGGTTACATTCCATCCAGTATGAGCTTTCTGCACAACTTCAGTTTCCCAAGAAAAGACAACATCAGTAAGGAACTTCAATTCTCCCAACCTGGCAAGCAGTGTGTGACTAGGAGGTACAATCACTTTATGGTCTTCAGTCTGTCTGTTGAAGAAGCGTACCACCATACATGCATATTTTCTCAAGCAAACCAGAGGGCTGTCTTTCTCATACACATGAGCTTTCCACAAAATCAGAGAACTGGTTATCATATACATGGGTTTTCCAAAGCCACAAATTGGTGATTCCTCATATATATATATATGAGTTATTTCACAAAAAAGAGAACAAAAAACTGGCCAGCCGCCGTCACTTACATTGCATGGGTTGTCATCATGACAGAGAGCCGCATTCTTTATGCGTGGCACCTTCTCTTCATTCATACAAGTGGCGTTGGAGCTTCTCCTCCCCTCCCAAACTGGAATGCGGTGGGCTATTCTGAGGGTACTTCTCTTCAAGGAAAACGAGCTTATCTCCTTTCTCTCTTAAACACAGAGAGCAGCTTCTCACATACAAGGAAAAACACACGGGCTCTCACACTTTGAAGACTGCGCCTTCTCACACAAATTGGCTGCGCTTAGAGAATTAAAGATGCGAGCTCTCCCTACCACTAGAAACTACCGCTACGCTTTCTCCTCTCTACACAATGGGCTGCGCACCTCCCTGTGAATCTTAAAGATGCGAGCTCTCCCACACAACTCTGAAAACTACACAAGGCTTCATTCCCTCCTCTCTACACAATGGACTGCGCACATGTATTGCGCAGCTCTCTGAAAGCATTAAAGCAATGAGCTCATCCTCTGTGTATTGCGCAGCTCTCTGAGAATCTTAGAGCTGAGCCCTCCCACACACTCTATAAACACTACAGCAACGCTTCTCTCTGAGAGCTACAGAACCACGCAGCTCTCCCACACATGGGCTACGTAGCTCATTGAGAGCTTTAGAACTACAGCTCCCCTTATACACCTCAGCTGCACAGCTTTCTGAACATTTAAGATGCGAGCTCTCCCTACACAATGGAAACTACGCTACGCCTTCTTCTCTCTACACACCTGGGCTGCGCTTAGAGCATTAGAGCTGTGGGTACCATCTCTATACTATGGTCTCGCTCCCCTCCTCTTCTTATACACCAGCGTGCGCTGCCCGTTCAACCAAAGAACCTTATATTATTCATAATATTCCAAGGCATGTCAGAGAGCTCACCCCACCTCCACGCGGCCCTCCTTTGAAAATTGAGGCAAGTTGAAGAATTTTTTAAAGCAATCCAAGGTCACCTTCTATTTTTAGCAAGCCTTGTATTAAATCCCAAGGTGACTCTTTCATTCAAGGAAGACTTTGCACCACTCATACCTTTGTTTCCCATGAAATGCCAAGGACCGGTACTGTAGATGACCTCCTCTAACGGGTCCCTGTCCAGCTTTTAAAAAAAATAGTGCTCTGCATGCTCACATTATTTGTCAACAACCTTGTCCATACATGATAGTGCTAAAACCTACCTTGTGAAACTGATTCTCATCTCACACCCCTTCCATTTCCCATTTATCAAGGTAAACCAATAACTAACTGTACACATTGCATATTTTTGTTAGATCCGTTCACATGTGGCCTTATACCCCCTTTAGCCCTTGGAGATGGACACCCTTTATTTGTAAATGCATTGCATGAGTGTGTACATATGCCAAGAAAATATTACCAAAAAAATACCTAACAGCGTTAGTAGATTTATCTTTGAATTCTTTGATTGAGTGCCAAATACTTTGTTAAGTTCATCCCATGCATCTTTAGCTTGTTGTATCCCTGCAATGTGGTGAATGATTTCATTATTTAAGTTAAGTGTAATGAGTCCTAATGCTTTCTCATTTCTTCTCTTCCACTCATTCTCCCCATTCTCCATTGGACATTCATCTCTTCCTTCAACTAGCCCCCATAGATTCTTCCTCATAAGCAAATACATGGTTTTTGTTTGCCATGTATGGAATTGCTCCTCGTTGAACTTAGCTACTTCTTGTGCAATGCTCATGATGATATGAAGGGGGTCTTACCTCTTGATCCAATTCAAGATTCAAGGCAGTGTCTACCCTTTTACAACTCTAATTTGGTGTTAAATGATGATTACAACAAGTTTACAAGCATGAATACACTAAAAATTTGCATAAGGCCAAGGATAATTGATTTGTACTGGATGGTTGGGATATCAAACCAACTTTAAATTGCAATCTAAAGTGGAAGAGATCTATATTAGATACCCAATGGTAATTTTGAACCATCAATTGTACCAAAATACAGTGATAGTGCTAATTAATCACTAATTAGTGAGATTAACTCCCTGTTTGTGTGCAAAAAAATAAGGTGTACGGGGAGACCAGATCTAGTGCCTTAGAGTTCAAATGAGCTCAAATCCTTTTAAGGGCATCAATAGCAGTTAGTCTAGTATAGGATCAAGCCCAAAAACATAAGATTTGACCAAATATTGAATACTTAATCTCTATTTTACCAAAGTCACTTGCAGATTTGATTCAGAGCTTGATGCCACTTCTCCTTAATGAATTTTTAAAATCTGAGATCATAGGCATGTAGAGCACCCATGAAAACCCCTAGGGGGTTGAGAGGAATTAGACTGATTTCATCTTTGGAAGTGTGAATCTGCAATTTTCTCCAGAAAAAAGGTACCTGCAAATTCACAATTTTTCGCAGCATTCGACAGCGATTTGGAGACTTGACATGGTAGGCGGATGCATGGGGGTTGTGCCTAGATGTGGCTAAGAGCTCTTAAGCTAATTTAAATGCTAGAGGGAGATCAAGTCCCTCCACCAGCTGGGGGTGCAAAAGATTAGTTGAAAAAGAACTAAAAAGAGGATTAACTCCTAATCCTTGAGTAGCAAGGTGATTCGGCTTAAAAATTAGCTAAATCCTAAGCTATGGCTCTAATACCATGTTAAATTTGCAACAATGTGATAAGCTATGGTGGATCAAATGCAAGAATCAACATGATTAGCAAGTAATTAGAAGGTGATTAAGGTAAGATTAGTGCACAATTAATCTAACAGTATAATGTAGGCATGGATACTTAAAAACTAGCAAATTCTCATTAGGCCAATGCCTCAATTTATAGCTTTTACATCCATAAGGTGCCAAGCATCTAATCCCACTAATTTTTTCCACACCCCTATATTCACTCATGCTACCCTTGGTTCTCTCATTTAGTGGATTCTTCTCACCTTTTCACTGCTACCCACTCAATTACAGACTCCCTTTTACAGTCTCTAGCTTACGGGCTTATTCTCGCACACACCCATTCACTTGCATATTTCAACAGTTTTCACCTTAAGAAAGGCTAAGGAAGCCATAGCAAGGACCAATGGTGAACATAGAAGCCATTTGAAATCTTCAACATAAGAAACCCTTTGATTTTTTGCCACCTGCTTGTAGAGGAATCATCGCTCACTTTTAGGGTTTTTGGAAGGTGCAAAGCAAGCCTATAGAGCCTCATGTCATGCCTCTAAATCCCTAAATAGACAATGTGCAGAGATTCCAACCAAATGATTAAGATTTCTAGGGTTTCTCAGTGTGCAAGAAGAGGGAAAATCAAGAAAAGCAAGAAATTTCAAAATTTTAAGAAAATACATAAAATCAAGAAATTGGATCAAAACAAGGGCTCTGATACTAATGGAAAAAGGTGATGCACTAAATTAAGATGGAGTACCACGTCTTTACACTCGTTCTTGGAGTACCAAGCACTCAATTAAGCTGGAGTACCACATATTTGCACTCGTGCTTGGAGTACCACAAGGCTAGGCTATGGAAAACTCATTAGCAAAGTAAAATTAATTATATCTTGGTAATTGTTATTAGGGAAACCATATTCATTTATATACCATATCCCCTTTTCACACTATATTTATTATTATCCCTACCCATGTTCCTAAGGCTTTAGCCCATAGTCCCAATTATTTAGGCATTATTATTTACATGACACATGGCCGAGGATGAGAAGAAAATGATGCCTCATGGGATGGCTAGAGATGTGGATCCGTTGCTCATATGATTTGTCCAAGACCAAAATGCCTTGGCACCAAGGGAACTTCAACACCCTCAATAAACAAGAGATATCTCCACCATGACCAAGTTTTAGAACATTTAAGTAGCTAGGATCATGTAGATTATGTTAATTGGAAGCCTTATAGCTTTAATAATTTGTAATTCACTTTGCAATTCACATGATTAACATTGTATACACTTTCAAGAATAAAAAACATTTTTAGTTAGTGTTATTGGTTTTTATATTTGCACCTATCATGTTATATAGTGAGATAGTGTTATTGGTATTTATATTTGTGCCTACTATTACATGTTCTCATGTTGAGATTAATTTGTGAGAAGTCCAATTGAGTATATGTAACTAACATAGTTAGCATTGTCAACAAGTAATAGGTGATAAGAACTATGATGGAGCCTACACAGTTGAGGAGAGGCGACTAGGATAGGGTTGTGTATAGCACATAATTATCATTTTTGGTATCATGGGGAGTTTCTTCATTTATTTGGGCACATGCCCACATTTGTTCTGATGTTCTCCACCCATTTTATATAGTTGGGGCTTGTTTTTTTTGCACGTGTGAGTGTAATTATTTATTATTGCAACCTTAAGGTTATTTTTGAAAATGACAACCCCAATTTTGTAAGGAAATCTTTTTATGGCTTTCCTTACAAAATTGAGCTTGTCTTTTACAAAAATAAGTCTTGAAATTAAGGTTGCAACATTTAAATAGCCACAAGTCATTCAACCTTAATTGCAATACTTATAGTTATCTTTGGAAAAAAAATAGTCCCATTTCATAATAAAAGCTATTTATGGCTCATTGGGCTATTTTGGAAGAAACATAAAAAAATACCCACATGCAGGAAGTGGAGCCACACATGTGGGAAGTGGACTATTTTGGAAGACATACTAAAAATGCGTGTGCATGTGGAAAGTGGACTATTTTGTAGCCTCGGGTGGGAAGTGGACTACTTTGGAAGAAATACCAAAAGCAACTGTACATGTGGGAAGTAGAGCTACTCACATCTTGAGATTTGCATCTAGAGTTGGTTAGAGTGTGTAGAAATGAATTAAACTAATCATTTTCACATGCTAGATAATAAGAAAGAGATTAACCCCTCTAATGTCAAAGCTAATGATAAAAGTGAAGCATGATGGCAAGATAATGACAAGGCAAGAGGTTTAGTTCAAAAGATCATATGTTTAATCCATTATATAGAGTGTCTTTTTATAGGCTTGAGTACATCTCCATTATCCATTATTCATGTCCCATAAGCTTGCTCAAGCAACCCCTGATTGTTTCTAGATTTGAGTAACATATCCCTTAAAGTGAGCACCCATGAAACCTTTATTGCCACTTGTTCTAGGTGCCTACTTTTGGCCTCCACATGGGCTGTACTTTGCACCTCTTCATCAATCTTTTAGCTCCATTTAGCCTTTTATCCATAGTCTATAAGTTATTCAACCATTATAAATGTTTGAGGGTCTCATAACCCTTCCCTTATTCCAAACATTTACCCCATTTCCTTTAATATTCCAATAGGGGGGAGATTGCACCCAATGCTTGTCTTGTGAACTTTTTTCTAGAAAATCCATTGCAATATGACCCTTTTTTTTGCATATTATACTGAATGATGACACAAGGCTTAGAGTCCCCTTTGTTAAGTTTTCTCAAAGTATGAGCCATCTTGACATTGTTGCCATTGTTGTTTCCCTTGGGTTTAACAAATTTATTTAAAAAGAATTTTGGATTCTGGGGAGTTTTTCACATGATTCTCATTCTTTGACTCTTTTGCAAATCCATTTTTCCTCAATCAATTAAAGGCTAAAGAAATTATAGAGCTAAGAGAATGTGGATGAAACATATTTACATTAGCTCTAATAGTGGGTCTAAGGCCTACTACTATAAGTTTACTCTTTTTTACCTTCTCATGAACCTTGTCTATGGCTTCCAATTAAAAAAGGGTCTGCTAAAATCTAACAACATAGCTAGACATAGACCCATTCTCCAGTTGTTGTAAGATATCCCACTCTCTATCGCCAAGCCCTAGCCTTATATTAGGGTGGAAAAAATTTATTTTGATCAAATTCTTAAAATATTTTCATCTTTAGAGTTTGTGATGGCCATTCTTGGTGACATTCCACCATGAAGCCACCATAAAGCAACACTTAGTAGCACACTTGATTTTATTCCCTTCGAAGATCTTATTTACTCTAGACAAAGGATGCATTCCTTACAATAGTGTTTGAGCATAATGAGCTCAATGATGAACTAAGATTGCCAAACTAGTCTATATGTAGACAGTACAATTCCTTGCTTACAATAGTGTTTAAACACAAAGAACTCGATGGTGAACTAAGATTGCCAAACTAGTCTATATGTAGACAGTACAATTCCTTGCTTACAATAGTGTTTAAACACAAAGAACTCGATGGTGAACTAAGATTACCAAACTAGTCTATATATAGCACATAGGTTTGGCATAGGCATGGGTCGGCCATGTCAACGGCCAAACCCATGACATGGTCCAAAATGACCAACCAACCAACCATATCATCCGACTGTTACCAAACTTTTTATGGGCACTATCATCAACTCTTTTGGAATATTACCTATCAAGTATTGTGGCTAGTTAGAATTCAGTTTCTCTGCTACGAAAGCTAATGGGTAGGATGGGATTTTTGGAGAAGTGGGTCCAAGGTGTTTCTAGACTCTACTTGGCTCCACATAGCAAGGTTCTTATCTAGGGAACTAGAAGTGGCAGCAGGTATTTACTTTCTGGCTAGTTGGAATTCAATTTCTCTGCTATACGAAAGCTAATGGGTAGGATGGGATTTTTGGAGAAGTGGGTCCAAGGTGTTTCTAGACTCTACTTGGCTCCACATAGCAAGGTTCTTATCTAGGGAACTAGAAGTGGCAGCAGGTATTTACTTTCTGGCTTAGTTCGGGAGGGTTTCCCACACCTTATCTCTTCCTATTTTTAGCCATGGCTATGAGTAGTTTTCTCTCCGCTTTTCTCTCCACCTAGGAGACTAGGTAGGGAAACTACATCTTTCCATCTTCACATATAGGAGGAGCTGCTTGATTTTGAGTTTGCCAATGACATAGTAGCATTTCTATCGAGGGACAAGGGGAACCTCCAGAGATTTTCCAAGGCAATAGAGATTTTCTATCATACATCTGGCATAGATCAACAAGTGGCACAAGTCATGTGGATTCTATCATGTATCTAGCATAGATCAATAATTGGCACAAGTCATGTGGATTCTAGGTTGACTCATTTCACCGATTAGAGATCAAAATGAAACAAAAGGGCCATGTAAGGATTGGATTAACTTGCTTAATCAAAGTGATTTAACTAAAATAGTAGAGACAAATAGCTAAATTAAATGCATCCCTTTTACCTATATTTAGAGAATGTCTTTAATATGCCATCCATCACGTATCTATAGTGTCTTTAATTCACCTATACTTTGCGGCCATCTTACCTAATTTATTACACTTTTGAATGTTTTCTAAAATAAGCTTATTTCAAATAATCCATAACATACTTCTCTCTTCCATAGGGCATGACACGAGTTTTTCCCTCTCTTTTCCTTTTATTGCCTTTTTTCCCCTCCCCAGAGCCATCTCTTGCTTTCTCTTTGAATCTTTATCATTTTGTATTCAATACTACTTTCTTTCCTCTTTTTACTATGGCGACTCCAAGAGTTGACCCACACTCAAAGAAAAAGACACCATATCAACTTGACACTTGACAAAGACTATTTCACATGGAGAAGTATTCATCACAAAGCTCTACATGATGAGGCTAAAGCTCAAAGACTACATGCAGAAGGGAAGAAACATGTAGATTTGTGGGTCCAAGGAGGTCTATACCCTCTTGACCCATCAACTGGTAACTCTCCATCATTTAGCATTTTGCATGATCTTGTTCAATTCATTAGGGATGGTAAAGAAAGTTTATTTGGATATTTCTCAAGATTCAATAATTAAGCTACTCTTTCTCATTTTGCATGATCTTGTTCAATTCATTGGGGATGGTAAAGAAAGTTTATTTGGATATTTCTCAAGATTCAATAATTAAGCTACTCTTTCTCATTATCAACACACACACATGGCTGAAACTATGCTTAGTGTGTACAAGAAATCTAATAAAGGACTAGAAGACATTGTGATCTCACAAACTCAGTATATAAATGAGTTAGAAAAACTATTTCAATAATGATCTCAAGAAGAGATAACAGAGCTTAGACAAATTAGCAAAAAATTGGAGGAATATGCACTCCAAAAAAACCAACTAACAGGCACTCAAGATTTAGACAGTTTAAGAATGTTACATACCTAGCAACACATGGGGTGCTAAGAAGAAATGGATGAGGCTTGCTTAAAGCTACATGAATAGTTTGGGAGGTTTCTACTTGGATAATCCTTTAGATAAAATTGTTATAATCAAGTCTACTATCAAAAACAATGACTTGATTGAAATGCTCAAGCTTTCAGAGTGTGCAAGGCTTCAAACGAGGGTTGTCAAAAGGGGTGAATACAACCGGACCTTTAATTTTCTTGAAGAGCATAATCAAAAACTCATAAAATATATCAAATATTAAAACAACTACTTGAATTAAATTGAAAATTAAAGCACATATCAAAACATAGAGCAAGAGAAATAAATACATCACCATCAACACAAGGCAACACAAGACTGGGTGCAATCTTCCCCCCCCAACGTGAGTGGCTTCTTCTCGCGTGGGTATTTGTGATATATTCCAAAAGTAGGCTTTCAGCCAAAAATAAAGTATACATCCATATTTGGACTTTGCCATTTAATTAGCCTTTGTCCTCAATTAACCTTTGTCCTCAAACCTTCTAAGGTTTGCACCATTTTTCTAATACAATAATCTAACTTGTGCACATATGCACATTACAAAATAAATCAACTAATGCTCGTATGCACACTGTATAATAAATTGACGCATGCACACACACACACATCACACTGATGTCAAAATAATATCAAACGCCATAATACAGCCACAAAATATTGTGAATATAATAATGAGATTTGTTCACACGCCACGACTCAATCCACCATCCGTGCGACACCTAAATTGGTACCCTCGCACTATGCAACACCTAAATCGGTACCCTTGCACACCTCATCACCTAAACTCATAAACATAAACCACGTCAGTAGTAACAATCAATTGACATCACATCAATCAATCCTAATGTGTTCTTCATGAGATAGGCATCATAAAAAATATATAAATTTAAATGACCATGATTATCATTCGTCAAATAACATGGGTCATAATAGTCCTCCCTGTTGGGAATCAACTGTCCTCAGTTGTGCAATCAATGAGTGGATGGCTTCATGGCACAAGTGGAGGACAAGATCATCACATTAAACAATTTCTGAAATTAAAACCAAACAAGTGAACGTATGTAAAAGGGATCTAAGTGTCCCATACCACAGAGGTACCTTCCACATACAAACACTCACTGGTAAAAGATAGAAGACATAGATACATCTGGGGTAGGCATGTAAAACCAATCTAATATCCCATACCATAGATTAATTCCACACGACACTACCTTAAGAACAGAAGTTTGAGACGGAGTAGCTAATTCCCTCTGAAACTTTCATTCTAACATAACTTTTCTCTATCCTCAAAATTAGTCTACAAGTCTTATTCCAAAAATGAATTAGGTCGAAATGGAAATTCTTATCAACTTAAGATTGAAAAAATAATCACTTACATTGCTGTCAATAACTTGATGAATTCTGGGGATTTGTTCTTGATCTTAATCTTGTAATTATCTAACTAAATTTCAAAAATTATAATCTTTGAATAGGTATATAATTCTTGAATTTTGTGAATCTTACTTGTAAACAATGAAATCTAAAGGGGATCTTGATCTTAAACTTGAAATCAAAACTTGAAGAAAGATAGGCATCTTGTGCTCTAGTTGATAGCAAGAACTTGATATACTAGTAATGAATCTTGGCTTAGATTAAAAATACTTGAATGGATGAAAATTGAGAGATTAGTCTTTAATTAATCATAATTGCAATTCTTGAATAAATCTTATGCTTAAGGGGTTTAAATCTTGTGATTGAATATATCTTTGACTTAGAGCAATTCTTGGTCTAGAAAGAATCTTGTACTTGGATAGATCTTAAACTAGAACACTTGAAAATTTAGACAAAACTTTACTTGAATTGGTATAAACTTCATAATTGTGATTGGTATACAACTTAAGCTTGGTTTCTAGTCACTTGAGAGCTATTTCTTTACTTTTCTCATCATCACTAAATTCGATGGTGAAGCAATTGATAACTTGAATCAAAGACTAGAGAAACTTGCTTGGTTCTTGAATCTTCAAATTGGTCTTAATCTTCTATGAAATGTCTAGTAATTATTTTTACTTGAATTTGGGCAACTAGATCTTGAAGATAACTTTTACTAATCTTGTCTTGATCTTTCTAGTTAGGTTACTGTATCTAAAATTCTTTTCAGGAGCTAAAGTTTTCTAACTAGGTCTAGAAGGAAATAATATTGAGAAAACAGATACAAAAGCAAATAATAAATTGTATACAATAAATAATTTTTTTACACATACCTCCATCTTTGGTTAATGTGTCGAGTGCGTTAACCTCTTCGGTGTCAAGCTGTTCCTGAATAGTACGATGGTGCGGATATTCACCCATTTCTTGACAATTAAAAGAATAGGAAAAATTTAAAACAAGAGAAAAGATAGGGTTTCTTATCTCATATGGAATGTCGAACTATATGTGAGTCCTGTCAAGTTAGCTCAATACATAAATGCTTAATTTTTTTAAGAAATAATCCATGTACCCTTTAAAATAAGCTTGAATAATTAAAGCTTCAATCACTTGTGCAAAATTAAAGTAACTTTACTAAATCATCATTGTTAGTTCATCCTCATGGTCGACTCGTGAAAAAGCTTACATAAAGATCATATTACACAAAGCTTATTTAAAAAAAACTTAACAAAGCTTTATAATAAAAGCTTTTTCAAGCATTTTTTAGCTTGAAACTATGAGCTCAACTAACCCAAATTTAGAGAAGAGGTGATATATTTATAGATATGGTCTCCCTTTTTTTTTTACTAAGCTTATATCAAAGCTTTATACTAAGCTTTATCTCATAAAGCTTTTAATATTAGATTTATTAAGCTTATTAAAAAGCTAATGAAGGCTTTACTATTAAAGCTTGCCAATGCCCAATGCCAATCGTTAGAACGCAGCCCACAAAAAAAAATCAGCATCTAATATAAAAATAAAAAATAAACATTGTAAGCTTATAAAGCTTTTAGATAATATAAGCTTTGTAATAAGAAAGCTTTTAAGCAGTAAATCAGCTGAAAATTCCTCTCTCCCCCTGAATTCGAATTCGCAGCGCTGGCCGCCACCGCCGACGGGATGGAGAGAAGTCGGAAGGAAAGAGGAGAAAAAATTTAAGCCTCCTGGATTTTGCGCAGCCGGCTTGCCCTTCAGGATGCGCAGGTCGTCGGATGGAGGGAGGAGCCGCTGCCCGGGTACGAAGGAGGGAGAGAGAGGGAAATTGGAAATCAATTGGAAAATTATATATATATATATATAACTTTAAGCTTGCGCTCAGCGCAGCGCAATGCAGAGGAGGAAAAAGAAAATAAAAAAATTAAAAGTAATTTTGTTTTTGAAAACAACTCTTGAACAATTCTCATCCCTCTATTATAGGAATTGAGCAAAGGAAAGGTTTAGCAATTCTGCTTATGGCTCTCCATGCTCCTCTGCTTGCTCTTTCAATCCGTACGGACAGATTAAGAAGAGGATTAGTGAAGACAAAGGTGGTTTTATGGTTTTGAGAAACCCACTAATGGTTTTCCACCTAGTTTTACCCTTTGGGCAATAGATTGATGGAGATTGATTACCCAATGGTCAAAAATAAGCTTTATTTCATGCATACATAAACAAAAATCCCTAAACGTGTTCTTCTTTCATTTGAATTCAAGAAAATTACCAAAATCACCTCTGTTTTTGTCTCTTTCACCTCTTTTGACGGCTTTCAAGAAAATTAAATTACACCAAAGCTCTGATACCACTACAACCGGACCTTTAATTTTCTTGAAGAGAATAATCAAAAACTCATAAAATATATCAAATATTAAAACAACTACTTGAATTAAATTGAAAATTAAAGCACATATCAAAACATAGAGCAAGAGAAAGAAATACATCACCATCAACACAAGGCAACACAAGACTGGGTGCAATCTTCCCCCCCAACGTGAGTGGCTTCTTCTCGCGTGGGTATTTGTGATATATTCCAAAAGTAGGCTTTCAGCCAAAAATAAAGTATACATCCATATTTGGACTTTGCCATTTAATTAGCCTTTGTCCTCAATTAACCTTTGTCCTCAAACCTTCTAAGGTTTGCACCATTTTTCTAATACAATAATCTAACTTGTGCACATATGCACATTACAAAATAAATCAACTAATGCTCGTACGCACACTGTACAATAAATTGACACATGCTGCACACACACATCACACTGATGTCAAAATAATATCAAACGCCATAATACAGCCACAAAATATTGTGAATATAATAATGAGATTTGTTCACATGCCACGACTCAATCCACCATCCGTGCGACACCTAAATCGGTACCCTCGCACTATGCAACACCTAAATCGGTACCCTTGCACACCTCATCACCTAAACTCATAAACATAAACCACGTCAGTAGTAACAATCAATTGACATCACATCAATCAATCCTAATGTGTTCTTCATGAGATAGGCATCATAAAAAATATATAAATTTAAATGACCATGATTATCATTCGTCAAATAACATGGGTCATAACAGTGAAGGCTTGTGACAAGGTTTCAATAAGCTGGAATGGATGCATAGCCATATCAAAGCTACTCATCTAAGGTATGAAGCCTTGTCATCTTTGTGTGTTCGGCTTACCCCAACCACATACCATAGCAATGGCACGACATCAATAAAGTTTGGCTATTCCAGGGTTTATAGCTAAATATAAACACATTGACGGTTTAATGCTTGTAGAGAATCCAAAAAAAAATTTCAACATTCAAGTATGACATGTATAATAACATATTTATGGACATTACAAGAGTCTACTCATCCATGGTGAAGTTCTATTAGTGCGCAAAAAAGGATCGTGAGGGTAATCTTATTTTTGTTATCAAGCTTAATGAGGCACAAATCCTCAAATATCAAAAAAATGAAAGAATTAGTATAGGACTGATAAACAAAGCTTCAAATTACGCCCAAGGTAAGGAAGACCAGCCATTACACAATCAGAGATAGAACTATGGTACCTGGGGGCAAATGTAGTGCTAGATGAGAATCATGATACTCTCAAATGGTTGTTCTGGCACACAAAAATTGCAAGCATCATTGATTTACATAATAAAGGTGAGACACTTGTGGTGGATAGGGTAGGAAACTTTATACTAGAGTGACACATGAGTGCCGCTTTTGAAAGCATTGAAGTGCATGTACAGGGTGTGTCGTGGTCCTAGATAATCAAACCCATGAATCAATTACATGGCATACATGAACAATCTAGAATTGTACAACCCTAGAATGGATCGTACGAAGCCTCCATTCAAAGACAAGAAAAAGGAAATAATTTTTTAAGAAGACCAAACCAAGGCTAAAGGAAAATCAAACACCAGGAGCAAGGAAAAGTCAACAAAAAAAGCCAAAGTCAAGGGTGAACCATGTATTTTGCATGAGGATCCCAATTGGGATCCCATACTAATTATGAAGCTACAGATAGTACACATTTGTACTTTACAAGAAAATATTGGAAAAGCTATTAAAGCTTCATCTTGACTATGCTCATTCCATTTTGCCATTAAAGCTATCGGATGCATGTCTAGAGAAATGTGAGATATTACTCTCTAACATGGGCTTTCATGGGGTGGACGTGTTCAACTTAAAAGGAATGACAAGCAATAAGGTACCACTGCTATAGTGGCCCATGTGTCAATGGGAGGAGCCAAAGCTAGGAGGTTCTTGTCAAACTATGAGAACAAACAAGTTACAACAGTATGGGAATGTTGGAAAGCTCTATGCTAGCACAAAACTAGCCAAGGTAGTGATCCAAGGATGAAAAAGCTTTACATGAGAGTTTGGATAGAGCTTGATAATTTTATTAAACTCTTACATAAGCAAATGACTGAAGGTGATTACGCAAATCAAGACGCTTGTGAAAACAATTGTAGCTGTCTAGGGGGAACAAGGACGTAACCTTCTACTTAGTAAGATATTTTGATTCATGTAGTTTATACATTGACTAATTAATACAACATAAATTGATTATTAATATGCTCTTTTTTCTATGTGAAGCATATTTTGTTTGTACACGGCCCATACTTTGTGAAGAACCAAGGACCTCCTGCTAACATGGAGTACTCAAGGCATGTAAAAATCACACTATACCACTCGTATCAACTATTTTCATACAACTCCACATGGTGGTAGAAAAACAAAAACAAATGCATTACGAGATCTCTTCAACACATTATACCAAAGGCAAATGTACCAATACAATGTAATTCTTAAAAGCTAGGTTAGTTTATACTACACAAAAATATAGCCACTATTATTAACATCAATATATTCTAAGCATTCATCATGCTCAATAAAGCGTATCTTTATGCAAGATGGAGATTGAGATGGAGAAAAAGTCATGGTGATGCAAATCTTACAAAATTGTAAAGAAAGTGTTCGCTTTTAAAAGAGAAGCCCACACTATGTATACTGAAAATTACTTTGCATACTATGTAACCAAAAAAAATTTTCAATACAAGTAGGGAAAGTCTTCTTCTTTTTCCCTTCTTCCTCTATTTCTCTTCCTCAGAGATTTTTCCCTCTTCTTTGAGGTTTTCTTTGCGTAGTTGTTCACCCTCCTTTCCAGGGGAGTCCTCTTCAGATAATTCTTTGCCCTCATCTTCTTTAGGTAACTTGCCTCTATATCTCTATAACTTTTGGCATTGTTGGTAGCCTCCAAGAGAACGGGTATTCAAATCGAGAACTGCCTTAACATAAGCTACATAACATAAAAAATACCCTACCCTCGATGCCCACAACCCTGGTCCATATCCAAATATACATATAGCTTCTTTCTTCTCCATCAACATAATCTTTTCTATATTACGTTGTCTCTTAGAATATCCTAAGTATGTTGATAAAATATTTTAAGGCCATTAATGGAATATGTGGATTATGTGAATACTTTGAATGGTAAATGATCAACACATCTGGAGGTATCTTTGAAATATAGTGGCCGAGGGTTGAATATCTACCAACAACAAAAGTACATTTACCTCCACCTCAGTGCCAAGGAATCCATCTTCATCTACTATCTCAAGCTACAAATAGAGGAAAGATAATTTACTTTACAAAAATGAAAGCCTATAAAATAGATTCTCAATTTATTCTTATAAAAACTTTTTTGTTCTCATCTTCAACAAGTCACATGCCCTCCCACTAGTCCATTGAACCTTATGGAGGGATCTCTTCTTCTAAGCATGATGTGTTTGGTAGATCTCTTCCCATATTAGAAATTCCCATGATTTCTTAAATAGCTTGAAATTCTTCTTCTGTGGGGAGAGTTTTTTCTTGTACTTCAATATTTTTTAAGCACATTTTTAAAGCCATGGGTGCATCAAAGAAATTGCTCCCTACTTCTGTATTAACAAGCATTGAAAATTCATCAACTTCATTTGGATCTATAAAGTCTTAAGAAACTTAACAACCATCTACTATTAATCCAAGGCAATAGTCTTCTCCTTAAATTCAAGAGCTTCTGGATATCTGTGAGGAGTAGAAATTTTTTATTGTCCTTGAGTGGGAAGGACGGTAGGCATGGGACAGTGATCTCCTTCTCTAAAACCTTTATAGAAACATCCTTTTCTTCTATCACAATAATATTTCCTTGTACTCACTAGCATCAAAATCCTTGCTCAATATTTCTCCTCCTACCTTATCTAAGACCATTTCTACATCATTCATTTCCTCTTGATTTTCAATATCTCCTAAAAATGCTACACACTGCACACCAGTGTTAAGACTACTCTTTCCAACATTCTTAATGCCTACTTATGCATGCAGATAGAAAAGCATGGGTACATGATGGCTGAAGAAACCTACATTTTCTATTATGTAACTTGCACTAGTCAATAGTGATTTTGACATATTCAGGAAGTGTATCATACTTCTTTTCTAGCTTGGCCCTTTCTAAGAAGTCTTTGCCAAACTACTAAGATGATCAAACCTTATACCTTCCAAATCTAAAGCACCATCATCTTTCAAGGCAAGAAAAGCTTCCATTTCTTCTTCATAGTACTCTTTGAAATGGTTAATGAGTGAACACAAGTCAAAACCCACATTGAATCATTTCATATAGGAAACAAATATATCTTGTGCACCTGCTAATTACAAAAAATCAAAGAGCTTATCTACAGGTGTTTCCTCTACCCACATGTTTCCCTTCATCACTTGAACCCATAAGAATAGATTGTGAAGATACCTAGATGATGCTAGATATTCCCGAGAATATCTTTGCAACATCTTGAAGGATGGTACGATATGATGAATCCAGTGATGTACATTGCCTTATTATGCGCCGTCTTTCTACCACATTGAACTTGCAAAATAGGCACTTTCCAATGAAAACTGGGAATTAGATATAAATCATTCTCTAGAAGGACAGTACGATAAATTGACTTCAAGCTGCTCCAATGCCCAAATTCACCCAGTCTTTCTATCAGAATTGGTGGCTAAGAAAAATGAGTGATCTATGTGGGGGCTAGGGCGGCCAGGAAGTGAAAAATAAGTGCAGAATCAGTGGATTTGGGTGGGGGCTGGGAGATGGAGGATTTGAGTTAATTGTAGGTGAATTGGGACATTGTGGTGTGTCATGACCAAAGGTGAATTGGGACATTGTGGTGTGTCATGACCAAAGGTTTTGCAATATATGCAATACAAAAAAAATAGGCTCATTGTACAAACACTGTGGGTGTTAGGATGGACATAGCGATGGCAATGAACACAAGGCATTTTGCCTATTACTTTAAGAGGCATTAAGAATGTTTAGTTTTGATGAGGAGACTCATCCTCTCTTAGAGATTCTGGTTCAAGCCTTTTAAGTAAGGTGAAAAGAATTGGAGATGGAGAGGAAACGAGACACGTTCTCAATCAACAAGACAATTCCAATATGGAAGAAACAATACTGCACTTCTATTCAATGGAGTAGAGTAGCAATGACTACTACGTACAAATCATTGGCTAATCCCCAAACCCTAAACTAATACCAAGAGGCTCAATAAGCTCTGATATGTCAATGCATACAATAGCAAGAGTGTTGGCTACAATCAGTACCACACTACACTCTCAACACTACATAGTATGTGTGTGTCTCACTCTCCAACTATGTCTAGGACTGCAAACTGCAACTGTAGAAGAACTGATGTATCTCACTCTTGTGAGTGAGCCACGACCAATCCTTTTGTAGGTAGATGCTCCATAATATGGGAAACAACTATTCTTCACGCTCTATGAGCTAGAGGATCAATCTTCTTTAGTTATTGAGGTCACCAAGTAGGTAGGTGCAGTAGTCCAGAATTCTACAGGTAGGTAGACAGCTAACTTGCAGGCTGTATATATCATTCTAGAAATTTGATCTAGAAGATCCCAACAGTGAGGTTGTTGTCCATAAAGAGAGGAACAATTCATCTCTTAACTGCTACAAAAGTTAACGGGTGGATTGAGAGATATTAATACTTCAAACCTGCATACAGCAAAGTTAGCATCCAGAATTTTTCTCCTTGATTGAAGGAGTCTCTTTCACCAACCATGCACACGTGATGTGTGCTATCAAAGGTACATCCAAAGTCAATTCTATGACCTTAGGCATGTACATTACAACATTTCACCATCAAGGTATCAACCTTGACTTTGCTCAATCAACCTTTGTGAAGAGATTGTATTGAGCTTGCATACTTTAACACCTTCCCTCAAGTTCAACATTATCTCTGAACATCTTGGAATACAACTCTGAAACAAATGAAATGAAAAAGAAATCTAAATAGTGAATCAATGATAGAAAGACATTGAAGCCTTCCATGATGAGCCTTCCCTTACTTCTCAAACTCCTTCCCTTAAGGGAAGCTCCATCATGCCAAGTCTTGATCTATGCTTAAAGAAGAGCTCTTTGCCTAGAGCCTTAGTAAAAATATCAGCAACATTTTCCTTAGTATTGCAATGATGCAACACTATATCACCATCATGCACTTTCTCTCTGATAAAGTGCTCTCGAACCTCGATATGCTTACTACATTGATGCAAGATAGGATTCTTTGCCAAAGATTCAGCTGATGTATTGTCACAAAAGATAAGAGTGGGATCACAAGATCCATAAAACCCAAGTTCTTGCAAGCATCTCTTTAACCATATAGCTTCACAAGTTGAGGTAGTCAAGGCTTTGTATTCAGCCTCTGTAGATGAGAGACTAACAGTATTTTGTTTCTTGGAACACCAAGAAATTGCTCCATTTCCAAGAAAGAAAGCATTACCACTAATGCTCTTTCTAGAAACCAAGTGTGTAGCATAATCAGAGTCACTAAAACCATGTAAATTCAGCTTATCACCTGCACATAAGATACCCCAATGTTGAGTACCTTTCAAGTATCGTAGAATTCTTTTGCATGCAACCCAATGAGACATTTTTGGGCTTTGCATAAACTGAGCAAGTGAATTTACAGCAAAACAAATATCAGGTTGTGTGATAGTCAAGTAAATGAGAGAACCAAGGAGCTGTCTATCCGCTGTAGCATCACAAAGAACACCATTTTCATCCTTCGTAAGCTTGAGGGATGATTCCATGGGTGTAGAAATAGCTTTGGAGAGTTAGTCATACCATATCTTTCAAGGATGGATTGAAGATATTTTTGTTGTGAAATGAATATGTCACTTGACTTCATTTGATTGATTTCAAGACCAAGAATATAATGCAAGTATCCAAGGTCTTTCATTTCAAACTCATGAGAGAGTTTGGACTTCACATCCACCACCAAAGCATCATTGCTTCCTGTTAAAATCAAATCATCCACATAAAGTAAAACAACAACAATATCATCCCCTCTAATCTTGTAGTAGAGAGTATGGTCAGCATTACTCTTGGAAAATCCTTGAGATTTGAGGTGATTATCTATTCTTCCATACCAAGCTCGTGGAGCTTGCTTCAGTCCATACAAGCTCTTTTTCAGCTTGCATACCAAATGCTCTGGCTTCATATAGACTTCTTCCTCAAGCTGCCCATTGAGAAAGGCATTGTTGACATCCATTTGCCACAATTTCCATTTGTGAAGAGTAGCCAAAGAGAGTAACAACCTAATGGAGCTCATCTTGGCTACAGGGGCATATGTCTCTTCATAATCAATACCATATTCTTGAGCAAAACCTTTAGCAACCAACCTTGCTTTATGCCTATTAATGTGACCTTCCTTATTAAATTTCAGCTTGTAGATCTTTTACAACCAATTGCTTGTTTGTTGGGTGGGAGTTGACACAAATCCCAAGTGTCATTCTTATGTAAGGCATTCATCTCCTTATCCATAGCATCCGTCCATTCCTTTTTACCACATGCATCCTTATATGTAGTAGGTTCATCATGCTACAAAACTGATGTAAGAAAAGAAAAATTGCATTGCTCAAAATCTGATTTATTACCTCTATGATAGGTCAATTTTTGGGGTTGCCTTCTATCCCTTGTAGACCTCCTTAAAGCTGCTTGATGCTCTTCATCTTCGTCCTCCAATTCTTCAATAGAAACATCTTCTATAGAACCTGGCACTTGTGCTTTGATAGATGTGGAAGATGCATCCAAATCTGAAAACAGAGCTAATTTCCAGCTTGCATTCTCATCAAATATGACATCTCTTGAGACAAAAGTTTCTCTCTTGATTGGATCATAAAGCTTGTAGGCTTTACTCACACTACTATATCCAACAAATACACATTTTCTTGATTTATCATCAAGTTTCTTCCTTTTTGCATCAGGAATATGAGCAAAAGCTAAACATCCAAACACTCTTAAATGATATACCTAAGGCTTGGTTCCATAGAATGCTTCATATGGTGTAATGCCTTCCAACACTTCTGTAGGTGACCGGTTCATCAAGTAGCAAGCAGTATTGACTACTTCAGCCCAATAGTAGTTAGCAAGTTGCTTATCCTTTAGCATACATCTTGCTACCTCAAATAGTCTCCGATTCTTCCTCTCTGCCACACCATTTTGCTGAGGTGTGTGGCTGCAAGAAAGCTGCCTTCGTATCCCATGTTGTAGAAGGTACTGAATTCATTTGATAAGAACTCCATTCCATTATCAGATCTTAGCAGCTTGATTCTTCTACCTGTCATAGTCTCAACCATGATATGAAAATGCTTGAAAATATCAAATACTTCATCCTTTGATTTCATGAAGAATACCCAAGTATATCTGGAAAAATCATCAATGAAACTAACGTAGTATGTATGTCCACCTATTGAAGGTGTATGGCCTGATTCACATACATCTGCATGAATGAGATCAAGGATCCCTCTTGATTTAGTTGTACTTCTTGAGAATCTAGTTCTTGATTGCTTTCCAATGCAACATGCCTCACACACTTTGCCAATCCTTTGTAGAGATGGTATGCCCAAAACCATGCTGTGATTCTTCAACATACGCATGCTATTGAAATTCAAGTGTCCATACCTTTTATGCCATAGTTCGGTAGGAGAAAGAGAGGCTAATCTTTCATCTTGTATGGCTGCAAATGCTGAAGGTGATCCATCAAGTTTGAATAGTTTTCCATGCTTCTTTCCTTTGGCTTCTACCTTGTAGTGATCTTTTGCATCTTTAATAAGACATTGGAGGCCTTTAAACTCCACTTTGAATCCTTTTTCTAGTCATAGCTCCAACTGAGAGTAGGTTCTTGGTAAGTGAGGGTACCAAGAGAACATCTCCTAGTTTCCTTTTCAGCCCTGTGTTGAGCTGAACATGTGTATCTCCTTTACTTGTGATAGCATTAGGAGTACTATCTGCAGTGTAAATATTACCATCATGGAGTAGAATCTAGCTTAGAGAAATATTCAGCATGAGAAGTCACCCCACTATCAATCCACCATGGTTCTTCTTTCATTCCAATATCCACACTATTGGCTTGAGTAATCTCCTCAATGGAGAGTAGAGAATTTTCAGTAGAGAATCCATGAGAGCTTCCTTCATCTCACGAGCAAAACTGGTTGATCTTCCTTTCAAATCAACTTGCTTCTTCCTGCAATCTTTTTCATAGTGTCCATATTTTAAACAATAGTAACATTGAATTGAACTTTGATAGCCTCTGCCTCTACCTCTTCCTCTACCTCTAGAGGAATGGCCTCCTCTTCCATAAGAAGAATGGTTACATTCATGAGATTGTTGATCCATGTTGTAGTTGAGTTGGTTGGGCTGATGTCTTCCTCTTCCTCTTTGAGTGTTGAATCTTCCTCTTTCTCTTGTTGAAAGAAGGGCTTTATCATTTGTGCTTGTAGAAGCATTTGTAGAGCCACCACCATCATGAATGTTCTTCATAGCTGCTTGTCTTTGATCCTCATCCTAAGAATCTGCTACATCTCATCTAGTGATGGTTTTTGCCTTAGAATGATGAGACCTTGAACAAGGCCCTCATATCCTTCCTTCAAGCCATGAATGATGATTGTAGATAGCTCATTATCTGTCATTTTGTCTCCAACAGCAACCAATTGTTGATGTAGATCTTTCACTCTTTTGATGAAGTCTGTAGCAGTCTCTCCTTTATTCCTCTTTGTATTGGTAAGCTCTGATCTCAAAGCAATTTGCCTTGACGTACTCTTTGACTCATAGATGTTCTTCAAAGTCTCCCAAGCTTTCTTAGAAGTCGAGTCACATCCATTAGATGGCTGAGAATATCATCCTTGACACTTAGCTTCATCATATGGACTGCAAACATGGCCTTCTTGTCCCATTTTGCCAATGCTTCCTCATCAGCTTCATCCTCATCAGCTTCATCATCATCAGCTTTATCCGGTCTATCCATAGAAACTATCTCCCAACAATCTTGAAAGAATAGGAGTGATTCCATCTTCACTTTCCAAGTGGCATAGTTGGTTCCATTGAGGAGGGAGCTTCTCAGCTCCCTCCAAGTGTACACTGTGCAGACTAGGTGCCATTCTCTGCTTCAAGCAAACAAAGCAATGAATGGGGATTTTCACTCACACCAAGATCACATAAGGCAAGACTCTAGGATGCCTGCTTTGATATCATGAAAAGAATTGGATATGGAGAGGAAATGAGACATGTTCTCAATCAACAAGACAATTCCAATATGGAAGAAACAATATTGCACTTTTATTCAATGGAGTAGAGTAGCAATGACTACTACGTACAAATCATGGGCTAATCCCCAAACCCAAAACTAATACCAAGAGGCTCAATAAGCTCTGATATGTCAATGCATACAATCACAAGAGTGTTGGCTACAATCAGTACCACACTACACTCTCAACACTACACAGTATGTGTGTGTCTCACTCTCCAACTATGTCCAGGACTGCAAACTGCAACTGTAGAAGAACTGATGTATCTCACTCTTGTGAGTGACCATGACCAATCCTTTTGTGGGTAGATGCTCCATAATATGGGAAACAACTATTCTTCACGCTCTATGAGCTAGAGGATCAATCTTCTTTAGTTATTGAGGTCACCAAGTAGGTAGGTAGGTGCAGTCCAGAATTCTGCAGGTAGGTAGACAACTATTCTTCATGCTCTATGAGCTAGAGGATCAATCTTCTTTAGTTATTGAGGTCACCAAGTAGGTAGGTGCAGTAGTCCAGAATTCTACAGGTAGGTAGACAGCTAACTTGCAGGCTGTATATATCATTCTAGAAATTTGATCTAGAAGATCCCAACAGTGAGGTTGTTGTCCATAAAGAGAGGAACAATTCATCTCTTAACTGCTCCAAAAGTTAACGGGTGGATTGAGAGATATTAATACTTCAAACCTGCATACAGCAAAGTTAGCATCCAGAATTTTTCTCCTTGATTGAAGGAGTCTCTTTCACCAACCATGCACACGTGATGTGTGCTATCAAAGGTACATCCAAAGTCAATTCTATGACCTTAGGCATGTACATTACAACATATCACCATCAAGGTATCAACCTTGACTTTGCTCAATCAACCTTTGTGAAGAGATTGTATTGAGCTTGCATACTTTAACACAAGGTCATATAGAATTCAGGGAATGACAATTCGAAGATCAATTTTTCTTTAGCCATTGCTTCACTTGGTTTAGATAAGGAACATCTCGTAGCATGTTGTCATCCAAACATATTGTTTCTTTACAACATTGATAGAACGTTTCGAGATTGGACACAATGATCAAGTTGTGTAAGCTGTTATTCTTTAAGCCCATCATGAAACATCTCTTCAATTGAGCATCATTTAGTTTCTCCCATGGCTCACGTCATGAGTCCAAGATTTTTATCTGAAGAATAAAATCTCTAATGGTTTTAATTTGTTTTCGCTCAATTGAATAGAGTTCTTTCACTACACTCCACCTTGTCTTGAAAAGCCGTGGGTAAAGGCTGTTTTCAAGGTCTTGAAGTTTGTCTTGATCATCGGCATCAATGTGATGAACCATCAACTAGCCTTTCCCACTAAGTATATGTTCAATGCATGATGTACCTTGGTGGGGCAGTTTGGATTTCCAAAGGCTTCACTCGTATTTGCCCATGATTTTTGAAATCCGTATGGTCATTTTTTTGTATGAGTCACTGAGACCACATGTGAGTGCTAATGTGGGTAGGGACTCACTTAGTCCTTGGGAAACCCCCCTTCTTAGATTAGTCAATACGTCCAAGGTGTGGGTATCTAGGGGTTGCAAAGGATTGGTACCTAGCATGTCTAAAGGCTTATTTACTAGGCAAGGGGCCAAATCCTGGAGGGATTGATGTGACAGGGGGTGTAACACCCGATGATAGGGGGTGTAACACCCGATGACACGCTTGTTTTAGGCATGGCAAATGGTATTGGGAGATGCATTTGGGTTATGGATCTCAATGGCTCGAAGATATCAGCCACCATTAGGTTTAGTCTAGGTGTGAGCCCACGTAATCCCTCTATTTTTGTCATATCTTGACACTGTCAACAGCTCCTTAATGAGCAAGCACATGTGTTTTTTTTTCTTTTTAGGTTTTCTACAGTCCATTACAACCTGAAGAGGCCTAGCGTACACTTCGTTGGGTCAAACGAGTGTTCGTTTGCCCAAATCAGCTTAGGCGCTACATGCACATGAACCTCTTTGAGATCTTTTTCTGAAAAAAGTGCATCCAGTAGCATTCAAGATGGAAGAGAAGGCTTAAAACCTATTTTCCATCACTATCTCAAGGTGAAATTTTTCAGAAAGATTTTCCCTCTTTCGTAGCCCGTTTTTGAACATGTTCTAAAAGGAATTTGAAAAAACTCTGAATGAGAGTTGTAGTATTTTTGGAGTAGTATAACTTTGTCTCTCTCATTTTTTCGTGATGTTGTCTTAAGAACTCAAAACCTAGTCCGAATATGGTTTGCAAAATCATTTTCAAGATGTTTTGGGTGATTTTTACTACTTTAAGGGCCGTTTTTTGCCTCGATTTTCGGTCAAAATTTGAGGCTTAGACCAATTTCAAAGAGCTCGATGCCAGATTTTTGATGAGCACTAGAGCGCATTAATTGGATACACTGTCTAGGAGATATGAGCCTCCAAACAAGGCTATTTTTTTTCTTTGTCGAGACGGACCCTTCTTCACAATGTGAACCAGCAGGGTTTGGTTCACAACGTGAAGTGAACTTCATGGATTTTATTAAATTTGATTTTTTATTTTTTATTAAAGGTGTTAACTGCTTAAGGTGTGAGACACTGAGACATGAGACCCTTAATGCATGAAACTTTTATATATAAAAATAGGCGACGGATCCTCCTTCACGACGTGCACCAACAGGATGCGGCTCACGATGTGAAGTGAACTTCATGGATTTTATTAAATTTAATTTTTTATTTTTATTTTTTACCGATGGACCCTCCTTCACGATGTGAATCAATAGGGTGCGGTTCACGATGTGGAGTGGACTTCATAAATTTTATTAAATTTAATTTTTTATTTTTGTTTTTACCATTGGACCCTCCTTCACGACGTGAAGTCGACTTCACGGATTTTATTAAATTTAATATTGTTTTTGCCGATGGACCCTCCTCCTTCATAATGTGAACCAGTAGGGTGCAGTTCATGACGTGAAGTGGACTTCATGGATTTTATTAAATTTAATTTTTTAAAAGGGTGTGAGCTACTTAAGGCATGAGACGCTCAGGCATGAGACCCTTAATGCGTGAAACATATTCAAAAAAAAAGGCGACAGACTCTCCTTCACGACATGAACCAACAAGATGCGATTCACGACATGAAGTGAACTTCACGGATTTTATTAATTTTTTTTAAAATTTACCAACAGACCCTCCTTCATGACGTGAACCAGCAGGGTGTAGTTCACAACGTGAAGTGGACTTCACGAATTTTATTAAATTTTAGTTTTTTTATATTTTACTAACGGACCCTCCTTCATGACGTGAACTAGCAGGGTGTGGTTCACAACGTGAAGTGGACTTCATGGATTTTATTAAAAAAATAAATAAAAGGTGTGAGACCTTAAGGCGTAAGACGCTAAGGCATGGGACCCTTAAATCAAATTTAATAAAATTCGAGAAGTCCGCTTCACATCATGAATCGCACCCTTAATGCATGAAACATTAAAAAAAAATAAAGGCGTGAACTGCTTAAGGCATGAGACTCTTAATGCGTGAAACATTTTCTTTTTGAGCCTAGAGGGAAATTTGAATTTCCTTGTTTTGGGGGAATATTTTTTAAATTTTAAATTGGGGAGATATGGAGAATTTTTCCAAAAAGGCAAGTGGGAATTAAAAAAGTCAACCCTTTTATGACACCCTCTTACACCCTTCATAAATGACCCCCAAAATGGACAAGTTGACAACTCATTGGCATCTTTTCATTTAATGTTCATTAGCCTTAATGAGTTATATAAAAAAAAGTGCTTAAGAATTAATGAAAATTAATCTTTCCTCCTTTAGACTAATCAAGGGCTCTAATTAACCCCTAATCACTAATTCATTCACACCATTGAGCACACATCATTGGATAGAGCATGAAATTGCTAAGCTATGTGCATCAACTAATGTGTAAATTAATTTATAATTGGAGATTAATTAGACTCTTGATTATAATCTCTTCTCTTTATGCAAAATTAAGCAAAAGAGAGAGAAATTCCTCCAATTGATGTAATTAGGTGTTTTGATGTATCTAAAGGCTCTCAAAACACTCAAAAATACTAATTTTGACCTCAGCTCTTTCAGGATCCCACACCACTCTGATTTCAATATCCGACATCACCTCAGCTTTCAAGAACCCCCCACATCACCTCCTTTCCTTCACTCAGCTTTTAGGAACCCACATCACCTCCTTGTCTTCAAAGCATAACTTAGATTAATCTAAGGGGGCATTGTTCTAATAACTATGGACCACTGTTCTCATATCTCATAGAAACACGGTGCGATATCGACGAAGCGACATCATTGGAATTGCAGTATTGCATTGTCTTTCCATCTGTCTACAGTATTTTTATGAATATTTTTACAATTTGGATATCCAATTCATACATGCTTCCATATTCAAATCATATTTTTTACCTGCTGGCATATTAAACGCACTGGAAGAAAGGCACGTAAACTCTACATAATTTAACATCAAGTTTTCTTGTGTTTGATTTGTTTTCTTGTGTCTGATTTGTCATAGATGGCTAGAACAAAAAAGACAACAAGGAGGGTCGGACCAGGTCCAAGTTTGGTAGAGAGAGCAGCAATTGAAAGTAAAGTATCAGGGGAGAAGTTCAAGAAGAGGATTAGCCATATGAATTCCCTCATAGAGATAAGGAAGGCCTAAAAACATGTTCATCTTCTCATCCCCAAGCTTACATTCATGAGAATTGTAAGAAAGATTTGCGATGATTAGAAGCTTGGAATGAGATGGGCCTCCAATGCAAAATGTGCCATTCAAGAGGCTGAAGAAGATTTTATTATTAAGTTTTTTATTGATAACTATATTTGTTCTACCCATGCTCATAGGGTCACTCTTATGGACAAGGGCATGCACACTTACATCCTATACCACTAAGTGACTATAGGGCATTCAATATCTTGAATGTGCCACTAGCTCTAGGAAACCCAAGGATGCAGGTATTAAGATTAAGGATATTACACATGATAGGGATACTAGAACTGCAGATCATGCAAAGACTGAGAAGGGAAAAGAAACAATATCTTCTGAGAAAGGAAGGAAAATTGAGGAAGAAAGAATAATGGAGGATGAGCTGCTAGATCTTGAGAAGAAGAATCTTCAAGATTTAAAGAATGTACTTTGACAACTTGTTATTCAGGTGAAAGATTTTGTTGATCATGTAGAGTACCTTGATATAGCACTAGTTATCAGATACATATACGTTAGCAAAGAGAAATTGAGAAATAAATGATGTTGTGATCCTAATATCTCTCAAGTATGCAAGCTGTCTTTTTTGTAAATTTTATTATTAGTCTTTTTTGAAGATAATAAACTAATGTATCCAGTGATTTGTTTTTTGTAGACATCTTCTGGCCATCCTACCCCTAGAGGCCTATTATTCTCCTTTTTTATTAGACCCTATAGTCTCTATTTATGTAAGAGACATAAACCCTAATTTTAACAGACTCGAAGAATGGTTAAGGAGATACAACTTCACATGGAGATACATGCAGTCAAAAATTTCTAATAGACATACCAAAAGGAGCAGCTGTGAGTATACATGCAATCAATATTTTGAACAGACACATCTCAAAAAGAGTAGTTGTGAGAAATTTATACATTTTTCTTAAACTTTCATATCATACTAAGAATTATGTCATAATTCTTTGTTGTAGTTTACAAGTTCATGTTATACAGACACATACATATGGTGGGTGAGAGCAAAGGCAATTAGAGTAATGCTGGAAAATTATGTAGATCTTTTCAGAGATCCAAATTCACCACCACCAGCAATCCCACCTAAGATGAAAAAGAAGCCACGAAAAAGAAGCCATGAAAAAGAAAGGACATTCCACAATGTCTGCATTATTGAAGTTCGGGTCATCTTCAAAGAAGAAAATGACAGACATAGAGAAGAAGGGAAAGGCTTCTCAAAAACAGAAATAGTATAGGGAAAAGGAGGCCAAGTCAAAGAAAACTAAGTGCAAGAAGTCAAAGTCCCAGTCAACCAAGGAATCCGAAGAGGCCAAAGCTTCTATGGACACTAACTAGCCAAAGCAAGAGCCGTAGGAGTGGAAAGTATGTTTATTGTCATGCTTTATCCAACCAATTTGTATAGATACCATTGCAATAAATATATATATGAAATTAATATTGAGTTCAATTTCTCGTTTAACATTAGTCTTACACATCCTAAATATTATTAATAATGTTGAATAACTATTTTAAAAAATGAATCCACAAGACAAGATAAATGGGTACAAAATTATCTTGTATAACTATTTTAAATAATGAATCCACAAGACAAGATAAATGGGTACAAAATTATCTTGTATTAAGAAACTTCAAGATTACAATGGATAGACATTTCATACAACTAAAAGTATTTTTGAATCTTCTTCCCACCGTAATACCATCTACCTAAAATTTAAAGTCTAATGGTATAGCATCTAATAAAAATTCCAAGGATGTGCGCACGTCCTTCAATGTCCATTTTGCATTCATAAGGGCAACTCTATTGTCATCATCACTCAAGTTGATCGTTTGGTCATACTGCACAATTTTTTCGTCTGAATCTGATGGCATCCAAGTTCCTCTACTCTTTTTTCATCGTCTATTCAAGTCCCTCTACTCTTTTTTCATCGTCTGTACTCTAAGATGTTGATATACAAGGTTTGTCAAGAGATGTATGCCATCACCACAAAATCAATGCAAGTATTAAATTTAATAAATTCACCCCCTATGGATGACTTCAATCACTTTCCATTCTACTCCAATTACATTATCCAAGTCAGACATATGTGTATATCACCGCCACATTGCTTTTGTCCTCTTCATGTTTGCTTCTCAAAAATATGCCATAATACATGGAGAGGTATAAAGCATGATAGCTTAATCCTCTTAGAAATCCAAGTTTAAGAATTAAATGTTTAAATAAGAGTCTTATAAATCTGAGTACAAATAAAAGGTACCTCAAACGTTCTTTTATTCAAAAAAAATACTCAAGAAAACAATATGCATGGAATAATGTTCTTCAACCACATGAGTGTCTATCTGTGCCTCTAGGAACCTAAAAATAACATTATTAATAATGTTCTTCAACCACATGAGTGTACATCCGTATTATGATAATATATTTTAAGCTCTCTTAAAAATATTATTCTACCCTCTTAGATAATTCTGGGACACTTGGATTATCTTTGCATCATGCCAAATCATTTTAATATCATTGATGATGCCATTATAAATATTTAATAATACATTTGGTATACATTGATGTATGATTGGGGCCTCCAATGTTTGTTACAATTGGTTTGTATTTAAGGGTGATTCCTAGGTTACTTACGCTTGGTGGTGATGGTTTGTATACTTATAGAATATTTTTTACCAATTTATTATTGGTTATTTTTTAGGTGAAGAGGATTCAGAAGATTAAGGAAGATACACACAATATTATTTGTTGGCACACATTTTTGTAAACAAGCTTTGTATATACATGTACTAGCTTGTGCACATTTTGATTTATTTTTTTATCAAGCTTAGACTTTAACTTTAATAATTTTGTAAAGCGTGACATGCTTTAGACCTATCCTCGATTTATGGACACTCTATTTTGAGCAAAGAGAGTGTCATGCAAGTAAATGCACCTTTTGTATTTTTGGAGGCTATGGCATGTTTTAGAATGAAAGAATTACGTAAATACTCATGTGTGGGACATATGAGGGAGAAAGATTGCACCCAATGTTGAGTCATTATCGTCAGCTAAGTATTTTACATGTTATTTATTCAATTCTTGAATATGTTGAACTTGTGGTTTTTGATGAGTTGATTGGGTTAAATAATGTATTCTCTTGCAAGTCTCTATTTTCTTTATTTTCCTAGAAGTGGATCCGTGTGGTGGTATTAGAGCCATGGGTCTAGGAAGATGGAGGTAAGATTTAAAATCTTGAAAGCATAAATCAAAGGTTTCAAGAGTTGTAGGCTTTTATCCAAAGGGCAAACACCACAAGACAAAGGAGGTGGGAGACCAACCACTCTGCATAAACCATAAAACCACCCTTTTTCTTGAAACGTAGTTTTCAGATTTTCTCCACCTCTTGTTGATCCATCTATACAGATGAAATCTGTATACAAGGAAGTACTTGGCATATTGCTAAACCATTGCTTATGATAGAGTTCTATAATGGATGATGGATTGCCCATAAATCAATTTGAGAAAAAAAAGCATTTATTAGTTGTTTATAGTCTAATTAATCTTTGGATTAATAAGCTTAACCAAGAGGAAATCCCAAGCTTTTAAAGCACAATCAAGATTTTGATTTTTTCCTTCTCCTTTCCATCCACGGGGGGCGAAATCGTGAGTGTTGTTCTCTCTTCTTTTTTTTCACAGTCACGCTGCCGTATGGGTTTACAACCGTGAAGATAATGTTTTATTTCTTTTTTAAATCTTATGCTTCATGCTTTGAAGGATTTAAAGAGCTTATTATAAATATGAGCTTTTTAAAATATTATAACCTTTAAAAGATTTTTCCTCATATAAGCCTTGAAAGCGTATATTTCTTTACGTTCCAAAACCCCTCATAGTCTAGGAAAACAAAAGAGAGAGGGAGCTCTCGAAGGGAAATTCCAGCTTACTGAATATTTGCATGAAATATTACAAAACAAGTTTAAACTTTCCCTTCAAAATTTTTTGGAAGGTTTCTTTCAAGCAAAAAATTTGGGCTTTACCAAAGGAGATTAAAAACCAAAAAATTTTGGAGGTGCTTTTCGACGCCGATTTCCTCATCACATCAAGCTTTCATGGTATTTCTGGATACTCAATGGATTCAAAGGGGCTTTAAAAGTCTTACCAAAGTTGACCAAAACTCAAGCCTCTTGACCAAGCTCGGGATTCATTCGTAATTGGAGTAAAGGAGGATGGTAAGATTAGCCTTTTGACAAATTTCAAACCCAAATTTTACACAGTTGAAGAGCTAAGTTTCTCATTTTTATTTATTTATCGGCATTATAAATTACACTTTCTTTACTTATTTATTTGCAATGGCTAATTTACCTGCACAACCCACTATGCAAGAGAAAATTCAAGTGATCGTGAACTCCGACGCAAGGTAGAGCAACATATGAAGCATTCAAAGCACTTGTAAGCATGATTCTGATGAGGATGAAAGTGCTCATGCTGCTAGACACACTATTAACGATACTTTGCATGCCCAGAGTTCCCAAGAAGATTCACGGATAAGCTGAAAGGCATTCACTTTCTAGAACTATGAGATGGCAAGAAAGACGCACGAGTACTCATTGCATGGCTTAGTCAATTCATTAACTATTTTTCAAGTGATAATTTCTTGGAAAAGGACAAGATTAATTGTACTTGTAATCATTTGATTGAAAGTGTTTCTTTGTGGCGGAATGTGATTAAGCAGGGTAAACATCGACCTATAATATGGAAGGAGTTCTAGATACTTTTAAAGAAACATTTTCTTCCTTGTCAATATAAGGCTAAAGCTCGTCAACGATGGGATACTTTACGACAAGTCAAGAAAGAGAATGTCCAAGCTTACATCAAAAAATTCTGGGACATTCTATTGCAGGTTCAAGTGATCAAGAAGATTAAATAAACAGAGGAAAGAAAAAAATTCATTCCCAGTCTCAAGCCTACTATTAGGGTCGATGTTAATATGTTTCATCCTCATAGTCTTAGTTCTGTTATGGTAATTCTGATACTCACTATTTGGATGAAGGTAAGATTCTAATTCATGCTTTACTGAAAATTTAGGGAAAAATAAAAGAAAAACCAATTTCTATTTTGCATGATGATGGTAGTTCCCATGAATTCATTTTTGGAAACGCATTGAAAGCACTCAACCTAATGCATCCTACTCCAGTTATTATAAAGTGAAAGCTTCATTTCAATGAACTAAGTACAATTGCACTAAAAAGGTTAAGAGTTTAGATTCATTGAAAGAAAAGAAACATTTCTAGTTGCTCCTTTGCAAGGTGTTAATGTCATCTTAGGAATGCCATGGAGACATGAGCATAATCCCCAGATTGATTACAATGCCCATATAATGTGATTAATGAAAGGTGATAAAGAAATTTGTCTCCAATGTTAGAATAAGGGTGACTTAGGTTTAATTTTAACTCATACCCAAGCTAAAAGAGATATAAGGAAAAAGGAGAAGACATTTTTTATTCTTCTCAACTAGCTACTTGCTCAGGCTATTTCTAAACCAAATGTGTCTCATGATCCTTTTATTTCTAAGTTCTCTAACTGTTTTATAGATGACCTACCTCGTAGCTTACCTAAATCTTGTCCAAAAGATCATAAAATTGAAATAATTCTTAGAATATTTTCGTCATGTAAAGCTCTCTATCAAGTTAACATGCTTGAGCAGAAAGAGATTCAAAGATAAGCTAAAGAATTGTTAGAGAAAGGACTGATTAGACCTAGTAGTTCTCCATTTTGTGCTCTAGTTCTTCTCATTAAAAAGAAGAATGGGACATATCAAATGTGTATCAAATTTAAACAAGATTACTATCAAGAATCAATATCCAATACCATGAGTGGATGACTTGCTAGACAAGCTCAAGGAAGCACAAGTTTTTAGTAAAATTGACCTCAAGTTTGGTTACCACCACATTCGAATGGATGAAGGGGATATTTTCAAGACTACTTTTAGAACCCAAATCGATCACTATGAGTTTTTGTTATGCCATTGGGTTTGACTAATGCTCTATCTACTTTCAATATAATGATGAATATAATATTCTTGAAACATCAAAATTTCATTGTAGGATTTTTTGTGAGCTTAGTTTTTAGTAAGAATCATCAACAAGAGCACAAACAACATTTAGGAAAAGTGTTCTTACTTTATCAAGAAAATAAGCTTTTATGTCAACCTCGATAAGACAAATTTCTTTAAAGAGAGAATGAATACTTAGGACATATTGTTTATGTTGATGGTATTCAAGTAGACCCCAAAACGATCAAAAGCATTGCTAACTGGCCCAAAGTGCATGATATTCATGAACTCTGATATTTTCTTGGATTGTGTAGCTATTATAGGAAGTTTGTTAGAAATTTTGTATGTATTACACATCCTTTAACTGAACTCCTTAAGAAAGCTAGACATTTTGATTGGACTAGTAGACATTATCATTCCTTCTCTAAGATTAAGAAAGCATTAACTTATGCACCAGTTCTTACACTACCAGATTTTCAATGACCATTCTTTGTTGTAGTTACTGATGCAAGTGGACATGGTTTTGATGATCTTCTCATGCAAGATGGACATCCCATTGCTTATGAAAGTCGTAACCAACAGAAAGAAATTATATTACATATGAGAAGGAATTAGCTACTTTGTTCATTCTTTAAGACTTTGGAAGTATTATTTAATGGGATCTAAATTTTTAATCAAGATAGACCAACAAAGCATTCATCATATGTTGACCCAGCCACATTGATTTTTAACTGACATATCAAATGGACTTCATTTACCCAGAGTTTCCAACCCATGATTCAATATCAACTAGGTAATAAAAACATTGTGGCAGATACTTTAAGTAGACATCCTAGTGTCTACAACATTTCTATCATTTAGAGTGAGCCTTTACGTCCTATGAAAGAGTCTTATAATACTAACCTTTTTTTGAAGGTTTAGATTAATCTTAGAGAAAATAATTGAAACCCTATTGGTGATTACTCATGCCATGATGGTGACCTTTTCTTCCAAAAGAGATTGTGTATTATACAACCTTTCAAACAATTCATCTTGGAGGAAATGCATCAACCGCCAAGCATGGGTCATCAAGGTATTTCAACCTTACAATTAGTCTGTAGTAGAGAATTTTTTTGGCCTTATATTAGATGTAGCAAAATCTATATAGCTGAATTTTTTATTTGTCAGAAAATTAAAAGCTATAAAGGTAAGACCTAAGGACTTCTACACCTCTACTAATCCCTAATGATACTTGGGAACAAATATCAATGGACTTCATCATAGGTTTGCCTACTACATCCGATCATAATGACATAATTTGGACTGTAGTGGATCGTTTAAGTAAGCAAGCTTATTTCTTACCTTTTCTTACCTTGTAAGAAAACATTGACCTCTTATCAAGCCATGACTTTGTTTATCAAGCAAATCTTTGTGCATCACGGATTGCCAAAAGTCGTTATTTGTGATAGAAATTTTGCAATAACTTTTGGATCACTCTTTTCTCCAACTTAGGCACTAAGATAGAGTTTTCCACAGCTTTCCACTTGAAAATGAATGAAAAACCTGAAGTTACTAATAGCACTATCTTGAATCTACTCAAAGTTTACGTTGCCCAACAACCTAATTCATGGAATAAGTACATTCATCTTATCCAGTTTGATTACAATAGTACTCCTCATTCGGCTACTAGTCATGCACCTTTTGAAATTGTATGGAAAACCTTTGCTTACTCCGGCTACTAGACTTTCCCACAAAATCTAAGCCACTGATCAATTCACTGTCGATTTTAGTAGCATTTTGAATGATATAAAACATTCTATTGCACATGCTCAAGAACAATATGTTAAGAAAGCAAACCATAAACGTAATAAATCTATCTTTTTTTTAAATTGGAGATTATGTACTTTTGAGAATTGAGAAACGCAGACACTCACCACAAGATTTTATGGACCTTTTAAGGTGATTCACAAAATTCATAATGTTGCTTTTACAAACTAGAATTATCTTCTCATTAGTAGATTTATAACCCATTTTATGCGAGTTTTTTAAAACCTTGGGATCACTTCTCACTCATCATGTGTAAGAGGAACCACCTCTTATTGAGGATGAGGAAATCAATATATCAAATATTTGGTGACTTTTCAAAATCTTCCTCGTGGTGGTGAAGATGCTTAAGAAATATTTTTATGCCTTCCTTGAGATCCTCCGTTATTTTCAACAGATCCGCAATTGAGGGAAATTATAAACTTAAGCAAGAGGGAATGTTATGAGAATATATTTTAAGCTCTCTTAAAAATATTATTCTACCCTCTTAGACAATTGAGGGATACTTGCATAATATTTGCGTTATGCCAAATCATGTTAATATCATGGATGATGCCATTATAAATATTGATATGTTTGATATACATTGACTTATGGTTGGGGCCTCCAATGTTTGTTACAATAGGTTTGTATAGAAGAGTGATTTCTAGGTTACTTATGCCTGGCAAACATGTGTGTGTGGTGATGGTTTGTATACTTATGGAATATTTATTTACCAATTTATTGAGGGATTTATAAGTAAAGTGTACGATCTTTATTCCTCAAAATTAACTGGGTTTTTTGAATTTCAGCCGGGAAAATTGTGAGCACTGCCCCACATGCGTGTACAAAGCCGATGCAAGGGCCCGAGGATCACAGAACGGACGGGAGCGAGCCGGCCGGCCGGCCGGCAGGGTAAGCCGCCCAAAACCTCGAGGTGGCGGGGGAGGGGGGTTTAACGCTTAGCCATTCTCATACGAAACATCACCCGCCTGTCGTATTCCTCTTATTCCCTGTATTGCTTCCCGTGCAATTTTTTCTAAAAAAAATACTTATCGTCACCCCTACCAATACTCTGGGTGTTCTACACTGTTGCCGTGATCGTGCAATTGGTTTCACTCTGCGCTCTTCCTCATAGTAGTCATTTTTTTTGGGCCGGTTTTGGGCAGCTTTGGCCATGTTATTGGATCGCTCTAGGTGCGCCGATGAAAACCGCAGTGCGATTTGAGGGCAGCTGAAGCTTTCTAAAGCTCAAATTGGCCATACACACTCGCAAGCCCTGTAATGCACGTTGATCTTCCTCCAATTGCAGCCATAGAATCGCAATTGGGTCATGCTCCTTAAACTGTGTACACATTTTGGCAGCAAGTTGTGCATGAAAGTGCAGCTGGGTCATATGGATAGTACATAGACTGGAAGATTTTAATGTTTTTGACCTGAAATTATATCAATTTTGATGACGGAAAGAGGCAACAAGCCGCCCTCTTCTACCAGCAGGTGGCCACAATCTACAGAGGGGACCATAAATTTTGACTTCAGGCTCCACTTCCAGGCGAGCCGGGTGAGCTACCCAGCCTGCAATTGTGAGTTCCGCAATTAGATGCAAAAATCACACTCTCCTCTGATGGGGTAAACTAAGCACGCACATGCATCCCCCATGGCCAGTATTTCTACCATCCCACGTGCGTACGTACCCACATATACATGCATACATACATGGATTGGAATTGGTTTCTTTCTTGTCAATACTGCAAGCAACTGTTCATCCATATCTTTTCCATGAATGCTTTCTTTACCAGATGGCATGCCCACCAGTACTTTTTCCATGGATATTGGGAAAGAGAATGATGATGTGGCTGATTCATATCTTCTTCATGATTTTCTCTCTCTCATCAGAAGATAATGATGACATGTATATTTTCCGTGGGCTTGGATATGTGTAATGTTAATCTGGGTGACTATACAGCTTGATATAAAATCAGGGATGGGATATGATTTTATCCCCCATTCATTGAATTGTGAAAGGAGGTTGCCTTTTTCTGTGTGTGTGTGTGTGTGCGAGTGTGTGGCTCTCTGGTGGTCTCATTTTGACATTGTAAATGAAACAGGTGCCGAAGTCAGGTTGGGACAAATTAGTGGTTTCATTAATATCTATTGAGACGGGCAAAACCACCGTAAAGACTTCAAGAGGTCTTGTCCGAAATGGCACTTGCAAATGGGTTGACCCTATTGTCGAATCCACAAGAATAACACAAGATCCTGTGTCAGGAGATTATGATGAAAAATTGTACAAGCTTTTGGTTCAAATGGTATGCACAGACCTCAAAATGCTACCTTTTTTCTTTCCTCTCTTTCAAGGTCCAAAATTGCTCTCCTGACCTCTGGGGATGTTTTGCAGGGGTCACTTCGTGTTGGAATTCTGGGAGAAACAACTATCAATCTTACAGACTACATCAATGCGGATTCACCTGACACCATATCTTTGCCACTGAAGAAATGCAGTGTGGGTACAGTTCTACATGTAAGTTGTATTATGCATACCAGCTCAACAGCAGTTTCTTTTTTCTAGGTAGTGTACATTTCTTCAACATGGTTCCAGTTCTGGTATCAAGTCTCAAGGGTCATGGACTCTTCTTGCAATCAAATCATATACATATGCGGGGATACTTCCCATGGATGTACTGACTTGCTTTGTGAGGGTGAAACCCTCCTATGAAACTTGTCATGCAAAAGTATGGCATCCATGATGTTCTTTGTATCATGGATTTCCATCCTCGAAGTCTCCAATTTCATGGTTTTATTGAGGGGGGAAATTTAGTAGTCTGAGGCATTTTTGCCTTTTTTTCAGGTGAAAATTCAATGTCTCACTCCTAAAGCTAGCCACAGGTAAATATTTTTTATTAACGGGTGTATCATGTATAGCGAGAAAGGCACACATTTAGTCAAGATTTTTTGAACATGGCTGGGGTGATCTGTGTGTCAAGCAATGTCCTAGCTTGGTGCACATGAGAAGTATCAAATATCTGACATTGCAGAGAGCTAGAGAGACAAAGAAGAGCCAGCCTGGACGGGGAGGATTTGGGTTCAGTTTCAGAGGACGATGATAGCGAATCTGATTTCTCTGAAAATCTGACAGTAGGCAGCGTAGGATCATCAACAAGCCAAGCTATAAATGGCCGCTCATACTTACCAAATTCTCAGAGGCAATTCAAGGTGACGTTTTCTTAGTCTTATTCATGATGTTCATGAAGCCTTAGCAATTCTTCCCATTGCTAGGTTTTTGTGTTTGTTTTTGCATCTTTGTTGCCTCCCTAACCTCTAAAATTGGGATTTCTTGCAGACAAACAGAGGCATCTCCCCCAGTTCAATTCAGACGGCAAGTTCCTTTAGTTACTGTAGATTAGCAGTATAGTTCATTGTTGTGGGGTGCACAAAGGCTGGTTACAAAACATCTCTGCCGGCCGTCGGTGGGGGCCCATCTTGGCCGCTCACCATGAGGCATGGACAGGCAAACTCGCCTGTCCAACCCTGAGTAGGGATCCATGGGCAGGAAACGTTTTGTTACCAGCCTTACTATTTTGACTACATTCTTTCATAAAGATTCTGCATGATGTATGGTTCATGGATATTATGGCCATCCTTACATGCGAACTTATATAATGCAGGATGGACCACTATCCATTACAACCTCACGCCAAAACTCAGATTCATTTGACTCATCATCATACGGCAACAATTCAAGCAGTGGGGTGGGTAAAGACTTTCCAAATGGAGATTTTGGCTCAACAAATTCCCTGCTGCCTCGCAGGTCAAACTCTACTGCAAGCCGAGACTCGAGTCATAGTCAGGAAAGCATTAGATCCTCTAATACATCAAATCAAAATGGTGGGGCCCACCTACCGTCCACCACCAAGGGCTGGCAGGACACATATACTGGGCAAGCTGAATGTACCAATCCAAACCTGCTTTCTTCACCTTTCCTACAAAATGGATCTAGGGTTTCTTCAAGCTTACCTCAGAAACTTGATGCTGCTGAATTGACTATTCGGGAGCTACGAGAAGAGAATTTAACATGGGAAAGGCAAGCACGCAAACTTAATGTTGAAGCAGAGACGCTGAGGCAGAAGCTTGCAGCTGAACTGATGAATGGAGCAGAGCTAAGGATCAGAATCTCGGCTCTTGAAGCAGAGCGTGATACCTTGAGATCAGAGGTTGAGCAGCGAAGGGCCTCCGAGGTGGCACTCAAGAAGTGGGATGATGGGGATGATTATACAAGGTTGGAGATCAATGAAACCAAACGGCTGGTAATAGTATTGCAAGAGGAAGTTACTTATGAGAAACAAGTGAATGCCAATTTACACTTGCAACTCCGGAAGACTCAGGAATCTAGTACTGAGCTTGTTTCTGTAGTGACGGAGCTGGAAGAGATGCTAGAGCTGAGAAACAGTGAGATCAACAGACTTGTAGAGGTGAATGAAGGGCTGGAAGAGCAGCTTCATAAGGTGCAGGCCTCTAACGCAGAACTCCTTTGCCGGGTAGCCAAGATAGAGGAGACTGCACCTAAAAGTAGGATTATGGAGATGCTTATAAAGACAAATGACATGCTGGACCATTCGGTCCATAATGAGTCCAAAGAGGGCTTATTGGAGATCATAGAAATGTTAAAGAAGAAGATGGAGGAGCAGGACATAGACTCCAACGAGCTTACAGATGAGAACATTGAGCTTCTTCATAAGCTCAGTAGAGCCAATATGGAGTTGGAGGCAAACATGAAGTTGATTGCAGAGCTTGAAGCAAGCTTAGAAGGGCTTTCAAGAGTCGAAACAGGGAGGCTATTGAAGCAATTGTCAGGCAACAAGCTCATCGAGAAGCAAAGTTTTATTGATGAGCTAGAGATGCAAGTGAAAGAGCTTGAACAGAAGAATGCAATTTTAGAACAACAGCTGCAGAAAGCATCTGTGGAATATGAAGCTATCTTGAGGAAGAATGATGTGGCACACAGTAAAGAACTGTTGCATGATGCTGTCAAGAATCATGGTGTCATGCTGTCGGTAAGTGCTGTGGAGAAGATGGAGGCAATAGATGCTGATGATGCTGATGGTGGTCTTGTTGAGATTACTTCAAAGCAGATTTTATGTTTGGAAGCAGAGAATCCATATTTTAAAGAGCAGGTTACCCCGTTGAAGCCGAGCCTGGAGAATCCGATGCAGGAAATGCAAAAGCAGAAAGAAGATATTGACCTACGTCTGTTTCAAGAGAAGTCCGAGGCAGATGTTCAGTTGACAAACTGTACTGCTGAGTTATCTGATCTATATCAAAATCTAGAAATTCATAGGGTTACTGAGAGAGAGCTCAAGGCTAAGGTTGCAGAGAGTTGTGTTGATATTGAACGGCTGATTCAAGAGCTGGCAGAGCGGGTGGCCTGCGAAAAGAAACTAGAGGCGCAGCTGATTGAAGCCAAGAATGAAAGGGTGTTGCTAGATACAAAACTTCAAGCTTTGATGGCGGATAAGGAGCTAAGCCAATCACGCATAGATGAGCTTGAATCCCAGTTGTCAATTCTCTTAGAGGAAATCAAGCTCCTCGATGCTTTCAAAAGTGAGTATCAATCATCAAATTTGAAGCTGGAGATGGAGAAAGCTGAAATGCAGGAAAAGCTTGATGAAGAACATGATGAAAGCAGGGCTGCTAGAGAGAGGCTTGATGAGCTAGTGGGACAAATGGCAGCCTTGACTACCACACTTGATTCACAGCTGATAGCAAAAAGAACTCTGGAGAGAAGAGCGTCGGAACTCGAGAGCGACAAAGAGGAACTAGAAACTCAAGTTGTTGACTTGGAAGACACAAACGCACAGCTTCTAGAGAGGATTGCAGGTGTGGAGGCACAGCTCAAATACATGATTGAAGAGAGAGCATCTTACAAATTAGAATTGGAGACTGCCCGGACTCAGAGTCTCGAGGATCAAGCTGAATACAGGCAGCTAAATGCAAGTTTCCAGGAGATGTTGATTGTGCAGGAACAGCAAAGCGTGGAATTGGAGCATCGACAAGAATTTGCTTCACAAGAAGAACGAAAACATGCTCAGATAAGGCAAAGCCTTGAGCAGGAGCTTGATAAGAAGAAGGATGAGGTTTCCTCTCTAATGCTGTCCCATAGTGAGCTCAAAAAGGTTGTGATAAATTTCCAACAGCAGCTGCAAGAGGCAGAAACTGAATGTGCAGTGATAAAGGAAAAATGCTCTGCTTTAGAGGCTGAGATAGCTCAAAGAGAGAGGGAAGGTGACCTCCAAGAGCTGTCTTTCAGAGAAGAGATGGCATTGCTGTGCAGTGTTAGGGATAATTTTGAGCATCGTGCAAACAATGCAGAGGAGAATTTGCTTCAGCTGCAAAGGGAAAATGTTGTTGCCATGGATCATTTACAAAATGATCTTCAACGACTTACAAGTCAACTATCCTATACATCTGATGAAAAAGAGAAATTGGCATCACAGGCTTTGATTGAGGCTGCTGAACTTCGTGCAGAGAAAGCTGAGCTTGAAGATTGTCTCAAGAATTTGCAAGCCAAGTTGAAAGAAACAGAGGAGCAATCAGCTTCTTTGCAAAAGAAAGCAGAGAACAAAATAGATGGAATGGCCAAAGAGCTGCAGGCATCAAAAAACTTACTTACAGAATCATCACTGAAGCTGCAGGAAACGCGGACTTTGCTAAAAGAGATGACTTTTGCACAGAAAGATAGTTCATGTAAAATTAAGAATCTTGAGAGATTGTTGTCAGAATCAGAACACACAAGGCAGTTGTTGCTGAATGAACAAGTCCTTTTAGGCAGTCAGGCATCTGAATTGGTTGCAGTCAAGCTTGAACTGGAGAACATGAAAAGCACATTGGATCAAATGAGCCTTGAAAACTCTACTGTTTTGTCGTCTCTGAAGGCCAAAACTGCTCAGTGTGCCAACTTGCAGCAAGATAATATGACTACCACTGAGAAGCTAACTCAGATGATGTTGGAGCTGGGGGAGCTCAAGCAGCAGAAGGCTGATATGGAAGAAAAATTGCTTCTCTTGAAGTCACTTTTGGAAGCTCAGGAGGCTGGGAAGACACAAGAAATTGAGCAGCGTAATGAGTTATTACGGCTTAAAAGGCATGTAAGCCAAGTCCAACGAAGGATGGTTGATCAAGAGGAGGAAAAAATGGAGTTTCAGAAGCGAGTTGAATCCTTGGAGGAGAAACTTCTACACAAGACCGAAGCATTATCCAGGACTGAAAAGCAGCTGAAGGCCATTGACGCCTCAGGGGGTGGTGGGTGGTCTTTGGACAGGACTAACAGCAAAGGAGGTCTGTCGTTTCCTTTGAGAGACTCTAAAGAGGTTTTGGAGTTGCGAGAAAAGTTGAAGCTTTTAGAAGTAAGTACTTGTCTATTAATGCTCACAATTTCTGCAAGTTTAACAATGAAACTACTCTGCTTGAGCTTTTTACCAGGTTTCAATCACAGAGAAAGTGTTTAGATGGAATTCCTTTACTTCCACAGCATCTCAGTTGTACTCCCCTTGAGCTCATGTCACTATCCCTCCCTTTGTCCAAGACCAATCATCACCTGAAGCACGTTTGTTGAGCAGACAGGCTTCTCCCCTTTTATCTGTTATGGCATGGATGCTCGATCATCATGTGTATTTATGCACCTTGAGCAAACTCTCATGCAAGCTTTAGTCTCTTGGTCTAGATATTAACATCGTCAATAGTCCCATAGGGTCTATGAGACCAAAAGGGAAGTACAATGTATCCATGATAAATACTGAACCATGGAAAAGAAAAAAAGAGTGCACAAAACTAGCTACATAAGCTTAAGTATCCATGTGGTGCTACATCATGACATTGTGTGATCATACACTGATACCATCCTCCTCCAGAATAGAATGCAAAGCAGCCATAGCATCTCCCCTTTGTGATGGGAGCTTGCCAATTATCAAAGGATTGCCTGGATTTGCAACTTCTGGGTGGAGGGATGAGGCCTGTGAGGTTTGGGGTGTCTGGCTCTTAGAAGGGTTTACGCTTGCTCACTAGTGACACCCCATGTACGTGACGCATCCATGTAGGCCGTCATGGACTAGGCTGGTCATGCTGCTGCTCCTGTTGGCTCTCTCTCCACAGAGAGAGAGAGAGAGAGAGAGAGAGAGAGAGAGATTTGTGTGGGAAATTTATTTAGTTTCAACAAACCCACTTGGAGGTCTTTGCCCACAAAGCTTCCGGTTACAGTATCTACAGGATTAAAATTAGGCATGTGTTTGTGCAAGTATCTTCTCTAAAGTCTTCCTATGGCACCTGCACTTTCAACAGATAGGCCTTTTTCTGGAACCCTGTTGATCAAACCATCATGCTGAGCCTCTTCTCCATGTGCCGTCTTAACCTTTTTGAGTTCCATGTCACGATTTCTTACAAATTTATCTTTTGCTTCTTCAAGACTCTGATTCATACTTCCAGCATGGCCACCCTGTTGCGATGAGGATCAATTGGTGTGGGGTGCTTTGTTGTATTCAAATGTACATGGGCTCACTACAATCCTGTTAGGATGAGGATCAATTGATGCGGGGTGCTTTGTTGTATAATGTATTCAAATGTACTTGGGCTCACCACAATCCTCGTGTCACAATCCAGTGCCATCCGGCACTCTTGGGCACTAAAAAAACCTAGGTTCCATGTGAAAGAATCCATACATATGCATGCAAAATAATGCACATTCGAACTTGATATCTTTGCCTTCCCACACCACACCCATACTATCAGCCCTTTTGTTTTTATCTCTGCATAAAGGGTGCAGTGCCAGAGGCCAGCAACAGTCTTTATGGCTGCAAGCCAGATAACTAAAGGCAAAGAGACCCAGCATTGATACAGCCTTGGGTCTCATTCACCCTCTTGTGGTTATATTCATTCTTGGTAGTGTATTTAAATTGTTTGTACACATCCCTATTCTTGTAGTGTCCTTTAGAGGGTTGATACGAATGTAGTGTTTGATAACCGTGGCACTTGCTATGTGAATGACTTTGAAGGATATCATTCTTAGGGATATTGTATGATCACTTTTTCTTTTAATCTGTTCAGGAAGCCTTTTAACAGAGGTTTTCCTGTGGTGCAGGAGTATGCGAAATCAAAAGAAGCAGAGTTAGATAGCTATAAAAATGAGTTCACGGAGAGAGAAACTGATCTTTGTGACAGGATTGAGCATTTGGAGCTGTGCAATGAGCAACTTGCAGCTGGAATGATTGACCTGGGGGCTGACCAGCTAAAAAATGAGGTCCATATGCTTTCAATTTATCTTTCTGATATGGAACTTGCATTTGCATCAAGTTGAAACACGAACAGTAGTTTGCAGCATATAGAAAACAGCAGAGTTATGCATCCACCTAGATCTAGAGGTAGTGCTAGAGGGATGACTAATTTTGATCCTGTGAATGTTTTTGTGTGAAACAGCTGATACGATTGCAAAACCAAAACTCTTTCCTTTCAAGAAAAGAGCACGAGCTTCTGTCAAGCATGCGTACACAGGAAGTTCTACAGGAAGAAGTGCAGAGATTGCAGGAAGTATGTCAGCCTTTCAATCTTCTAGTCTTCAGACGATTTATTTTAATGCACTGGTCATTTGATAAAAGAATGAATTTGTGTTTGAATGCAGACGGTAGTGTTTGTAAAAGGCGTTTCAAACATGTTTTATACAAATCTAGAATTTTACGGCTAGAATTCAAACACATGTTTGGCCACAGGTTAAAACGGCAACTTAGTGTATTTTTACGGCTAGAATTGTGGAAAAAATCCCTAAAGGCTAAGATTTTCCAATGCCCTTATTTTAAGGATTCATTTATTATATATTTTCATTATAAAACCGGCACATGTAATATACATTTTGGGAACCAAAACCGGGCAGATTTAGTTGTCCTTATTTTGATTGGCTGAAAAAAAAAAGTTTTTATCTAGCACTGGGTGATGGAAGATAAAATCACGAATCATGAATCGTAATCTAGAATCTAGATGTCATTGAAACAGGAAACAAGCTCACAAAAAATAAGCATAACAAGGTAGGGTTTTTTTTTTAACCTTTAAAAAATACTTCAAAATAACGTTTTTTTGTATGTATCATATAGCTAGACTTGTGAAAACGTTTTCAATCCCGTTTCCACGTTTCGGCCTGATCGTCGTCAAGGACGGCAACCCCCCGAGGCACTCGGCACCCATGAACCTCACTCGCAACGCGGGAGGCCTAACGTGCCTACTCGGTGCGTGAGTGCGTTCTAGAGTGCCTAACATGGGTCCGTGCTATGCCGCTCCTTGCACCTCATCCCCATAAAGATGCAATTTCCTTGGCGTTGGCTAGCATACCCCCAAGACACCAAGGGACCTTGGATAGTATTCCCACCTCACAAGGCTGTGGCATGAAATGCGTATTTTAGAAACAATGATGCTGACATTATTTTTCTATTAGAAAAGCATAAAGAAACTGGTCTTAAAGTCTCAAAGGGAAAGAGCAAAATATGTCCTGGCATGCTGCAAAATGATTTGTTCATGCCATACAGACAAATGAGGGTTGTGAGTGTATGCATGTGTATGAGAGAGAGAGAGAGAGAGAGAGAGAGGTATTAAAGTCGGTAGAATGCAACACGAGGGCATATACGACCAACGGTGGGACTTGAACTCGGGTGTATGAGAGAGAGAGGCAAACAGAAGAAGCATGTGGATACTCACTATGATGATACACATGCACACAAAGAAATGGCTACATGAATGGGCATTTTTGCATTTTTCATATGCCAAAAACCATTTCAGTTGCATGAATGCATGGGGGTGTGCCTGGACGTGCATGTGTGGGTGTGTTTCTATCCACATGCATGGGATCCGTGCACGTGTGTGTTTCTGTTCACGTGTATGGGTGCATCTGTGTGTACTTACCTTTAGCCTTAAAACTTTTTGTATTTGATACGTTCATTATTAAAAAGTTGGGGTTTCTGTATCAGGCCAATGACCTTCTTGAGGCCCGTCTCCTAAAGTTCATAGAGACAGCAAAGAACCCTTTTCTGCTAGAAAAGATTGTGAACTTGGAGACAGAGCTGGCGGAGGCATTAGAAGCCAACAACATGTACAAGCTGCAACTCAAAGGGTAAGCCTAATTGAATTAAAATGGTAGGAGTTACAAGAACCTCAAAGCTTAATTATATCTATTGAAAGTGGCTTTTGCAGCAGGTTTTTTTAAAAGAAATTAATTCTGCTTTACACTCTGTGTTTAGTGTGTTTGACAAGCAGCAAAATGTAAGCATGGCTGCCCTTCAAGACCTTGGCGAGTTGGATCAAATCAAGAAGGACCTTTCTCATTACAAGAAGAAGGCTGAACAACTAGAAGATGAGTTGCATGGCATGAATGAGCGGTACAGCCGCGTAAGTCTGGAGTTTGCTGAAGCTGAAGCAAGAAGGGGGGAACTTTTGATAACTCTTAAGAGTTTGAGAAGTATGAAGAGAATTTGAGGTCACAATGGCGCCCACAGGTGTAACCACACACCATATGCAAAAAAAAAAATCTCCTTACTGGTCTCAAAGAGACTGGTCATGAGCCCATTTTGCGTCCGGGTTCCAAATTAATCAAGCCAGGTTTGCATCATCGCCTCCAAGCCCGATGTACAACACATAAAGTGGACTTGGACTGTTAAGCAGCTAACAGTGCCATGGTACCAATATGCTTGTAGGTGGCATGCGCAGGCTTCATTCTTTTATTACCTAGGATTACATGGATGCAAATATGTAAAGTGAATACCTTGCACGGTTTTAACAGAATTGTCAGCACATGCATTAGCAAGATGCTAACTAACTTGTTTATCAACTCTTGTATATTTAATCCTTGTATTCTCAGATTTGGGGGCTGTACCTAAGAATGACTTACTAGCAATTATTCATCTATGGGGTTAAAAGTTAAAACATACTTTTGCATACAAGTATACATCAAGCCAATCAAGGATACAAGTATACATCAAGCCAATCAAGGATAACACTGTAACAAATTATTTTTCCTCATTTTATTGTGGTTGGAATAGTATCTCTCTCTCTGTTTCACCAATCCCCGTCGGAGAGCAAAGGCCCAAAAGCCCTTGCTATTCGGGTTTCAACGCTAATGTTGAGACCTTAGTGCAAAGTTTTAATTGATGGACGTTACTTGCAATCCTTGTTCAACCATTTGATCCACGGATACAAGGTTCTTAGTGATTGATGGCACATACAATACATTCAACATTGTCTTCACTCTCCTATCATGCATCTTCAATGGCACACTAGTAACATGAGTGATGGGATGCTGCTTATTATCACTAGTAACCACATATCCCTGTGTTTGTGTGGGTAGCTTCTTATCAAACCATTCACCATGACATGTCATATGATTTGATGCACCAAAATGCATGTACCAAGGATCATCTCCTTCACTTTGTGAAGTCATAGTGTCCATCACATGCTTCATTGCAAACAAACGATCTTCATTCCCATGACTTGCATTTCTAGACGATGCATGTACCAAAATGCATGTACCAAGTATCATCTCCTTCACTTTGTGAAGTCATAGTGTCCATCACATGCTTCATTGCAAACAAATGATCTTCATTCCCATGACTTGCATTTCTAGACGATGCATATTTACCATGTTGAATTTCGTCACCGTGCAAATCATTTTACTTCCTGTAACATTCCCTGGCCATATGTCCAATCTTACCACAATAGTGACACTTAATGCCACTTCCATACTACTGTTAAGGTTGTCATCTATCTCTTCCTCTAGAATTTGATCTCCTTCTACCTCGGGAGTATGACTCTCTATCTCCTCATGTATCATACGAGGGCTGAAAATTCTGTTGTTGTTGTGATAAGCTATCTTGCCAACCACGTCCACCTGTGTGTCTTCTAAATGAGGATCTCCCTCTGCTTCTTACACGTCTTTGTGTGTAAAACGCTTGGTTTTTTGCATGCCCATTGCTACTCGATGATGTACCTAATCCAAGCTTCAACTCTTCCACAATAAGCAATGAAATTAACTCTTCAAAGTCTGGGGGTCACTAATTCTCACTGTGATAGAAGTGTCAAAGATTTGTACTCCTTGCCCAAACCTTTCAATGTAACATCAACCAAATCATCATCATCCATTGGTACTTTGATAGATGCTAATGCATCTGCACATGCTTTGATCTCTTGTACATAATCATGCACACTCCTATTGCTCTGTGTTATACTATGTATCTTTTTTTTCAACTGGATCTTCCTTGTCTTTGTATTCGTGTCATACATCTTCGCTAATATATCCCATGCATCCATACTTGCAAGCATTCGCGTTTGCAACTGAGTGCAAACGTTTGCTGTAAATGTGGAGTTTGCAAAGTTTACAAACTTGGCTTTATATATATATATATATATATATGGGCGATGGACAAAATAATGGCCAAAAGGAAAAAAGAAGTGTGTAATTGACGGGCTGTTAAAAAAAAGATCAGGACAAAAGGGGACTCGATTCGTATGAACAGATAACGCCGTTGGCTTTTTTGTGGAAAAAAACGATTTGCACGAGTGCGTTCGTGGGTTTGTGTGCGCCTAGAAAACAGAGCACAAGCTGCAGCCAGCAGCCTACAGGTGATTCTTTTTCTCCTTTTTTTTCTCCTTTGGAAAAAATTCGTAGAAGCCTGCCGTAGAGTGCAAAAGATGTATGCAGGAAGTTGCATGTGGGTGCAATGCATAAAGATGGGTTTATTGATATTGATACACAAGTGGGGGATTTGGGAGAAGCAACCACATCTGCAAGTTCTCCTCAAACATGTGGCTCTTCCAATGCAAGCAGTGCTGTGAATGTATCAACTAAGAGACCGAGGGTCTCCAAACCTACTCAGCTGCAAGGAAAGCTTGCTAAATCATGGCAAATTCAAGCAAGAAAGAATGCAACAGTTGCTGTGAGATGATTTTTTAATGCTGAGCATATTCCTTTCTGCAAGGTGTGAAGTCCTTCCTTACTTTATTGATATGGTTAAAGCCATTGGGGAAGTAGGACCAACTTACATGCCACCTATGTACGAAGCTCTATGCGTTAAGGAGCTCAGAGATGAAGTCAAATGCATTGACAAAGATTTGCTTGGGATGAGAGAGAAATGGTCAAGATATGGAAGTACAATTGTGTGTGATGGATGGTCTGATGTCAAGAAGAGGCCAATAATTAATGTGCTTTCATCTTCTATCTATGGTAGTGTGTTTTTGAAAGTTGTTTATGCGAGTGGTGAATACAAGTCACGCGAATACATATTTGGTATTCTTAAAGATGCAATTGTTGATGTTGGACCTGCAAATGTTGTCCAGGTGTGCATGGATAATGTCTGCAAATGTGTGCGTCCTAGAGAGCTCATAGAAGTAGAGTGGCCCCACATCTTCTATACTCGTTGCATGTCATTGCTTGGATTTACTGTTTGAGGATATTGGTAGCTTGAGTTGGATTGCTTCTGTGCTAGATGCAAGAAAAAAGATTGTAAAGTTCATAACTAGAAAGCCAACACTTTTGGCTATGTTTTAATCTATAGCAAGAAGGAGATCTTGAAGCCAGCAGATGCACGATTTGCATACACATTCATTGTACTTGCAAACCTTCTTGATGAGAGGGTGTACAATGGCTTGAGAAAGATGGCAGTGTCTGATGAGTGGATTAATGCAAAGCCTCTAAAAACTGTTAGAGGCCACGAGATTACAGACACTATATATAATGCTACTTTCTGGCAAAATGCAAAGCTCATTGTGAAGTTGATGGCTCCCATTTTAAAGATTCTTCGCATGGCTGATAGGGAGGAAGCAACCATGGGGCTGGTTTATGAGCTCACAGATTGCATGATGGAGAAATCAGAGAGTATGGATGATGTTGATGATAAAATATTGAAAGAGGTCAAACAACTTTGTGTTGGTCGTTGGAATATGATGCATTCCCCTTGATGTATCCTGCAGATTATGTATTGCATCCTATTTGGAGAGGAAAAGGACAAGAGTCAAATGCTGAGGTGCACAATGGTTGGATGACTGTTATAGAGCGCTGTACAGGTGGAGATGTAAAAGCATAAGGAGACTTGACTGATGAGTTGGATGATTACAAATAAAAAAAGCGTACTTTTTCTCGGCCTCTTGCATTGGATGAGAGTAGAATGCATGAAGGAGTGAAGTGGTGGGAGTCCCATGGTGCAAGCAAACCTAAATTGCAACAACTTGCCATTCGCATACTTTCTCAAGGGAGCACAGCTTTACCATGTGAGACAAACTCGAGCACCTTCTCTCTTATACATACCAAAAAAAGGAACAAGTTGAAGCCCTCAAACAATGAGAAGGTGGTGTACATACACACTAATCTTCATCTCATATCCAAACTCAAGGCTAGAGGCTATGAGAAACTTGAGGTGACTTTAGATATGATTAACAAGGAAAAAGATGATGATAGACTCATTACCTTGCAGCAAGAGATTCGGGAGAGCATAGAGAATGATGGTATAGCCTGAACATGCATGCAAAAGGACCTTCCATTGAAGAGCAACAAGAGATCGATGAACGAGGAAACTTCATCTTCCTTTAAACAAGGAGGATGAAGAATGATCATTGATAGTCTCTGTCTTTTTTAGTGGCCACTCGCCTCTACCTTTTTTCACTCTTTTATGCTTTCAGATGCTCCAATTGTTTCCATCATAGTTGTTTTTTGTTTCTATTATCTATTGCATCCAAGCTGCAACCTAAGATATTCGCTTGTTTTAAGTTTCAATAAGCACACTCAACTAATCAATGTAACCAATGCGGTACAATGCCAACCGCTAATACATATACATGCACAAATTCCGTCAATGTAGTGCCAACACCAGTTGTACATTCACTTGCTCAATGCAAAAGCATTCCGGAAATCATGTACATGTCCACATTGCCCAAGTTCAGCCTGCAACATCAAGCTTCAACCAAGCTTGTGGGCAAACTTCACATACATTAACACTTTAACTAAATGTTGTAGCCGGCATTCCAAATTTGCACCCTTATCTTATTCTATTCATAACTTGAGATACAAAACTCCAAATACAATGTTTGAGTGGTCTAAACACATCTACGGAAAACAAGCTTTTTGTTTGTCGTGGTACAATCAGCAAATTTCATTTGCATTCTCACTTGCAAGATTCAATGGAGAGCTTTGAACAACATCGCTTGCTTGGCTTCCAAATACTTGCAATCCACAATGGAAGGATTTGTTTAACTCACCTCTTGGATAAGCTCTATGATTTGCTTTCGATTTCCACTCCAATGGTGTTTATAGCTTCAAGGTGATCTTCGCAGCTTCATCCTAATTGCTCTCATTAATCCATCTTACACAATGTAGAGAAGCTTCATAGCTAGCTTCATTCTCCTTCACCAAAATCCACACATTCTACAAGTGAGTAGTTCACACATAACATAACCTAGTACTAATGTCCATACACACTTGGCTAGTTGGGCACAGCCATCCATGCATTGCTAGACTATTGTCCACACATCTAATGCCATCCACCAACTGCCGATGAGCTTGCATTCTCAACATAGAAGGTTGTGCATCAACCATTGAACTTGATCAATACAAGTCTAGGAGAAAGCCCAGTAGGATGTGATGTACTACATGGTGGCCAGAAGAACCTGGTTCGCCACCACAACCCGACCGGCCACAGAAATCCTGTGTTGAACTCCAGCTTCTTTTGAATGCTTAGAAGAAGAGGGGCTAGCTGTTGCTCAGGGAAGATATCAATGCCTACCTGGCATACAAGATAGCGAATTGGAGTGATCCACTCAAAAGCCTCAACTGGACGCCAAGTCAGGGCGGCAGGCGATGAGCCAACCCAAAATCCACATGACTTGTGCCAATTGATCTGTGCTCTGGATGCACAATAGAAGATCTCTATCACCCCTAGCCCCCAGATAGGTATGCTAATGTGTCATCGGGCAAACTCGAAACTCGGAATCAATCAGCTCCTCCTATGCGCGGATGGAAAGCCGTAGTCCATGGAGTCTGGTCTCTTGGGTAGAGAGAAAACTGCTCATGGCCTCGACGACAGACATGAAGAGATAAGGTGCTATAGGACAACCCTGCCGGGACAACTGAGTGAGGAAGTGGAAATCTGTCACCTATGGCTCCCTGGATAAGAACTTGGCTATGTGAAGCCGAGTAGAGCCCCGAAACACCTTGGACGCACTCCTCCGTAAATCTCATGCTGCACATCATTCCCTCCAGAAAGCCCCAATCTACTCTATCATAGGCTTTCTCGAAATCAAGGAGAACAATAAGATCAACAATAAGATCAACTCATGTAGTCTAGATAGGTCTAGTACTCTTCCTGTTGGATCGTGAGAAACACAAACTCCCGAGGCTGCAGCCAAACTATGGAAGATACCAAGGGTCCTGTTCCCTAAGAACTCCCCCCAACTGATGTAGTCTAGATAGGTTAGGGCTAGTACTCTTCCTGTCGGATCGTGAGAAACACAAACTCCCGTGGCTGTAGCCAAACTATGGAAGATACCAAGGGTCATGTCCCCTAAGAACTCCCCCCAAGCCGAGTGTCACGTGAACCCTGCATTGGGGTACACAGTGACACACTGGCATGATCATCAATGCAAACATTTGTATATAATAGTACCTTTTTATAGGAATATTTATCGTATGATGTGACCCCATTGTGAGCCCTCAGTCCAAGGACAAGCAAGCACATCTACGTATGATGTGACCCCATTGTGAGCCCTCAGTCCAAGGACAAGCAGGCACAATCTACGTATGATGTGACCCCATTGTGAGCCCTCAGTCCAAGGACAAGCAAGCACAATCTACGTAGGTCAGTCTCTGATCCATAGAGGTTAGTGGGGAGTCAGTCCTCTCTTAACCCACTTGGAGAATCCATCAAATAAAGCATGTAGAGGTTTATCCTTAGTAGTAGGTTGCATTAGCAAGCATATAGGATGCATTAGGTTAGTCGGCAGCCTATAGGTACCCCACCTATAGTCGGCCAGCGAACTGGGTGCACTAGGCTAGCTCAGTCGGCCAGCATGGCAGAGGCCTGGGACAACAAGCACATCATCTAATGCTGTTAGAACAAGCGCATCATTTAATGTTGTTAGCACATTATTTAGTCCATAATAAGCAGGCTGACAGCTTATGATTGGACCGACCGACAGCCTGAAGCCATATATAAGTAGTCGCAATCAGTACCTCATTATTCATTCAGGTATTCAGCAGATCATTCATCAGTTCAAGCACCAATCAGCATCCTTCTCTCTCTAGGGGATCATTGGAGCAACTCTTCAGCATTCAGACAGCATATGTGCAGTCTTACAGCTATCTGGGCTTGCATAAGTGGCCCGAAGAGTCTTCTGTGTAGTGCCTCAGATTAGTGGATACTCAGCAGACATATGGTCTTCCTCATCCTTGCGTTGGGTAGTCATATCGCTTGTTGTATACCATTCTCCAAAGAAATAATATAAGCAAATACTCCTGCTTGTCGGGAGGGGGGTGGGGCGGGGGAGGGGGCGTGTAGCTTTTAGTGGGTATTTGGGACCCAATACTGTGTCATTTACTTCATTTCTATTCTCTTCTCTCTCTCTCTCTATTGTGAATTGGATGCTAAAGATCTCGCCACATAAAAGGTATAAAGAGGGCCCTGTTGTGCATTACCACGATCAACCTCACTACATGTAGCATTGAGTACTCTGTACAAAAAACTGTAGCCCTGCCACCTCCGAGACTGTCCTCTGCCGACTCTAGCATGCTAAAATCCCCACCCATACACCAGAAGGTGGCCCTGCCTGTTGCTGCAGCGTTCCTCACATATACATTCAGAAAGCCCACATAGTCCTCTCCAATCCTGATGGTCACCTACTGAGCTTGTGTAACTATTTGGTTCTCCATGCTCTTTTTACATGATAGAACTCATGCCCGAACATATGGACAGGATGATTTACACATGGAAACAGGGTTCCTAAAGCTGGAATTGGAAAAAGCACTCGTCTGGGTAAAAAAGCAAGCAAAAGTAAAAGTTAAGCTTTGTTGACCAAAAAGCTGAGGGCACTGTTGGAAAGAGCACGTCAAACTGAGTCAAAAAGCTATAAGCCGCTTTTTTAAAAAGCAGCTCCAAGGCCAAAAACCAAGGCCCTAATGGTGTAAAAGCATAAATCAAGAACTTTGACTATTATTAAAGTAAAAGCAAAGAGGCAAAGCGCAAAAGCACAGGAATAAAACAAAAGCCAAGTGGAAAACGACAAAAGCAAAGCATGGTAAAAAATAGGCATCCCCTTAAGTATTTAAAGGAGCATGTACTCTCTAGGTGGAGCATAGAAGAACTCTTGAGAACATGGAGAAGAGACTTATCCTCATCATCTTCTCCATCACCTAACTACCTCCCCTTTATCTGCGGCCACCCTTGCAGCGCAAACCACTGTTGCTCCACCCCTCTGCGCATCATTTCTGCCTTTGTGCCACATTGTGAAGAAGCGTCGCCGCCCAGAGCCACCTCCACCGCCTGCCGTCAGCGTCGCCCACTGCGCTCAGAGCTTGGTGCCACCGCTCAAAGCCTGGCGCCGGCGTTGCCGCCGCCCCAGAGCCGATATTCACCACCTGCTGCCCATTGGCACCTCCGTCGCCCTAGAGCCGGCATTTTTGTCTCTTGTTTGTCAGATTTATGTCGTCTATTGGCCGCCTCTTTTCTCCTCCACCACCACCTATTGGTTGTTGCCTGACTCATCCATCACCACCTCCTTTCAATTGTCTTCTTTGGGAGAGGGTTGCCTCCATTTGAAGGACCACCACCTCCTCCTTTCTTAGTAAAAAGGTCTGAGATAGCCATATAACTCTATCCATATCTATTTGAGGGATTTTCTGTGAAGATAAGTACCCATCTTGGTGTAAAGCTTTTGGGATTACCTTGTCTGGATTGGATTGAGAACAAAGAGCTTTTGTGGATACTTGGGAACATCAGTTGGACTCATTGGATTTTGGTACTAGCCCGGTGTAAGTCTCTTGTGGGGTCATCCTTGTGGTGAGCTTGGCATTAGTTATCTTGTGCCTCAACATCAACCTCAGTCCGATCTCGACATTGACACCTTTGTTTGATATTGTATTCATTGGTTGTATTGGTCTTGGCTTGGAAAAGCCTGTGGATTGTTCCTGAAATAAATTCCTGAAGAGGGGGCGGGGCTTGTTCCCCGCTCAGCGTGGTGTACCATGTGAATCCCCTATTCCCATCTTTCTCTCCCCCTTCTCTCTCTCTATCTTTATCTCTTGTACACGTGGTTGCATCTGTTAGTGCATGCTCCGTTGGGCTTACAGTGTTATCAGAGTAGGATTTCTCTTGAAGAAATCTTTTCTGGAGTGACAGAACCATGTCGAGAGCTGAGGGAGACCAAGGGCCTCAAGAAGGGAACAACTTTAAAGACAACCCACGACATCGAGAAGAGATCCAAGGCTGCCAGCCTGTCTCTCTCATGAGATCGCAGTCATGACATCAGTTGAATATCGAGAATTTCAAAAGTTTAAAAGGTATCTTTAAGATGAAGAGTTCCTAGCTTGGAGAGCCAAGAAGGAACAAGACTATAGAAGAGCCCAGATGTTTGAAGACTTTATCAAAGACTAGACCATCGAAGCCGAAGGTGTGGAAGCCGCTAAAACTTACCTACTATGAGGTAAAGGGGTTTCCCTTTAGAGAAGAACCCAGAGTCACCCGATCCATCACTTAGGAGGACAGAGAGAAGCTACCCCTAGAACCGCTCTATCAGATGATGCAGCCTCTTTCGTCCAAGCAAAAGAGGAGCCTTCAACAATCGGCAAAATATACTTCAAACCAGGAGAGAAAAGCGTAAAGTTTGATACCCTATTCCACCATTGATGGAAATGCGAAAGTTTGTAAATGGATTGCAACCAAAGCTTTATCAAGCAGTCTATACGATAGGACCCAAAACCTTGGAAGAAGCCCAAGACAAAGCCTTGCAAGCCAAAGCTCTATATATGCCTTGGATGGTGGGCAAATCAAAGAGTGAGACTCGAGATTCGTCCCAAAAGAAGAAGTTCAAAGGGGGATCTCAAACAAGGAACGAGCCACATGGAAAGAAGAACAAAAATGAGGATAAATCCCCATTGTACCAAAAGAAGCTATCCCGAAACAAAAGGACATATGGTTGCAAAATGTCCTGCACCAAGAAGCCAAACCGTCCCAAAGTAATGCATTACCTAAAGAACTTCAACATCAAGATGATGCTCCATTGGAGAAGAGGCGGCTCTTCAAAGCTTGGGGCAAGTGGCAAACCAACCAGTACTTATCCACTTCGATAGTGGTGCTACCCACCACTACATCCATCCACGAGTGGTTGAAGCCATGAACCTCCCTCCGGATAGGTCCGGAACTCCTATTACAGCAGGTGCCGCTTCAAATGTCTGTCAAGGTGACTCTTATTTTGGGAAAGCATTGCTTTACAGATTGGAGACTGTGTGGATCATGAGGACTTTGTGGTTGGTAAAATTGGACATTGTGATGTGATTTTGGGTATGCCTCGGCATAAGAAGATAGATCCGGCCATTGATTGGGCTGGAAATAAGATAAGGTTTCCTTTTAAAGGTAAGAATGTAACTTTTGATGTAGGAGTTGAGGGGAATTCCATTCCACCACTCAGTAGTCATGTACAAATTCCTAAACCAATAAAGCAATCTATTTCCTCGTACTTGATATATGTAAGAGATCCAAAGGAATCTAAGGGTGATGAGGCACTCTGAACTCTTGATTATGAAAGGAAAGACTTTCTAAAGAAGTATGAGGATCGTTTTGCAGATACTCTTCCAGGAGAGCTACCTCCAGAGAGACCAGAAGATCATAAGATTGACATCATGCCAGGAAGTTCACCTCCTAATAGCTGTCCTTATTGAGGGAGTCAGGCTCAACAAGAGGAGATTTTGAAGCAAGTGATAGAGCTTTTGGAAAAGGGTTTGATTCGACCTAGCTCATCACCTTTTTGCTCCCTAGTTTTATTGGTTCGAAAAAAGGATGGTTCTTGACGTATGTGCATTGATTACAGGGCTCTTAATAAGATCACTGTAAAGAACACGTTTCCTATCCCTAGGATTGATGATATCCTAGATAGATTGTTGGATGGAGCCACTATTTTCAGCAGGATTGATTTGAAGAGTGGATACCATCAAGTTAGGATTGATTTGAAGAGTGGATACCATCAAGTCAGGATTGTTCCAGAGGACATTCACAAGACCGCATTTAGGACTACTTTTGGACTCTATGAGTATTTGGTGATGCATTTTGGTCTTACCAATGCCCGGCTACCTTCAACTAAATGATGGAAAGAATATTTTGAGCACATAGAAAGTTTGCAGCTACTTTCTTTGATGACATTATTGTGCATTCAAAGAATGAAGAAGAGCATCGAAAGTACTTGGATATGGTATTTCAAGAATTGCAAAAGCACAAATTGTATGTATGGCAAGAAGAGCGTTCTTTTTGTCAGAGATTCACTACTTGGGCCATATGGTGTCCAAGGAAGGGGTCAGGATGGACCCAAAAAAGGTCAAGGCTATTGTGGAATGGCCAAAGTTGACTAGTGTGCATGCAGTTCGAAGTTTCCTTAGCTTATGCTCTTATTACAAGAAGTTCATCAAGTGGTTTGCTGTGGTAGCAAGTCCACTCCATGATTTGACAAAGAAAGTTGTGGGATTTCGGTGGACCAAAGCTCAAAAAAGAATCCTTTGAAGCACTAAAATTTTATGCTAGCAAGGGACCGGTATTGATTATTCCAGGTTTCTCAAAGCCATTCATGCTAGAATGTGATGCTTTAGGAGATTGCATTGGTGTGCAATCTTGAACCAAGAAGGCCATGCTGTGGCCTATGAGAGTCGAAGAGACCTCACCCACTTACAAGAAAGAATTGATGGCTATCATTCATGCCTTGAAGTTTTGGAAGCATTATCTTATGGGTGTTAGAGTTTGTTATCAAAATAGATCATCAAAGTCTTAGGTATTTCATATCTCAGCAGCCTAAGATATCAGAAAAGCATATAAGATGGGCTAGCTATTTGGCCCAATTTCATTTTCAGATTATGCATATTTATGGGAAAGACAACAAAGTAGCAGATGCTCTATCTTGAAGTCCCATGCAGTTTCCATGGGATATCATTTGGACTTCACTATGATGAAAGATCTTTATGCTACAAATGAAGATTTCAAGGACATTTGGGACAGGTTATAGAATGGAGACTTGGTGACTTCTTATGTCATCAAGGAAGGGTTTCTTATGATGCAAACTCGTTTATGTGTGACCAAGGACTTGAGACCAAAAGTAATGGAAGAATGCCATGCCCCACCTTATATGGGACATAGAGGTATCATGACAACAACTCGGGCTTTGGAAAGTTATTTCTTTTGGCCTAGCATGAGAAGGGATATTGAGTAATGTGTTTGAGAATGTTTGGTTTGTCAGAAGGTCAAGTTTGATTGACAAAAACCCATAGGATTGTTACAACCTTTGCCAATTCCTAGCATTCCATGGGAAAGTATTGCTATGGACTTCATCTTTGGGAATGATGGAATATGGACTATTATTGACGGGTTCAGTAAGCAAGCCCACTGATGAAGAAGACCATCCGTGCAGATCATATGGCAAGATTGTTTATTCAGTAGATCTTCAAGCATCATGGATTACCCAAATCCATTGTAGGGGATAGAGATCCTCGGACTACCAGTTTCTTTTGCAAAACACTTTTTGACAACATTGGGACAAAGCTGAATTTTTCTTCGGCTTATCATCCTCAAACAGATGGGCAAAGTGAGATTGCCAACCTCACTATATTGGATATGCTAAAGTGTTATGCTCTTGAAGCGAAGGATTAATAGGAGAAGTACTTGTCATAGGTTGAGTTTGCCTATAAACAATATACGAGGGATATATTTATAGGTTTCCTTTGTAGTATTTATACATAGGGGGTGTAAAAAATATGGAAGGATACTTGTATACATACATTAGACCCTTTTATAAAAAAGACTGTATACAATAGGGGGGTTCTTTAAAAATTAAAAAATGTAAAAAGGGGGTTTATATATAGGGGCTTGATCGCATGTGATATGGACATCTCTTAAAGAGTTACCACCTCGGGGTACCTCTAAAGGGAGGGACAAAATGAATTCATTGCTAATCACCTCGGAGAAAATGTTATGGTGCATATGATAACCCATGGAAGGTCAACTTTCACCTCCCTTTGAGTCCCTCACATTCTTATAATGTGGGGCCTAGTTGAATTAGCTATAGAGGCAAAGGCTTTGGTAAATTTTATGACCTCTTGAGACAATGGTCACAGGTTTAGTCAAGGCCTTTCACTGGCTGTAAGGTTCCATGATTTTCTCTGGTATGGGGTCATGGATATACAAGACTCCAAAATCGTATGTTTCTTAGAGTGTAACCTCCTAATCAACACCAAACAAAATTGGGTAATCCGAATAGCTTAGAATGGATGGACAAATGGAGCTAAGCTCTTGTATTTTTCTTATTAATGGTGCCAAATATGTACAAATCAAGATCTTATCTTAGCCCTGCCAAATCACGTGTCATTTACCTAGAGCTGCAATGCAACTTACCCTACGGGTGTGCTAGCTCTTTCATCATGTCTTTACTTCATTGTAACACTCAGATGCTCCTTTTCTAAGGGGGTGAAGGTAGAGCATCCTTTGACTAGATGGAGGAAAGAAGGAAATATCCCTCATGGTGGTTCTCTCTCACAAAAGGTCATGAGAGGGAGAAATCGACAAACATGAAAAGATGCAGGGGGAAGAGGGCTTGAGCTCTTGCAAGCACACACACACTCACAAAACCCTGAAAGAGAACACACAAGGTGAGAGGCTAAAAATCTTCTTCTTCTTCACACAACACTCAACACACCATATACAAAGATAAGAGTACACACTATAAAAAGGTACTCAACCAAATACATACTAGGGTTCTCTATAGTGTGAACCCAACTAAATGAGCTGGTGCTATAACTATGCCAGTCTCTAGAATGGCTGTCACACAGCCTGTCATCCCACTGGCCGCATATCACCCATGATCTCACCAAGCATGCCAGTGGTGTAAGTGTGGGGCCTATCCCCCAGGCGGGTCATCAGTGTCCACTGCCTCACTAGATGAGCTCGATATCTCAACACTCCCCCCTCGAGCTCAACTCCATCTCATGTACACCAATAAGCGAAGCCCTGAATCTGCGGAGCTTCTCTATACCCAATGCTTTGGTGATGATGTCAGCGATGTGATCCTGTGTGCTGACATAAACAAGGTCAATGTCTCTTGCCAAAACCTTCTCTTTGACACAAAATGATAGTGGACCTCTATATGCTTCGTGCGAGCATGAAAAAACTCGGTTCCTGGCCAACTGTATACTGCTAATGTCACAGAAAATGACAACTTGTCTATCCACTGATAGACCCAAATCTGCAAGTAGCTTTCTCAACCAAGCTACCTCACATGCTGCCATAGCAGCACCTCTGTACTGGATAGAGCAACCGTAGGCTGCATCTTGCTGCTCCAAGTCATAGCAGCACTCCCCAAAGAAAATATGAAGCCACTAGTAGATCTTCTATCTGAGATACTACCAGCCCAATCAGCATCTGTGTACCCATGTACACATATCTCTGTCCCAGTTTCATAAAATAGTCCACAATGCAAAGTAGACCTCACATACCTCAATATGCGTCTCAATGCATCCAAATGCGACTTCCGAGGAACCTGCATAAACTGACTCACCAACCCAACAGCATAGCTCAAATCTGGCCTAGTGATCGTCATGTGGATCAAGCTTCCTACTATGCGCCTATACATAGTAGGATCCTCCAAAATCTCTCATGAATTTGCACTCAACTTGCCATTCTGATCCAATGGCACTGAGATAGGCTTATAGCCTGTCATACCATACTTGGACAACATGTCCAAGCCATATTGTCTCTGTAGTAATCCAATACCGTGGTGACCTAATCACCTCAATGCCCAAGAAATATCTGAGGTCCCCTAGATCCTTCATCTCAAACTTCTATCTAAGCAAGATCTTTACATCAAAGATCTTTGCATCATGGTCCCCCATAATGATCAAGTCATCTACATAGATGACAATAAGCACAACCCCTCTATCACTCTGTCTCACATATAGCGAGAAATCTGCATTGGCTACATGAAAGCCAATAGTGACAAGGTATTCAGAAATCTTGTCAGACCATGCTCTTGGTGCTTGTTTTAAGCCATACAAGGCTTTCTTCAACCTGCAAACATGCTCGGGGTGACCCACATCCTCATAACTAGGTGGCTGCAACATATACACCTCTTCCTACAAATCCCCATGCAAGAATGCATTCTTTACATCCATCTGATATAAAGACCATTGCTTTGACGCAGCCAACTGCTATCACAACTCTCACTATTGCCATCTTGGCAACTGGGCTGAAAGTTTCCTTATAATCAATGCCATATGTCTGCGCATATCCTTTGGCTACCAATCTAGCCTTGTACCTACTTATGCTTCCATCACTGTTATGTTTTACTTTGTACACCCACTTGCATCCAATGGCTTTCTTGCCTTCAAGCAATTGCACTAAATCCCAAGTCTCATTTCAGTGCATCCATCTCCTCATCTATAGCTTTCTCCCAACACACATTTCCAACAGCCTCATCAATGCATGTGGGCTCTACAACATGCACAACTTTTGCCATGTATGCATAGTGATGTGCCACATAACCATCATAGGTAAACCTTTACACATGATTCTTCACTCTCCCAGATCTTCGCAGCTTTGCATTCATGGCTTCCATAGCCTTCTTTATACCAGGTGTTCTCATAGTACCTGGTATCCCAAGATCTTCATCAAGACTCATCTCTGAGCCACTAGACTCTCCATCAACATGAGAATGCCTTGCAGAAATGTCAGGCATACTAAGGGGCTCAATCACTTTCTCTTTGCCTTTATGTGATGTACTAATCACATTTGCAGGACTGGTATTATGACGTAGCCTGCCACTCCATGGTCTATCAACTGAACCACTAGATGAGAACTCTCCTGGTCCACTCAAAGACTGTGATTGTTGACCTGCATTTTGTGCAACCACATTTCCACTCACATCAGCCCCAACAGCTTCTTCTTCAGTAGCATACTAGCTGCTCATCTCATAAAAAACAACATCCCTGTGCTTACCCTCAACTCACGTGTAGTAGGGTTATAACACGTGTATCCCTTTTGCTCAAGGGAATACCCAATAAACACACATTTTCCAGCTTTTGGGTCCAGCTTAGTTCTCAGCTCATCTGGCACATGCACATATGCAATGCATCCAGATGAGACAAATCAGGTTTTCTACCCCAGTAAACCTCTCCTCTGGAGTTACATCATGTATGGCTACATTTGGAGTCCTATTCATGATGTAAACTATTGTAGAAACAGCCTCAGCCCAATAGCTATGCGACATATTCTTCTCTCCCATCAATGCTCGCGCAATCTCAGCAATGTGCCTGTTTTTCCACTCAGCGACTCCATTTTGCTGCGGAGTGTATCTCCATGTAAACTGTCTCCGAATACCATTCTTAGGGATTTCATAAACGTGTTCACAAATTCGTGATCACGTTAACAAAACGTGTTATTAACATTCTAAAACATGTGATCACAACATATATTCACAAGACTTGATCTCTTACCGACCAAAACTTACTATTCCTGTAAACCCGCCGGGATTCTTTGTTTCCCAGCGGGCCCGCCGGGAAACAAAGGCATATTTCTTATTAATAAAAGGCACCCGACACCCTTCAGCCGGCTTTTCGAGAAGATTGTCCTTGTTTTGGGGGCGTCACATCTTTCCTTGAAGTGCTTATAGAGCTCCCGGTTGGCTAGGAGCGTCCTCTAGGGAAGAACGTCCTTATCTTAGGGGCTATTATCTTTCCTTGTTGGCACTCCTAAGGCTACTGAGCCACTAGTCCTCAATTCTTTGAATTGTGGGCAGAGTGTGGTTCGTAGCTAATACTCGCGAAGATTTAGGGACAAACTTAGAGTCACTTCAACTTTGCGTTCGAGCAGCGCAGGTAGTCTACCTTATTCTGCTCTATAAATGGTTTGATGGAGCCAAGAGTCCTCCTTAGGGGCTTGTATTGGTTCTTGATATTTGATATAGTCTTTATTAGACAAGGGTCTATTGTCCTATACTAGAGTGTTGGGCAAACATAGATCTTTGATTTGCTTTGTCAATGTTAAAGTCTTAGAGAAGGTCTTTTGTCCTATACTAGAGTATTGGGCAATCATAGATCTTTGATTTGTTTAAAGTATCCTTAATTGGGTACGAAAGACATTCTTGCAATGTGCATTGTATGCATGCTGTCAATTACATGTATCTTAATCTTAGAATACACATTTATGCATTCGTCTTGTCTTGTCGTGACGCTAAAAGTCTAGCAAAAATTAATATCTACGGTTTTGTAAGTTGAAAAATAAAATTCCTATAGGCAAAAAACTTTCAGTCATCCTTTGCAGTTAGCATGAATCGTCATGGATGTCTTTCTCTTTTAAAATAAAAACAATAAACAACATATATGACGATCAACATATATGACGATCTTTTATTTTTGTCAAAATAGATTCAAACTAGTTTCAGATTTGTGCTTGGCTACATTTTAGCTTTTCAGTAATCACTTGGTTTTTTAAGGCTTCTATGTTTCTGTGGTGATATATGTTTTGTAATATGTGAGTGGCTTTGTTGTTACTTCGTTTGTGTATTCATTATTGTATGCTTGCTTGAATAGGTTATTTGAGATGGAAGAAAACGTTGGACCTACCGATACTTCTAATAGAGCCCAAATTCAGAAGAGCAGAAAAAAAAGGCACCTGGGATAGAGTGGCAATATGCAATTAACATCGGTGACCGATTCATAGATTGGGAGTGTAAGCTATGCCATGCAGTAAAATCAGGTGGGGCGCCTCGATTAAGAGAACACTTTTTAGGTGGAGTGAAGAAAAAAGGCCGAGGATGTACCCACCCCTCTGCACCTGCAGTGGCCAAACGTTTAAGAGACGAAATGCAGAAGAAAGACGCAAGGAAACTATTCTCATCTATTGCCAATGTATCGAGGCAGGAAGAACATTGTTGTTCTAATCATCAAACTCCGGAAGCATCACCGGCGGCTTGTACTCCGAACTTTAATGTGCAACCAGAAAGTAATCTACCCAGTGCATCTTCTTGCAAGCGTCACTTTAACATACCCATGCGTCAAACTTCGTTGTTGCAAGAAAGCTTACGTAACGGTCTGCTCGATGATGCATAGCTCGCCCTTGTTGAAGCGATCTACTTTTCAGGGAGTGCTATGGTGATGGTGAAGAGTGAGCATTGGAAGAGAGCATGGAAGAAAATCGATGAATTTGGATCAGGGTTTTCACCGCCTTCGTATCATGCTATGTGAAATGATCTATTGGAGAAATGCTATGCTCAAGTGAAAGAACGTGTACATAGAATAATTCTTAGCAACATAGAGCTTTCTGGATGTAGTATAGTCAGCGATGGATGGTCCAATGTACAAAGAAAACCATTAATTAATATAATGGTTGTTTCACCTAGAGGTGAGACTTTTATGCATGCCGTGGATTCAGCTGGTGCAATAAAATCTGGGGCGTATATTGTAGGTATCATTGCCTCTGTGATAGAAGAAGTGGGAACGAATTCGTGGTTGTGTTGCTGCAAGTCCTCTCACCGTACTTGTTTTCCCGTCTGGCTGCAATACTCATAGTTTGAATCTTGTATTGAAAGATTGGTATAAAAGTGATGATACCAAATGGTTTGCCTCAATCGTCGATACTGTTCGCAAGCTTGTGAGATTTATGCTCAAGAGACAGAGAGTGTTAGATATTTTTTGGCCTCGCATGTCAGTTATGTTAAAGCTTCCTGTGGAGACCAGGTTTTGCACTCACTTCTATACTTTCGAGTCTCTTCTTCGAAACAAAGATACAGTTTGTGAAACATTTACATGTATGGCATTTCATGATTGGGAGAGCACTCAGACTGAAAGAGTGAAAGAGAAAATCAAAGTCTTAAAGACGGCACTCACGAAGAAAACCTGGTGGAACAGTGTAATGGATGCGTACCACTTAATGGTGGAACAGTGTAATGGATGCGTACCACTTAATGATGCCTGTTATGTATGCAATACGAAATCTTGATCAAAGAGCACCTAATCTTGGAAAAGTATGGATACAATGGTGGACTATCCAACGGAGTTTAGAGTGTCCTAAGAAATTAGAGCATTCGGTGGTTGAAAAGCATTGGCATGTACCATTCTCCAGTCGACAAAGAAAAGTCCTATTGAAGTACTTCCATGCCAGATGGATTGGAGCACATATACCATTACACAGTGCTGCTTATATGCTAGATCCTAAATACTGGAATATGGATTTGATGTCTAACGTTGAGGTGGTTTAGGATTTCTACACAGTGGTTACACTTTTTATGACAATGTTGATGGTGTAAAATGTATAAAAGAGATGTCCTGTTTTCGATTGAAAGAAGGTCTATTTTTCAACTCCCTTGTTCAACAAATGGCTAAAGAGCAACCTGCATGGAAGTGGTGGATGATGAATGGTGGTGAGCACTATGCTTTGTTGCGCAACCTTGCGAGATGAAGGTTCTAGGCCAGTGTTCTTCGAACTCAGGCTCAGAAAGAAATTGGAGCATGTACAAATATATTCACAGCACTATTCGCAATCGACTTCTTACAGACCGAGCTGATAAACTTGTGTACATGTATTGCAATGAAAAAATCCTGCGACACATTGAAAGCGAAGAATATGAAGAAGATATGCCCAGATGGATGTACGATTGTGATGATGTAGAAGACGAGCACTTTGACGTTGGACCTACGTTGTGCACCAGCCTTGAGATAGAAGATAATCTGAGCATTGACTCGGATGAGCATACGGCATCTTGGCAAAATACAGTGGAGCGTCTGCATTGTGGAGAGGACGATTGTACACTTCTAAGAATATTCGTTCGGCATTATTTTTGATGTCATCTTGATTGCACCGTGACACGTTCCACCTTCCCTTCTTGATCTCGCCATCTGGGCATGGCCATATCTGTTTAATCATATCTATGGTTATTTGTTTGTTGATGTCTTTCCATTGGGCATAAGAAGGGCATAAGAAGGGTTTGCCCATTTTGACAAACCGGCATGCCGTTATTTGTTTGTTGATGTCTTTCCATTGGGCATAAGAAGGGTTTGCCCATTTTGACAACCGGCACACCATTCTAGTCGCTTCACGAGCAGTCAATCCATGTGCAAGGGATTTCATGCGCTCATCACGATTAGGCAAGCACATCCAATTTCTGACTTTATATATAATTGCGTCCATGGTGGCTTTGTCGTGAGAGTACTGCCGCCCATCCACAACTCCTGCACTTTCCTCCAAAAGTCATATAACACCTCTAATAAATATCCCAAGGTGAAAACATCGCTCGCAGGAGTGTATGCATCTTCCAAGAGAGGATCAAAAATCTCTGGAGCTATCCATGGTCGCTTGTTCCGCTCCCTGTCGGCATAAGCTTGAGACTCTGCTACCTTTTCTGGATTTTTACTGGCTTCGAATACAAAATTGAGCGATACTCGCTTTTTGGGCGCTCTCAGCAGAAGGCCCCAGTCAATGATACCAATGCGTGCTTTTAAATCCTTTGTAAAATCTAGTACAACATTGAAGGGATGTAGGTCAGTGTGAATGATGCTAGCCATGTGTGCGGCTGCTAGGCCATCCACCAGGGCATGCATAATGTGAGGCATATTCAAAGTCACCTCCTTTATCTGAGCGAGCTGCACCTGGCTTAATTGTATGTCAGCAGGCGGGGGCTTTTTCCATCCCTGATCCAAGCGGTACATCGCTCTGGTAAACACACTGTGTCTGAAAGAAACCTTTAAGAGCGTGTAACGAAAAAATAGTGATCCACGGCGATTCCTTGGTGAAGGCTATGCATCGCACGATGGACGGGTGTAGAACCTGCATTCCCTGCTCTGCCTGAAAGCTCTCAAATCTTGAGCTGCCTTCTCCCTTGTAAAGCTTTCCGCAAAAAGTAACGTGCTCTGGAAGAAATGAGATGCCCTAGACCTTATGCTCCTTCACTGTGCCAAAAGCTCCTGACCCTATTGTTTGCCCCTCGATCAAGGCCTCGTGCAGACGCCGATAAGGTGTGTACATCGCTCGTTGAAAATGGTACGCATGATTGTGCCCGTCCCTGTCACATCCGGTTGTCCGGATGGTGCAGCGGCTATATCTTGGGCGATGCGCACTCTTTTGGGAAGTGTGTCTGCAGAAAGAACTCTCATACGTTTGCTCTTCACCTTCTGCTCGTTCCATGTTGCGTCCCATAGTTGTAGATGGCGTAAGTCGGCAGAAGGTGGTGCGGCATCTCTGAGATCCTTGTATGCCAAACGCATACTCCCCAAGATAGTGCGTATCCTGTGCTGGTAGTCAAAGTCGACTAACTTCCGTCCTTCACACAATTCAGCGTTGCCTTCACATCTGAGACGACGCTGTGCATTTTCCCAGATCTGCACGACGAGGTCTCTCATGAGGATATCTGACTCATTAGTCTTTTTGACAGCTTCTTCTGAACATTGTGACACATGATAACTGCCTCTGTGCGAATGGCTCGCAGGATGATCTTTCGCACTTCGGCGGTGGAGAGCATGGTGGCCATCGTCGCAAATCTAGCAAATATCTTTAGATACAGAACAAAAATAGAATATCAAACAATAGTATTGAAAACAACATCAAGCAATACATCAACATGTTATCCATTTACGCTTTACACTAAAATGTTCAGGTAAAACAACCGTAACAAGTGTGTCACATTAATTATCATTGATCAAACAAAAGAAGCATCCATTGTTGCACATTCACTGAATTGCTACCACCAATCAAGTAGATCAAGAGAAATATATGAGAGAGAGAGAGAGAGAGAGAGAGAGAGAGAGAGAGAGAGAGAGAGAGAGAGTATCAAGACACAGATAGAGAGGAAAGGCACTAAACAGTCAAGCTAAATATTCATTGTCATATATACATATCCTTCTATCCATAATCAGGTGAATCGAGGGAGACATAGAGTGAGAGAGAGAGAGAGAGAGAGAGAGAGAGAGAGAGAGAGAGAGAGAGAGATAAAAATTGTTTTATATTCACTGTCTAGCCAAAATCATCTAAGTCAAGACAGTGGAAGGAGGAGAGAAATAGATGGAAAGAGAGATTATATTAGATGGCATTTTGAATAATTTCAGCAATGTTTAAAGATAGTTTCCTAAATGGTTTCATAAATTCTTAAAGACAGTGCAAAACAATGTTTATAATCTCTTTATGGCATTTTAAATAATTTCAAAAAATTTTAAAGATGACATTTTAAATGGTTTTATAAATTCTTAAAGATAATGTAAAACAATGTATATGATTGTTTTATATTCATTGTGATCTATACATGGAAATCTAACCATAATCACCTGGTCAAGACAGAGATAAGAGAAGGAAAATAGAGAGAGAGAGAGATATATAAAGAGAGAGAGTGAATAGTAGAAGACATTTTGAATGATTTCATAAATTCTCCAAGATAGACTAAAATAGTGTGTAGAATTGTTTTGTTTACATTGTCATCTTTGCATGGACGTTTAGCCATAATCACCCAAGTAAAGATAGAGGTAGGGGAGAGAGAGAGAGAGAGAGAGAGAGAGAGAGAATATATCATCTATTTTTTAGTGTTATTTCGGTTATTACTTTGTTACTTTGATTTTACTATTTCATGAAATGACTTGTAGACAATATGATTTAAACTATGACCCATGTGATACTCAGGCTGCGTTACCGACCAAGTATCGCATGTATCACACGCAATAAAAACAACACAGGCCGCGTTACCGGCAAACCAAACAAATTTACGACATTTTTTGACCGCGTTACCGATCAAATGCCACAATATGCAATCAAAGCATATGCACTAGCGAACGACACCATTTTGCTGCGTTACCAACAAGGTGCTGCCCGAATCTATGGGAATAGGAATTGGATACGGACATAAATTAGCCGCGTTACCGACCATATGCCCGCATTTGATAAAGGGAAGGGAAGGTGACATCGTCATAATGATACTATGCTTGTTGCGTTACCGACTAGTACCATTACAACGTGCCATACTTACCATCATAGGACACAACTCGGCCACGTTACCGACCATGTGCCCCATGATAAGCACCATTCTGAAGAATGGCCTTACACACACACGCATCTCTTGTCGTGTGGCAGACCACCCACATCTAGCCGCGCACTGCGAACTGTGGGCGGTTGCCCGCACGAGTACTCACACACCCACACTACCCACATGCAGATAAGATAGTACCTATGTGTAAATAGCTGTCAAGTAGTATTGTCAAGTAATAAATCCCCAAGGGGCCCCGCGGGCTTCATATATATAGAAATATGTTGCCCGGTGGGAATTATGACGTCCCCGGTGGTTCCCGCCGGGTTTTAATTATACCCGGCGGGCCCGTCAGGTTTTCTCGAATCCCGACGGGATTTTGGCCGGTTACCAGGTAACCAACAACCTGCTATTTTGTGAACGTGTAATCATGTAAACATGTTATTAACATGTTCACATGTGTTATTAACAAGAAAAGACTTGTGATCACGTGAATATTAATTTTTAAATCCCTGACCATTCTTCTTAAAAAAATTCAAAGATTTCATTGGAGAAGTACTCTCCCCCTCCATCTGACCTTAGGCACTTTACATATTTCCCTGTTTGCTTTTCAACCATAACTCTGAAATTCTGAAAATGAATGAACACCTCACCCTTCTCCTTCATGAAGTATACCCACACTTTCCCTGTGTGGTCATCAATAAATGTCACATAATACCTGCGGCCTCCCATAGACATGGTCTTCGTAGGACCCCATACATCTGAATGCACAACATCTAGTGCATTTCTGCTCACATTTCTGTCACGTGGAAATACATGTTTTGTTTGCTTTCCAAATTGGCATGCTTCACATATTTTCTGCATACCTTCAACTTTAAACTTTGGCAGCCCTGTCATAATTCCTTTAGTCTGTAGCATAGACTTCATTCTCTCCACATTCACATGTCCAATTCTTTTATGCCAAATGTTTGTGTCTGCAACAATTCCTAAACCATTTGCAAACATCGCAGCACTCACTTCAGGCATGTTTACATTCAATGTAAACATTCTTCCCACTCTGTTACCTTTTGCAACCAACCTGTACTTGTCTTTAAAGGCTTCAACATAACAACCATCAGGGTTAAACCGAACTTGCAAAGCCTGCTCAATCATCTGGCCAACTGAAACCAGATTCTTTGTTATGTTCGGAATATGAAGTACATCTACAAGGTACTTCACTTTGCCATCCTGCATAGATAATGGCACATCTCCAACATGGGCAATTGGATGAGCAGTGTCATCCCTTGTTTCCACAAAACCTGGTCTTTCAAGGTTTTTCATCTCCTTGAACCACTCCCCATGACTTGTCATGTGGTTCGAAGCACCTGAATCGACATACCATACATCATCTTTATGTGCTGCTTCAACATTTTCAGACATGGCATTAACGACATGAGCACTGCATAACAAAAAACTTTTCATTATCCTCATTGTTTTTGCTCGAGGATGCATAGTTGTTTTGCTGCAATTTTCTATTTTTCATGTCAGCCTGCTTCTTATAACAATCTGCATGCACATGTCTAGGCTTACCATAATAAAAGCATCCATGTGTATCATTATTTTGCCTTTGCCAATTTCCACGACCTCTTTGACTCCCCCTGCCTCTGAATTGGCCTCTTCCACTTGCGTGTTGTTGTTGTTGTGAATTCTGGGACTGTTGTTGTTGCTGATGTTGGCCATAATTCTGATTACCTGTTCGGCCACCTCCTTGGCCACATCCACGGCCTCCTCTACCTCGTCCTCTTCCTGAACTTGTGTAGAAGGCCTGTTGCTCTGAACTGTTTTTGTTTTGTGAAGACTGTTGGTCTTCACCCAAGCTCTTCTTTTCTATAATCAACATAGACACCAAATCTGTGAAATTGAGAATGTTTTTTCGAGTCTGAATAGACGTCTTGAATGCCTTGTATTATGGCCCGAGACCATGTAGATAGACTTTCACCTTATCATCATCATCTATTGAAACGCCAATAGATGCAAGAGATTCCACAATACCCTTGATCTTCAATGCATAGTCATTCACAGACATACACTTTTTCTCCACAGTATGAAGTTCATTCTTCAACTGTATCTTTCATGCCTTGGTATTCGCTTCATAGAGTTTTACCAAGGTGTCCCACGCCTCCTTGGGGGACTTTGTATCTTTCATGCCTTGGTATTCGCTTCATAGAGTTTTACCAAGGTGTCCCACGCCTCCTTGGGGGACTTGGCATCCTGTATGTGCCTGATCATGGTGTCCTGTATACTGATAGAGAGCCAATACATAACTTTTCTGGCTCCTTGGTTCCAATCCTTGAACTCTTTCACATCTGCAGCAGTCGGATTGATCTCTGATATTTTCGGTGCCTCTTCATGCTCACCTTCTATGTAGTCCCAGTAACCCTTTCCCATCAGGAAATTTGTCAACCTAAACCTCCAAGCATGGAAGTTGTTCTTGTCAAGCTTCTCAGCAACAATCTGGTTTATGCCATCATTTGACATCTTGCCAGACACACAAATTTACTAGAAAATGTACTCTGGTTTGTCCAGCACAAACTGCTGTATTTTTTGCAGTGGTACTATACTACACTCAAATGTCACAACTAGTGACCTCAATGTGCATACATACACCCAATGGCAACTGTTGATCTCCTTTGCAGCACACACAATGTCTGCACAACCAAGCTGTTGACCTCCTTTGCAATTGTTGACCTCCTTTGCAGCACACACAATGTCTGCACAACCAAGCTGTCTTCCTGCAATTCTTAAAACACAGTTCTGTAGAGAATCGATGACTTACCCGCAGTGCTCGAAATCGCCTGCTTTTCGAAAAACGGAGGTCCTAACGTGCCCGAAACAACGCGTTTTTGGTCTGAAAAATTCTCTCCAATAGGACCTGTCCACCAATAGGACCTGTCCAATAGTTGCCCTATAGCTTTACTCCCGCGAAGAAACTCCTCAATCAGAGATCGTTTGCCAGTGCCTCCCGTAGAGCTCCCGACAAGGGTGTCTCACCGACACAAATAGAGAAGAGTAGATGAAGCTCGTACCCTTTGTTGGAATTAGGGTTGCAAGAATGCACACACAACTTCAAGAAGATGAGGAAGCTTGAGCACAACACTGTAGTGTATTATGAGTGCCAAAAATGAAAGATAACCAGCCCTAGAAGATAATGGGCGTATATACAATGCACGGGGGAAAAAACCTCCTAGTGAGGGAAAAAGTGCCCCGGCGGTCCTAAGTGTGTTCACACACATCACTACTATAATATGGTAACAAATCCCCCCTGGAGTGATGCGGTGAACAAGAGCTAGCACTCATGTATAGGGAAGTGTCTAGCTATGTGGACGAATCCACAAAAGGGAGTAAGCCCAAAGCTTTGCGAAAAGCTTCGAACTTCTCACGAGGCAGAGCCTTTGTGAAAAGGTCTGCAAGGTTATCCTGTGTTGGCACATAAGCCAAACTGATCTCTCCTGCAGAGAGTCTCTCCCTGACATAATGGTAGTGCACCTCAATGTGCTTCGTACGAGCATGGAACACTGGGTTCCGTGCAACTGCCAATGCGCTCTGACTGTCAGTGAAGATGGTGGTGGCAGATGGCTGCCCAACACCCAAATCAGCCATAAGGCGTCTGAGCCACACACACTCAACCGTAGCTGTGAAAGCTGCCCTGTACTCAGCTTCACAACTAGAAGTGGCCACAGTAGGCTGCTTCTTGCTCAACCATGATATGCATGAGCTTCCAAGCATGAAGCAAAAACCACTCGTGGACACGCGTGTGTCATAACAACCAGCCCAGTCAGAATCTGAAAAAGCATGTAAATCTGGCGGCAATGATCCCCCCTTGGGATAAAACAACCCAAGATGCCGAGTACCACTCAAATAGCGAAAGATACGCTTCACTGCCTGCCAATGCTTAATGCCTGGGCTATGCATAAATCTGCTCACCTGTGAGACTGCAAACTGAATGTCTGGCCTCGTAATGCATACATAAATGAGGCAACCAACAGCTGTCTGATAGAGTGTGACATCAAAGTGATCTCCAGCATCATGAAGACTCAACTTCAAACCTGTCTCCATTGGAGTAGCAATAGGCTTGCAGTCTTCAAGGCCAAATCTCCGCAACAATGTTTCAATATACTTTGTCTGACACAAAGCAATACCTCCATCACACTGCTTAAATTGTATCCCCAAATAATGATGCAAATGCCCCAAATCTGACATCTCAAAAGAGGCATTCAAATCAGCCTTAAAATCAGCAATATGACTCTCATTTGGTCCTGTGAGCAGCATGTCATCGACATAGAGAGCAATGATTAGATGTACACCATCCACACGTTTAACATACAAAGTGCTTTCTGTTGGACTATTCTGAAACCCATGTGCAGTCAAATATGCATGTATTTTTTCATACCAAGCTCGTGGAGCTTGCTTTAAACCATATAAAGCCTTTTTTAACCTGCACACTTTGTTTTCCTGCCCTCTTTGAACAAAACCACGAGGCTGCGATACATACACCTCCTCATGCAAATCTCCATTTAAGAACGCAGTCTTTATGTCCAGCTGATGTACATTCCAACCATTATGAGCTGCTAATGCACAGATGCTACGAACAGTGGTCATACGACATGTGGGAGCAAAAGTCTCATCAAAATCAATGCCCTTCTCTTGAGCATAACCTTTTGCAACAAGCCTAGCCTTATGGCGATCCACTGTGCCATCAGGCTTACGCTTCAATTTGTATACCCACTTAGTGCCAATGGCCTTCTTGCCAGGGGGCAAGTCACATAAAGACCATGTACCATTCTTCATAATAGCATCGTATTCTGCTTGCATAGCAGCCATCCAATTTTCTGAACTTTGTGCCTCATCAAATGAAACAGGCTCACTTTCATCGCACATACTAGAAACAGCCAATGCATAACAATCTGACGCATAAGAGGCACCATGAGAGCCAGAACGAGTGCGACTAGACAAAGGGGCATCCAACTTGCTGTCACGCAAAGTCTGCACCAGCCATCTAGGCATATTCCTAGAGCCCTCAATCTCTTGTCTCTCATCCTCAAGTGCATCATGCACATCTGCATCAGATATAGGCTGATCTGTGCCATCATTTAAAACCTGCATAGGCTGAAAAACTGCCTCATGAGGTATTGCACTTGACTGTGCACCACTGAAAAGAGGCAACAATGTATCATAGACATCACGTGAGCTGATATCTGTCTCCTTAGTACATGAAACCAAGGGCTGAACTGCATCTTCCACAAATACAACATCACGGCTAACCAAAATGCGCTTTGTCTGTGGATGATACAAACGATAGCCTTTGCTCTCAGCACTATATCCAACAAAAATACATTTGACAGCTTTGTCATCCAATTTTCTGCGATGTTGCACAGGCACTAATGCATATGCCAGGCAACCAAAAACACGTAAATGGCCAACAGATGGCTTGCGGCTATGCCAAGCCTCATATGGAGTGACAACCTGTAATGCTTTGGTGGGACACCTGTTTAGTACATAAGTGGCACACATGACAGCCTCAAGCCAAAAACCATGTGGTAGACTTTGACTCTTAACCATACATCTTGCCATTTCCATGAGAGACCTGTTTTTTCTCTCAGCCACACCATTTTGCTGTGGTGTATACGGCACTGTACATTGGTGTTTTATCCCACGCTCAGCCAGAAATGCATTAAATTCTGAAGACATATACTCCCCCCCTCGATCTGAACGGAGGGTGCCCATCTTACTTTCTGACACATTTTCAGCCATAACCAAAAACTGTTTGAAGCACAAAAACACTTCGGACTTTGCCTTCAAAGGATATACCCATGCATGCCTGGTAAAATCATCAATGAAAGTCACGAAGTAAAGGTAGTTTCCAAATGATGGAGTTTGCATGGGACCACAAACATCACTGTGAACAAGCTGCAATCTGCGTTCAGCTCTCACTGATCCATCTTTGGGAAAGGAAGCACGCTGCATTTTACCCAATATGCAGCCCTCACAAACATGCTTGACAGGTGCCTCAAGCTTAGGCAAAGAAGACACCATTTCAGATTTCTGCAGGCGCAGCAAACTTGCAAAATTCAGATGACCAAAACGTGCATGCCACAGTTTTGCATCTGAAATAGCCTGCGTATCCATAATAGCACATGCTGAATCCTCTACACATTTGCCATCCATATTGAGCTTATACAGCCCTCGACATAGTGAACCAGATGCTACAATGATGTCACCACAAGAGAGATCATGAACAGTACATCTGTCATCCACAAATTTTACAACCAAACCTGTTTTGGCAAATGCGGAGACTGACAGCAGATTCTTTTTGATCCCTGGCACATACAATGCATCAAAAAGTGTAAAGGTGTTGCCATTTGCAACATTCAGCACAATCTGTCTAACTCCTTCAACGGGATAAGAGGAGTTATTGGCACAAGTGACAGTATTCCCTGTGGGAGCAGACTCAAGGAAAGTGAATAAACTGCGCTGCGAGGTGATATGCTTAGTGGCACCACTGTCAAAGTACCATACATCTGAATCTACTGCAGACATACATGTGTCATGCAAAGATGGGTCATAACTGCACTGCGCATTGAATGCCCATTTTGTATCTAGCACAACATTAGCAGATTCATTGTTAGAAGGAGAGGCATCTGCAACAGCCATACCAGCCTCTTTCTTCTTAGCCTCTTTCGCAGCCAGCTTAGGACACGCTTTGATGACATGATCATTTCCCTTACAGTACTTGCAAAATGTCTTCTGTTTGTCACCCTTCTTCTCATCTTTGTCTTCCTTCTTTGGTTGCGCAGCATTTGCAGATTTCTGCTTACTAGAAGAAAAGCCAGCTTTACCTTTCCCGCTTCTCTGACTAGCAACGAAAGCTTGATCTGCGACACGCATAATATTCCTGTTTTGCCTTGACTGGTCTTCTTGCAGCAAAACAGAAACTAACTCCTCAAATGATAAGGCATTGGGATTGCCTTTCATCATCAAGCGAAGAGTGGAAGCAAAACCCTGATAAGAATCTGGTAGACCATTCAAAACAGTCTGCACAAGTGAACTGTCTGACAGGATTTCATCTGCAGAAATGAGCTGCTCTTTGAAATCCTTGATCTTTGTCAAAAAGCTATCCATAGAATCACCTTCGTTCATATGCTCACTCTCCAACTGTTTTCGGAGATAAGCAACACGAGCCTCATTTCTTGCCTGATACAATGTGGCAAGTACATCCCAAGCATCCTTAGAAGTCCTGCAGGAGCGAATATGTGGGATAATGGTACGTTTGACAGACAGCGCAATCAAGGCATGAGCCTGCGCATCTCTACCATCCCAACGAATCTGCTCTGCTGAAAGTGGTGGTTCTCGAACAGCTGCTACAGCACTTGTGCCTGCACCATCATCAACAGTACCTGTTTCTGATGTGTTTGCAGCATTCCCAGCCACAATAGGACGTGCATCAATACCCTGCACAATGTTCCATAACCCCTTTGCTACCAATACATGTCGCATCATATATGCCCACAATGGATAGTTGGTGCCATCCAACTTATCCTCAGCAGCCAACATGCGGAATACATCATTGTTGTCAGCCATGGCCAATGACTGTACTACTAGATGTAAATGCTGTCTGTAAGAGGTAAACCTGTATAAAATCGACCTGTGCTATGTAGCACAGCCCAAAACAGACGAATGGGCACCTGTCCTGCAGATTTTAATCTTGACAGAAAATCTGCACAATAGGACGATTTTGCCTGCGCAGTACTTGGAATGCAAAAACGGAGGGCGAAATGACTTCAGATCAAAATTCTGAAACGAACAAGCCCTATGGGCATTCCCACGGCATATACTAACCTGCAGACGCTCGTGAAACCTCGTCGCAATCGGAGGAGATGAAGCGGCAGGTGCCGGTGATGCTGCCCGGGAGGAGGAAGCCTGCTCTGATACCAATTGTTGGAATTAGGGTTGCAGGAATGCACACACAACTTCAAGAAGATGAGGAAGCTTGAGCACAACATTGTAGTGTATTATGAGTGCCAAAAATGAAAGATAACCAGCCCTAGAAGATAATGGGCGTATATACAATGCACGGGGGAAAAAACCTCCTAGTGAGGGAAAAAGTGCCCCGGCGGTCCTAAGTGTGTTCACACACATCACTACTATAATATGGTAACACCCTTGTACCGCTTCCTATGCTTCTCTTGCTTGCAGCTCAGTCCCCTTAGCATGAACCAAGCTCTAATACCATGAAGAGATGCAGGGGGGAAGAGTAGATGAAGCTCTTACCCTTGTACCGCTTCCTATGCTTCTCTTGCTTGCAGCTCAGTCCCCTTAGCATGAAGCAGGCTCTAATACCATGAAAAGATGCAGGGGGGAAGAGGGCTTGAGCTCTTGCAAGCACACACATACTCACAAAACCCTAAAAGAGAACACACAAGGTGAGAAGCTGAAAATCTTCTTCTTCTTCACACAACACTCAACACACCATATACAAAGATAAGAGTACACACTATAAAAAGGTACTCAACCAAATACATACTAGGGTTCTCTATAGAGTGAACCCAACTAAATGAGCTGGTGCTATAACTATGCCAGTCTCTAGAATGGTTGTCACACAGCCTGTCATCCCACTGGCTGCATATCACCCATGATCTCACCAACCATGCCAGTGGTGTAAGTGTGGGGCCTATCCTCTAAGTGGGTCATCAGTGTCCACCGCCTCACTAGATGAGCTTGATATCTCAACAAAACAAACATCTATACCAAGCATGCATCCAGTATGCAAGACTCAATAGAACGCAAGCAAGAGAGTTGTGAGGAGAAGGAGAGCTCACAAGTATTCTATTACAAAAGAATGAATTTCCATTGCTCAATATCAAAAATAACTTACATACAAATGACTGGCTTTCACACTAGGCCAAAAACAAAACTTAAGAATAGTTCGGGCCAAGCAAATAACTTATATACAAGTGACAAAAGCCAAGCAAGTATGTATAAGAAGTTAACGACTCCCCTGTTTCATATTAAGCACATGGTAAGGTTAATTTATCAAGTTCAATGTTGTCTTACAAAAGATAGGTGCCCGTTTGAACGCCTTAGGATAAGTCAACAAATTGCACTAGGGACATTTGTAACAAAAAGATGAAGTGTGCACGATGGAAGGCAATGAATAAGCAAAAGGTCAGCTCAAGAAGAAGCATATATACTATTACTAACGGAGCAAAAGGTTTAAAAAAAGCATATATTCTCGATTTTTTTCTAATACGCTTTTGCTCTGTACGTTGAAAGCGTGAAGCCGAATTATCAGAATATACAGGTTGTGCCGCACGCGGTTATTTAAGCATTGCATTTCTTTAAGGGAAGTATACGACCTGCATTTGCTCATTTTTACTTTGCTTTGTGAGCAATCTATGGCAACTCGAGCTTTCTTGTCCTCTGCTGCAGTTAGCTGCTTATATAGCCATCGCCCTAACGGCTTCTGCTGGTGGGGTTTCCCGCTCCCTTACGTCTTGGGTTAACGTTCGGCGCTTTAATGTATTAATATTCACGATGCGCCATCAATTGATTAATCTTAATGATGACCAAATTGATACTCAAGATGCGCCATCAATTGATTAATCTTAATGATGATCACCAAATTGCTATCGCCAATATCGATTAGCGTTAACCATGATTGCGTATATTTTAGCTATTTTATGATTTAATCCAGTCGATTGACTGCTTGAAGCTAAGCTTTGGTTGCAAGCGCAGGTTGAAATCAGCGCGAATATCAAATCAGGTGACCGCTGAAGAGACCGCAAATCGCAACTCTACCTTAGATGATAAGTGCGCTAATCACGATTCGGCGTTTAAGATTGAAGGTCGCATTAGTGCTAATCACGATTCGGCGTTCAAGATTGAAGGTCGCATTAGTGCTGATTATTTTTTGATGGTGAAGGATGATAGCTGCCCTTGGTGGGTTCCAGATCCAATGACAGGTATGTGGTCGCCTGAGGGGGGGCATCCTAAAACCTTCAGCAGCTTCGACGACCAAAAGATATGGCTACGATCAGAAGAAGCCTAATCTCAAGATTATAGTGAATATTACAACCAGTATACAGCTACCTCCCACCTTCCAAGCCTCTAACCCTTGACTTCATGTCAAATACATACCATGTGATGAGCTGATGGTAGCCAGAAATGCTTGTTTGCTAGAACATGTACCTTGGTATATCTAATTATTTTTATCAACGAGTGAACCATGTTGGTTTTTTTTGTTATTATGAGAATCTTGAACACTACTTACTCAGGTACAAAAGCTCCTTACTCTAGCTTGAACACTACTTACTCCAAGTACAAAAGCTAATATTACATTTTTCTCCCAGTGTCCCAAAAAGGAAGCAAAGTGCTCCTCCCAAGGACAAAGAAAAATTGCAAGCAACAAGTAACATGGTATAGAATCCCTATAATGGAGAGAGGGAGTGGTGGTAATCCATATAATGGAGAGAGGGAGTGGTGGAGATTGGGGGGAGAATGAAGGACATTTCCGTATTTCTAAAAAGAGGACACCTATTTAAGATGTACAAGTAATTATCTCTATGCATTCGGCACTACAAGTAAAGTTTAAAAAAATACTAATTGGAAAGGAGACCAAAAAAAAAAAACAAGTGAGAATGGAAAGAGATCTCCCAAAAGGTTTCTTAGAGACTCTTAAGATTTAAAAGTTTGGAATCTAATAGTAAATGAAGTATACACATAACAAAACTCAACACACAAAGGAGTAATTATTATGCAAGAGGTTTCCCAAGCTTCAAGTTTGTGAGAATCTCTCAAGTTCAAAGGCACATGCATGTTTTAAAACAAGAAAATTTATTTTGGGTTTGAAGACATATGCAAAAATTTGAGAACCTCAAGTTCAAAGGCACATGAATATAACTATGCTTTCCAATCACATCACAAAGGACACTCATCATGAATGCAAGTCACTACAAGGGAATGATGGGTTACTAGCTATCAGTTTACCGGCGCGTTAGTTAACGAGCATCAGTATAAGTGGTGGTACACCATGGGAAAATGCATATCATAAAGCACCGGTATATGCGCTAGTATATGCACCGTTAAAACTAGGCCAAAAAAAAAATCTTGCTTTTTTACATACCAAAAAATTGGAGTATAGTCATATTTATAGTCAAAATTACCATATTTGGCCTTTTTGAGCTCATCTATGATATTAAAAATAATGATATTAAAAATGTGTAATTCAATATAAAAAATAAAAATATCACTAGATTCTAATTTTTCTTATACTTTGGAGGATCAAAACTGTCGATGATGGGATAATGATGAAACCTTGCATATGTACACTTGATATTTTTTTCACTTTTATAAAGTTTCAAGGCTAATGGGTGTGTTTATAATATATGGCCACTAATTATCACTCTAGCTAAAATTACACAATTTTGGGAGTACCACCTTAGCAACACAACTGCTGCAAAACTGCCACTTCATACTTCTCTCTACTACGAACAATAATTGTAGTTCAACATAGATAGGCATGTGCATAATTTGGATATCTGAGCTCGAGGATACAGTGGTAGATGTGCGAGGTTACACAATTTCTCTTCTTTATGTGTTGTATCTTGATGCCATACTATACTACCATCCTCCTCACCATGATCCTATGGTCCATGGCTTGTTAATTCTGTAAGTCTAACATCACGTCCATCGTGCTCTCCTCTAGCGTGTCTTGTCGTTGTTAAGATGATTGGATGGGCTCCTATGGAGTACCGTTCCCTGTATATTTTCCCTTCTTCGGTGTCCCATCCTGAAAATAGTATTTGGTAGTGTTCTATCGGTGGCGGCGGCTAGATTTTCATGTAGTTAATAGGCTCATCAAGGGTGTGCAATGGTTTATATGGGACACATTGGGTATTATTGATGATTCATCATATTCTATGCTGAAATTGCCAAGCCATTGTACAGACTACTCATCCGTCTTTGAATGGACTAAAGAATGCTAAGAAGCATATGACAAGTTGAAGAAAGCACTAGTTACTGCACCAATTTTGAGAGCACCCAACTGGGATTTCATATTCTTGCTCCATTCCAAATTCACGTGGCTGACCAGAGAAGGGTCCAACCTGTCGGGACAATCAAGGGAGAACATGCTATTTCAAAAGAGAGTGTACCATTAAAAATTGAGCTTTGATTAACAAATACTCCAAACACTTTCAAGAATACAACCTACAATACATTTTCAATTATTTACTTTTGTTATGGTTTATTTTTTAATCTTATAGTAACTAATTGCTCACATATAGTAGTCAGATGTTCTATTCCACAAATTATTGTCTTGATGTGATCTTAACTACTTAGGTTAGAGTAGTAAAATAGTCTCAGAGCAGGAAACTCATGGAATTAGAAACGGTGAACCCTATGGATTCATGCATAACTCTATTCACACCAAATTTTGACACAAAAAAGTACTATAACATTACTTAGTCATGTTCCCAGGGTGGGGGTGAGAGGAGGTGAGAAGTCCAGGATTTATACATCAAAGTGATTGAACTCTAGAGAACAACCTGAGTAGCAAGTATGAGCAGATGGAGTAGTATCAAGATCCTATTTCATGATCCTATAAGAATCTAATGAAGCAGTTTTTGGAGGACCTCAAAATTGGATATGAGATTCTAGAGCAAGAAATCAATAGGAGAAAGATGAGAGAAACTGAGTAAAAACTTGAGGAAACTATATGGGATTATATCTTGTACATGAAAACCCTAAACTCACGATATTATAATAAATTTAATGACACATAAATGAAGTGATGTTTCTTCATGGGATTAAACAAAAACACTTTAAACAACTTGATCATCATCTCAAATCTTGATTCTTTTTATTAATGTTAAAAATAAATAGTCCATTGAGATGACAACATGATGGAGAATGATAGTGAGATGAAATCTTCATTGGAGCATGCCATGTCCATAACGGTGTGGTTCTTGCTTCAAAGTATAGTCGTGTCTTCAGCAATGTACGAGCATGGCTTCTTTGTTTGACAAGGAATCAGTTGTGTCTTTAAGATGGAATGGTCGTGGCTTCGTGTGGTGAGAAGGGTACGGCCATTTCTTCAACAACGTATGGGCGTGGCTTCTTTGTTTGACAAGGAAACGGTTGTGTCTTCAGGATGGTATAGCCGTGTCTTCAGGATGGTACGGGCATCTCTTCATGCAACTTATTTTTTTTTGGGCACAATGTAAATAGGTTTTGTATCCTAAGGCTATATAGCTAGCACCCCATTTAGAGTTTTGTACTGACTCCTTGCCCAGTTTGCTATAGTGAAAAGGCGGCTCCAATTTGGTTTTGGTGAGGCTGGTAGCTCCATTGGAAGTGTGGAGGCTTTCATGGAGGGAGCAGCTAGGGTTGGAGATGCAAGTGGTTGAGTGGGAGTATGCCGAGGGAGTTGGAGGATAAGTGGTGGGGAGTAGCCAACGTTGAGCGTATATCATTGTCGGAGGACAGTGGACTGCAGTTGGATGGTCAAGGGGTCTTCTTGAAGCTTTTCTTTCCCTTTGTCCTATGCAGTAGTAGTGGTGGTCGTGGTGGAGGCTATCTTGGACTTCCATTGAAGAGTGGGTAACTTTGCGATGATCGGGGTCGGAATGGTTTACCTTGGTTGTTTGAGCACCCAAATTTGTTGATTGCCTTCATAGAAGTTCTGAGCTTGGAGTAGAGGCTTCGGGATCCACCTATAACAAGTAGGCGTTGGGCAAGGAGGCCGAGGCTATGGGCGATGCTGGGTCAGTCTTGGGAAGTGTTTTTGCCGAAGGTTTTCATGTACCTTGTGGACTTGTGGTTGTCAAATTGGGGACCGTCCGAGAGGTACGAGGAGCTAGTTTTACTGGTGTGTGAGCTTGGGAAGTGGATTGGCAAGGGATCCACAGAGTTGTAGCACCTTCATAATATCCTTGGGCTATGAAAAGCTTCTTGGGTACCCACTGGCGAGAGTTCCTACCTTGTGTGTCTCAAGGTTGAAGGTGTTCCTAGGGTGGGTTAAGCTTACTAGTGGGGTTGGTGAACGGGGTTAGCAACCGTGGTGGCATTTTTTAGGCAGGTTCGGGCAACTGAGCCGAGTTGGGTGTTGATGAGGGTGAGTGAGGTAATTGGTTATTCACAAGGGAGATAGGCCTCTTCTTAATAAGCGGCATGGTTCTATATTGGTCAAAGAACAAAGTGATAGCGGTTAGAGGAGTGCGGTTATCAACTTGGGGTGGATTATTGGAGGGCAAGGATTCGTTGTCTATCATTAGAACACTAACTTGGTTGGAGGCCCAGCTGCAGGGTGGCAGTCCTTGAGTCCCAATGGAATTAGAAGCAAAGGTTGTGCCCCATCCATCCGCACCCTAGAAGAATTTCTTCACTCATGGTTCATGCAGGCATCACATAAAACTTCTCTTCCAAGGGGTTATTTCCAATGTGGAACAAAGTTGTGATTGTGCCTAAACATTGAACCAATTGTGAGGCCACTGTGGTGACTGTTTGACTAGGTGTCTTTTAATGAGGGCCTCCCGAGGGAGAGCCATGTGTCATAAGACATCAAGTTGTGATTAGCTCCTATGTCGACAAGAGCCAGTTTTTGGTGAAACTTGTCGAGGTGGTCATTCCTAACCACAACCACATGGGTTTCACTTCCTTGACTTCTTCTTTGAGGTCCACTACTTACTTGGGCCATGTTGACCATGATGTTTTTTCCCCGACGCTTTGCTTACCGCTCTTTGGCTTCCCGTTGGGCTATTTCTTTCATCTCTTCATGCTGTTTTTTTGCTATTTTTGGCATGGATGGCCCTTAGTACGGTTTTAGTGAGTGGGCCATAGTAGCGTTTCAGTTTGCTACTATTGAAGTATCCTGCCATCTCGATGTTGTCGAGCGTTTCTATGTGCACCATGCCTTGCGGGGTTATCTCGGTGACTAGGAAAGTCCTAAGCCTCTAAATTTGAGTTTCTTTTGTGGTTTTTTGTGCTATAGAGGAGGACCATGTCACCCTCCTTCATTTGTTTATTGTTGAGTTGGTCGTCGTCAAACCACTATTTATGCCTCGGTTTTTCTACAATCATGTTGTATACCACAAGGAGGTGTGTTTCATCGAGCTGTTCTATCTCGAACAAGTGACAACTGAGGAAATTGCTTGTGAGTTTCTCTTGTACTACAATTCTCAAGCTAGATACCAAAAACTCCATAGGCATGACCGCTTCAATAACATAGGTTAACTGAAGGGTGTTGCATTTGTGGCTGCCCTGTAGGATGTGCGATATTCCAAAAGTGCACGTAATTTTTGTTCCCAATCATTGTGTGGCTGGCCTCAACTGTTTTGGTTAGGATGGCACAAAGGCCTTTATTTGTCCTCTCGGTTTGGCCAATTGCTTAAAGGGTAGTAAGGGGAAGACTTTCTGTGGTTGACTAGGAATTCTTATAAAACAAGAATTGTATCACTTGATTAACAAAGTGTGTGCCATTGTAACTCACGATCTCAAGAGGGCATCCAAAAATTCATAAAGGAACTTAGTAATGGAACTTGCGTGTGGGTGGCCCTGGCTTCGACCCATTTAGTGCAATAGTCTATGGCCGTTATAATGTATCAAGCTTGAGTGTATCGAGCCGCTAGACTAATGGGTCCTACGAAATCAATACCCCATTTTTCAAATGGTTGTAAGGACACGACAGGGGTCAAGGGCATATAGTCCTTAAAGCATGAAATTGCCACTCATTGGCATTCATCACCTCTTTAACATATTATGTTGCATCATCCGTCAAGGTGGGCCACCATAGCCCTGTTATGAGGATGTTGTGAGCAGTGAAGTGCCCCCATCCTCCACAGGCAGAGTGGGCCTCTTCTAAAAGGAAGACATACTCGTCTTCATGGAAATAGCTTCTTACAATTTTGTCCTTCCCTTGCTTGTAAAGTTGTCCCACAATCAATTGATATAGGGAGCTACTTTTTTAATGAGGCGCCTTGCTCGATATTTGTTGAGGAGTGGATCAATGGGTAGGCCGTTGACAAGGAAGTGTACAACCTCCTCTCCCCATTTAAGAATTAAGTACAGTTGGAACAAAGTGACATCGGGTAAGTCTTCATCGACTCCCACAGTTGAAATTAAGCAAAGTTGGAACAAAGCGGCATCTGGCAAGTCGTCCATCGACTCCCATCGGCAATGCATGACATGTGGTTAGCCACGACATGCTCTGAGCCCTTCCGCAAAGTTGGAACAAAGCGGCATCTGGCAAGTCGTCCATCGACTCCCATCGGCAATGCGTGACATGTGGTTAGCCACGACATGCTCTGAGCCCTTCCGCACCATGACGATAAAGTCGAACAACTCAAGAAATATTAGCAACCATCTAGTGATCCTACCAGTCGTGTAGGGTTTATTCACTGGAAAAAGGAGGGCTTGGTGGTCTACAAAGAAGATGAATTGAGTTGCTAGAAGATAATGGTGAAATTTTTTGACTGTGTAGCCCATCGCTAACCCCTCTCTTTCAGTGGTAGTATAGTTGCATTTTGCCTCGTTGAGTTGGTGAGCGATTGGAAAAACTAATAGGGAAATCTCTTTTATGTTCACTGGGTTGAGCCAACACACACCCAATTACAAAGGCATTGATATGGACATGAAATATGATGTCCCAATTGGGGGACCTCAAAATGGGAGCGCTTTTGCCAAGGCTTTCTTCAGGGTGTTATACGCGTGTTGGCATTCTTCTGTCCACTTAAAGATAATTAGAAGTCCATAAAGCGGGCGAGAAATTTTGGCGTACATAAAGATGAAACACCTATAGTACCCAATATGTCCCATGAAGCGCTGGACTCCTTTGAAGTTGGTCGGTGGTGGGAGCTCAAGGATGAGTTGCTTGCCAAGGCTTTCTTCAGGGTGTTATACGCCTATTTTGGCATTCTTTTGTCCACTCAAAGATGATTAGAAGTCCATAAAGGGAGTGAGCAATGTCGACGTATATAAAGATGAAACGTCAATAGTACCCAACATGTCCCATGAAGCACTAGACTCCTTTGAAGTTGGTCGGTGGTGGTAGCCCAAGGATGAAACGTCAATAGTGCCCAACATGTCCCATGAAGCACTAGACTCCTTTGAAGTTGGTCGGTGGTGGTAGCCCAAGGATGAGTTGCACCTTGCTGTCATCTATGGAGATTCCTTGTTTTGAGACAATGTGTCCCAAGATGACGAACCTAGAATTGGCATTTGATAGAGTTCAGGGAGATTCGGTAGAGCCAACATCTCTCTAACACTTTCCGTAAGCATTCTTGGTGTGCTTTCCAAGTGGAATTGACACAAAGGTCGTCCATGAAGACTTTAAGGAATTTTCGTTAGATACTCCTTGTAGGTTATGCACATTAGACATTGGAAGGTGCATCGGGAATTGGTTAGCCCAAAGGGCATGATACGATATGCATATGTGTGCACCATTTAGTTGTGAAGGCTATCTTGTGTTGATCCTTTGGATTAATCAACACTTAGTTATAGCCAGAGAATCCATCAAGGAAGTTGTAGGCTTCCTTCCTACGACTCTCTCAAGCACATGCTCGTGAAGGGTAAAGGATAGTGATCCCGCATTGTCGTGGCATTGACCTTTTTGAGGTCTACACACACTCACACTTTTCCATTCTTCTTGGGCACTATCACTATGGGTGAGACCCATTATGTGTGCTCTATCTCATAGATGAATCCAGCATCTATGAGTGTCAATTTCCTCCTCGACCATCTTGGAGTATTTAGAATTCATGCGGGGGTGTGTTGTATGCTTTACTAGTCTCGCTCTGTCCACTATAAGGATGGTATGTTTGACCACTTCAGGAGGTATACCCTTCATAATATATGTGTACTTCCAGGCAAAGCAATCCTAGAATTCTATGAGAAGAGCGATCAGATCTTTTTCTTCTTCATCCAAGAGGTTATCCACTATGTAGATATGTCTCAGATCTTTCCCCGGGGGGGTGCCATGTTAACTTCTTTAACCTTGGCTAGACGATTATAAGATGTCCCTGGTTCCCTTTGTGGGTCCTTTGGGCCGAGTCATATTACATGAAACGATCATCCAACTTGAAGGTTCTAAGGTTTTTAGGGCCTTGTTTAGTCTCCTCTTCTTTAGCGCTTTCTTCTTCTACCAATTTCTTGGCCTCCTTTTTTGCAAGCGCTAACTTTTTGTTTCGTGCCTTGCACGCAGAGAGCGGCAAAGCTTTTGGGGTTCAAGTTGGGAAACAACAAGTTCCTTTCTTTTGGGGAGGGGATTGTTTGGATCACAAAGGTGGCCTTGCCGAGCTTCTTTAGCCAAACTTGATTGAAGTACTCATGTGCTTCAACCGCCCCTACATATTTTAGCGAATGTACGTCGGAGTCAATAGGGAAGACGTATGCCTCCCCCTGGGGAACTCGTTGGGTTTACGAGTTCTATGCAGATGGTTCCCTCATAATGGTTCCTTATTGTTGTCATTTTCACGCTCATGATTGGTGATTTTAGGCAAACATGTCTGGGCTCTATGTATTCATCTTTGTTTGTCTCATTAGAGTTGTTAAGCTCTGTAGGCTCTTGCATTCCTACCCCTAGGCATCCATCCATTCAATCTTTTAAATCCTTCCATAAGCTCGGGCTACCTTAGAGTAAGGTGCGAATGGGGATTTGGATTTGAGAAGAGAGAAAGGAGGAGAAAGGAGGAGAGACTTGCAATGTCCCTAGGAACTGATGCAGTTTCTTGGGTTGGATCATCTTTATCTATTTTGAGGCTTTTGAGGTTAAGGTACTGGGACCTTGGAGTAAGGTGTGAATGGGGATTTGGATTTGAGAAGAGAGAAAGGAGGAGAGACCTGCAATGTCCCTAGGAACGGATGCAGTTTCTTGCGTTGGATCATCTTTATCTATTTTGAGGCTCTTGAGGTTAAGGTACTGGGACCTGGACTTCTGTATCTGTTCTTTTCAAGCGGTCACCCCCTAGGTTTTTGAGATATTCTGCCACTAGATTTCCCTAGTGTGGGGTATACGACAGTGTGTGCTGCTCCTCGAGGGAGTCTCTCTGAGGGGGTGATTGGTCTTGGAAATCTCTAGTATGCTCCTGAGCTTCCTTATAGTAGGTCACATGTTGGAAACCGAAGGGCATGTTTGGAGGTATGTTGTCGGAGGATCATGCTATAGTTAAGCTTGACAATCCCTCACTAGATCTTAAGCTACCTTTAGCCTTTCCTTTTCTTCTATGGGGTTGGGGTATTCAGCTAACTTCGTGGATAGCTAGTTAGGATCAATCGGCTCTTTGGCTAGGGGGTTGGAGGTAGCAGTTGCTCCTCTTCAAATGAAGAGGTTGATGCATTGGTGGTCGTTTCGTCTTCAGACCCGCTTTCTATGACTACGCGGCTATCCCCTTTTCTCTGGGATAGAACTTTTGTGTGACCTGGGTGTCCCTAATTTTACGAGGTCGAGGTTGTTGCAGCGTGAGCTACAGCCCTTTTTCTATTTTGCAATCTAGTCATTGCGTTAACAGGGACTGTGTGGATGAAGCCATCTCTTACACTTAGCATCTTAATGCTGGTGCTAGGATTAGCTTCATGGACTTTCCCTGTTGTGCCTGCTCTCATCGAGCAGTCCTTGTACATATGGTCAATTCCGCACCCTATGCATAGAGGGGTTAAGGTGGAAGCACTCACTGGGGTACTTGCCGTTCCTTTTTTAATCGGAGACTTAGCTACTCTATGGGTCCTGTTGCGCACAATGATAATATTTGCATGGGTGGTCTTGCTTAGCCATGTTGTTCAAGTCCCTCCCCCACGGGTTTGGGGTGGCTAGGTATATAGGGTACATCTGGTCTCCCTCCATCACATAGTGGCTTAGAATCTGGGAGGGTGTACTGCTTGATTAAAGGAGCTCGAAGGTGATCCCTTTAGTAGCTTCCCCCTCATCACCTTCTTCAAAGATTTCAGTCAAGGTTAACTAGCCAGGGGTGATTCGAGGAGGTAATTAGGGTTGTGGAGAGGGAGTACCGGCGGGGGGGATGGTAAGGGCATTTCTGGTACCCTAAGAATTCCTCTCTGGGCCACTTCATGGCCTGGTTGAGGTGCATTATGAAGTGCAGGTGCTGCCAAGGCCAATGGTTGCCTGGTTTGCTTGTAAGGCTTGAGGCAAGGCTCAGGCTTAAGCAGCTCTTTGCTGGTACCAATTTACAATTTCATGATTGCCCCATCTTTGGCACAATAAGTGCAGTAGAGAGTGGGACGAGGTCTCAAATGTGAACACTCCGTGCTAGTATGGTTAGCTCAACAAATCGAGCACCACACTAGTTCCCTCTTGGGGTAAATATGGGGTTGGCCGACTCGATCCAGTTCTCCAATGCTGGGTCATCTGCTGCATTAATACCATAGCTAGCTATTCAACTTGTTGTCCAAAGGTGGACTCCTTGCTTTTCCCGTTAGATCTTATGTTGGTTATTTTGAAGGAAGCCATGGACGTGTCCTCCTATAGTTCTCAGGAACACTTTTCCTTGAAATTATCCTCAAAGTCTATAGCACTCCTGCAGCATTGCTCAAAGGAAGTATGGGCTAGAGCATACAAGGAATTATCCAAGGATACATTGTCTAGGCCCTTCAAGGAATCTCCCGATCAACCTTTCATCAGAGAATATATCTCTGTCGCTCTACAGCACAGCGGGAATGGAGATACCTTACCTGGTTGATGTAGTCCCGGATGGTTTCCCCATCCTTCTGTTTGCCACGTTATGCAGTTGCTCAACTGGACTCCATCAGGTCCCTTGGTGATAGTATCCAACTTTGAAGGCCTCTTTCAAGTCTTTAAAGGTGGCATTATCCTCTACCTTTAGGTATCTAAACCACTGGCTAGTATTGCCATCTAGGGTTAGGCCAAAGGCACTCACCTTGACTTGATCATCCATGTGGCCGAACACCTCACTTGGTGATCCACTTAGAGATGTTGGTTGGTTTGTTTTGATCTTGTTTTGGCCCTTATGGGGGCTGAACTGGTGTTGGCGCAGTGTGATTCTTTCCGACAGCTACCCCCCTCCCTATTTCCATGGCTATCAACATTTTAGGGGTTAGTCATGTCATGGCTGGAGTGGGTGCTAGTTGGGATAAGATAGGTGGGGGAGCTAGGCCAAGGGGATAATATACCATTGGGGGTCCTTGTCTCAAGGGAGTACTAGTCTGTTCTTCTTCATAAGGTCCCATATGGTATCCACCAGGGTGTACCCCGCAAGGCGGGTACTGTTAGTATATTGGTGTCATGGGTTGATATGATTGGGTTAGGTAGGCTCTCTCTCTTTGATATGTCATTTCAGGCCCCTGGAGAGATGGTTCTTGACCTAGGTTTAACACTAGCCTCCTACGGTCTTGGTATGAATTGGCCGTTCCAGTGGTGGGCATTTCCCCCTAGACTGGTGGATTAGTCTAGGTTGGGTTACTTTCACTTTGCCCCATTTTTGTTCCCTAGTCTAGAGGCAATATGGGCTCTCTTTCAAGCTGGTGTTCCATGCCTCTTTCCCTAGGATGTGGGTTATCTAACTCTGTGTTTCCCAGGATAAAGCTTCGGAGTCTTGAAACATGGCTTCTTTGTGAATGAGTAGGGAATGTTGGGTCTTGCTCTAAGGCAAGTGGTCTGTCCATGCACTGGGCTACCATTCCTCCTGTCTCTAAGTCAGGGGTAGTACGTCCCATGCTAGGATGCTACTCACTCTCACTAGTGCTATCAAAGACCAACACCATTTGGCTCCATGTTGTATCGACCAAAGGGTCTGATCTTATGAGAGAGGGAGTATCAGGAGGATTTATGTCATCGGACAGAGGGTTGTTTTGCACCAATTTCCCCGAATGTAAGTGCATAAATGTGAGAAATAGTAGTGTTGGGCCCCTCTGTGTGGACAGTCTCTGTTTTTTTGTGTGGAAGGTACGACCGTACGTTGATTAATACACGGGCATATTCTTGGAAGATGGAATGGGCATACACTTTTGGAAAGACACGAACGTGTCTACTAGAAGAGTACATGCGTTTGCTTAGGAGGTGGAAGATACAGGTATGCGCTTATTATATGAAGATTAAGACATGGGCGTGTCTTGAGATAAGGACACGGGCATGTCTTAAGGGGAGGTACAGGTGTGTCTTGAGGAAAGGTACATGCAAATGTTGAAGAAAACCAAAATTGATAAACTTCAAGAGCAAAGTTAAGGCACTTACTTGTGTCTCCTACATCCGATGAAGACTCCCAAGCTCCTCATGCTCCATTGCTTCATTGAACTCCATAGTTGAAGTAGACAAAATCAACAGCAAATAAACATACCAAACAAACAACCACCACTAGTGTATTTGCACACTCCAACCGTGCTATGCAATGACTCTAGAAAAGTAGTCGATTATGGAGGACCCTAAGCTTAATGCCGATCCCCAACACAGCGGCACCAAGGATGTTAACCAAGTCAACATAGTACCTTGCACAAGAGAGGGAGAGAAGAAGAGAAATATGCCATGAAAGGGTCGGTTCGGAGACTAGCACACTTAGCCAACCCTACTGAGGGTTAACTCCCCGATGTGAGGCCGCTAGGGGCTCACTCCACCTCCACTTGTGTCACTTAAATGGAGCCTCACAATCTAGGTAGTGAATCTAGGTAGTGAGCAAAGAGGAGGGGGCTATGGAGAGCTTTACCTCAACTCAATGTCAATGTGTATGCAAGAGGGATCTTGAGAAGAAGATAAGAAGAGGGACAAGACAAGACAAGACAAGACAAGACAAGAATCATCCACTCCATGCACACACCACAATCAAGCAAGCAAGCATTCACCAATACAATCTTACCACCATAGCCACAAGAGAGTGAGAGAAGGCAAGACTCAATTGTGATAATGGGATTGTCCCTTTTCATATTTCATAAATCACTTATATACATGAGCTCTCTTTTTACAATGGTGGCTGCCCATTTACAATTGGGGACCAAAACTAACTTCCTAGCTCTATGTACATCTAGGACAACAAGGAGCATAACTACGCTTGAAATTTGATTTTAACCAGTGTGGTTAACAACAAGACTCAAACAAGAATATTTTTTATAGTTTTTGTGATTTTGAAAAAAAAAACAAGAATAACACCAACCTAGTTTTTCTCGTGAAAAAGTAAGAATGTTCCAAATACAAAATTAAACAAAATTTGATTGGATCGCTTTCCTCTAGGCTTCCCAAGTACTCATAAACAAACCAAAAACAACAAAAAATTTAAACATCTACTATACCTTTCACCATTTTACAACCACCTTATCCACTCTTGTCTGGACACAATACCTAAACAAAACTAAAAATATAGATTTTTAAGCATGCAAAGACACACATACACAAGAGCAAGAGCAAGAAGTAGACAAAAACTCACTTAGCACAAAAGGAAAATTTTGAGAAAGAGAGAAGAGAGAAAGACTTGTGCTGCCAACCAAGAAAGAAAAAAAGAGGCACATAAAGGTGTGATGCACTCTCCAACCAAATATTCTCCTCATTAGGGCCTATGAGTAGCATGTCATCATACCATAGTGATGTCAGTCCATCGTGAATTGTACACCTATCATCAACAAATTAGACCACTAGGCCTACCCTAGCAATGGCAGAGAGATTGATGGCCAATTCTTTAACAAATTATTTGTTGCACCATTTGCATCAATGAGAATAACCTTACCAACACCTTTTGCTGGATATGAGTGTCTTATATACAATTGGCCCTTATAGACACTTGAGCGCTTTAAAACTGAAAACTTAACTAATAAGCTTGGCCATTGGATAACTTTTCTCATAATCTTTACAACTTTTGTAGTGCATTTCCATGACACTTATTGTTTGCTACTCTCCTGTATAGAAGAGAGTGCTTCTATTAAACCCAAAATGAGGTTAATTATATTGCCTCTCCCTCTTTTGCTTAAGTGTATTAAGCTGGTTCATTGAACTCCACTTGGCACTAGTTTTGTTGTAAGCAATCGAAAATAACTATTTCAAATCTTTGTACATTGTTGCTTTGCTTTCTAGTTCTAGTGTTCAAAACCACTTTATAGCTTCATGCTCAAGGGTGAATCCAAATGCACCAATTCTCGTGGGATCCTCATTCACTCATAAGGCTTCACAAACTTGTTCAAAGGTTTCAAGATGTCCATTGACATCTCCTAAACCACTAAACTTATTCATGGCCTTGGAGATGATGCTCCACACCCTAGAATTTCTTCTATCATGTTCTCTTTCTCTAGGAGCTAGAGGAGTAGCCGCTACTAGAGTAGCATGTTCTCTAGTTGCAATAGCTCTTCAATAGCTTCAGCCATTCTTATGGAATCATCAACAGATACCATCCCTACAAGTGGTGTAGGATTAACAAGATGGTCTATGTGAGTGGGTATGTCCATTGGTTGTTTGATACCAACATCAACTCCCATGGAAGCTCCCCTACCTGCTTACATAGCATGCACTCTTGGAGCATGGTGTAGGTGGGAGTTAGACGATGCAATCTTGCCACCAGTGTAGGACCCCCGGTAGTGTATATTGGTACATGGGAGTAGATGCAATTGGTATACTCATAAGCAAAAGATATGCATACATATGTTCTCACCATGGGAATCAGGTGGAAATAATGTATACAGGATATCATTGGTGTACTCATAATAAAAGGATATGCATACATGTGTTCACCGTAGAAAACAGGTGGAATCATTGTATTGACGTATTGATATGGTACGTTACTCACCATAGGTCACAGTTCGAAGATTAGTTACAAAAACTCCGTGAGGAAGATGGGGTGATAAAGCCCTGCTTGTCGTATTTCTGTGTGTAAGAGATGATCCTATCCTTGCAAAAGAGGGGTGGGATAGAGCTAGGCATGAAAAACTAGCCTTCTTAGGGTATGGGGTCGATTTAAATTTGAAAATATGGGTGGGATCTAGAAGAAGGCATGAAAAACTAGCTTCAAAAAGTCTATAGTTAGCGAAAAATTACCCTTTTTATACAATTGGATGTAACTTTTGCTCCAAAAGTCCAATTGGAGGTCTATCTAGAGTGAATTGATTTATATATATAAAGGACTTTTCGAGCACCAAGACTTACTCAGTTCTGATAACCCATTTGCTAAATATAGCCGGTCATGGAGAACTATACATTTTTGCGTGGCTGTGCTCTGTTTTCACACTGGTTTGCTCGTTTTAAGGTCTGACAGGATTGGGGGGTACTTCTAGCAATGGTTCATAGTCCTACAAAGTTTCCTAAATCTTGTGTTGTAGGGTGAAGAAAGCAAACCAATACTCACCCATGGTTGCCATGACCATTGAGCTACTCCAAAAACTTCAAACCTAAGGATTTAGCCTATGTATAATTAAAATAACCCATACTTAGCCAAAATTTCAACCATGGTGACTTTTTCAATAATTTCGACCAAAATCAAAACCCAATATAATTGCGTAGGTTTGTCGAGTTGATCTTAGATATATACTTAGAATCCACAAACGCCCCTCAGTTTGGAAGAAAAATTAGAGAATTAATTTATAAATTTAAGTACAATTTTGATGCAATTCAAAAATAATTGAGTAACCAAACACTGTAGAGAGATAGAGGAATGCAAGAATTGCAAGTTGGAAGTGTTCGCTTGAGCCAGAAGTGACATGAAAAAGTGAATGAGATTTTTCCTACCTCACTTAAATTTCACTAAAAGCCGAGAAGATGACCTCCAAGCCACACACTACCATTCTCTCACTCTAGAGCAAAGGATAATAAGAAGAGAAGAGAAGAGCAGCTCTCTATCTCACACAAGAAAAAAGTTGTGTTCTCATTAAATGAGTTATCCTCTATACAAAATTAAAAGTGATCGGACACCCAAGCGCGAGCGGCCATTATTTGTCTAGTATGTTCTATTCGACTAGCATACATGAGAATCCAATGCCAGCATTACACTTAGCTCGTTCATCCCTTGTTTATGTTATTTTGTTTATAAGCTCATGTGAACCCCAAAAAAAAACATTAAGAAAAATTTGAACTCAAATTGGACCCTTTAAAGATTGCTACACATTCTCTCTTTACAAAAATGGACTCATGGTGAATTTTTTACAAATCAACTCATAAATGAACAGAGTTTAGACATTTGAAATCTACTCTTCGAGACCTTTTCAATGATATATAACATGATGTGAAATTTTGCATATTCAAGAAGTCTCTAAATTTGGTAATGATGTGGCATGTAACAAGTCTCTAAATTTGGTGATGATGTGGCGTGTTACATGCCACATCATCACCAAATTTAGAGACTTCAAAATTCCACATCATGCTATATATTATTGAAAAGGTCTTAAAAGAGTAAATTCTAAATGTTCAAACTCCGCTTAATACTCAATTGATTTACAAAAAATTCACACTGAGTCCATTTTTACAAAGAGAGAATGTGTAACAATCCTTACAAGATCCAATTTGAGTCCAGATTTTTCTTAATGCATAAAATATACAATAATGAAAAAATCATGCAAGCAAGAATAAATTACAAAGTGATGATTTATTGATAACAATCATTAAGAAATGCTTTCATTTTTTTTTAAAGTGCAATCCATCGAAGCCAGTTAACCACAGTACAGTGAGTGAGAGTAACCATAGTGGAGAACGTGTTGTATAGGGAGCGAAGCTAAGGAGAAAGGAGAAGACCATTGTACCACTCTCGGCAGTACGAGCGATTAAAATTCACGCACACTCGGAGAGAAGCCAACACCTCTAAGAACTCACTCGCGTCCACCACGAGGCATTTGAAGAAATTATAGTTCAGTGGCCACCAGGGAACTCTAGAGTGAAGGCATCCATGAAAGATGTTGCAATCCTCATCTCCATGAGGTCAAAGAACTAGATTGAATCAAGCAGCACACAAAGCCAAACGGACTACTAGCACCGAGAAGGATGATCAAGCGTGGTGGGAAGACAGGGGAAAGGGGGCAAGCGGGGGAGGAGGGGAGGGGTGGGCAGGGACAGTGTGTAAGGGTAGGGGATAAAGGGAAGCAAAGAGGGGGGGGAGAGGAAAGGAGAAGGGGGGGGGGGGGGGGGGGAGGGGGGGGGGAGGATGGATCAGTTGTTTGCGGGTGAATCAAACCCACCTACTAGGAGTAGTCATGCCCAAGAAAATGCATGTCAGATTTTTCATCGCTCCCCTATGAGGACTGCCTAGAGAAAATCCCGAATCTGACCATGTGTTGGGTGGCTCCCAACAATCTTGCAAACCAATGAGGCAGCCACAGGTAGGACACTACGAATGCCAGAAACTGGAGAATAGGCAAGGGACAACAGCCTTGGCCATCCAAAAGGATTAAAACTTTATCAAGCATTATATTGACGGGATTAGCATTTTACTATTACTCTTTCTTGTTATTGTTTCTCTCTCTCTCTCTCTCTCTCTCTCTCTCTCTCTCTCACACACACACACACACACATCCCAAGGCAGATTATTGTGGATATTTTACATGTTACCTTTGCTCTCTTATACAAATCTCAACTATGGAGTTTGATGTATCCAATTTTTAACTTCAACGCTAATTTTCTTAGCACATTGTCAAAAGAATAAAACCACTAATACAAGTTTATCTTTATGAACAGGTGGTCACAAAGGTTAGCTAAATAAAACCACTTGACTTTTGCATAATAGCCATTTTTTGAACTATTCATCATAGATAATGACCATATAATCTGGTTGTAAAGAAATTCCATCCTCCAAAACAAACGGTATTCCAAATCCATTTGCAAAAATTATTGTACTTCTAGTCCTATAGTAAATTGTGATGAACCTTTCTTTGCTGTACTTTTGGATAAGGATCGCAATTTACCATACATGTTTTGATTCCTTCGTAATCATCCATTGATTCCTGATTGCATGTCCACACATACATGTACACACTCCTACCACTGAACTGAAGTCCCTTGGACAAAATATACAGATTTTTAACCCTCCAATAAGATCCACTTCCTTGATCAAATTAGAATATACACTTAGTGATGCTTATCAATAACAAAATGGTTGTGGTTGACCGTTGAGAGCCACCTCTGGACTGGCACCTCAAAGCCACAAGTAGAGGAATCTATCAAGGAGGAGGTCAGTTGACAGGGTTCCTCAGTTGTGACTGAACAGGGGGATATGGATTGTAAGCAAGACCCTCCAGCACCAACAGCTCATCTAGAAGGGAAAACTTCTCTTCTTCGAGCTGTTTTACTTCACTGTCTGTTCTTTCCAACTCCTCAGCAAGCCTAAAGCTTTCTTCTTCCAATGTCGTGTATTTCCGCTTCAAAGCCCTGTACAGACTGCGGCTGTCCCCTTCAGTCACCTTCATCATATCTACCACTGACCTTGGAGCTGGTGTAGATTCTGCTGCTACTGATGCTTTATTGTGAGCTTCATTTACATAATGGGCTTGGTTGGTTTCTTGTATGATTTTCTTTGACCTTTTTGTTGCCACCTTTGGAATGACCGGTTTTGCTGTGGTGTCAAGCTGTGATAAGGCCTTTGGCTGAAGTAGCCCAACCTGCTTCCTAGGTGGCTTTGGCTTAGGTTTGTGAAAGGAGTGATTAGAAAACCCAAAGGGATCCTGCATTTGTAAGTTGGCCTTGTGACTTCAATAGAAATCTGGCAAACATACAGGAAAACAGATTTCTAAACGAGGTCACCGAACAATAACTTTGTATCCTTCGGACCACTACTAAAATTAGAAACCAACATATTTTTTTAATATACAAATTAACACTCAAAACCTACAAACAAACATAAACATTGGCATATCTTAATAAGACAATTATATATCTTAGCTTACAAATTACCAGTGACAGGCAGACAACAATGGTATCAGTTATTCGACACAAAGCCCTAGTCGCATGAAACACAAATGGTTCATATCTATGCAACGGAAACGAGCTGAAAATAGGAAGGTTAGGAAACAGCAAGTCTTTGATATTATTTAGTATACATGAAAGGTAAAATTGCAAAATCACATAGAGATGAGGGAAAATTTGAGAGAAATAGAGGAGAGACGTGGGGTAGATGAAAATTTGGAGAAGATGGCAAGGAAATGTAGGATTACAAGGAAAAAATTTGTGGGGAAAGTCTCGAGAAGAGATTAGGAAAAGGAAACTCGAGAAGAACAGCTCTTCTACAATTTTGGCTAGGTGGCCGGTAACCATGCACAAAAGGATAGCTAGCACTGAAATTGCCCCTTGATCTCCCGAGCGTCCTTTGTGCACAAAAACACGGACGAACACATAGTAGATGGTGCCAGCCGCTCACCTCCTAAGTTCTAGCCATAGCTCCCGTGGAGCAACCCTGAGCTATGAGACTAGACCAATACCTTGACCTTGCTCCATGCCTGGCCACGGCATCCCATACCACCATAACCCACTCCTCCGAGGTGTGGGCAACTACAGGTCAAGGTCTAGGCCTTGCCTGGGTCTTGATCCCCCTATGAGGGGAAGTGCACTTATGAGCCAATAACTCACTTTTATAGGCTTTGTTGGAGGGGTCATCTCCACTATTCTGGGTGCTTCCCCGTTGTTTCTGCACCTTTGGAGGACCTCCCCCAACCTCGGAAATTGTCCCATATTTTACTCGATTTTTTCCACATTCTTTGCATCTTTTTTCTAGCATGTTCCATTTTATGCTCCACTCGGGCTGCTTTATGCTGGCCGACTGGGCTCTCTAGGTGCTGGGTGTCTTGTGCTGGCTGACTCTTTCTGTACTGGCCGACTGATGTTTTTGTCCTGGCCGACTGCGTATTTGCTGACCGACTGGCTATTTCCCAGTCGTGGACATGAGTGGCTGTTGTCGGCTATTTTTGGGCTGGCCAACCAGCACTGTAGAGTGGTATTTATACCACCCTTTCCCCCACACTCTTTTTTGTATCGGATCTTCGTGTATATAGCAGAGTTTATACAGCTTCTCTCTCTCTACACTTCTGCGTTTTGTTTCTCACAGCAGTTGTCTCATTTTCCGTTGTGCATTCCGACAGGTCCGACTTGCAAACAATCAACCTGTTGATACATCGATTATGGGTAATATTCCTCTAGTCATCCCTCAGGCAGCCCCAATACCTGGAGAATGTTCTTTATGTTCCAAAGTTATCCAAAAACTTACTTTCTATCTCGAAGATAGTCCAGAAAGGCTACGGCTTATACTTCGATGACCAGGTTTTAGACATCATTCACAGAGATTCTCACAGGATTATTGCTCGCGGCATTCAAGAGGGTAGTCTTTACAAGATCACCAGTTTTCAAGAGGAACCCAATCTTGATCATTCTCATCTGTTCCAACTTCTAGCCTCTTATCAGGCTCTTCTTACAGAGGAGGATACTACTCTTTGGCATGCCCGCTATGGGCATCTTCCCTTCTCTTCACTGGAGCTTCTTGTCTCCCGCTACATGGTGGAAGGCTTGCCTCAACTACCCCGGATGTCTAGCATCTGCTCAGCTGGTCTACAAGGCAAGCAAGATCAGGATTCATTTCCACAGGAGGCCTCTTTTAGGGCTTCCACCGCTGTGGAAGCCCTTCAGCTTGTCCATATGGATTTGAGCGGACCTATGACTATGGTCACACCTGGAGGAGCCAGATATTTTTTCTCATTGGTGGATGATTTTTCCAAGAAGATTTGGGTCTTTTTCCTGTCCCAAAAATCTCAGACATTTCCAAAGTTCAGAGAATGGGTCGCTATGGTGGAGGCTGAAACTAGCCTCAAAGTCGTCAAAGTGCGCTCCGACAATGATGGTGAGTTTACTTCTCGAGCATTCACTGACTTTTGTACTTCCCAAGGCATACAGAGACAATTTTCTACTCCCCACACTCCTCAGCAGAACGGGGTAGTAGAACGGAAGAATAAGCCCGTGGTTGAGATGGCTCGATCTCTCCTTTCTCATTCTCAGCTTCCTCAAAAGTTTTGGGCTGAAGCAGTTAACACTGATGTGTACATCATCAACCATTCCCCCACAAAGGCGGTCGATGGGAAGACTCCAAAGGAGGCATATTCTAGGAGAAAGCCATCAGTTTCTCATTTCCATGTCTTTGTGATGCTCATGTTCATGTTCCCGATTCTCATCGCACGAAGTTTGACCCCAAATCCACCAAAATGATCTTCATCGGCTACAGCGAACACTCCAAAGCCTTTCGGCTTTCGGATCCCAACAAAAAGAAAGTTATATTATCTCGTGACGTGCACTTTGATGAAACCCCGGAGACTTCCTAATCCCGAGAATCACCAACAGCTTCATCAACTCCTCCCTTGGTTCCACCCTCACCATTGGTTCTTACCTCTCCTCTGCCTCCGCCGAGTACCTCTCTCCCTCCACGGTGGCTTCACTCTACATTGTGGGATTCTCAAGTCCCTTCTCTGACCATTTATCAGTTTGGGACTGCTCCATCTAGATTGAGGAGATCTGCCAAATTACAACCTCATAGTGTTGGCACGCTTACAGTTAATTTTGCATTGATGACTTCCTTGATGCATCATGCGGAGCCTTCTACACCAGAGGAGGCCTTACAAATTCCTGAGTGGTGGCTTGCAATGGAGGCAAAAATGGATGCCATTAACAAAATCACACATGGGAACTTGTTCCCCGCCCTTCTCATAGGAAGGTTATTGGCGTCAAATGGACTTATAAAGTGAAGTTTCTTGCCGATGGTTCACTCGACAAATATGAAGCTCGCTTGCTAGCTAAGGGCTATGCCCAGAAGGAAGGCGAGGACTTCTCGGAGACTTTCTCTCTCACCGCTAGGTATACCACCATTCGCATTGTTCTTGCCATTGCTGCTCACTTCTCGTGGCCCATCTTTCATATGGATGTCAAGTCCACCTTTCTCAACAGGGACCTTCAGGAGAAAATATATGTTGAACAATGACCATGTTTATTTTATGCGCTGAAAGCTCTTTATGGCCTTAAACAGGCTCCCAGGGCATGGTACCAAAAGATCGATGCTTTCTTTCTCTCATTCCTTTGAGAGAACTCTTGCGAACAGTAACCTTTATGTTTTGATAGAGGAGGATCACATTGTGATTATCATTTTGTACGTTGATGATCTTATTCTCACTGGATCCGACCCCGACCGCACTGCTATGATTATGGATCTTTTGAGTCATACCTTTGAGATGACCAATCTTGGTCTACTTCACTACTTTCTTGGCATGGAGGTCTGGCAATGCCCACAGGGAATGTTTCTCTCTCAACAAAAGTACGCTTCTCAAATTTCGGAGAGGTTTGGTATGAAGGACTATCGCTGTTTATCTTGCCCTATGGACCCAAATCAAAAGTTGAGTAAAAACGATGACTCTCCACCCCATCATGATCCTACTCAATACAGATAGCTTGTCAGCTCCTTATTCATCTCATCATTACTAGGCCTAATCCTGCTTATAGCGTTAGTATCCTAAGTCAGTTTCTTTCAACACCCCATACTTCTGTCAGAATGCACAGCAAAAATAAAGACAACTGCTGTAGAGAGAGAAACGCAGATGAAGAGAGAGAGAGAGAGAGAGAGAGAGAGAGAGAGAGAGAGAGAGAGAGAAGAGCTATGTAACTCTGCTATATACACACAAGAAATCCCGGAATCTACAATGAAAAGTGTGGGGGACAAGGGGCCATTTTATATGGCCCCCACGCTACTAGTTGACTGGTCCAATACAAGCCGATAGCAGCACATATGCTCACGACCAATGAAATGCATAATCGGCCAGGTCACCAGGACAAGTCGGGTAGCAACAAACCAGTCAGCCAGCAAAAGGTGACAGCCGACAGTCCTCCCACACCCAAAAAAAAAGGGAAAAATACATGGAATGTGAGGAAAAATGAGAGAACACCAAAACTGGGTGGGCACGTCCACAACAGAGGCCCTGGTGTAAAGTACAAACAAGAGATGACTGCTAACACCCCCTTTTTTCTTTTTCTTTTTTTTTCCGGAAAAACGATCCTTCTATTAGTTAATGAGAAAACACCATAAGGCTACAAAGCTCACCTCGCAAGGAGGGATAAAAAACACAGTGAACACCTGAGCTCCATCCCCGTGGCTGGCCGCTCTCTGGGGGGGGCTACCTAGTAGTACATGTGGGAGGTGAGAAAAGCCAAACTGGAGGCCTATAGTGCCAAGTGACATCCTCGCCCGTCACGGTGAGGAAAGGGCCAGGCTGCCAAGTGCGGAGGAAAGCCTTGCGGCGCCCTCTCATGCGATCCGAGTCGCCCTGGAGTTTCCCCCCAGTGTCCTCTCAAGGTGTGAATGATGTCCACCCAGAGGGCCTGTATGACCTCCACAGGTGGAGTCGCCTGGCGGTCAATGGCCTCCCTGCATCGGGCTCTCCATATGTGCCAAGCCGTCATGCTGCTGATCATCTCCCATCTGTGCCCGACCCCCTCCTGAGGGGCTGCCGAAGAGAAGTCTGGCGTCGGAACCACCGCCATCGCCCTGTCAGAGACCTGGATGGTCGCACTGCCAGGGACGTCCTCATATCCAAGGGCCGGGCCGCTGTCCGTGGCCCAAGCCACCGCACCCCACGTCACCAGCATCTCACCTGGTGAGCCTGCAAAAACCATCCTGAGAGCGCGCTGCCAGACCTGCTGTGCCTGTGGGCAATCCCATAAGCAGTGCCGCTGCGACTCCTGTGCATGGCCGCACCGAGGGCAGGACGCTGGGTGTCTGCCAAAAGCTAGCCAAGCCCCCACAGCCAGTCCTCTATGCGCTGTGAGCCAGAGAAAAAGCGTCACCTTCCGGGGCCGGAAGCTGGCCCAAAGGCGCTGCCAGAAGTCCCTAAGAAAGGCAGGGGAGAGCCCCTGTCGCCGCCAATGCTCGGCTGCCGCCGGGGTGCTCGCTATCCTGTGCCTCTGAATCCGCCGCCCCAGCCTCGCTATGTACTGAAAAAAGGGGATGCCTGGGCTGGTAGGGGCCGAGTAGGGATCTCGCCAAAACCACTCACCTGGATCCCACTGAAGTCGAATAAGAGGCCTGCTGTCCCAAGCCCATAATCTCCAAGAACAGTCCTCCCCTATCGAGGCCGGTGAGGGGTCTACATGCCACTGTCTCTGATGAAAGCCGACCACCCGCACCCTCTGAAGAATACAACCCTGGAGCCCATCCAAATCTAGTCGTGTCCTCTGAAGCTAGCCACCCTCTCCCACCTCGAAAGTGAGTGGGGCGACTCTCTCCGCTGTGCCGCAGACCGCTAGAAGGATCTCATGCCGCGTAAAGACACCCATCCACTGTGGAGGTGGAGGGTCCTGTACTGGGGTCCGCCACTCCCGGGGGATGGCCGCCTCAATGTCCTGTCTCATCAACTCTCTGCCCCTCATCCCACTGAGTCTCCTCTCCTGAGCCTCTAGAGGCAGCTGCTGAAAACATATCCAGTCGTCTAGGGACTGGGCTGGGCCGGAGCTCAGCGGGCCCCACGACACGTGAGACCGCGATCCAACCATATGGCCACTGGGAAGTCGAATCAAGGGGTTCCAGATCAATGGCTGCCTCAGGTGCTCCTCATCGGTGCCCGGGGGAGTCTGGAAGAGTGACGGCCTCAGATGCGCCCAGGCCCTCAGAAGGCTAGCTGCAAAACGCTCCTCGAAGCCAAGGCCCACTCCTCTGGATCGCTGCTCTGTAAAGATCCACCTGATGCTGGGGGTCCAGGGGCCGCTAAGAGAAGGAGTGCGGCTGAGCATCCTGGAAACAAGAAACTCCTTCCACGGCTCAGCGCGCCTGGCAGGAGGCCACGAACTACCAACTTGCCAAGCAAAGCTCGGCTTTGGCAAATAGGATCAACAATGCCCAAGCCGCCTCTCTCCCTCGGCTGAGTGATCACAGCCCATGCCACCTTGGCCCTAGCGGGCCGCCCGTCGCCACCGGACCAAAGAAAGTTCTTGATGAGCCTCTGCACCTGGCCAATGCACGCCCGAGAGAAGGCCCAGCAAGAAGTGATGTACCACATGGTAGCAAGCAGAACCTGGTTGGCCACAACTACTCGGCCAGCCAGAGATAAGCGAGCGGTACTCCAATACAGAAGCTTCTTCCGAATGCTCAGAAGAAGGGGGGCTATCTGCTGCTCCGGAGATATGTCAATGCCCACATAGCATCCCAAATAATGCACTGTAGTGCCGGGGGGCAACCACTGAAAACCATCAACTGGCCTCCAAGTCGGGGGGGGCATAGAACTGACCCACAACCCACACGACTTGTGCCAGTTGATCAAAGCGCCCGAAGCTCTGCAAAACCTGTCCATGGCTAAGGCGAAGCGGCGGAGGTTCTCCTCACCTCCCTGAAGATAGACAGCAGTGTCATCCGCAAACTCCGAGTCTAGGAGCTCCTCCGAGGTGCGGATGGGAAGCTGGAGGCCCCGCAAACCTGTATCCTGTGCCGTCAAAAAAGTGCTCATGGCCTCCGCCACAAAAAGAAAAAGAAAGGGAGCCAAGGGGCACCCCTGCCGCACCGAGCGCGAGAGCTGGAACCTCTCTCCGCGCACGCCCTGTATCAGCACCTGGCTATGAGCCGATGTGTATAGTGCAGAGACCCCGCGGATCCACTGAGGGGGGAAGCCCATCAAGGCCCAGTCCACCCGATCATATGCCTTCTCGAAGTCGAGAAGGAGCACTGCCAGATCCTCCTGCCGAAATCTAGCCAAAGCCGTAGCCTCCCAGAAAGAGAAAATGTTATCCAGAATGCTCCTATCCTGGATGAAGCCTGTCTGCGTGGAGTGGATGATGTCCGGAAGGTGAGGCTGAAGCCGCCTGCTGATCGCCTTAGCTAGGAACTTGTAGGCCGTGCCTAGCAAGGTGATCGGTCTCCACTGTCTAATCTCCAGTCTGTCTCCTCCCTCTTTGGGGATCAAGTGGATCAACCCCTCTGCCATGCTGTCCGGCATGACTCCCGACTCCATAATCTCCTGGAATGCCAATCTGAAGCCCCTATGTAAGAGGCCCCAGTACCTCTGGAAGAAAGCCACTGAGAGACCGTCCTCTCCTGGGCATTTGCCCCGAGGTAATGCCTAAAGAGCCTCCTCCAGTTCCGTATCCGAGAAGGGGGAGAGAAGGGAGTGCTGCAAATGGGCCGGCACAACCGGTCTCGTGAAGCTCCAGACTGCCTCCCGAGCCTCTCTCACCCTGTCATGTGCTGGCTCAGCAGAGAGAAGATCCCTGTAAAAATCTGTGGCTATCGCCCGAACCCTGGGAGGATCCACCACAACCTGGCCATCAGCCTGCCGAAGACGCCTGAGACCCTCTCGTCTGAAGCGAGGCCCTGTCGCCTCAAAGAAATCTCGAGTCACTCTGTCTCCAACCTGTGTCCAAAAAGAAGCCCGAGCATGGAATCGGAACTCCACCCTCCTCTCCTCGATGGATCTGATCCCAGTGCGAGCTGACTCCATCTGCTCTGAGATCCAAGGGCTCGTAGGATCCCTCTCCTGGAGTCTCTGGAGGGACGCTAGACTCCTCCGTAGGCTCCTCTCCTGCTCTCTGAAGGCCTCCAGACGGTCCAAGGCAGCCTGTCTGAGCATCTGACTGATCTCCTGCAAGCCACTGGCAAGATCGCTGGCTGCCGATCCTCTCCTGAACTGCAGCTCCTGCCAGACCTGCTCAACTCTGATCGCAATCTCGGGCTCCTCTATGAGACAATCTGGAATCCGGACGCTCTGGCCCTGCTCTCCTCTCGTAGGGTCCTTGATCTAGAGAAGCACTGGAAAGTGGTCTGAAAACGAGGAGCCGTATGCCCACAGTGCCACCTCTATCACAAGCCCACTCATCAATGTAAAACCTGTCGATGCGGGAAAGGTTAACTCCTGTGGCCCGTCTATCCGAGCGCGAGAAAGATAGACTCCCCTGCAACCTGCCAAACTCTGGGAGAGTCCACGGATCCTGGCCTCTCACCTGCAGCACTAGTTCCTCCCAGGCAGCGAGCTCCAGCCCATGAATGGTCTCCTGGCTGCCCCCCATCCTGTCCTCTGCATCCTCCAGCATGTTGCAATCCCCTCCGAGGCACCAGTGGTCTGCCAAGGGGAGGGACTGCCTAATGGTGCTCCAGAACTCGGCTCTCCCGGTCGCCCCATTAGGGGCGTAGAAGTTGAGGAAGCCAATGCGGTCTTCCCCAACCCGAAGGATGATCCACTGCGCTCGACCCTAGACCAGAGTGCCAGAGTCCACAACCTCGGATAGAAGCTGCTCGCTGACTGAGATGCATACTCCACCCTGGTTCCCCTGGGAGCCATATGCCGGTGACCAAAAAGTGTGACTCCTGCCTGGCAAGATCTTCCCGCAGGTGCGGGTACGCCCGGCAGAAAGGTGGTGCTCCTGGATGAAAAGGATATCTATGGGTCCTCCAACGAGAGCCCTCTGGATCTCCTGGCGAAGTCTGCCCCGACCAATGTAGCAGCGATGTCCACCGAGACCCTGGATGTTCCATGAGAGGATCCTCATGGATGAGCTATGGCAAGTGAAGCAGCCTCCACTGGCTCACCCCTCTCAGCCGGCCCGGATGATCTGCCCTCCACTCTGTGAGTCTTGGGCGCCGGCTTGGAGGGAGAATAGTCACTGTCTGTCCGGGTGCGGAGTCTCTCCAAAAAGAGGGTGACCTGTCTCTGTGTCCAGCCCCACTCCGCCTTCGCCCTGTCCAGGGCATAGGCGTGAGACCAATCCTCTGCATATATGTATCTAAAGGTAGGCTGCACCCTCGGGGTGGCATGGAGGAGAATCAGTAGCACCGCCTCAACTGAGGTGTGGACCGGATCCGCCCGCCAATCTCCTATACCAAACAAGCTCATGCGGGCTGAGTGTAATCGAGTCTGCAATAGGTCCGTGAGCCCCAAGTCACTGAAGTGGTGAGAAAACTCCAGTATCTGATCACGCAAAACTTCCTCTACAGAGTTGCAATCCCATGCTGTGTCTGGGGCAACACTGAGAGGAAAGGAGAAAGCCACCATGCTGCTCACCACTGAAGGAGAACGAGAGGGATGGCACACCACGCAAACTCACACGGGCACGACCAGTGTCTCGAACGGGCCAGCATCCAGCTGGAGGCACCTGCAAAAACCGTAATCCACTGGTAGCCCCATCACTCGCGGGGGCCCCCCAGGGGAGGCTGGAGAGAACTCTGTGGGCGAAGCAAGGATCACCATCTCCACCGGCCCGGAGTGGCGGTGGAACAGCCGCTGGACTGAACTCTGGCCTCCCAGCTGCGCTGCCCCGGGGCAGTGGGTGGTCTGGCGAAGTATCCTGGAGAGGCCGAGGGAGGGATGGGGGCTCGCGGCGAGGAGGGGGGAGAGCGAGGAGAGGATGGAGAGGCATCTGCCAGAGGATAGGTGTCAGGGGGGGCCGCCGGGGGAGGCGGGAGGGGGGGGAGAGGGGGGGGAGAGGGGAGAGGGGAGAGGGGAGAGGGGGGGGTGGAAGGAGTGCTCTCCGGGTGAGGGGAAGGGGAGCCGGGGGTCGCAGAGTGCGGCCCGGGATCCTCAGGAATCTGCTCCAAGGAGGGGGGAGGCGGGAGCGGGGTCTCCACGTGGGAGGCTCCACTAGCCGCCTCAATGGGCACTGAGTCTGAATCCTCGTCCATCGGGGTGGGACCTGCTGGCCGCCTATCCCTGACTGGAGCATAAGTGCGGGTAGGTACCTGTACGCCAACCGGAGTCGCCTGTCCGCCAGCCTGTGCTGCCTGTTGGCGTCTGCGATGGTCCCTGCGGGCCGGGCGTTTCCGCCGGCGAACCTCCTGCCATCCGCCAGCCTCCTGGGTCTGCGCGGCATCCTCCGCCGGGGCCTGCTCGTCAGATGATGGCGCCTGCTGTGGCGAGCCAGGGATGTCCGGTCTCTGATGGATGGCCACCCCTCGGGTCTCCTGCAAGGGGTCCAGAGGCGGCATAGCATGAAGGATGAACCCCCTTGCGGGGACAGGCGCGTGCGAGATGGCCCATCTCCCGACATGTGTAACACTGGCCGGGGAGGCCCGAATACTCCACGCGCTGTATCAGATGTCCTCCAGAAAGACAAGGGAGAAGGATCGTCTTCGAGAGGGACCCCGGTGACGGAACCACAACACGAATGGCCGGGAGTCCTGCTGCCCGAGCAATCACTGAAGCCGCTGTCTGAGGCGTCTCCACCACCTGCCCCAACGCCTTGCCAATGGATGACAAGAGGGGCAAGTACTCCCTACGGAGTCCAAGAAAGCAAATAGTGACGGGGAAACCTGTCACGCCTGCTAGCGGGTCAGAAGCGGGGTCGAAACCATGAGTCCATCGCGCCAGGAACGCCCGGGATGAGCGGAGGGCAATGGGGCTCCGAGCCAGCACCATCTGAGCTGCCTGGGGGGACTCGAAATCCACCTGGTGGTAGCCACGTCCCAAAAAATCTACGCTGACGATCTTGGCGGGCACGCCAACAAGGCTGCCTTGCAGAAGGTCGCGAAGCTCTCTCCGCATCGGACGGCTACCCACTATCTTGCAGACCAAGGAGGAGGCCTCAAGAGCGGATACTGTGGACACAAACAACTGAAGATCTTCAGCTATGAACTCCATACGGAGACCGGAATCGGCAGGGGTAGTCGGAGCGGCTTCCATGGAGTCCTCCAGAGGGAAAAGGCCAGAAACCGGGGTCACCAACGGGAGGGACACAGCCCTGCGAGGAAAAAGAGAGGCGGAGGGCTACAGGATAGCGGGGGCGGGGCGGGGCGGGGCTGAGGCGGGGGGGAGCTAGCGGTGGGGGGAGGGGCGGGACGGAAAGGGAGGAGAGGGAGAAGGCGGAGGGGAAGAGACGCGCAGCGGAGGAGAAGGCGGATCGGAGGGGGGAGAGGTGGCGGGGGAGAGAAGAGAGGCGGAGGAGAAGGAGGCGAGGGGGGTAGAGAGGCGGGGGAAGAGATGTCGGGGGAAGGAAGCAAGCGGAGGGGGGAATGGCGGGGGAGGCAGCGTGGAAGGAGGCGGAGGAAGAGAAGGCGGGGGGAAAGAAGGCGGGGGAGGAAACGAGGAGGGAGGCGGGGGAGCGATGGCGGGGGAGGATGCGAGGCAGAAGGCGGGGGAGAGATGGCGAGGAAGGGCGCAATGAAGAAGGCGGGGGAGAGGACGGAGGAGAAAGCGGTGGACTGGCGGGGGGGAGAGGGGGGCGCGACGGCGAGAAGCAGCGGGGGGGGGGGGAGAGGCAGAGCTCGCAGGCGAAGTCGTCAGTCGTCAGTCGTCACTCCTGTATGAGTAAACTTGTTGTTTTTCTTGTCCAAAACAGCGAGGAGTCTGCTAACACCCCCTCTCAGCTCCTAGATGTGGAACCAACCCCAGTGAGCTGGAGTCCCGCCGCAGCATAGCCTGAGGTAGAGACTTCGTGATGAAGAGGTCCACCACATTGTCCTCCGTCGAACAATAAAGAAGCAAGATGTCACCAGCCAAAATCTTCTCATGAACAAAGTGATTTGTATCTCTATGTGCTTGGTCCGGGCCTGGAAGATCGGGTTCCGAGCAATAGCGATACAGCTCTGGTTATCGCACTAGATGACCATGTGCTCCTTCTGTGGAAACCCAATCTCACCAAGCAACCTCCACAGCCACACAACCTCGCAAGTAGCACCACAAGCAGCCCGGTACTCTTGCCCCTGTAGACGACAAGGCAATAGTTGGCTGCCTCTTGCTGCTCCATGAAACAGCTCCTGAGTCGGGGGTAAAACTGTAGCCTGATGTAAATCTCCTCATGTCTGGATCTCCTCCCCAATTTGAGTCACTCCAGCCTTGAAGTCGAACTCGGTCCTTCATTTCCCCTCCAGTGTCTTTTTGCATCTTTTTTCTAGCATGTTCCATTTTATGCTCCACTCGGGCTGCTTTATGCTGGCCGACTGGGCTCTCTAGGTGCTGGGTGTCTTGTGCTGGCCGACTCTTTCTGTACTGGCCGATTGATGTTTTTGTCCTGGCCGACTGTGTATTTGCTGACCGACTGGCTATTTCCCAGTCGTGGACATGAGTGGCTGTTGTCGGCTATTTTTGGGCTGGCCGACCAGCACTGTAGAGTGGTATTTATACCACCCTTTCCCCCACACTCTTTTTTGTATCGGATCTTCGTGTATATAGCAGAGTTTATACAGCTTCTCTCTCTCTACACTTCTGCGTTTTGTTTCTCACAGCAGTTGTCTCATTTTCCGTTGTGCATTCCGACAGGTCCGACTTGCAAACAATCAACCTGTTGATACATCGATTATGGGTAATATTCCTCTAGTCATCCCTCAAGCAGCCCCAATACCTGGAGAATGTTCTTTATGTTCCAAAGTTATCCAAAAACTTACTTTCTATCTCGAAGATAGCCCAGAAAGGCTACGGCTTATACTTCGATGATCAGGTTTTAGACATCATTCACAGAGATTCTCACAGGATTATTGCTCGCGGCATTCAAGAGGGTAGTCTTTACAAGATCACCAGTTTTCAAGAGGAACCCAATCTTGATCATTCTCATCTGTTCCAACTTCTAGCCTCTTATCAGGCTCTTCTTACAGAGGAGGATACTACTCTTTGGCATGCCCGCTATGGGCATCTTCCCTTCTCTTCACTGGAGCTTCTTGTCTCCCGCTACATGGTGGAAGGCTTGCCTCAACTACCCTGGATGTCTAGCATCTGCTCAGCTGGTCTACAAGGCAAGCAAGATCAGGATTCATTTTCACAGGAGGCCTCTTTTAGGGCTTCCACCGCTGTGGAAGCCCTTCAGCTTGTCCATATGGATTTGAGCGGACCTATGACTATGGTCACACCTGGAGGAGCCAGATATTTTTTCTCATTGGTGGATGATTTTTCCAAGAAGATTTGGGTCTTTTTCCTGTCCCAAAAATCTCAGACATTTCCAAAGTTCAGAGAATGGGTCGCTATGGTGGAGGCTGAAACTAGCCTCAAAGTCGTCAAAGTGCGCTCCGACAATGATGGTGAGTTTACTTCTCGAGCATTCACTGACTTTTGTACTTCCCAAGGCATACAGAGACAATTTTCTACTCCCCACACTCCTCAGCAGAACGGGGTAGTAGAACGGAAGAATAAGCCCGTGGTTGAGATGGCTCGATCTCTCCTTTCTCATTCTCAGCTTCCTCAAAAGTTTTGGGCTGACGCAGTTAACACTGATGTGTACATCATCAACCATTCCCCCACAAAGAGGTCGATGGGAAGACTCCAAAGGAGGCATATTCTAGGAGAAAGCCATCAGTTTCTCATTTCCATGTCTTTGGATGTGATGCTCATGTTCATGTTCCCGATTCTCATCGCACGAAGTTTGACCCCAAATCCACCAAAATGATCTTCATCGGCTACAGCGAACACTCCAAATCCCTTCGGCTTTCGGATCCCAACAAAGAGAAAGTTATATTATCTCGTGACGTGCACTTTGATGAAACCCCTGAGACTTCCTAACCCCGAGAATCACCAACAGCTTCATCAACTCCTCCCTTGGTTCCACCCTCACCATTGGTTCTTACCTCTCCTCTGCCTCCGCCGAGTACCTCTCTCCCTCCACGGTGGCTTCACTCTACATTGTGGGATTCTCAAGTCCCTTCTCTGACCATTTATCAGTCTAGGACTGCTCCATCTAGATTGAGGAGATCTGCCAAATTACAACCTCATAGTGTTGGCACGCTTACAGTTAATTTTGCATTGATGACTTCCTTGATGCATCATGTGGAGCCTTCTACACCAGAGGAGGCCTTACAAATTCCTGAGTGGTGGCTTGCGATGGAGGCAAAAATGGATGCCATTAACAAAAATCACACATGGGAACTTGTTCCCCGCCCTTCTCATAGGAAGGTTATTGGCGTCAAATGGACTTATAAAGTGAAGTTTCTTGCCGATGGTTCACTCGACAAATATTGTGCTCGCTTGCTAGCTAAGGGCTATGCCCAGAAGGAAGGCGAGGACTTCTCGGAGACTCTCTCTCACCGCTAGGTATACCACCATTCGTGTTCTTGCCATTGCTGCTCACTTCTCGTGGCCCATCTTTCATATGGATGTCAAGTCCACCTTTCTCAACAGGGACCTTCAGGAGAAAATATATGTTGAACAATGACCATGTTTATTTTATGCGCTGAAAGCTCTTTATGGCCTTAAACAAGCTCCCAGAGCATGGTACCAAAAGATCGATGCTTTCTTTCTCTCATTCCTTTGAGAGAACTCTTGCGAACAGTAACCTTTCTGTTTTAATAGAGGAGGATCACATTGTGATTATCATTTTGTACGTTGATGATCTTATTCTCACTGGATCCGACCCCGACCGCACTGCTATGATTATGGATCTTTTGAGTCATACCTTTGAGATGACCAATCTTGGTCTACTTCACTACTTTCTTGGCATGGAGGTCTGGCAATGCCCACAGGGGATGTTTCTCTCTCAACAAAAGTACGCTTCTCAAATTTCGGAGAGGTTTGGTATGAAGGACTGTCGCTGTTTATCTTGCCCTATGGACCCAAATCAAAAGTTGAGTAAAAACGATGACTCTCCACCCCATCATGATCCTACTCAATACAGAGAGCTTGTCAGCTCCTTATTCATCTCACCATTACTAGGCCTGATCCTGCTTATAGCGTTAGTATCCTAAGTCAGTTTCTTTCAACACCCCATACTTCTGCAGAATGCACAGCAAAAATAAAGACAACTGCTGTAGAGAGCGAAACGCAGATGAAAGAGAGAGAGAGAGAGAGAGAGAGAGAGAGAAGAGCTATGTAACTCTGCTATATACACACAAGAAATCCCAGAATCTACAATGAAAAGTGTGGGGGACAAGGGGCCATTTTATATGGCCCCCACGCTACTAGTTGACTGGTCCAATACAAGCCGATAGCAGCATATATGCTCACGACCAATAAAATGCATAATCGGCCAGGTCACCAGGACAAGTCGGGTAGCAACAAACCAGTCAGCCAGCAAAAGGTGACAGCCGACAATCCTCCCACACCCAAAAAAAATGGGAAAAATACATGGAATGTGAGGAAAAATGAGAGAACACCAAAACTGGGTGGGCACATCCACAACAGAGGCCCTGGTGTAAAGTACAAACAAGAGATGACTGCTAACACCCCCTTTCAGCTCCTAGATGTGGAACCAACCCCAGTGAGCTGGAGTGCCGCCGCAGCATAGCCTGAGGTAGAGACTTCGTGAAGAGGTCCACCACATTGTCCTCCGTCGAACAATAAAGAAGCAAGATGTCACCAGCCAAAATCTTCTCATGAACAAAGTGATTTGTATCTCTATGTGCTTGGTCCGGGCCTGGAAGATCGGGTTCCGAGCAATAGCGATACAGCTCTGGTTATCGCACTAGATGACCATGTGCTCCTTCTGTGGAAACCCAATCTCACCAAGCAACCTCCACAGCCACACAACCTCGCAAGTAGCACCACAAGCAGCCCGGTACTCTTGCCCCTGTAGACGACAAGGCAATAGTTGGCTGCCTCTTGCTGCTCCATGAAACAGCTCCTGAGCCGGGGGTAAAACTGTAGCCTGATGTAAATCTCCTCATGTCTGGATCTCCTCCCCAATTTGAGTCACTCCAGCCTTGAACTCGAACTCGGTCCTTCATTTCCCCTCCAGTGTCGTAGAAGAGTCCAAGATTCTTCGTAGCCTACAGCTACCGCAAGATCCACAAACCTACGTCCCAATGAGACTTCAAAGGCATCTGCATGAACGAGCTCAATAGCCCCATAGGAAAGCTCAAGTCAAATCTAATGTTCAGCGACCAGATAAATGAACCAACCAGCTTCCGATCCAGAGAGGCATCAACTGGCTCACAAGGATCATTCACTGTAAGCTTCGTGTTCCGGTCCATCGGTGACGTGATAGGCTTGCAGTTCTCCATCCCAAAGGCCTCAAGCAACTCATGGACATACCGCTGCTGAGAGACAAAGAACCCCCTCTGGGTCTGCCAGATCTCCAATCCCAAGAAGAAGTAAAGTAAGCCTAAGTCAGTCATCTCAAACTCGTTTGCCAAGGCAACCTTTGTCACTGCAATGGGCTCCACATGACCGCCAGTGAGAATGAGGTCATCCACATAAAGGATGATCAACGTGACCAAACCGCGTTTCCGAAAGAGATACAAGTTAGGATCTGCAACTGATCTCTGAAATCCAATCCGTAGAAAGAAGGAATCAATCTTCTGATTCCAAGCCCTGGGAGCCTGCTTAAGACCATACAAGGCCTTCCGCAACCAGTAAACCATCCCCTTTGATCGTGGAACCTCAAAGCCTAGAGGCTGCTCAACATACACCTCCTCTTGCAAGTCACCATTAAGGAACGCGGATTTCAAATCCATCTGATATACCCCCAGGCTGCTGGTCGGCCAGTCCAAAACAGGCCGACAGCAACATATATGCTCACCACCAGCAAAATGCATAGTCGGCCACGTGACCAGCAATTGGCCAGGTCACCAGGACAAGTTGGGTAGCAACAAACCGATCGGCCAGCAAAAGGTAACAGCCGACAACCCTCCTACACCCAAAAAAAATGGGAAAAATACATGGAATGTGAGGAAAAATGGGGGAACACCAAAACTGGACGGGCACACCCACAACAGAGGCTCTAGTGTAATGTACAAACAAGAGATGACTGCTAACAACTTCTCATTGGCAGGCTGTTGTTCGTGTTCTCCGATATATACAGGACACCTTGCCACATGGGATTTCATATGGCTCTAGTCTTGATTTGGTTGGATATTCAATCCTGACTGGGGAGGTGGGTCTACTAAGGGCTATTGTTACTTACTTGGTACCGGACTCATTTCTTAGCAAACGAAGAAGCAGCCTACAGTTGCCGGTTCTTCAACAGAAGCAGAGTATCATACTTACTTTGAAACAGTCAAAGGGCTTCTGGGGCTTCATCAGCTGCTTGATCATCTCCATGTCCCTCCGATGCCTACCGTTGTCTACTCCGACAATCAGAGTGCCATGGCTCTTGCACAGAACCGGGTCTTCCATTCGAATCCAAGCACATTGTTGTTCATTATCATATGGTTCGTGACTACTTGGTGCTCGGTACCTTTTTCTTTTTCTGGGAAAAAGATCCTTCTATTATTAGTTAAAAGAAAAAACAACCACAAAGGGCTAGATACAACCACGAAGGGCTAAATACAAACTCGCCTCACTTAAGGGCGGGAATCAAATGATCATAAGGGGAAGAGACGCTTCTCCTCCGCCTGGCCGCTCTGTGAGGAGAAGGCTATCTCATACAGGTGGAGGGGAGGAACAACCACACAAGTGGTCAGTAATGCCAAATGGGGTCACTGCCTCTATCTAAGAGGAAAGGGTCAGGTCTCCAAAGCCTCAAGAAAGCTTCCCGTCACTTCCGCATGCGATCAGAACCTCCCTGTAACTTCCCCCACTAACCGCGGAGGGTGTGAATGATATCAAGCCATATGCTCCTGATGGTCTCAGCCGATGGAGTGTGGGTACCCTCGATGGCCTCGCTACATCTAGCACGCCAAATGTGCCAAGCTGCTATGCTACTGCAAATCTCCCATTTCTGGCATGAGCCTGGCCGCCAGCCACCTATAGGTGAGGCTGTGACTCGTACTGCTGCAATACGATGGTGAGAGTCCTAAAGGCCTAGTCCTCCCCTCACTCCAGCCTCTATGGCCCAAGCGATAGTGCCCCATGTAATGATCCGGGTCGATGTTTGTCCATAGCGAAGAATGCTGAGAATCCGCTGCCAAATCTACTGAGCCTTCGGGCAATCCCAAAGGCAATATCTCTGAGACTCCTGGGATGGCTGCACCGCGGGCAAGGTGCTAGCCGACCTCCAACTGCCAGCCAAGTACCAACCGCCTAACTCCTATGTGCCATCAACCAAAGAAAAAGGGTGATCTTTCTAGACCGAAAGCTGTCCCACAGTCTCTTCTAGAAATATGAAAGGAAGCGTTGTGAGAGGCCCTAAGACTGCCAATGTGCTGCTGCTACCGGTGTGCCATCTATCTCAGGCATCTGGATCCTGTGGCCTAGCCGCACAGTATATGCAAAGAAGGGGGCATCCACAGTCTCCTCCCGATCCACTGGATCATGCCAAGTCCACTCTCCCAGGTCCCACTGAAGGCACGTGAGAGGTCGGCACTCCCATATTGTCATCATTTGGTCCCTTCACCAGTCTTGACCAGTGTTTCACAAAAGATGGTCATACAGCATGAGCAACATGGGATTTTATTAATCAAAGTGACTTATAATATTTATAAGTTGATGGGCTAGACATATTATTGTTTTTGGGCTTGGACAAGTGGACAAAAGGAGGCGCCTAGATGAAACTTGGACATCAAGCCAAGAAAAGCATAAAAGTTGATATATTTGGACAAGTTCAGTTATTTTTGGGCTAAAACTAAGTACAACCCAACGAAAGCATAAAGTTGGTATTTTTGGGCTAAAACTTGGAGTGCAAGCCAAGAAAAGCTAAAAAGTTGATATTTTTGGGCAAGCTCAGCTATTTTGGACAAAAAGGGAAAAGTGATGCAAATATAGCTACTCGACTCTATTAAAGCAAGGTAGAGGACTGCTTTTGGCAAGTCAACTTCCTTCATAGTTCCCACATGGCTGGTCGACTTCCTCCAAGGCTCCTATAGGGCTGGCCGACTTGCTCCAACGATGCTACAAGGCTGGTCGACTGCCTCCATAGAAGCTGATAGGGCTGGCTGACTGCAGTTTTCTCTCTCTTCTCTCCTGCGCTGGCCGTACTGCAGGCAGTTCTCTCTCTCTCTCTAGCCTTGTCATGGGCAGATTTGGGCCTGTTTATGAAGCTGTTTTTGGGCTGAATTGAGAGCTCTCTAGGGCTGATTTATGGCTCAGTTTTGGGGCTGATTTGGCACGGAACTTGGGGCTGTTTTGGGCTCTGTACTGGGCTGTTTTATGGACAGTTTATGGGCTGATTATGAGCTAATTTATGGGACTGTTATGAGACAGTTTATCGGATGGCTTTTGGAGCTATGGTTGTATCTTCGCTCTAGATTGAGTTTTGGGCAAGATCTGTGCTGATGCTTTGTGGAAAATCCGGTGATGTATGCACCAGCACCTTGGTTTATTGTAAAAGTTTCTAACTGAATAAAGAAGTTCCTACAAGGGACCGGCCGTTCCAGCTCAGTGCGGTGTCTTTGTATTATTTATGGTTCTTCCGCTGTGTTGTGATGCTCTGTCTCTGGGATTTGAAGTGTTGGTCTATTCTATTATATTGTTGCTCTGGGTCCCTGCCTCATAGTTGTGACACATCCATAGCCGCCATAATCTCTCCCTGGCCACCTTGGCCGGTGCTAGATCTATGTGCCATTCCCAAGCCCGAAAACCAATCACCCTCACCCTCTGCAAGGTGCAGCCACTGAAATCCTCCAAGGGAAGCTTAGACCTCTCTAGTCTGCCATGGGCTTCAATAAGAAAAGTGAGCAGACCACTGTCTTGATTTGCTCCGTGGACCGCCAAGAGGATATCATGTCTAGTAAACACGCCTAGCCACACTGGGGGATAGCTGAGTCGATGTTGATGCTGAGCCTATCTCTACCCCGGATACCTGTCAGGCCTCTCTCCTGCACCTCCAGGGGTTAACTGCCTATGGGCGATCCAATCTCCAAGAGACCTGGCTGGTCCCATGCTCAAGGCGCCCCAAGATACATGCACTCGGGCTCCTAACATGTGCCCACTAGGTAAATGGTTCAGGGGGTTCCAGACCAAAAGCTACCGAAGCCGCTCCTCTGAGGCAACTGGAGCTATCTATGAGGGCTGGCCTAAGATGATCCCAAGCACGAAGTAAACTGGCTGCAAATCTGTCCTCGAAAGCTACGCTAAAACCACGGGCTTGGATGTGTGAAGATCTGCGGCCAAGGGCCCCAAGACATAGAGTGTGGGCTGAAATCCGGGCCGATAGGAAATCCTTCCAGGGCTCACCACCGGGAAGGAGGCCTCTCACAATCAGCTTGCCCAACAGGACACGGCTCTGGATAGCAGGGTCGATGCGGCCTAGCCCCCCTCTGCGACGTGGCTGAATGATCACTCTCCATGCCACCTTGGCCCTGGCTGGCCTCCCATCACTACCGGCCCATAATAATTTCCAGATCAATTGTTGTACCTAGCCAAGATCGAGATCCCAAGACCGCCAGTTTGTTTTGGAGAGCACTGTTTGATAATATAGGAACGAAATTGGATTTTTCTTCCTTGTATCATCCACAGACAAAAGGCCAGAGTGAGATAGCAAATTCAGCCATATTGGATTTGTTAAAGTGCTATGTGGCAAAATAGAAAACGGTGTGGGAGAAGTATCTTCCACTAGTAGAGTTTGTATACTAGTTCCTCAAGAAAGGCATCGTTTGAGGTCGTTAATGGCAAAGGTGTCCTACCACCACTTCTAAGGACTAAGGATAAGATCGTTGCAGCAGATGAGTATGTCCAAGATTACCTTTCACCTTGTGTTTTCTGGCCTGTAGGCAGCCCTAGGCTTGTTCACATGCAAAGGCTCTTGCAAGAATGAATGATGGCTTCCCTAGGGCTTTAACAGAATGAGGGGGTGCATGTGTGCTGGCTGGCAGGCTGCATAACACACAACTAGCCAAAAAGGCTAACATGCATGCGTTTCACACCATGGCTCCCTCTAGGCTTGGGTGCCTAAGGCATGCGCCCCCTATGGATCCATTGCCTGTTAGAATTTGTGCATCTCTGTGTTTTGGGGCTTTACCTTTTACTTGGTGTTTTACACATTTTTCTCCTATTTATTTGGTCCAGGGCCAGTCGGCCAATTCCCTACTGCACTATATAAGGAGTTCCCCATTATTCACTCAATCATCCACTTCCCTTGCACATTGTTCAACACTCAGTTGCTGGCTATTGCCATTGTAAAGCTTTACTGTTGTTATAAAAGGTGATCTTGTCCAACTCTTTCAATCTCCTTTGCACTCTCTCATAAGTTTACTGTTTATGCTTCCGCATGTGCTATCTCCTTCATGGTATCATACGCTTAGGTCCAGGCTGCTCCAGACTCTGCAAATCTGCCCACCTTTCCCTCCTTTGCTGTGCGTTTTCCTCCATATCTCTCCCAGCTGCAGATCCGTGACAACAAGTGGCTGCGTTTCCCAACTGTGCTGCGTTTTCAGGTCCAGCCAGCCTGTTGTTTGCTGCCGGCCAATTTACCTCGCTACGTTTTCTTCTACAGAGGCAAAAGGTGGAGTTGTGGCTGTGTTTTCTGCACCGGCATCTGTTTTTGGTGAGTTCTTTGCATTTGGTGCTGCCAGACAAGTGGCCCTACATTGTCTTCTTCTTCCGTGAGTCCTTGCCCTTCCGGTAGGAGGTTCCCAGTTGATCTTGGACTGTTTTGCTGTCCAGCCTCTTTCTCTCTCAGGTTTGAGAGGGGGCTGATTGTTCTTGGTGCCTCGCTTCGTTGGAAAGCACCTGAGAGAAGTGTTTGAGAGCTGAGATTTATTCTTTGTTGCTGTGGATATGGCTCCCCCTTGTACAAACAAGGATGACAAGTTGAAAGGACCCAACTATGCTCATTGGAAGCTTCAAATACGGATCTAGTTCATCCACAAGGGTTTGTGGGCCATTGTTCAGGGCACTTGAAAGGAAGCTCGAGCGTCCTCAAAACTCTAGGAGGTGGACTCAGGATCAAGAGGATGAATTTGCTGTGGAATTACAAGACTGGGAGAATTGGGACTCGAAGGCGCATTCTGTGCTTGTGCGGACCATCACAGAGAAGGCTTACCGGCCGTGCAAGCTCTCACCAGTGCTCATCAAGTATGGTCAAAATTGGAGGATCTATTTCCACGAGATTCATCGATGAGGGAAGTTACCTTGCAAGGGCAACTCTACGGTTTGTTATTCCCTCAAAACAATTCCATGCGGTCTTTCTCATGAAGGCCAACGTTATCTTGACCAGTTATTGGCTATGGGTGCTGCTTTGTCCTCTTCTCAGCTAGCTGCTCTTATCCTCACCAAGCTTTCTCCGGACTATGATGTGATTTCTCGATCTTTGCAGTGCTAGGTCACATTCACTCAGTTGGATTTTGATGATCTTAGCTCGCTACTTTTGGAGGAGGAGTCGGTTCTCATCTCACAGGGTAAGTTGAAGGTGTTAGTCAACAGTTTTGACCAAGCACTTTCCTCAATTCAAAAGAAAGGTCGGAGTCACTGCTTTACTTGTGGAAAAAGAGGCCATCTGTCTAAAGATTGTTTGTCCAAGAAGAAGGACAAGACCAAGGGCAAGGCTTCATCTCAAAGAAAAGGCAGCGACACAACCCAGGATAGTGATACAGATTCTAGTACCACTTCTAGGGCTCCCAGGGCACTTCCGGCTCAGGAGAACCCAGATGGTGTACTTTCCTAGTACACATGCAGTTTCCCCCCATGTGCTTCTAGCCAGAAGAGGCTTGTGGGTGGGAAAGGAGACTGATTGCAGCTCCACTTACTGGTGCATGGGGACCGTGATTCGGAGTTCCAAGCATTAGACATCTGGCAAGACATGGTTATCTTTGCCCTACTGCACTATATAAGGAGTTCCCCATTATTCACTCAATCATCCACTTCCCTTGCACATTGTTCAACACTCAGTTGCGGGCTATTACCATTGTAAACCTTTACGGCTGTTATAAAAGGTGATCTTGTCCAACTCTTTCAATCTCCTTTGCACTCTCTCATAAGTTTGCTGTTTATGCTTCCGCCTGTGCTATCTCCTTTCATTGCCCCCTAAAGGGCCTATTCAAAACCTTATAAAAGAGTCCTATCGTGTGTCACTAGTATTGTGATTAATGGGTTCACATACCTAGGCATGACTTCTAGCATTTAAGAGGATAAAACATGCAATGTATACAACAAGAAAACACTCACAACAAGTAGGATCTTTCACAATACAAAACTTTAAAACTCAAATTGCACAATAACAAAGAGAGAGAGAATAATATTGTATTACGCAAGTGATACAATAGATGGCAAAGCCCTACATCCGTGTGCTCCTGAGAAGGGATCTTCGATGGCTAATCTAGAATTGCTAAGACAGAGGCTGTATGCTAGTAGCACCTAGAGAGTAAACTCACAGTGATGTCTGATGAACTCTGTGGAGAAAGGGGCTGGTCGTGTATCTATATAGGCCTGCATACACGACGAGGCCATGACAATGACCATGTAGGTCCATGGTTGTTGCATGCACAGAAGCTTAACTACCTAATCCAAAGCCTTAAACCTAATTAAGAACAAGATGCTCATTAATGAAAATGATTAAGACAAAGGAGAGGAGAGAGAGAGCGTTAGACTCTAGAGTTTTCTTTGTATTATGGTACAAAAAGGTGACATAAATGTCTATACATCTATCATGCCCTTGGTCTACCCAATAGGGTGACCTCTGGCCTTCTACATACTTTCTACTAACTTCTATGCTTCTTCATAAAGGTTGTCCTAATGCAAATGATGGCTTATGTTTATATAGGTCTTGGTAGAGCTGGTCGGCCAAGAGAAGAAGCTGTCCGCCTATTCATATGTCCACAAACTGATGAAATCAGCATTAAATGTTGATCTGGTTCACACATGTGGCCTTGATGCTGTTCATGCTGCCGACAATTCCCCTAATGCTACCGACTGCTCATAAGACCGAATCCTAGCTTTGCTAATGCCCTAAATGTTGTCCTAAATAGGGATTTATTGTAGATATGCGGAGATTATGCCATGTCCACTATTGTGCACATGACATCTCCTCTTGCTAAACTTGATGACGGGGTGGACTCTGTCATCCTTCCTTCCTCCTTGGACTTCCTGACTTTGACTTAATGCTTGATTTTGACACTTTGCCTGAACACCTTCCACTTCTGATCTCCACTTCCAAGTCTTGTTGAAGAACTGAGCATCTGTTCCACTGCTGCCCCATGCCTGCTTATCCCTTTCCCTTAATGTGGGTCACCTACCGGAACTGATCATGCTTGTTGCTAGGCCTTTGGAACTGATCTAAGAGCTAATGTACTTATTCTGAGTACATACTCTGAGAGAATGCTTTCCTCTAGCTTTGCCTGTTTGCAGACCATTCCATAGGTTACCCTAGCTCCATTCTTCTGATGGATCTTTGCACCTTCTTGGTATGCTTAGTGGTTGAGCCTAAATGCTCTGATACCAATGTTGCATCGCAAAAGCTTTACTATCTAATCCACAGTCCTAAGCTAATTAAAAACAATACGTTGATTAATGAAAATGATTAAAAGAGAGGAGAGAAGAGAGAGAGTTGGTGCAGAGTTTTCTTTGTATTATGGTACAAAAGGTGACATAAATGGCTATACATTTGCCAGGGTCTTGGTCTACCCAATAGGGTGACCTCTGACCTTCTACATGCTTTCTACTACCTTCTATGCTTCTTCAAAAAGGTTTTCCTAATGCAAATGATGGCTTATGCTTATATAGGTCCTGGTAGAGCTAGTCAGCCAAGAGAAGAAGCTGTCAGCCTGTTCATATGTCCACGACCTTATGAAATCAGCATTAAATGCTGATCCAGTTCACACGTGTGGCATTGATGTTGTTGTCATGTGCACAGTGTGTATCTACCGTGTGCTACACGCACACACGCCTAGCTTCGAGGTTTGGGGAGGAAGCTTGGAGCTAGGCAGGCTGATTGGCGAGCTGAGTTAGGGATAGACTAACGAGCGGGCACCCAAGTGTGGACGCCCGATGACCGGCCAAGAGCCTATTAAAGGGTGGCCAAGGTTAGTCATTAGTTCATAGAGTCTCGCGTGTCTTTGTGAGAGCTCTATGGTCAGGAGCCTAGATCTAGTGCAGACATGCACTTGCTTTATGCAGCTATCACGTGCACACCCTTCAAGTGTGCAGTGACATGGCATCATTTTAGCATCATAAACATCATCAGGATTTATCAAGCATTTTATGGGCATTTTTCAGGCATTTAAATGAAGGTTTTCAGCATGTTCCACATGGTATGGGCTGAATTCAGCATTGTAGCATCACATTAGCCATCTAGACCAAAGCATTTGGGGCTTGTGGAGGCAGCCGACAGAGTTTGGACAGCAGCCGACAGCATTTGCAGCCAAGATAGCATTTTATGCTATTTTTTCATTTATTTTGTCCAAAGCTGCTGGCCGACAGCAGTATGCTGGCCGACCAGCCTTATTTGAGCCATATAAAGCAGGCGCCTCTATTCCTCACAGCATTCCAGCATTCAACAGTGTGTTCTTCAGGGTTTCTACTCCAGGAGGGCTGGGAACAGCAGCGCATCCACGCATCACAGCATTCCAGCATTCAGGCCCATTATCAGCATATTCAGCCATCTTCCCAACTCCTACATAGAGGGATACCAGCATACAAGTGGTGGAACTCAGCATTGGAGTCAGGACAGCCATCCTTCATCATCCTTCAGCATGTTTCCCTCTCTTCCAGGGGTAGACATCATCTAGGACAGCATAGATCCATTTGGATCTCATTGTAACCGCATTCATCATCTAATATAGCTGCATTGCATTGCATTGACACTCATCTCTCTTGTGTCCATCTCAGTTAATCATTCCTTAAGTAAAGTGCAGCACTAATCCAAGGTTGCTTAACATTCGATCAGTCCCCCGCATGTCACATTGGTATCAGAGCATAGGGTAGGCAGCCTTAGCAGTCAGTGCATGTTCATTCTCTAAAGTCATTCAGTCATCATGTTTCACGTTTCCGCACAGCTAAATCCAGTTCTCAAGATTCTGAAGCCATCCCTAGGGTTCTTCCCTTAGGCATGCATCAGTAAGCCATCCATCTGCATTTTGCACAGCATATAGGCTTGCATCAGTATTTTAGTCATCCTAGCAGTCATACCTCAAGCATCATGCATTCTGCAAGGCCTACAGGTTTCACCCATGAGTTCTCTGGGGAAGAATGACATGCATCATCAAAGGAGTGAATGGAGTTTTTGACTTCAATTGGCAGCAGGGAGTTTTCTTCCACAGAAGAAGAGGGAAGTTTGCTCCAACATTCGCCTCAGGAGGTTCAGAGGTTCAAGAACGACGGAGATGGTGTGTGAAAGGACTCCACAAGCAAGTTAAGGGTGACTCAAGTATTCCAAGTAGATATGCAGGTCGTAGGTTAGCAGCATTGTGCCATGAAGTTCCCGCAGTTCAGTAGTCTTTGGCGCACAGGGATCTCACTCCAGCATTGACCTCAGTCCCGGCACAAGAAGTCAAAGGGGACAAGAGTCTCATTGGAGGAAGGTCAATAGGGAGTCAGAAGGTTGCCAGGTTACCACCTGGCAACAGTGACATGGCATCATTTTAGCATCATAAACATCATCATGATTTATCAGGCATTTTATGGGCATTTTTCAGGCATTTAAATGAAGGTTTTCAGCATGTACCACATGGTATGGGCTGGATTCAGCTGTCATGTGCATCATAGATGCCATGGACATCTTCAGGGCTAAATCCAGAAGAGGCAACCAGATAAAGAGTATGAACCAGGTAGAACCAGGATGATAGAGCACAAAGCACCTGTGGCAGTGTAGACTGGAGACAGGCGTGGAGAGCAAGCTGAAGACCAGATGGCTGTCGGCTGCAGGAAAAGGTGTTGCTGGCTGCACACAAGGCTGTCGGCTGCACACTAAAGAGGTTGGCTGAACCAGAGGACAAGGGCAGCAGCAGGCGCATCATGATCCAGGAGTATATCCAGTCAGGGCTGAGTTAAATAGCATTTTATGCATTTAATACAGGCCGACCAGCAGTCGGCCAGTTTCCCATGGATTTCAAGGGGCTATAAATAGGCCCACTTGCTCATTGTGTTAACCATTCATTCCATTAGGGAATGGGTCATTAGGAGTCCCATAGGGGGACAGATTTTTGGTGTGTTACTACCTTTTATGTAAGGCAACCCATGGCTGCAGATTTAGGTACCTTTTTGTACCATAGAATATACTGAATTTCCAGTACTTCTCTCTCTCTACTCTCTCTCTATATCTGCGTTTTGCATCAGATGGTTTCCAAGAGTGTTTAGGGCTGAAAGAAGACTCCCAGAGCTTCCGCGTGTTACATTGGTATCAGAGCATCAGGCTCAGCAAAGCTAAACACTGATTCAGTCCCAGATGATGGTGTACAGGTCCAAGGTACAGGTTAGTACACGGATACGAAGCCCAAGGCAAAGAGCACAGAAGCGGGAAGAACTCCCAGGAGGTTTGTTGGTGGTGTTCCACAGTGCCAGATGGGGGATGGCAGTTCCGTGAGCTAGATAGGTTCTCAGGCAACGGTCCCAAGGGAGGTTGATCCTCCAAGGGCGATGTAAGAGTGCCAGACTCATTTCTCAGGAATGAAGACCAAGACAGTGTTCAGAGTCAAGGCAAGAATGGATTGTGGACTAGAGGAAAAACCGATGCATAGATCTTCATCAGAGACAGAGTGGTTTAGAGAACAAGCTGGGGTTTCAGAGAAAAAAAGGTTGCCAGGGATGGATGATGACAGGGACAAGATTGGGATGATGACAGTCATCCAAGAGCGGGTTGGAATCCCGTCATCAAGTTTAGCAGAGGGGGATGCCATGTGCATCATAGATGCCATGGACATCTTCAGGGCTAAATCCAGAAGAGGCAACCAGATAAAGAGTATGAACCAGGTAGAACCAGGATGATAGAGCACAGAGCACCTGTGGCAGTGTAGACTGGAGACAGGCGTGGAGAGCAAGCTGAAGACCAGATGGCTGTCGGCTGCAGAAAAAGGTGTTGCTGGCTGCACACAAGGCTATCGGCTGCACATTGAAGAGGTTGGCTGAACCAGAGGACAAGAGCAGCAGCAGGCGCATCATGATCCAGGAGTATATCCAGTCGGAATAGCATTTTATGCATTTAATACTGGCCGACTCGGCCAGTTTCCCATGGATTTAAAGGCAGGCCCACTTGCTCATTGTGTTAACCATTCATTCCATTAGGGAATGGGTCATTAGGAGTCCCATAGGGGGACAAGTTTTTGGTGTGTTACTACCTTTTATGTAAGGCAGCCCATGGCTGCAGATTTAGGTACCTTTTTGTACCATAGAATATACTGAATTTCCAATACTTCTCTCTCTCTACTCTCTCTCTATATCTGCGTTTTGCATCAGATGGTTTCCAAGAGTGTTTAGGGCTGAAAGAAGACTCCCAGAGCTTCCGCGTGTTACATCAGAATTGTAGCATCACATTAGCCATCTAGACCAAAGCATTTGGGGCTTGTGGAGGCAGCCGACAGCATTTGCAGCCAAGATAGCATTTTATGCTATTTTTACATTTATTTTGTCCAAAGTTGCTGGCTGACAGCAGTATGCTGGCCGACCAGCCTTATTTGAGCCATATAAAGCAGGCGCCTCTATCCCTCACAGCATTCCAGCATTCAACAGTGTGTTCTTCAGCATTTCTACTTGTCATGTGCATCACAGATGCCATGGACATTTCTAGGGCTAGATCCAGAAGAGGCAAGCAGATAAAGACTAGGAACCAGATAGAGTCAGATTGTGGAGCACAAGATGCAGTAGTGGACAGGTTGGACTTGGAGAAGCACCAGGGAGCAGTCGGCTGAGGACACAAGCTGTCGGCTGAACCAGGAAGCAAGGCGCATGAAGGCAAGACAAGATACCCAAGTCGGCTGAGGGAAAAAGCATTTAATAAATTCAGAACTGGCTGACCAGCAGTCGGCCAGCTCCTACCTTGTCCAAGAAGCCTATAAAAGGCATCAAGTGCTCATAGCATGGATCATTCCACCCACTAGGGGTGTGGGTCACTTAGAGGTCCCATAGGGGACAGAATTTAGGGTTAGGAACCTTTTTATGAAGGCAGCCCATGGCTGCAAAGATCTGTACCTTTTTTGTACATAGTATATACTGAAATTCCAGCACTTCTCACTCTCTCTCTCTACTCTCTCTCTACCTGCGTTTTTGCATCATGGTGCGTTTTTGCATCAGGAGGTCTTCAAGAGTGTTTAGGGCTGAAAGAAGACTACCCAGAGCTTCCGCGTGTTACATTGGTATCAGAGCATCAGGCTCAGCCAAGCTAAACACTGATTCAGTCCCATATGATGGTGTACAGGTCCAAGGTACAGGAAAGTACACGGATTCAAAGCCCAAAGCAAGAACACAGATCGGGAAGAACTCCCAGGAGGTTTGTTGGTGGTGTTCCACAGTGCCAGATGGGGATGGCAGTTCCGTGAGCCAGATGGGTTCTAAGGGAACGGTCCCAAGGGAGGTTGATCCTCCAAGGGTGATGTGAGAGTGCCAGACTCAGTTCCAGGAACGAAGACCAAGACGGTGTTCAGAATCAGGGCAGGAATGGATTGTGGACTAGAGGAAGACCAGATGCATAGATCTTCATCAGAGACAGAGTGGTTTGGAGAACAGACCGGATTTTCAGAGAAAAAGGTTTGCCAGGGATGGATGATGACAGAGGGACTTCGGAACAGGATTGGGATGATGACAGTCATCCAAGAGCAGGGTGGATTCCCGTCATCAAGTTTAGCAGAGGGGGATGTCATGTGCATCACAGATGCCATGGACATTTCTAGGGCTAGATCCAGAAGAGGCAAGCAGATAAAGACTAGGAACCAGATAGAGTCAGATTGTGGAGCACAAGATGCAGTAGTGGACAGGTTGGACTTGGAGAAGCACCAGGGAGCAGTCGGCTGAGGACACAAGCTGTCGGCTGAACCAGGAAGCAAGGCGCATGAAGGCAAGACAAGATACCCAAGTCGGCTGAGGGAAAAAGCATTTAATAAATTCAGAACTGGCTGACCAGCAGTCGGCCAGCTCCTACCTTGTCCAAGAAGCCTATAAAAGGCATCAAGTGCTCATAGCATGGATCATTCCACCCACTAGGGGTGTGGGTCACTTAGAGGTCCCATAGGGGACAGAATTTAGGGTTAGGAACCTTTTTATGAAGGCAGCCCATGGCTGCAAAGATCTGTACCTTTTTTGTACATAGTATATACTGAAATTCCAGCACTTCTCACTCTCTCTCTCTACTCTCTCTCTACCTACGTTTTTGCATCATGGTGCGTTTTTGCATCAGGAGGTCTTCAAGAGTGTTTAGGGCTGAAAGAAGACTACCCAGAGCTTCCGCGTGTTACACTACTCCAGGAGGGCTGGGAACAGCAGCGCATCCACGCATCACAGCATTCCAGCATTCAAGCCCATTCTCAGCATATTCAGCCATCTTCCCAACTCCTACATAGAGGGATACCAGTGGTGGAACTCAGCATTGGAGTCAGGACAGCCATCCTTCAACATGTTTCTCTTTCTTCCAGGGGTAGACATCATCTAGGACAGCATAGATCCATTTGGATCTCATTGTAACCGCATTCATCATCTAATATAGCTGCATTGCATTGCATTGACACTCATCTCTCTTGTGTCCATCTCAGTTAATCATCCTTAAGTAAAGTGCAGCACTAATCCAAGGTTGCTTAACATTCGATCAGTCCCCCGCATGTCACAGCAGCCGAGGCCGGCAGCAGTCTCGAGGCCCGCTAGGATAGCTTCATGGCGGTATGGAATGTCACGAGGTATAGATTGGTCGGTACGTCCATCTAGTTAGCTCAGCTCATGGCTCGGTGGGGACAGCCAAGACTTGTGGGCTTGCCCACAACTGTCAAGGTTGGGAGGTGAGTCAAGCCTGCACCACCTTCACGTTTGTTTGGTATGTTTGCAGGTTCCGAGTCTTGTATCAGGAGCGTTATAGGGGGTGATCCTATGGGGATTTGACAGTGGTATCAAAGCAAGCCTTGAGAACGAGCAAGTTGGTAGGTAGAGAAAAAGAGGTCAAAGAAAAGGTATGAGTTCAAGAAGATTGTTGTTTTTCCGTGCATACTGCTGTTTTTTCAGATTCAGCATGTTATTTTTACATCGTTGGAACCCGTGCTAGGGATTCTGGTCTTGTAAAGGGTTGTCTTGTTTAGCTAGAAGAAGGGCTGTTTCTTTTAACAAGGGAAAGAGAAAAGAAGCCAGTCAGCTGTACCGTTTAGTAAGAAAGAGAGAGAGAGAGAGAGGAAGTTTTATGGCTGTGTGGCGATTGATTGCATGCGTGGCGCTTGAGTGGCTGTGCAGCCCTTATGAGGGAAGAAGCCAGCCGAAAGCACCTTGAACCAATCATATGCAGGTATGCGCAGGCAAGTATATGCACGTGTACGCAAGTATATGCACGTGTATGCATGTATATGCACGTTCAGTTGCACGCAGGCGGGTGGTACACGCAGGCAGGCGAGCTGGTATTTGCACGCAATTGGGTGGACATGAGCACGCAGGCAGGCAGGTGTACGCTCGCAGGCGGGCACGTACAGCAGCGCTGAAGTCAGCGCTAATTATTGCTGCAAAAAGAACTCCAAAAGCACAATCACCGGGTGGCAAAAGCTTTCGATATTTTTGGCTTTTGTTTTTTTTTTTTTAATACAAGGGTTGCTTTTTTGAACCTTCGCTAAAGGGTTTACAAAACCACCTATTTACCAACGTGTTTTTCTTTTTTACAACAAGAGAAGACATGTGTTCTTTTTACTTCTTGCCTTATGGGTGTTTATATATATATATATATATATATATACACACAACACCCAGCAATCATACCTATGAGGTACGCCTACCTGCGGGTTGGCAAGTATGGGATCGAAAGGTGGAGACGCTACCGATCCGGATTCAGAACTACGAAGATACTCTAGAATGCTATATTATGCATCTAGAGCATGTAGACTTGTTATTAGGGATTGAGTGGTTTAAGACTCTTCAGGTCCAGATAGATTGGTCTAGTCATACTTTTTCTTTTGAACATAGGAACACCCAGTACTATATCTTAGGTGATTGTATACATCCCTCACAGGGACCTCTTGTAAATAACGTTGATTTTGGAAATATAATGGATTCTTCTTTCTATACTGCTTTTCACTGTGTCCTGATTCCACTTTCTTCATTTCTCATACCTTCTATAGATGTTAATAAATTAAGTGTGTTTGAAAGCAAAGAATTAAAGAAGATACTTGATTCGTTTCAAGATGTATTTCCTAAGGAACTGCCATCGGGCTTACCACCTGAAAGGGTAGTAGATCATCATATTGACTTGGTCCCTAGTGCTCACCCTGTTAGTATTCCACCATACAGGATGAGCCAAGCTGAGGAAGATGAGTTGGCCAAACAACTCGAAGATTATTTAAGGATGGGTCAGATCCGTCCAAGTAAATCACCTTGGGGTGCACCTCTGTTACTCAGGAGAAAGAAGGACAACACTCGGAGAATATGATCGAGTTCAGAAGGTTCTCGCCTGACCTATACCGCTGACTGTGAAACAACTTCGTTCTTTTCTCGGTTTTGTTGTTTTTCTTCGGAAATCTGTGCGGGAATACTCTCAGTTCACACTACCGATGACCGACTTATTGAAAGGCCGTGGACGTAAGTCAAATCAATCTATCACTTGGAATAACGATCTGGATATAGCCTTCAGAGTTTTGAAAGATAAAGTCAAGAAAGCACCAATCTTAGCATTACCCGATCCTAGTCGGCCTTATGTTCTTGAAACTGATGCCAATGACTATGCAATCAGGGCTGCTCTCTTTCAAGATAGTAGACCTGTTTCTTTCGAGAGAAAAGCTGGACGACACTCAATTTCGTTAGCCAACCCTTGAGAAGGAGCTTTATGATGTCATTCACACTCTCAAGGTTTGGAGACATTATTTATATGGCTCCAAGTTTGTGGTATTGACTGATCATCAGTCAATCAAGTATGTGTGTGATGGAGATGATTTGACAGGAAGGAAAGCTCAATGGGCTGAATTAATGCAAGATTTTGATTTTGATTTTGATTTTGATATTCGTTATCGAAAAGGATCCATGAATACTGTCGCAGATGCACTTCTTTGTTGTTCACCGAGATTTCTACTGACTTATTTCAGTCATTGAGAGGGCTTTGCAGGACTGATAGTTATTTTGGTCCATTTTGGCAGAAGATCCAAGACGGGAGCTCATTGATTGACCAAGACTCAATGACTTAGCAGCCTACTATTCAGGCTGCAGGAGGCCAATGGATGATTCGGAATGGTTTACTATTCCGTAATGACAAAATTTGTGTACCACAGATGCCGGACATTAGGTCCAAGATTCTTAAGGAGTGTCACGACGCCCCTTCTGTTGGACACTTTGGGGTACACAGGACGTCAAGCAAATAAAGCTGAACGCTTTAGACAGGCTGGGCTGTTGCATCCTTTGCAAATCCCAGGTAATAAATGGAAAAGTATTTCCATGGATTTTATTACCAAATTGCCAAGAACACGTCAAGGCCATGATTCTATTTGGGTTGTGGTGGATCGCTTGACAAAAATGGCTAGATTTTTACCGACAGGGAAGACCGTTACAGCTACGCAATTAGCACGGCAGTTTATCGAGCAATTGTTGAGACTGTACAGGTTACCACAGGACATAGTCAGTGATAGAAACTCTAAGTTTACAAGTGACTTTTGGAGACTTGTTTTTGAGAAGTTGGAAACAACTTTGAATTTGAGTTCCTCGGATCATCCTCAATCTAATGGCCAGACTGAAAGAGTTAATCAGATTTTGGAGGATATGCTTCGAGCACATGTCTCCACAAGACAGAGTTCATGGGAGGATTATCTTTCTATGTTAGAATTTGCATATAATAGTACTAAGCATACGAGTACAGGTTTTAGTCCTTTCATGCGTATGTATGGTTTTCAACCTAGATCACCTGTTACAGTGGGATTTTCAGGACTTCAGCATGATGCAGCACGTAATTTTTTGCAAGATATGCAAGGAATGTTATAAGTTGTGAAAGAATCTATTAGAAGTGCTCAAGACACAGACAGATTTTATTCTAATAGACATCGTTCGCCCAGGGAGTTCTCTGAAGGAACGATGGTGTATTTGCGAGTTCCGAAAGATTCCGAGACTTTACGGACAGGTTGATCTCCGAAATTATCCCCTAGATATTGTGGACCATTTCGTATTACACGACGGATTGGTTCAGTCGCACATGAACTGGATTTGCCTTCTCATGTGAAAGTTCATCCTGTATTTCATGTCAGTAGACTTAAGGTAGTACTAGGTGAAACAAACCAGTTAGTTACTCCTCAAGAAATTATAGATGTCGAGGATATGACATTTGTTCCACACGAACCTGAAAAGATTCTTGGATTTCGTGAAAGACGATTGCATAATAAACTTATCACGGAATACAAGATCAAGTGGAAGGATCGTGTTGAGGACGCTACATGGGAGACATTGACTACCCTTCAAAGGGATTACCCTGGCTTTTTAGTGAGCTCAGGAGTGAGCTCTTAGAGGAAGGGGAGTATGTCATGTGCATAGTGTGTATCTACCGTGTGCTATACGCACACAATTCTAGCTTCGAGGTTTGGGGAAGCTTGGAGCTAGGCAGGCTGATTGGCGAGTTGAGTTAGGGATAGAATAACGAGCGGGCACCCAAGTATGAACGGGCGGGCGTCCAAGTGTGGACACCCGATGACCGGCCAAGAGCCTATAAAAGGGTGGCCAAGGTTAGTCATTAGTTCATAGAGTCTCGTGTGTCTTTGTGAGAGCTCTATGGTCAAAAGGTGGTCTCCTGTCTTCAAGAGTTTGAGGCCTCCAAGCAGGCATTCACATAACGCATTCATAGTAGCCGAACAACTACTTAAGAGTTGGCCCTTTGTTGATGTCGAAGGCTAGGCCTTGGGCTCCTTCAAAAAGTAGTGGTTCCATGTGGGGAATGACTCCAGCAAGGTGATGTGATGAGGTTGAAAAAGTGTATAGTTTGCGATCACTACTGGGTCTGGGACCTGGTTGTTGTGCGGCGGATAAAATCATGAAAATGTCGAACCATAGATTCTTCTGTGCATGGATGTTGCACAGATGGGGGTGCAAACCACGGGAAGTTGAAATGCAACTTTGGGGTTTTATGCTGCTCTTTGTGGAATGTCTTTCGTCGAATGGGGAGGTATTCAGGGTTGAGCCTGGATCTAGTGCAGACGTGCACTTGCTTTATGCAGCCGAGGCCGATGGCAGTCTCCAGGCCCGCGAGGGTAGCTTCATGGCGGTATGGGACGTCACGAGGTAGAGATTGGTCGGTACGTCCATCTAGTTAGCTCAGCTCGTGGCTCAGTGGTGGGGACAACCAAGACTTGTGGGCTTGCCCACGGCTGTCAAGGTTGGGAGGTGAGTCAGGCCTGCACCCCCTTCACGTTTGTTTGGTTTGTTTGCAGGATTTGAGTCTTGTATCGGGAGCGTTCTACAAGGTGATCCTATGGGGATTTGATAGCTATTCATGCTACTGACAATGCCCTTGATGCTGCTGACTCCTCATAAGACCATATACTAGCTTTGCTAATGCCCTAAATGATGTCCTAATCAAGCATTTACTATAGATATGCTGAGATTATTCCATGTCCACTAGTGTGCACATGACAACAGTCATAGTCGGTGCCACCATTCCACCGCGGTGTAGACTCAGTCCACAAAGATGAACTAGCGGCTACTACGCAAATTCCCCACCTCCCACGCCCATCTAGGCTCATCTTGGGGCCCGTTCAGGCCCCGCAATGTCAGGATAGGATGTCCAAAAGTAAAGTCTACCTACTCCATGTGTGGACCATTACAGTGTAGCATGTAGCCTATTTGGTAGTGTGCCAAATCTAATCCAAGACGTCTCTAAACCATCTGGCCTCCTAGGTCACTTTCCCGTGTGAATACGGGGATGTGTGCCCTGGCTGATCAACCATGGCTACTTCTCATAATGGAGGCCGTACAAACATGAGCTAGCCGGTGCCTGGGCAAATACAATATGAGAGTGGAGCATTGATATCCAACATCACAATACTTGACTCTTACCGGTGCCTGTTCATCTCTACATGGCATCCTAAGTCCTGATGCCATTACACCATTCAAGAGACTCACAACATTGTGCACGACTGGCACAACGGACGTGTGCAGGACATGCAAGACTAACTCTGGCACACCAGTAGTAGCACATTGGCTGACGCATCCCTGGACAAGGGCTCATTGAGATAAAGCTATATAAAAATAAACACTAAGCTTTTGAAAAAAAGCTTTGAAGCCTAAATAACTAAATAATGAATAGGCCACATGTCCGACCACAGAGCCTTGCACTTATCCTGTATAATCATGTCCACAGCATCCACGTATAGGATGCATGTGACATGTATGCATGTGTCATACTGGAAACATAACTAACGTAAGGGTTTGATTGAGAAACCAACGTTGTAAGCCCTTGTTTATGAAGGGGCAAAGAGCAGTGTGATTCTCTCTCGCCCTCTAACTTATCATGCTGTATTTTTTAATCTGTCAAGAATAGGCAATATGGGATCGTCCTAGACTGCTGCAATTCATGTCCAAGGGTTGCTTTCATGATGCAGTAGAGGGGCATAACTGAGGCCCTCTACCAGTCAGCCCCAGCGATTGGTAAGCCTGCTACCAGCCTCTGTTGGACTTCGCATCACAAACCTATCCACTCCTAATCTTTCAAGCCTTTGTCTTACTCACAAGATGCCAATGTTTGCCATTCCCTCCCTTACCATACATCTTGCCCATCTCAACCATGGTAATTTCCTTTGCTTTATAAAACTTCATGCAAACTTGAAACCTCCCATAGACCCCCTACCCTCAATTTTTGCCCCCATATTTTAAGAGCAATACTTGAGTATGTGAATTCCTAACATCCCTTAGTGGCATCCATGATAATTTCCTTTGCTTTATAAAACTTCATGCAAACCTGAAACCTCCCATAGACCCCCTACCCTCACTTTTTGCCCCCATATTTTAAGAGCAATCCTTGAGTATGTGAATTCCTAACATCCCTTAGTGGCATCCATGATGTTTTCCACACTTCTTATTCATGCAGATCTACATGCTAGACTCTGCAAGTCAGCACCATTCTAAATCTGTCATTCAAGGGAATCCCCGCCCCCACCATATGCAACCCATCGCTTTCACCTCCATGTCAGAAGGCCATTCCCTCTTTCTTCTTTTCAATTCAAGACTACATATTGAGTTTAAATGGGCAATCCCATCCCTGGCACAAGATCTCCTAGGTTTTTTTTATTTCTTTTAAAGGTTTGTATAATTAAGATCTAACCCCAGATACAGTTGATATTGATGTGAAGAAATACCGAAAAGAGCGAAACATTACATTGAAAAATCATGGATTCAGAGATGCATACAAATCAGATTTTTATCCAATCTTCAAAGTGATGTTGAAGAGCCATGGGCAATGCAACCACTTCCAGTTTTCAAAGGTGGAAAAATTGGCAAAAGTTGAAAATAGATGGCTTACCTGGCTCAGAAGCCCCTAGGAGGAGACCCTGCGGGCGAGCTTTTCCTGGAATTTGAGAACAGTAATCGACAAAGAAACGCATTCAATGGGTTGATCTGTGAGAGCCTTAGGTGCCAACACGGTCGATACTGCTCTTGCCTCTCATAATGGAAGTCTTGGGTTCGAATACCGTGTAAACATCTACAGTTCCGTTAACAACAACAACAACAACAAAAAATGCTTCACACCGTCCTCTTGTAACGATGGATGGACAAGCAACCTTGCCTTCAAACTTCAAAGGGCCTTATCATATGATTTTTGCTGTCTAGAATTCAAGCATCTTGAACAAGTTGGTGTGGACCCCTTTAGGAATCCTCAAAAAGCAACACAAGTGGGTCTACTAAGCATCAAACCTCCGCCATGGGACATGCAACTCGTGATCTCACATTCAAGTCATCTCGCCCTTTTGAAAGGAGTCACAACAACTTGCTAAATAGGGGCCTACAACGAGTTAAAAAAGAAAACCAATTAATTAACGAAAGACTAGCAAATATTGAACCTTTAACTATTCTAACGTTTCACCACATTACGTTAAGATTATAAGGTTTTTTAAACAGGATGTATCAGTGAAAGGAGTTGGTGTTGGTTGATAGCCGTCTCCTTTTTTCAGCGAGAGGAGTTGGTGGCGGTTAAAACAAATTGCAGAGATGGTACCTAGAGGCTAGCACGTGTGCGAGGCTTTGTGTGATCGTGCATGTGTGTTGGCGTAGTCTGTTTCTTCAACTGAATAGCAAAACCTAGAGGCCAGCACGTGTGCGAGGCTCTGTGCAAGCGTGCGTGTTTGTTGGCATGTATGTGCGGCGTCTATGTGTGTGAGAGAGAGTGCCGAGGGAGGAGGAGGGTCTTCTCACTTTTTCGAAATGAAATCGTTAATAATAAGGGGCTTGCCAAGAAAACTGACTTCGCATGACACTGCACCAAAATGGCGCACTTCATCGCTCGACTAGCAGTGTTTTGCATCGTGTGCGCTAGTGTGTGGTGCTACTCTAGCACTACCCTCATCATCAGAGATGATGAGAGCTCGTTGTTCCCCAATGGCACCGGTGTCACGCTCTAGCTTCCTTGATGGTTTCCTCTTTGGTGCCATCACCTCCTCTCTGAAGGTCATGATATTATTTTAATTATTTTCTGTCTTGATTATTTTAAGCACGCATCATTTATCATAACCTGCATTTTCCGTCTTGATTATTTTCTCGTTGGATCAGCTTAGCATGAAGGAGCAGAGCTTGTGGATGGCAAGAGTTTGAACATTTCGGACATGTACGCTCGGGCTGTCTCAGGTGCCAATTTTTTCTAACTGAATTGAATTCCATTTTGGAAAATTATATTTAAGAATTTTGAATTTTTAACTTATTCCTTTTTTAGTTATTATGTAGTGAAATGTCAAAAATGAAAAAAAGAGCAAGAGAATCAACAACTGGAAAATTCATAAATTCAACTAATGAAAGCCATGATGTTTCAAGCATAGAACCTAAGAGAAATCATGGAAGACCAAAGAAGTTATGTAATGAAGATGCAATGTTAGATCAATTCAATGTCAACTTGAAAGTGCTTGAGCTACGTGTGACAATATCATTAGGTGGTAGTGACATTGATGAAGAATTACTAAATAATCTTCATGATTTTATCACTAAAGAATGCTTTTCTGGTAGTTTCTCATTGGAAAGAAGAGGCACAGTTTTCCATTTACACTATCAAATGGTCATTAGAATTCATGCAAAGTCAATAATTACAATTAATGAACTCATTAAAAAGTATCTTGGATGGGATAAGAATAATCCCATCGGTGGGATTGTAATGTGTAAAGCATTAATCCCATCGGTGGGATTGTAATCCCATCGGTGGGATTGTAATCCCATCGGCATTAAGGCGGAAGAACATGCACACATTTCATGGTATGATAGGCTATTGTATGAAAGATCTTGATAAGCCTCATTATAAAAATGTGTCACATAATATTAGTGATGAAGATATTACTAAGGGAATAGAAATTTACATGCAATATGGTGCAGATGATTTGAAGAACAAAGTTTGTCTTACTCCAACAAACATTTTTTATAGAGCAATGATGTTTTGGAAGTTCTATTTAAAGCATCCTTTAGGGAATAATTTTTGCACCACCATTCATAAAATGATAAAGACAGGAAAGTACTACCCATCTTCTAATTGGATAACTCCATATCAAGGAAGTGGAATAGAGCTTCAAAAAGTAGATGCTTGCTTACAAGAGTGCTTGAACACAATAAGCTCAATGATGAACTAAGGCTACCAAACTAGTCTATGTATAGTACCTGAGGTTGGCACGGACATGGGTCAACCACGTTGGCCAACCTATAACTTTGTCCAAAATGACCAACCAACCATATCATATGACTGGCATTATATTAGACTACAACAATGTTGCATAGGAATGTAGCATAGCTCCCATGTCCATTTGAGATTGTCTGGACCCTGGAACGAGCCTCATAACCCGAGAACAATGTGTCCTTGGTTTGTTGTCCAACATTCACTAATGCGGTCACATAGCCCGCATAAGTATGCATCCTACTCGACAAAGTGCCAAGTCTACATAATCCGTCTCTTCCTAACCATCTAGCCACATTTAGCTGGCTCACCACAACGGTTACTCCTATTAAAGGGGCTCTTACAAATAGAGCATATTCGTTGCCCATAGTAACAACACAAGGGTGGAGCATTAAGCAAATTCTTTTCCAAGATTCTTATAGTGGTTTTTTGTTCCTTTTATTTGAGCCCATCTATGTTTGTTGAAGTGAATTCTTACCCACCTCCTTTGATGACTAGACTAGAATCCATGCATTAGCATGAATGGAGTAAATATAGTCGGTGAATGTTTATCTCAATTTGATTACTTTCTACGCATATATGGAATTCTTACCCACCTCCTTTGGTGACTAGACTAGAATCCATGCATCAACCTGAATGGAGTAAATCTAGTCGATGAATGTTTATCTCAATTGGATTGCTTTCTATGCATATATGCACAAGCCTATACTCTAGAACTTGGTTGACTTTTGGATCTAACCATCAAACTCCAGATGGTTGGCCCTTCCCAGATGACATAACATATCATGTACCTTCCCAATTTATTAAACAAATGGAACACATATGTATACCACTTAACATAGAGTAGTTACGTACTCAGATATAAACATGGTGAACAAGAAAACAATAAATGTCCTTGATACTTGGGTTTTACATACTCAAAGTCTATTAATTCCAAGCTCGCAACAATTACTACGAAACCCACTGACTATGAGCATGGGATTACTACGAACCCCACTGACTATGAGCATGGGATTACTATGAATCCCGTTATAAGGATAGCAAAAAATCTTTTCACCTTTCTCTTCCCACATAAATGGGGTCAAGACTTGATCCAGACATCTTTGCAACCAAAGTTTCTCTCACATTGGCACATTAGAACCCACGCACAAGGGCATGCATCTCTACGGACCATGCGCAAAGGCTTGCAGACAAAACTCCGACTGTTAAACACCTAAAGATGCTTTCTTATCATTTAGTGATAAGAATAATGGGCTTAGTTCGGTCTCAGTCACACTACAGTGAAGTTTCAAGCCAATGTAGTTTTAAGTTGGTTTAAAAACTGTACTAACTAAGTGAGACATATGTCTCTCACAACTAGTGTGTTAGAATCCATGCAAGAGAGCACTTGTTTCTACAGACCATGCGTGAGCACTTGAACCTCTATGGACCAAGCAAACAACACTACAACTGTTAAATATCACAACACTTTGGTTGTTTAAATTTCTAGAGATGCTTTCACATCATTGTCTAACAAGAATAGTAGGTTTGTTTTGGTCTATGTGAACCTTGCAAACACATGCAAGGCAACCTTACTTAGGTCCAAGCAGGCACATTCCCTCAGCTAATTTAGACCCATACAAGCACATTTTCTTGGCCATAATTTAGACCCATACAAGCACATTTCCTTGGCCATAATATTTGAAAAAATAAAAACTAATTGACAAAATATCAATTAGAATAAAGAGGCTAGAAATGTAGGGGGTTGCTATCTTCAATCCCAACTCGCAGAAACAAATGTCCGCATGCACAAACCTTAAAAAAGATACAAAACTTTAAGAAATATACCAACTTGGCATCTCCAAGTGCTTTTGGAGTAAATTTGCAGCAATCAAAGAGTAATGGCATTTTTGAAGAGCAACAATGGCAATTTCGAAGCCACAAAGTCCACCCAAAGGTAGCTAAAGGTGTCAACTATGTCGTGGATACTGTAGACGAGCTGCGTTGCTACCAAAATGTTTCCAGTCTACATTAGAAACTCGTACATGTTCACTTTCATACCTTAAAACCCGCGCTCTAAACCTTGAAGTGCTGGTTCTATGCCCAAAAATGAGTCTTTTGTTCCTTGAGAACCAGGCACCACAATATTTATGTATCTTTTTGTCTCAATAAATCCCATCAAAATCAGTTGAACAACAAAAAGGATGCAGGTCTTCAATAGAAAGTGGCAAGCATGTGTTTTGGGAATGTCCAGCCCTAAGGAGCACTTGGTGCAAAATGACTAAGTGGATAGAGAGGGGTCTGAATATGCAAACCTTTTGGGAGGATTGGTTACTTGGGAAGTGGGCAGTCAATGATGAGCTCAGTGGGTTGCTGTTTAACATTATCAGAACTTGCATCTTATGGGAAATCTAGACTAGCAGGAATGAAATTGTGTTTTTGAGGGTTGCATGTACAGGATTGTAGGATTCTAAGCTGATGTATAAATGTGTATGCATGTGCTAGTCTGTATGTAATGTAAATAAAATTAGATCTCTGGAATTGGATTTGTTGATTTAGAACCTACAGAGGAATATGCCTTGAATGTTTCCCTGATATTGGTTAAGCTTCATGCATACTAGGATTCTCCCCCTAATGATGGATTGTTGGCTACAGGGGTGAGGTGTTGGATTGAGAAGAAAAGGCCTCCAAGATTTGGTCTTAAAACTCAGAGATGGTACCGCAAGGAAAAATAGACGGATCATACATTTATTGCCTTTATTGAGAACCCGATTGGCACTAGACCTACTGTCAACGTTTGGTCAAAGCATGGGGGCATGTTAGAAAAACAGTCCCCCTGGGGTTGCACTACTGAGGCCATAATGGAGGCTTGCTTATTGCTCAGATCTCATGGGATCAATCTTGCTTCTTGTGTGAGGATGAAAGATGCGAATTTTTATGTAAAATCTTGAATGAGGTTAAAAAAGAGTAGTGAGTTGAGTCTTTGAGGGTGATGTATGCCACTTTTTGAACAGTTAATATAAATATAAATAAATATTATTGGTCAAGAAGAAGAAGAAGAGATCAATTAATTAGTCCAATCAGGGTAGCCAAAGGCGCCTCTCTTCCTCTTGAGCGATAAGTCCGCCCTCACTACTGCATATAAGGCCAGCAACACTTGATTGAGAAGCTAGCCCAGAAATTCACCTCACAACCTGGCACAAAGGCAAGAGCAGATAGCACAGAGTATGCACTTCCCTTTGAGATGGAAGGTAGTGCAAATATAGGCCCAGAATTCTCCCCCGCCAACGACTATGTTCTGGAGGAGGCTTTGTTGACTTGGCCACTAGCATCGTATAGCCTCGACGAACAAGAGGCAGGAAGAGACGGTAAAGATGAGAATTACCTTAATGCCGACTGCATTAGGGACCCTTATTCGGGATAACTTGCAGGTTTCTTTTCTCAACCCCCACACCCTTCCCATCAAGAGAGAGCTCTCGTTGAAGCGTGCCTACTCGCACATAGTAACTCCTTGTTCTCCACCTTATCTTCTTCCACACAAGCAGGCACACATGCAAAGAAAAAAGAGAGATAAAAAGAACAATTGAAAAAAGAAGATAAGACATATCTCTTCAGGAGCCTGATCACGCGTGATAAGAAGAGAGAGAGAGAGAGAGAGAGAGAGAGAGAGAGAGAGAGAGAGAGAATGGATTGGCAGATTGCTCTCATATCAATGTTATGTCACCATAGTCATCACCATAACACAAGAGGGCAAGGAGCTCTAGTCACCACCCAGCCATAGAGGGGAGTGTGGATAACACCACACTCCTGTGCACTTATAGGGCCCTGTCCGATCGCCCAAGTGCTCCGACTTGGGTGCCCTCACACCTAGACCCCAAATGCACTCGTTGTCTACATTCGGGCTTTCCATCTTGCTGATCTCCCACGCGTTGTTATAGGCTATGTGACACAACTGATCACATGGCAAAGGATTGCTGGCATAAGAAGAGAGCCGAAGAAGCCAATATAATAACAAAGAAGAAAGACAACGATGAGGCCTACTAGGATGGAGGCAACACCGAGCATCTTTTCTAGATGATATGAGAAGCATGGCTCCTAACCCCTAGTTGTAACCCCACTCTCACAATGTGTAAAGTATAAAGACAAAGCTAACATTGTAGCTCATAGAGAAACCTAGATGGACCACTCCAACCATATGAATATGAAGTGTAGGTCATGTCAATGCATGTTAGGTGTTAGACCCTCATCACATTGAGGAGAGGTGTTGAGAAATGCAATGTGTGAGGGTGCAGCATGTGTAGATCAAGGGGAGGAGCATACACATTAGAAAAGGATTAGACTAAGTGTCCAATGTCGAAGGTTGATTTATATGGTCATATTCTAAAAGGTGAAGTCAAAGGTAAAAAAGGTAGCACATGGAAAGTTCAAGGAGACACATGTAATGTGAGCATATGGAAGGCACAAGGGTGCACACAAAGCATGTATTACGACTCCATGAAGAGCTATATAATGATGTACTTGGATCATTCTAATGCGAGAGATTTATGTTGGTTTTTAGTTAATCGTTGTTGTCATTATCCTTCTATTTGTTTAATCTTACCTTGTGTCTTAATCACTATGCTTAATCATGTCTCTCATTTGCTTTGATCCACCATGAGCTCAACCATGCTTTATTTCCAGCACACTTTATAAAAAATGTTGTTGAAATTTGATCCTTGGTCTAAAAGGAAAGCATGAGATAAGACATGCTTGAAAAGAACCTCCCATGTGAAAAATATGCGACACAATGCATATGTTCCCTTTGTCAAAGATTCTATGAAGATGATGCTATCCCGGGGAATTATCTTTCCATAGAAAGTGGACATCACCGCGTGCATAAGACTTATAAAAACCCCCTATTTAAGTTTCTTTAAAAAACAAACTATACCCCTTTCTAAGCATATGAGTCCCAATTATGAAATTCATGTACCCCTATTTAAGGCTTAAAATCAAATAGCAGATATTGATGTTATGCATGTGACAAGTTGTAGCCCATGTAAGTAGCATGGATGTAAGTGCTAGAAGCACAAAGACCTACATGTACTCTCCAAAAATTGTTACATGTGTGGTTAGCTTAAAAGAGTAGTAAACTAATCAAGTTTTCAAACTATACCACTAGATCGCATATTGTAAACTACAAGAAGAAACAAAATCCCTACTTTCATTCTCCCTTGCTCCCTTGTTTCCCCCCCCCCCCCCCTCTTCCAAAAACCCTCTCCCTTACTCTCACGTAATACCATAAGATATGGCGGGTGAATTCCCTAGGGATGCTATATTTATCACCACTTTATAATTCATAAAAAAGTCTTGATTAAATTCCATACCTCCATCTAAGATAAAAAAAGAAATAGGTATTGGTTTAAGATATCTCAAACACTTAGCTACTAAAAGCTTTGTTAGCTCATGCATACCACTCTAGTTAACATGGTTTCACCCACTCATCGTAATAAGGTGCTTTGCTATATTACCCACATGTAATAGAAGTTCATTCTTTGTAAGACAACAATAGAATCTATAAAGTGGCCTTAGTATGTGCTTAATGCCAAATAGGGAAGTCATTGACTTACTTGCTTAAGGCTAGAATTAGTGACCATTTTTAAGTTATGGTTGGCTAAGTGTAAACACTAGCCATTTGCATATAAGTCAATTTTGACCATTTTTAAGTTATGGTTGGCTAAGTGTAAACACTAGCCATTTGCATATAAGTCAATTTTGACATTAATCAATAAACAATCATTCCCTTATATTATAATACTTGTGAGTTCTCCTTCTTCTCCATGTTCTCTTGCTTGTGAGTTCTCCCTCTTCTCCATGTTCTCTTGCTTGTGAGTTCTCCCTCTTCTCCATGTTCTCTTGCTTGTGTTCTTTAAATCCTTGCATAGCTAGATGGATGCATGCTTAGTTAGGTTTGATTGCTCTTTCTTGTGTTCTTTGAATCCTTCCATTGCTAGATGGATGTATGCTTGGACAAGTTTTGAAGCCTAGGAAACTGATGAGAAAAGCTGATGAGATTGTAAACTTTCATCAACATAGACTATTTAGTTGGATGAGAGATATTTGAGGCATTCATTTAGGAGTTTAGAGAGCTTACTACTAAGCTCTAACCTGCCTTATCTTTATGTTTTCTTATTCTTTTTATAAGAACTTTCCCAGGATTATAATAATGAAGTGTAGTGAAACACCATTATGATAAACATTAGCACTACACCCGGGGAATTCACTTTCCACCATAGAAAGGGGGCGTCACTTGCATGCGTGAAACTTATAAAATCCCCCTATTTAAGTTTCTTTAAAAAATAAACTATACCCCTTTCTAAGCATATAAGTCCCAATATGAAATTCAAGTACCCCCTATTTAAGGTTTAAAAATTAAATAGTAGATATTGATGTTATACATGTGACAAGTGCAGCCCATGTAAGTAGCATGGAAGTAGCACAAAGACCTACATGTACTATTCAAGGGACAGATTGCACTTGGATCATAGAGACCAACGCTTTTTTCCTCATCGAGAGGCACAACCGTTGATCCTTTTTCCATAGAACAATTTTTGTCCGGGATTTACTTCATCTATCGAACTAAACAAAAATTGAGTCTCGATTTACGGATCCATCAGTCCAGCCTAACCTTATCCAGTCCCATGGGTTAGCCAACCATCCCCAACCACTGTAGTGATGGGATCCAATTAGGAATTTGGTTAGGTTTTGTCCCCAGGCCCCCTAGCCGAAAGTTCATGCAAACATAAAACTAGTCACACCACTTACGCACCCGATATGAAATTGCCTTTTTCTCAGCATCAGAAGCTAACTTTAAAACAATCCTTTAATGACCATTATGTCATTGATCACTATCCTCAAAATCTCTGGTTGAATCCATATTTCTAATCATTCATTCATCGGTGTACTTATGGCATCATTGGCACCAGAACGCTCACCTCCTGTTCACTAAGGGGCCTTTTCGATAGTTCCTAGCTCATAGTAACCGGCAATATATTCACATAACAAAATGGAATCTCCGTGGGAAGATCAGCAAGATCAACCAACATATCCATATAAAAGAGCCATGGACTCATCCGTTGAGGACCAGCAAGGTCAATCAACCAAATCCATGCCCGGTTTCAGAAAATAACTCTTACTCCTTATTCCAATATCTTTCACAACGCACGTGTGGGTATCTTTGGTGATCTAGAGCCCGAGCACCGTATGGTCAGCACCCTCTAAATTGTTCCATGTGTGGTTAGCTTAAAAGAGTAGTAAATTAATCAAGTTTTTAAACTACACCACTAGATCACATACTATAAACTACAAGAAATGAAATCCCTACTTTCATTCTCCCCTTCTCCCCCCACCCGGCACCATAAATCTCTCTCACCCCCTAACTTATAAGCTTAAGCCCCCCTTCTAAAACCCCCCTCCTTTACACTCACATGATACAATAAGATATGGTTTGTGAATCCCCCGGGGCCCTACAAGACTGAGCCCTATAACTTTTCAACTAGAATAAGCTCCATTACATACCACTTATTACCATAACCCCCTACCAAGAAGTATGTGTGATAGTTAGCATAAACCCTTATCAAGAGGTATGTACAGATTGCCATAATATACCCACCATTATTATTACCAACCTAACTGGTTCCTCCCAAGAAACACACTAGTACAACAATACTCGGTGACTCTACCTACTATAGATTTTAAGAACCAAGAAAAGGAGAGCTATAAGTCTAATGAGAAACAATAAAAGAAGTCCCTATGGGTATCCAAAATAGGCTTCAGCACAACAACAATAGATTATGCCTCATTATTCAAAGATGTTATAACAACAAGCTAGAGACCTCAACAATATGGTATGTAGGCCACCAATGCAATGCTTCTCGACCTAAAGGCTTGCATAATATTACGGAGTGTCCTCATGCACCAAGTCCCATGAGTGCTCCAAGTACTTTAAATCATGTGCTTCATACCCTTATAGGATTTGGAGTGCTCTAAGCACTCTAAATCCCATGCTTAACCCTAATGTCATACCCTTACGGGATTTGGAGTGCCCCAAGCACTCCAATCCCATGCTTAACCCCAATGTCATACCCTTATAATGGCACATGCTATAAGTGTAGATTCAAACATGCCTATAAAGATTGTCCCAACAGAGTGACAATCACCCCAATGGAAGAAGCATTAGCCACTTCAACAAGCCGCCCTAACTTATTGAGTGTGTAGTGAGAGGACAAATCCATACAGTTCCTTGTCAATGCACCATCACAAAGCTCCAAGCTAAGGAGGGAAGAAGTAGCCAAGGGAGCCTCTAAGGTTGTAAATAATTCGAAAGCTCAACCTTCAACTCCAAAGAAAGAAGCTAAGGAGCATGAACTGCAAGCTCCAAAGGCTATAGTAGTCCTTGAAAATGCTAAAGGAACAAAACTAGAGGTCTAAAAGAAGAAAACATCGAAGAGAATGAGGAAGCATAATAGTGTGAAAATTAAGACCTTTGAGCTAAGATTCCACTACTCATTCATGGTGATATATTTCCAAGAAAGAGGATTACATACTATGATCCCTAGAAGGCATGACATACAAGACGTAAGGCTAATTGGGAAACTAATCACGTTCATATATATAGGGGTATAACCAGTCCTTGAAGATAGATTTGAAAATTGGGAAGACTCACCTATGGCTTGAGGTAATCCCGTAAACTAGTTGTAGAGAAGATTATGATAAAGACAATTTGCCCATGCCACCTCAATTAACATTTGTAAATTTTGAAACAAGCTGATAGATAGTGAAGATTAGAACCAAAACTATGAGCTACTCCCACAGCCTCATGACTACGAGGGCTGGATTCATGTCCTACCAACCATGCACACTCTCTCACAAAAGCCTTTAGAACAAGATTTGCAAGACTAGATGAGATAGAATTAACATCCATGTTTATACTTAGTGCAACATCCCTTTTGCAAGCTAATAGTGACTTCAAATTAGGAAGCTAATAGTGAATTTCAACAAGGAACAGATAGTGACTCATCTACTAGCAAAGATTCCTCAGTAGAAGAAGCTACTTGGCCGAAAAAAAACCACATAGGAAGCCTAAGATGTATGGTCTCCCCATGGAGATTGACCTTCATTGGCTTTGCTATGTTGAGTTTATGGATTTATAGGAAACCTATACCAAATAGTGAATTTACAAGAAACCTACCAAATAGTGGAAAGTTGACCTTAACAAGTGTTGGTTGAAATGGAATGGCTATTTGCCTCTCTCTCACAAATACATTGGCACGTGCATAGAAAACAATAGACAAAAAACATGATTGTGATTATTCCATTATGTTGTGTAGAATACACACATGTACAATATGATGAAGATGGTGGGTGGTTTCTACCTTTCATGTGGAACCCATATCCTTTGGCATCATCCTACGTATGGAACACCCATGTCCTTTGGCATCACCCTACATGTGCATACATGTACACCTCCTAATATCACACAACTATACAAGTGAACCTTTTACATTTGATGATCAACCTTAGGCAAAGTTTATCATCACACTACTTTTAACACCCTCAATGAAAAATTTCCTAACATATGTCTTTACTCCCATGATGAAGTGGTCTACACCTATTTACGCACTAAACTAGCCCTTGTAGATATTGGACAAGTTTCATCCTTTGAGTGCTTCATCTCTTCCTTTGGGAGAGTCTTTATCTCTTCTTTGAAGGAGTCTTTTAGAGGAGTATATCCTCTCTCAGACCAACAAAAGCAAAGTTGGTGATCTCCTTATATTTGCCTTTGCCCTTATTTTGATCATTAAATGCTTTTTTCCAACATTCTTTAATCACATGTCCTATAATGTTATTTTAAAGCCCTTTTTTAAATTTTGTGTATTTTTCAGTAGGTCTATGCTAACAGGCTACTTTGTATCTATGCAGGTTAGTGTTGCTTATTCTAGCTTTGAAATTGGCTAATGAATTGTTGGTTGCTTTACTACTGAAGATGACATGTGATTACTATTTGTAGAGCTTCTACTAGGGATTCACTCTTGTGTTGCCATAGTTGGCAGTTATGTTAGGCTGCTTCAAGTGATGGTAGCTTCTTGCTGCATGCCTTTGATGGTTGACAGAGCCACTTCCACTACCAATTTTCACTATTATTAATAGGGCTTCATGGCTATATAGAGGACTACATCGCTTCTTGGCTACCGCATGCGCTTTCGTTTTGGTGCACATAAATATGGCCTACCTCTACCAACTATGATGGTGGGTGAGACTTTGGTGCAGACAGTAACTATGTCCCCCCTCCTCTCTCTCTCTCTCTCTCACACACACACATTAGCTTGCACAGAAAACAATAGAGAAAGAACGTGATTCTGATTATAGCATACATGTAAGATATGATGAAGAAGGTGGCCACCTTTCATGTGAAACCTATCCTTTAACATCACTCTATAGATACATACATGTGCACCTCCTCATTTCATTTATTAACCATACAAGTGAAAATTATTAAATTTGATCATCAACCTTAGGCCAGTTTTGTCATTACACACGTTTAGCACACTAGTTTTAACAACAAGATCATGCTTCTAACCAAGATAATGGAATCCATTAGCTTCGAGCAAGCCAAGCTCTATGAAGCCTCACAATGCAAATTTAACAAGATCAAGGTAGAGGCAAAGAAGGAAGCCAAGCTTAAAGAGCTCACTGTGAACCTTAAGAGGAGGACTAAGGCAAGTTCTTGAGTACTTCAAGTATTACAATATCAAGATAGGGTCGAGAGGGCCCACCAAAGAAGCCAATGTGGACTTATACCTCTTACAATGATGGCATTACTGAGGTAAATGAAATAAACTTTGATGGCTCATGTGAAAAATTGAACCATTATTCATTGCCAAGAAGGAGAGTTGATAGCCTTACTTAAAGAATTTCAATTTGTTTTCGGGAATTCCTATGGAAGTGGTGAAACAAACCATCATCCCTCTAACTAATAGCACTATTTTTTTTAAAAAAAAGTCATCCCTCTTTTCACAGAGAATAAGGGGAAAAAACTCTTCAATTTATATGACCAAAGTGTGGTGTCGTCGCCTTACAAAAGTCACCTTAAAGAAGCACAACTTGCTACTGCTTTTGTAGAAATGTGTTGTTTTGATGTTACCCCTAAGCTAAGAATATATCTCATCAAGGTCTTTCTATTACTATAGAAGATGTTGCACATGGAGTTGCCATTAGTATGCTAGAGGAGAGAGCCTGTAGATCTGTGAATGGTTGCTACCACATAGATTATTGTTGATTATTGGTGTTGCTTAAATGAGCACTACTTTGAGCTTGCTCATTCATAGCTTCACTTCACACAGTTGAGAATCTTCAAAACTTGGGGTGCAATTAGGAAGATGCATATAATCAAACAAAATTAAGGAGCCATGTAGCTTTACAGAGGACTCATGCGAGCTTAGCTTGCTTCCAAGATCTTTATCTTCACTGATTTGGGCTCACAAAAAGAGCTCAATGAACCTAAGCACAATGGAGCTACAATATCTATTGGATGTGTGCATTGAGATAGGGGGCCTTAAGCAATAGTGGAGCTACAATATCTATTGGATGTGTGCATTGAGACAGGGAACCTTAACCAACAATAATAACCAGCACAAAAATCTGAACTAAGCTCAATGGAGCTACAATCTCTGTTAGACGTGTGTACTGAGACAGGGGCACACAAATCAGTGAGATTAGGAAGTAATTTGGCTGCAGATCCCTCTCTCTCTCTCCCTCCCTTTCTTCACTGATTTTTTAAGGAAGAATATCGTTACACAAATTACAATAGTATCTCTCTTAGCTCACACATAAAGGTAGAAGATACCTCTCTTTCTTTGAAACTTAACTCTCACCTAGAAAGGCAAAACCCTCTCAAAAAGGTTAATGCCACCATGCTATAGCCATCAAAGAAGAGTCTTATACCTTCTTGGATGGCTTCTCATGCTACAACCAGGTGATGATCAATATAGTTGACAAGATTTGCCATGGAATTATGGCATCATGCAATTTGTCTTGACAATGTCCCTAGTACCTTTCAATGCTTGATGTGCATAGCCTTCAAGGATGTCCTTTGGAAGATCCTTGATAATGTCCATGCTACCTTTTAATGCTTGATGTGCAAAGCCTTTAAGGATATCCTTCTCCTTTGGAAGATCTGAATGATATTCATAGATAACCTTTGTGTGCACCTTAAGTGGAAGGACCATCTTGCTTATATGCTCCTTCCACTTGGAGTGCACACAAAGGTTATCTACGAATATCTATAGGATCTCCTAGAGGAGATCCTTGAAGCCTGTGCATATCAAGAATATTGGAAGGAGCATCTTGCATATCTTCTCCTTCCACTTAGAGTGCACACAAAAGTTATCTATGAATTATCTCTAGGATTTTCCAGAAGAGGTCCTGAAAGGCTATGTGCACATTAAGAATTGGAAAGTAGTGGGCATTATTAAGCCAAATCAACCCAAATTGCATGATGGCACGATACACATAGGTTCCTCGTTCCATAGCAAATGTTATCTTATATTGATCACCTAGATTTGTCATCATTAGTTATAGCATGGGAATCCATCCAAGAAACTATAAGAATGAATCTCTCTTCTCCTTTAAGATCCTAAGGATATTCATAGATAACACTCCAAGTGGTGGAAAGAGCTTATCTTAGGCAAGTTGTTAAGAGGTGCAGACTCTCTACCAGATCTTATTATATAACCCACTTAAATGCCAATTCTTACTGAAGCTTAGAGTCATCATGGGACACACTGTTTGCAAGGATGGAATATCCAAAGATGAGTAGAAGTCTGTGTGATCTTGGAGTTGCCACCACCCACATCAATCAAAAAGGGTTGGAGAGATTCATGGGGCATGTCATCTTCTTGTATGCTAAATATGCTAGACCTTTGTACATGAGGTTGCTAATTATCTTTGAATGGACAGACAAATGCCAATGGGCATACAAAAAGCTAAAGAAGACATTAGCAAAAAAAAATCACACCCATCTTGAGACCCCCCAAGGAATTGATTTTATTAATGCATCAACATTTTCTATTGAATGGGTTAGCACACAGTTGAAGGAGCATAACATGGACTTCCTTGTGACCTTTACTAGTTGTCAACTTGTCAATTTTTTCTATTGGATACATATTAGCACACAGTAGAAGGAGTAGCACATGGACTTCCCTATGATGTTTACTAGCAGTCGAAGGAGCATAACATGGAATTCCTTGTGACCTTTACTAGTTGTCAACTCATCAATGTTTTCTATTGGTGGATACATATTAGCACACAGTTGAAGGAGCAGTACATGGACTTCCCTATGATGTTTACTAGTTGTGAACTCAATTACATTCACACAACCATAGAGTGGGAGGGGTTAGCCATGGGGTATGCTGTAAACAAGTACACGCATTATCTCTTGCTATGAGATTTGTTTTCTTTGTTGACTATCAAACCTTGCTATATTTAGTGAATAAGCCTTGCACCATAGGGAGCTTTGGTTGTTGATTCTTTTGGAATTCGACTTCACAGTGAGAAAGGGGTCCGTGCATATTCATACTAATAACCTTTCCAAATTTCCAAATGGAGAACCCCCTCTAGGAGTGGAAGATGATCTTCTCAATAGTCCTTTGTTCCATATTGACCATGTACCAACAAGGAATGAAGACATCACCCACATCTTATTGGCCAATAGATTCCCAAATAAATAGTCCCATAAGGAAGGATCGAGATTTAGATACCTCATCAATTTGGCTTCCACCTATCAAATTTGATAGCGAAAATTCTTTATAAGAAGTGTTAAGATTGTTGGAATTAGGGTTGCAGGAAAGCACACAAAGCTTGGAGAAGAAGCAAGAATGCACACAACGCAAAGTGTATTAGATTGTGTCAATGTACAAAAGATAAGTTAGCCCTAGCAGGATGGGCGTATATACAAGCTGGGGAAAAAAACCTCCTAAAGAGGGAAAAAGTGCCCCGGCGGTCCTAAGTGTATTCACACACATCACTGCCTATATAAATGGCAACAAATTCCCCCTGGGAGTGATGGTGTGAATGAGAGCTAGCACTCATGTATAGGGGAGTGCCATGCCCGAAGTAGATCAGCCCACAAAGGGGAGCAAGCCCAAAGCTTTGCGGAAAGCTTCGAACTTCTCACGAGAGGAAGCGCCTTTGTGAAAAGATCGGCGAGGTTGTCCTGTGTTGGCACATAGGCCAAGCTGATCTCTCCTGCTGAGAGTCTCTCCCTGACATAGTGATAATGCACCTCAATGTGCTTTGTGCGAGCATGAAAAACTGGGTTTCTCGCAATTGCCAATGCGCTCTGACTGTCAGTGAAGATAGAGGTGGCAGACTCCTGTCCAACACCCAAGTCAGCCAATAAGCCGTCTGAGCCACACACACTCAACCGTAGCTGTGAAAGCTGCCCTGTACTCAGCTTCACAACTAGAAGTGGCCACAGTAGGTTGCTTTTTGCTCAACTAAGATATGCATGAGCTACCGAGCATGAAACAAAAACCACTTGTGGACACTCTTGTGTCATAGCAACCAGCCCAATCTGAGTCCGAAAAAGCATGTAAATCTGGCGGCAACGATCCCCCCTTGGGATAAAACAACCCAAGATGTATGGTGCCACTCAAGTAGCGAAAGATGCGTTCACAACTGCCTTCCAATGCTGAGACCCTGGGCTATGCATAAACCTGCTCACTTGCTGTGAGACTGCAAACTGAATGTCCGGCCTCGTAATGCATACATAAATGAGGCAACCTGATAAAAAACAGAAGCAGGATGAAACACACACAAGAGAAGCAAACCCTAATCCATATCCATCAATCATAAAGAAGGAGAGAAGCCATAGTCATCATCTCTCTCACACACACAAAGGAGAACACAACATAGTGTTATGTCCACACTACAAAGTAAACCTAATGTAATGTCCACACTACACATGACCAGCTGGACGCGGTCATAAACACACCACACGATATCTATCTACCATACTGTCACTCTGTCAGCACCCATGTGCTATCCTCCAGCTGTATACGAGCTTGACATTTCAACACTCCCCCTCAAGCTCGACATGTCCATCTCTAGGACTCCCAATCTAGTACGGAAATACTCGAACTTATCCTTACCAAGTGCTTTGGTAAAGATATCTGCAACCTGCTCATCTGTCTGCACATATATCAAATCAACATGCCCATCTAGCACTTTCTCTCTGATGAAGTGATAGTGGACCTCAATATGTTTGGTCCTGGCATGATAAACTGGGTTGCTAGCAAGCTGAATACTACTCATGTTGTCACAATGAATGACAACTCTCATATCACTCTGTAACCTGACATCATCTAGCAACTTCTTCAACCACATAGCCTCACATGCAGCTATGGCTGCTCCACGATACTCTGCCTCTGTGGTAGATAAAGCAACTGTAGGTTGCTTTTTATTGCTCCAACTCACAGCTCCACTACCAAGGCTGTAAACATAGCCACTGGTAGACCTCCTGTCATATGCACTACCAGCCCAATCTGCATCTGTATATCCATAGACATGCATGTCTTTTCCTGCCTCATAGAAAAGACCATAATGCACGGTAGTTTTGACGTATCTCAGAATACGTCTCACAGCATCCAAGTGAGGTTTACGAGGACTCTGCATAAACTGACTTACCAAACCAACTGCATAACTGAGATCTGGCCTCATAATGGTCATGTAGATAAGGCTACCAACCATTTTTCTGTACATGGTGATATCATCAAGCTCATCACCCAAATCAGCCCTAAGCTTCATGTTTTGCTCTAATGGTGTCAACATTGGTTTGCATGCTGTCATACCATACTTTGCCAGCATGTCAAGTGCATATTGCCTTTGCACCAACCATATACCCTTGCTTGTTCTAATCACCTCAATGCCAAGAAAGAACCTTAAATCACCAAGATCTTTCATATCAAACTCTTTGCATAAAGAGGCCTTAACCTCATCAATGCCTTTCCCACAATCACCTGTGATAATCAAATCATCAACATAAATGACTATCATCACGATACCATCATGTGTCTTCTTCACATAAAGTGAAGAGTCTGCATTTCCAACCACAAATCCAATACTAACAAGATATCTGCTGATCTTGTCACTCCAAGCACGAGGTGCTTGCTTCAAACCATAGATTGCTTTCTTTAACCTGCAAACAAAAGTCGGATATTTTGGATGTACATATCCTTCTGGCTGTTCCATGTACACCTCTTCTTGTAGTTCACCATTCAAGAAAGCATTTTTTACATCCATTTGATGTAAAGCCCAACCTTTTTGTGCTGCTAGTGCAATGATAGACCTCACTGTAGCCATCTTAGCCACTGGGCTGAAAGTTTCATCATAATCAAGACCATAAGTTTGTGCATATCTTTTAGCGACCAGCCTTGCCTTATGTCTCTCTAGGCTGCCATCTGACTTGCACTTTACCTTGTACACCCATTTGCAACCAATTGCATTCTTTCCTTGAGGTAACTCAGCCAATTCCCATGTATCATTTTTGTCCAAAGCATCCATCTCTTCATCCATGGCTTTCTCCCATACATGCTCTCCAATAGCCTCTGTATAGCATGTAGGTTCCACATGCTTTACCATAGATGTCATGTATGCATAGTGCATAGCAAAATCTCTATATGTCAATCTTTCAACTGGATATCTGACTCTCTGGGATCTCCGCAATGCATGCGGGTCACTCTGTACACCTGTAACTCTAGCATGTGGTGGCACATATCTGTCCTGCCTAGCACCAGGTGTGCGTAAAACAGCTATGCCGAGCTCCTCATCCAAACTCTCAGAACTAGATGACTCATAACCTGTGATCCCAATTCCTTCGACTTTCTTCTTGCCTTTATCCATAGCACTACTCCCAGTGCTCACACTCTCATGCCTCAAACGTCCTGACCATGGACGTACACTGCTACTCTCAGCTTCTGTTGTTGCTGGCCCAGACATAGTAGTAGAACTAGAACTTGCTTGTGATGGCAAGTTCACAGACACATCTGCCTCAAGTGAGTCAATAACTCCCTAATCTTTTGCTTTGTACCAACTAGCAAGCTCATCAAACACCACATCTCGTGAGATGACTACTTGTCTAGTTTGAGGGTTATAACATTTGTAGGCCTTTCGATCCTGTGCATATCCAACAAATACACATTTCTCTGCTTTAGGATCCAACTTCCGTCTTCTTTCATCAGGCACATGGACATAAGCTACGCATCCACCAAAGACTTTGAGATGTCCAATGTCTAGCCTGTAACCTGTAAGCCGCATCTCTGGCGTGCTTCCATGAATGGCTGCTGTAGGTGTTTTGTTCAGGATATACACTGCAGTAGCACATGCTTCTGCCTAATAGTAATCTGGCATGCTCTTTTCATTGAGCATTGCCCTTGCCACTTCACATATGACTCGATTCTTTCTCTCAGCCACACCATTCTGCTGAGGTGTATACCTGCATGTCAACTGTCTTCTTATCCCATGCTTCCGCAAGAAATGCTCAAAAGCTTTTGAGGTGTATTCACCACCTCCATCTGTTCTCAAACATTTAATCCAACAGCCATATTGCTTTTCTACAAGAGCTTTGAAATCCATGAACTTTTCCAGCACTTCACTCTTCTCTTTCAAAAAATATATCCATGTCATCCTGCTGAAGTCATCTATAAATGTCACATAGTATAGACTTCCTTTGATAGATGGATTTTGTGCAGGGCCCCATACATCACTGTGTACTATCTCAAGTGGCCTATTACTCATATTTCCTTCTCTAGGAAACCTCAACCTTGCCTGCTTTCCAAACTGACAGGCTTCACAAACATGCATATGTCCATCATATTTGAATCGAGGCAATCCACTGACAATGCCTCTTGTTTGCATGTTCTTTAATCTCTGTATATTGACATGTCCAATCCTCTTGTGCCACATGTCAATGTCCTGCACAATCCCATTGCTCTTTGAAAACATGGCTGAGCTCAATTCTGGTATGCCTGCATCCAATTTGAACAACCTTCCTTCCTTCTTGCCCTTGGCAATCAATCTACAGCCATGCTTAAAGTCTTCCACAAAACAGCCATTCTCATTGAATCTTACTTGTAGTCCCTGCTCAACCATTTGGCCTACTGATGCCAAATTCTTTGTGATGGTGGATGGTACATATAACACTTCTGACATATTCTTCACATTTCCATCATGCATCCTCAAAGGCACACTGCCAACATGTGTTATAAGATGCTGAGTATCATCTCCTGTGACCACATAACCATTTGTATCCAATGGTTGCATCTTCTCAAACCACTCACCATGACATGTCATGTGGTTTGAGGCACCTGAATCCATATACCATGACTCATCTCCAGCATTCTGAGAATCCATTGTCCCCATAATGTGCTTCATCGCAAAAAGATGATTTGAACTCCCATCATTGTTGCTAGTAGATGCATAATTTCCATGTTGTGGTCTTCCATTCCTCACATCATTCTGCTTTTTGTAACAATCTTTTGCCATATGTCCAAGTTTGCCACAATAGTGACATTCAATCCTATTCAAATTTTGTTGAGGACCTTGCCATCGTCCTCTACCACGAGCACCTGTTCCAAATCTCCCCCTATGGGATTGAAATCCACGACCTCCACGTGATCCAAATGATGACTGTGAATTCTGAAAATTCTGATTTGATTGTGGTTGAGTAGACCTTTCATTCCAACCACGTCCTCCACGGCCTCGAGGGGTAAATCTCCCCCTGCCTCGAAAGCCTCTAGATGAGTAAAAAGCCTGATTCCTTGCATGCTCATCATTGCTCGACAAGGATGCACCACCTGTAAGACTCATACCACCAAGTCCAAGTTTCAATTCTTCCACAATGAGCAAGGACACAAGCTCATTAAAGTCTGGCATTCCTCCCAACCTTACTGAGATGGAAGTGTCAAAAGATTTGTATTCTTTGCCTAAACCACGTAATGTGAGAGCAACCAAATCATCATCATCCATTGGGGCATGGATTGATGACAAGGAATCTGCATAACCCTTGATTTCCTGAACATACTCATGTATACTCCTATTCCTTCGTGTTACACTGTGAATCTGTTGCTTTAGTTGTATCTTCCTTACACCAGTGTCTGTCTCATACATTCGGCACAATATACCCCATGCTTCTTTCGGTGTATCTGCATCTTGGATGTGAATAAGCAAGGCATCTGTTACACATATGGAAAAATAATGCAACACTTTCGAAGACCGCTCTACCCATTGCTTGTGAGCCAGTAACTGAGCATTATTTGGTTGAGGAGGTAGGTATGGCTCCGGGTCTTCCTCCGAGACAAGACTCCATAAACCTTTGCCTTTCAAAAAACTCTTCATTCGAAACTTCCACACTTGAAAGTTAGTGCGATCAAGCTTCTCTCCAACAATCTGTATATCGGACCATCTCCCATTGTTGCAAAGATATAGTAGATGTACCCCTTTGACAAATTGTATACAGGACCTGTAAAGCTTCAAATCTCTCCAAATCACATCAAATGCTTGAAAATTGTGTGCATTAACATCCCACAATTATGCATCAACAATGGACACTCGATCAAAGTTGAAACCAAATGATACTCCTTCACAAAAAATTTTCTGGTTTTTTTTATCGCCAGTAATTTCTCGCCAGTAACCAGTCAAGATTATGCTCTAAGTCCTTCAAATCTTGTCCAAATTCAATGATTCAACTTGCATTGGCTTGCAACACATTGCTCCAACATATCCTAGAAGGGTTTGATCAAATTCTTCAAGGTGAATGAGAACCACCAATTTTTGTAGCTCCCTAGTTTGCTTTTTTCTGCATCTGTCAGGTACCACCTCTCACTAAAAGTGCTCTATCTCCTTCAAATCTTATCCAAATTCAAAAATTTTTGATTCAAAAGTTTAGCAACACCTTGCTCCTTGCTTGTACCAAAGGAATTAGTCCAATTCTCAACAGGTAGAGATTAATGCTTGCATTAGTGAAGCTCTGTTTCTGCAACACAGTTCTGTACTTTTGCTAATGACTGGTTATTGAGTTGAATGAGCTCCAAATCCTTCAAGTAAGCTTCCCAAATGTTAATGTCAGCTCCAAACAAGTGTTTTCTAAGCTCCAAGTGTCTTCAACCTCATGAAAAGACTTTGTAATGATCACATATGATGGAAAATGATGAAAACTGTCCAAGAACCTGCAAGAAAACACGCCGCCTGCTCCTGGAGCTCTAGGAGAGAGGGGAAATCACCAATGAGTTGATAGGTCTCTTAGCAATGACCTAATCTATCATGGGTATGAAGGGTTTGACTCAATTTTGCTTCAATCTTCCGCATTCGATCCTCCACCGGGCATATGTTCTCTGTTTTTGTAGAGTCCAAAAAACCAGAATTTTTTCCTTCACAAATTGCCTGTAATGCATCAATTTTCCATGTAATGACTTGCCCCAAAGTTGCTAATACATGTGTTCATTCACAATACATGAGAGCCTCAGTGTTTGCTTTGCATTTGATCCAATACATTTGCCAAGACACACTCCTTCATAAGCTTTCCATTAAAGCTTCAAAAAATAGAAATTTTCTGCTTGCTTTTGCACCTTTAATCTTCTCTTACACTTGCTCTTGATACTTGCAATCCGCAGAGGGGGTCTTGCTACACTTACCAATGGTCCTTAGCTCTCAGATCTGATGCCGGTGTGTGCTCCACAGCTTCTCCTTTGCTCCAAGCTCCAATGGCTTCCTTCACTCACAGCTTTTTCTTCTTCTTCCCTCTTCTCTCACTCACTCTCACAACACAGCTAATGAGCTCTTGGCTCTGATACCATGATAAAAAACAGAAGCAGGATGAAACACACACAAGAGAAGCAAACCCTAATCCATATCCATCAATCATAAAGAAGGAGAGAAGCCATAGTCATCATCTCTCTCACACACACAAAGGAGAACACAACATAGTGTTATGTCCACGCTACAAAGTAAACCTAATGTAATGTCCACACTACACATGACCAGCTGGACGCGGTCATAAACACACCACACAATATCTATCTACCATACTGTCACTCTGTCAGCACCCATGCGCTATCCTCCCCAGCTGTATACGAGCTTGACATTTCAACACAACCAACAGCTATCTGATAGAGTGTGACATCAAAGCGATCTCCAGCATCATGAAGACTCAACTTTAAACCTGTCTCCATTGGAGTAGCAATAGGCTTGCAGTCTTCAAGGCAAAATCTCCGCAACAATGTCTCAATATACTTTGTCTGACACAAAGCAATACCTCCATCACACTGCTTAAATTGTATCCCCAAATAATGATGCAAATGCCCCAAATCTAACATCTCAAAAGAGGCATTCAAATCTGACATCTCAAAAGAGGCATTCAAATCAGCCTTAAAATCAGCAATATGACTCTCATTTGGTCCTGTGAGCAGCATGTCATCGACATAGAGAGCAATGATTAGATGTACACCATCCACACGTTTAACATACAAAGTGCTTTCTGTTGGACTATTCTGAAACCCATGTGTAGTCAAATATGCATGTATCTTTTCATACCAAGCTCGTGGAGCTTGCTTTAAACCATATAAAGCCTTTTTCAACCTGCACACTTTGTTTTCCTGCCCTCTTTGAACAAAACCACGAGGCTGTGATACATACACCTCCTCATGTAAATCTCCATTCAAGAACGCAGTGTTTATGTCCAACTGATGTACATTCCAACCATTATGAGCTGCCAATGCACAAATGCTACGAATGGTAGTCATACGACAAGTGGGAGCAAAGGTCTCATCAAAATCAATGCCCTTTTCTTGAGCATAACCCTTAGCAACAAGTCTAGCCTTAGAGCGATCAACATTGCCATCTGGCTTTCGTTTCAACTTAAAAATCCACTTACATTCAATGGCCTTTTTACCAATAGGCAAATCACACAAAGACCATGTATTCTTGATTATAGCATTATATTCACTTTGTATTGCAGCCAACCAATTTTCTGATTTTTGTTCCTCATCAAATGAAAGAGGTTCTTCCTCTTCACACATACTAGACACAGCCAAAGCATAACAATCTGATGCATAAGAGGCATGCTGAAAACCTGAACGAGTATGACTAGATATAGGTGCATCAATTTTACTATCACTCAAGGTTTGCACCAGCCATTTAGGCATACCTCTAGCCTGCTCATTTTCAGCCCTATCCTCAGAAATTACATCCTGTAAATCTGCATCAAAAATGGGCTGATCTATGATGTCGTTTGAAATCTGCATAGGCTGAATATTTACCTCATTAGGACTTACATTTGAATTCCCACCTGTGAACAGAGGCAACAATGTATCAAATACATCCCGTGAGCTCACACCTGTCTCTTTGGTACATGATAACAAAGGCTGCACAGCATCTTCCACAAAAACAACATCTCGACTAATCAAGATACACTTTGACTGTGGATGATACAATCTGTAACCCTTGCTCTCAACACTGTAACCAACAAAAATGCATTTGACAGCCTTATCATCCAATTTTCTGCGTTGTTGCATAGGCACTAAAGCATAGGTCAAGCAACCAAAGACACGCAAGTGACCAATAGAAGGCTTCCTGCCATGCCAAGCTTTGTATGGAGTAATAGACTGCAAGGCCTTAGTGGGACACCTGTTGAGTACATATGCAGCACACATGACAGCCTCAAGCCAAAACGCATGTGGCAAAGCTTGGCTCTTGACCATACATCGTGCCATCTCCATAAGTGACCTGTTTTTCCTCTCAACAACACCATTTTGCTGAGGGGTATACGGCATTGTACATTGGTGTTTTATCCCACGACTAGCCAGAAATGCATCAAACTCTTTAGACATGTACTCCCCCCCTCGATCAGAACGGAGGGTGCCCACAGTACAATTGGATACATTTTCAACCATAAGAAAAAACTGTTTGAAGCACAAAAACACTTCGGACCTTGCCTTCAGTGGATATACCCATGCATGCCTTGAGTAATCATCAATGAAAGTCACGAAGTACAAGTGTTTACCAAATGACGGAGTTTGCATAGGCCCACATACATCACTATGTACAAGTTGCAATTTGCGAGTGGCCTGCACAGAACCATCCTTTGGAAACGCAGAACGCTGCATTTTGCCCAAAATACAGCCTTCACAAACATGTTTCAATGGTGCCTCAAGAGGGGGCAATGAAGCAACCATATCAAATTTCTGCAAACGCAGCAAACTAGCAAAGTTCAGATGACCAAAACAAGCATGCCATAGTTTTGCATCTGAAACTGCCTTTTCATCAGAAACTGCATTTGCTGAATCTTCCACACGCTTGTCATAAGAATTGAGCCTATACAGCCCACGAAACAAGGTGCCAAATACAATAATCGTATCACCAGAAGTCAAATCATGAACAGTACATCTGTCATCCACAAATTTGACTACAAGTCCAAGTCTAGCAAGTGTAGAGACAGACAATAGATTCTTCTTTATCCCTGGCACATACAAAGCATTTGAAAGTGTGAAAGCGCTGCCATTTGCAGCCGTAAGCATAATTTTACGAACGCCCTTCACTGGGTAAGAAGCATTATTGGCACATGTGACAGTATTCCCATTAGGGACAGCCTCAAGAGAAGTGAACATATCACGATGCGAGGTAATGTGCTTTGTAGCACCACTGTCAAAATACCAAACATGAGAGTCAACAGAAACTGCCAAACATGCATCATGTACAGATGGGTCATACTGGCAATACACGCTAAACGCCCATTCTGTATCCTGCACAACATTTGCAGAATCTGCATTTGTAGAAGCATCCGCTATTGTGGCTGCATTTGACTCTTTCTTCTTTGCCTCTTTAGCCTTTAGCTTAGGGCAATTCTTAATGACATAATCATTTGCCTTACAATAGTTGCATCTGGTCTTTTTCTTGCCTTTATCTCAAGAGCCTTCTCAGACTTATTGTTGCTACCTGTGGAAGGAGAAGAAGTTGCAGACCTACTAATAGGAGAAGAAACAGTGGAAGGAACTGCCTTACCACTTCTTCTCTGTTGCTGGGCAACAATAAATGCTTAATCGACTGCACGCTGCCTAGCCCTATTTTGCCTGGACTGCGCTTCTTGCAAGAGTTTGTTGACTAAAGTATCATACTTGACAGCATTAGGTCTGTCCTCATTAAGAAGTCTCCATGTGGAAGCAAAAGTCTGATATGTCTCAGGTAAAGTATCAAGAACAGTCTGCACAAGAGAATGATCAGGAATAATCTCACCTGTAGAAATCAACTGTTCTTTGAGATCTTTAATCTCAGCAAGAAAAACATTCATGTCATCATCTTCCTACATAATCTTCAATTCTAGCTCTTTACGCAGGTAAGCAATTTTTGCCTCGTTACGACCTGCATACAAACCAGCTAGAATATCCCAAGCATGTTTTTTCTGTTTTAGCTGAACGAATATGTGGGGTGATGTTACGTTTGACAGAAAGTGTAATCAAGGCATGAGCCTGCGCATCTTTACCATCCCAACGAGCTTGTTCAGTACAGCAACAGTAGAGCTGCAAGAACCTGCAACATCCTCAACAACAGATCCTACATCCATAGAACCTGGACGTACATCTGTACCCTGCACAATGTTCCACACTCCTTTTGCAACCAAAACATGCTGCATCATGTATGCCCAAAGTGGGTAGTTGCTGTCTCCTTGTCTTCAGCAGACAACATGCGAAATACATCATTTGCTGTTATCAGCCATGGCCACTGACTGAAACTGATGCAAAAGCTACCTGTAATGAAGCAAAGATTGAATAGAAGACAACTTGTGCTATGTAGCACGGTCCACAATAGAACACGTATGCCTGTTTTGCAGAAAACTACACTGTCGAAATTTCTGCAAAAAATGACGAAAATACCTGTGCAGAACTTGAAATGCAAAAACGGAGCCCGAAACGAGCTCAGATGCAAATTCTAAGAACGCCAAGCCCTATGGGCTTATTTGCAAAGTATAGGGACCTGCAACAAGCGCTCGTGAAAGCTCACCTCAATCAGAGAACGTGAGTCGGAGGGTGCTGGGTGGCGACGTAGCCCTGGGAGTCGATGCCTGCTCTGATACCAATTGTTGGAATTAGGGTTGCAGGAAAGCACACAAAGCTTGGAGAAGAAGAAGCAAGAATGCACACAACACAAAGTGTATTAGATTGTGTCAATGTACAAAAGATAAGTTAGCCCTAGCAGGATGGGCGTATATACAAGCTGGGGGAAAAAACCTCCTAAAGAGGGAAAAGTGCCCCGGCGGTCCTAAGTGTGTTCACACACATCACTGCCTATATCTATGGCAACAAAGATGACATAATGAGGAAATAGATTCATGAGGATGATTTCTTTGCCGTTCTTGAGGAGAGCCCATTCTAGCATTAGTGGGAGACAATGGGAGACACTTTATTAGAGATATGATAGCCTACAAGGTTCTCTAGGACGTGTTCTATGGTGGCCTACCCTCTTTGGAGATCCCTCTTTGGAGATGTAGCTAAATTTAAGAAATGCTACAATGAATGCCAAAGATTCTCTATGGTCTAAGAAAAAGATAATATGCACCTTACCGTGTAATCTTGGAATAGCCATTTGAAAAATGGGACATAGACTTTGTGGGTAAGTTGCTAAGGGTACCCATGCATGTTATACTATAGTCACCCCACCAACTACTTCTCCAAGTTGGTTGAGGCGAAAGCTACATAGAATGCTAATGCAAGGTCTACTACCAAGTTCCTTTATGTTCACAAAAATAAGATGAGCTATCATAGTATGCATATGCAATGGAGTTTTTGCTCATGAAATATATCCTTGTGGTGCATAGAAAGTTTTTGCACTCTACTCTATGGGCCTATTGCATAGCGTATCGCACATTGACTATAAGGTGTTTGTCAATAACACACCTTTTCAGTTTGCATTTAGGCTTGACGTAGTCATGCCAATGGAACACTTGGTTCCAAGCCTCCAAATATGAATTGCAATAAGTCATAATCTTTTAAAACCCCTCTAAGAGAGATTGGATACCTTAGAGAAGCGAAGTATTACAATCCACTTACATATTGATGGTTGAAAAACTACGGCACAAACAGTGTGGTTTGGTGAGACCAACTAAAAGACAAATGCATGAAGGAAGGGGGCTAGAGGCCAAGGTCCCTACCAAAATGGTACTCATGTATAGTGTCAAGAATAGTAAATAGAAGCTCAAATATAGAGACCATGGTCATAGAAATTGCCACTCCTTAAGGTGTAGTAAAGTTAGAGATATTGGATGAAGCTAAGATGGAAGTAGTAGCAAGGTGTAGTAATTGCCACTCCTCAAGGTGTAGTAAAGTTAGAGACCTTGGATGAAGCTAAGATGGAAGCAGTAGCAAAATGCTAATATGGGCCTCTTCACCTAGGACATGCTATATCAAATCCACAAGAAAAAGGAGGAGAAACAAAAGGAATCCAATGATAGGGCATGCATTCCCTAGTAAATTTGAACAAAAAAAACCACATAATAGATCTTTGTACACAAATCCAACCTTCATGATGTAGGCAAAATATAAAAGTCAAAATAGAAACAACAATGGAACTTGCTCATTGGCTTGAGCTAGAGTTCCCCTAGACAGTGGACATACCACATAGTTGTGTGGCCTTCCTTGGTTGACATTGGGGCCATATATAATGCCTTAGGAGACATGGACCTCATTAGGCTGCCCGCCCCTTACACCATCTGTAGCTACCCTCAACAACTGCCCATCTATTATGATGTCGATTGTTTTGAAGAAAAATTCTACATTGGAACTATACTTGCATCTTGTAAGTTGTAATTTTGCAAGTTTTATGTGTCACATTTCTGACCCCTTCCTATATCTCCATGTTCCCAACAACCCTTATGTCTCTCCTACATCCCCACTTTAGCGTCCATCTACCACATTTCTCCTTCCATCTCCACCTCGTCCTCCATGCCCTTTCCCTCTGGGCTTAGTGCCTACTTTTCGACTGGCCCTTACATAGTATCCCTTGTCCTAGGGCAAGCACAATGTGTTTGGCCTTTTTATCACTATGTGGCCTAAGTCATAGTCACCATGTTTGTAGAGCCCCCACCCCTTCCACTACTTTTATGGCCTAGAACTACAACCATTTGTTGCAGGTACGCCAAATGAAATCACCATCCTTAGAAGAGGATTGATTGCATAATCAGTGAACCACTACACTTGAGCTTGGTAAAAGTAATCCGCACTGATGGATTGTGGCCATAAGTGATTGCATAATCACTTTGGTGAAAGTGAACTACTACACTCTAGCTTCTCCATGGGATGATTATTAACATCGGAACCTTTGATGGTGGATAAGCTTATCTCAAACCTTTCAATGTTCCAAGCCTCGTGGGTAATCCTTAAAACTTAATAGTCCTCTCACCTCGCCATGTTGGCATCTCCCTTAAACCATTATCTCAAACCTTTCAATGTTCCAAGCCTCCTGTGGGTAATCCTTAAAACTTAATAGTCCTCTCACCTTGCCATGTTGGCATCTCCCTTAAACCATTATGAAGATCCAAATCCTTGTTGACGGAGATGAGAAGACCACCCCCAAGCATCAACCTCAACAACCCCTACAAAGAGGTCAAAAACATGGTAACCAACTGGAAGTCTTGCCATGATTAGAAGCACACCAAGTAGGAGCCCCACATAGAAAATTTTGACCCCAAATTTGAGCCCTATTGGATCCCCATCAAGACATTAGAAGCTCAAGACTTCTATGAAGGGAACGTTTGGGTCCTACAAACCAAGCCATTCGGCCTACAACCCCCTAAGTGGAAGACAATCAAGCAGTGCCCCCAAACCGTAATTCCGTCCTAGTAGCCCCTACACTCTCTTGGATCCTGATAAAGCTGTTAAAATCTCAAGGCTTCTATAAGGGAACCCTCACCACAAGGCTTCTATAAGGGAACCCTCGTATTTGAGTCCAGAGGTTAAAGGAACCCTCACCATAAGCCTCTACAAACATGCCAAGGACTCTATGAAATGCCAAACTAAAGGTGGATTGAAGACTTAAAGCTGGCCTTGAATGCCACCCCCCAAGTCTAAGCAAGAATGGAGAGCAATGGCTACTCCTATTCTCTACTAAAGAGCCAAGACCACATGAGGGTTCATAGGATTTCGTTGGACACCAAGAATCAAGAGGCAATACCATGTCTTTGTGTGGCGGCTCTACCCATTTGCAGTTTTGTCAAAGAAGAGCCATACACAATGCCAAAACCCTAAGAGATCTACACACCAACCCCCTTGGCACCAATCAATGCCAAAAGAATAAGGGTAAGGGGTTCCAACTACTAGTGTTAGTGTGTGCTTGATTTGCCATGTTGTAACACTAGTAGTTGGAAGGCAAATCAAGCACACACTAACAAAGTTGGAGGTGGTGGCATCTAAGCTTTTGCATACAAGATTTTGTCTTGGATGGGCAAACAAGTTTTCACCTTTCCTCATTGAGCTCACAAGGTAAGCTCGAAAGCCTCAGCCTCATTTATAGATATGTAATGCAACAACCCCTATTAATGGTAAAAATATGTATACTTGGGAATGAATTATATTTAAAAATATTTGAACCCCCTGTAGCCCCCTCTCCTTGTCAACACACACACACACACACAAACACTGACTCGATACCCACAGACTCACCATTGGGAATGGTTTATATTTAAAAATACCCCCTCCCTTGTTGCTTTACCATTTTGATCCCCTAGCTAATCCCACCTTCATTTAACCCCTTCTCCCCCCCTCTCTCACCTTCATTTTAACCCGTTGCCCTTTTTCTATTAACTTACCCCTCTCCCCCTTGCCCTTATTTTTTTTAATGTTTTTAGTTTAAATTATTCTAGCTTTTATTTTTAATGATTAGTTTTTACCTTGTGCCGCTTAAAAAACCTCCTTTCCCCAAAATTTACCCCCTCTATTTTCTTTTTAATTTTGATTAAAACCTATATATATATATATATATATATATATATATATATTCAACTGCCACATCTAACAGCTCACCCGCATGCGCCCACACCCGTAACTCGCTGCCTAAACCACCCCTCTTATGTACCCCCACCTAGCCACCCAAATCACCCCTCTCACATCCCCCCACCCACCTGCCCACCCAAACCACCCATCTCATGTTCCCACACACTTCCACCCCCTCACGAGTCATATGGCCATACCCATCCCACGTGACACCCTCCCATAACGTCACGGCTCATGCATTCACACCGTGCCCGCCATCTTCTCACACCAATACCAACACATTCAGATCGTCGTCTCGGCTTCTCATGAATGTCACATCTCGCAGCCCTGCCCATAATCTATAAAGCAAGGGTGCCTACCCTATAAACCTAGCCTTTAACTAGAGAAAGGAGAGATAAAACTTTTGAAAAGGAGAATAATCCTAGCCTTTATGTGGAGAAAGGAGAGGGAGAACTTTTGAAAAGGAGAAAGGAGAAGAGAAGACAGTCTTTGGGGTTTATTTCTCAGATGCCTAGATGTATTGGGGCTCACAATTAATTGTCACCATCAAGTCATTTGCTCATTGAATGAGTTTCTTATGAATAAATAAATAAAAATAAATTTAAAAATATTAGGTATGTATATATATAGGTATGTAAGCATGTATATATAAATAGATCTATATGTATGTCGATGCACACACGCACAAAACACACACACACACACATGCACACAAACACACACATAGAGACACACTTGCACACATGGACACACGTGCACACACATAGAGATATGCTCTCTTACACACACACACACACACACACACACACACACACACACACACACACACACACACACTCAAGTTTACACATACACATAGAAGTGTGTACATGCACACAAGCACATACATATACATACATACATATACTCACATACATAAGTACATGTGCACACACATGGACATGCACATATACATACATACATACAGAGAGAGAGAGAGAGTGTGTGTGTGTGAAGAGAGAGGGAGTGTATGCACGTGAGAGAGAGAGAGAGAGAAAGAGAGAGAGAGAGAGAGAGAGACTATACATGTGTGTGTGTGTACATCTGCATCTATGTGTGTGTACTTAAGAGAGAGTTAGATGCGGTAGGCCGAGTTCTATTCATGAATATCATGGTTGGAATGCACGGAGAATGTAACTTGTAAGTACTACTTTGTATGATCATGTAGAGAAGACATCTCTGTATGCACAGGGTAGGGAGAGGGCACATGTAGAGAAGACATCTCTGTATGCATCCATGCATGTGCAAGGGTGTGTGCCTTTCTGTGTCGATAGTGTGTATGCACACATGTCTATGTGAGTGCAGATTTATGTATTAAAGCCTTAATTAAGGAGGCTCTCACGTTACCCTCATGCTGAGACTGTGTGTATCAACTCTATGTATATGTACACATATGATTGTGTGTGTCGATAAAATTGCATGATTGCATACATCACTATGTTTGTGCTTGTGTATGCATGTGTATGTGTCTTGATGTGTGCATACATAAGAGAGTATATGTGTGCATGTGTGTGGATACACACGTGTATATGTGTATGTGTGTGTACATGTGTGCACGTGCATGTATACGTACACGTGTATGTGTGTGTACATGCACATGTATTTGCATGTGTATGTCTATGTGTGTGTTGTGCATGTGTGTGCAAGTGTGTGTGTGTTGTGCATGTGAGTGTAAGTGTGTGTGTGTTGTGCATGTGAGTGTAAGTGTGTGTGTGTAAGCATGTGAGTGTGTGTGTGAAAGCATCATGTGTGTAAGCATGCGAATGTGTGTGAATATGCATCATGTGCACTTGTGTGTGTGTGTGTATATGCATCATGTGCACTTATGTGTGTGTGCGCATATATGTGGGTATGTGTACCCACATGTGTATGTGTGTGATTGGGTGTGTGTGTGTGTGTGTGTGTGTATGTGTGAAGGTGGTGTCTGTGCCTCGCGACGCTCTGTAGAGCTTGTTCTAGGGTTCACGACCTGGTGTATAGCTCACCTTTCTCCTTTGTGCACTCGTGTGTGTGTGTGTGTGTGTGCATGTGTGTGTGTGTGCACGTGCGCGCACGTGGGTGTGTGTTACTGTGAGAGAGAGACCCTGCGTGGTCCATCACAGCATCGACTCGACTCCATTGTTTGCTGCTCCCGTGAGCACCTGGTTCCCTCGCAGCTTCAATTTGTCGCTGAAATTGCTCAGCAGACTGCTTTGCCATTATCCCAATCACCTAGTTCTGCATTTTGGTCGCCGGATTCTGCTTCTGGAGTGCCCGTCTCGTGGGTCCTCTGTGATGACTGTTCGCTGGTGCCTCTGTAGCGCCCTCGATTCTCCGTCTAGCCACTGGATTCTCTACGTTCTCCTATCCTGATATCGCCTTTCTGCACCGACTTTACCTAGTGCCTATTATCTCATCATGGCTTCTCCTACAAAATATTATGCTCATAAAAAACAAAAGCAGGCTGTAGGTCAGGATGACCCTGTGCATGAAACGCCCGAGGCTGGGCTGATCTATGAGGTAATGCATGAAGGATTTCAGGATACATGCAAGAATTGGAAAGATCCCGTTCCTATGGTGGGACTTGCAGTGGATGTGGATGAAATCATAGATCCCATTCGAGAATATGCGAAGCATGCTGTGATTATCTTTTTTCCAGGCAGGATGCTTGTTTTGCTGCTGATGTCGGGAATTGGTTAACACGGACATTGGGTGGTTGTTTTGTTCGCAAAGTCCACTATGTGGCAAGAGGTTTCTTTGAGGTCATTATGGTGGATGAGCACCATAAGCAAACGCTTTTAGAGCACTCCCCTCTCTTCTATGGACAACAGATGGTTCATGTATTGCCATGGTCCCCCACCAGAGACTATCAGGCTTTGATTAAGCATTGCTGTCCTGTTTGGGTAGAAGTGGTGGACTTCCCCCAATGTTTGGCCTCCTTGTTACCTAAAATTGCAGCATCTCTAGGAAAGGTTGTATGCCCTCCTAGACCAAATGGCAACTCAAATCGATTCTGTATTTTATGGGACACGGATTAGCCCACTCCGGAACGCCATGGAAGTGTGTGATGCACATCATCGGTTATTACAGCATGTATCCCCCATCCTTTCTGCTTCTCAGGCGCAACAACTAGAAACAAAATTCTCTGAACAAGATGCAATCAGGTCTTGTGGCCGATGGAAAGCTCCAGGATGGGATGGCCTTATAGTTGATTTTTTCTTGCATATTGGGACACCCTCAAATTACCTTTGCTGCGTATGGTAAACATTGCCTGGGAGACAAGGCAAATGCCAGCTTCCTGGAAAAAAGGATTAGTGAAGCTGTTGCCTAAAAAACACTTATGTCAGTCTTTGGCAGATTGGAGACCAATTACCCTTATGTCGGTGATATACAAGATTATCAGTAAAATGGTTGTCAATCGCATTAAGGGTTGCTTGAATGATGGACTCCATTCTGCACAGTATGGATTTATTCCTCCCAGGCACATTACTGGTAACATTGCAAATGCTTATATTGGCATTGAATATGCCAAATACATGCAGTAGGATGTCTTATTATTGCAAGTGGATATTGCTAAGGCTTTTGATACTATTAAATGGGGGTTCATTCAAGAAACCATGCGTGCTCTGGGATTTGGAGAAAAAATGCAGAATATCATTTACTGGCTTTATGCTGATAGCCAGGCGGCTTGTATATTGTCAGGAGATCTCTCAGAATCATGGACTTTGCATCGTTCAGTTAGGCAGGGATGCCCTTTAAGTGCTCTTTTGTATGCTATAGCGACGCATCCCATGCTTCTTTATATAGATCATTTGGTTGATACTGGCAGTCTTCATGGATTGGACATTCAGAATAGATGTCAATTGGTTGCTTAGGCATATGCTGACGATTCTTTTCTTCTTCCTCGCAACACACATCAGGATCTCTCTACTTTGATGCAGGCTCTTTCTTTGTTTGCACTTGTGGCTGGCCTACAAATAAATTTTCAGAAATCTAAATTGTTGCCTCTGCATTCAAAACAGTGGCATAATTTGCTATGGCCAGGGGAAATAGTTCACTCCACTCATTTGATTCGGCATTTGGGATATCCTTTGGGATGGACAGTCACTCGCCCTCAACAAATAGATTGGGTCTTGGCAAAGCTCAAGAAAAAGTTTGAATACTGGAAACTTGCAACATGGCCATTGCATGTTCGTTTACGTATTCTCCAATCCATCTTGGTTGCCTATATTCAGTTCTACCTTCCTCTCATGAGGTTTTCTAAGGGGGAGTTGAAATTATTTATGTCCACCATCTTGGAGATATTCTGGAGGTCGAAGCAGGGGAAAAAGAGTGTACGTTTGCTTTCGGCAAATCGTTTGTGTACCCCTAAAATGCATGGAGGCTTGAATATCCTTAATTTACAGGTGCATATTCTTGCCCACAGAGGTAAACTGATGCTTCAATTTCTGGAAGGCACTCAGCCTTGGACAGCGATGATTCGTCATTTGTTACTTCATCTGACGACTTCGGCTTTTGGCCATTGGCAACCTACTCATTGGGATTTTATTCTTGGTCACATTACTGGTAAAATTAAGGGTTGTCCTCTCATTTCTGGCTTACTTGCTGATTGGAAGCTTGTCCTTTCAAATTTAAAATGGAATGGTCGTGGCTCCTTACAAGGCAACTCTCTCCGCATTGAGAGCATCCACTGAGCCAAAGCATTTTCAGTTCCCCTGGCGGTGCAAGAACCCCGGCGTTCATATTTTCTCCACTCAAAGGGTGTTACCTCTGTGGGAGATGTCATCCATCTTGATGGCTCCCCTCTTTCTTTTCCACAGGCTGCTGCACATTATGGCTTGGGACCTCATTATCGTCGTCTTTGGCGCGATATAATTCAGATGCTTTAGCCTTTTTTGCCAATTCCACTGTTGGAAATTCGAGATCGCCTGCAGGATTGGACTATCTCCTCTTTTGATTCTTCATGCCATCCCTTGAGGCTATCTGATATTACAGTTGCTGGTCTGTATAAACATTTGTTGCCATTGCCTTGGGTTTCTGAATGGGAAAATCTCTTCTGGCATATGCATCGGTCATCTTGGTGGTGGAAAAGACGATTGCGATCTCTTTGGCAGTCGAAGCTTCCTCTTCGACAACAGCTCTTTTTATGGCGCGTTCTTTTGGCTGTTATTCCCTCAGGACAGTTTCTGGCATGCAGACATATATCCTTATCCACTTGCCATAGATGCTCTGCTTCCAGGGAGACAGTCATTCATATTTTTTGGAGCTGTCCTTCTTCTCGTCAGTTTTTTCTTCCTCTCATCCAGTTTCTGCGGGCTAGATTTCCAAATATGATATTTGGAAAGTTTTTCTGGCTATTTGGTCTTCATTTGCCCAAACCAGAGTTCTCTCTTTTCTTCTCATGGGTGCGCTACTGGGCTTTATGGACACTATGGAAAGTTCACAACCATGGAGTGTTCGGTGATGCGGTTTTTTCTGCTTTTTCTTTTTTTCGGTACTCCCTGCATCAATCTTTCTTCGATTGCATGTAGGTTGACCAAATAGATCATGATGTATATATGTCTTATATTGACATCTTCAGTTGATGTACTTTGGGACTATCTACTTTGGATAGTCATCTTGTAAATCTAATATACTTATGATTCCACAAAAAAAAAAGTGTGTGTGATTGGGAGGGGTGTGTATCGATTTTGTGTACATGCATGAGATTGTGTGTGCATATGCCTAAATATATGTACATGTATGTCTTTGTGTGCACATGTGCAAGAGAGTGTGGGTGTGCATCAATGTGCCTGTATGTATAGATGCACGTGTATATGTACGGGCATGTGTGTATACGTGTGTACATGTGTACATGTGTACGTATGTACGTGGTACATGTATGTGCATTCATACGTACACGCATGTGTATGTGTGCACACTCGAGTGTGCATGCACATGTATATACATGTGTATATATGTGTGATGTGCACACTCGAGTGTGCATGCATGTGTATATACATGTGTTGTGTATGTGTGTGTAACTGTGTGCGTGCAAGCACATGAGTGTGTATGTCTTTATGTGCATGTGCGTCACATACATGTGTGTGCACATGTGTGTGGGTGTGTGTGCACACACATATATGTATGTGATTATGTATGTGTCGATTCTATGTGCACTTACAAGTGTGTGTCATTTGTGTGTGTTTATGTGTGTGCACACAAGTGAAAGTGTTTGTGTATATATGTATGCATGTGTGTGTGTTGAGTGCATACACGCGAACTCTATCTATTGTGCACGTTTGTGTAAGTGTCTGCACCTTTATGTGCAAATAGTGTGAGCGCACACATGTCTATGTGAGTGCACCCTCATCTTAGAAAGCCTTAATGAAGGTGGCTTCATGTTACCCTCACGTTGAGACTATGTGTGTTGACTCTATATGTGCATGCATATGATTGTATGTACCGACAATCATATGTGCATGCATATGATTGTATGTACTGACAATCATATGTGTGCGTGCACCATGTGGGCTTGTATGTGCATGTGCCTACATATATGTGTCTCAGTGTGCACGTACGTAATGAACACACAAGCACACGTGAACATATACACATACATGCGTGCATCCACACACACATGCACATAGATACGAGCACAGACTCTCTACAAGTACATGTATAAATGCATGTGTGTGTGTGTGTGTGTACACGAGTGTGTCCACACACGTGTACTCGTGTACACACACGTGTATTTGTGTTGTGCGTGTGTACACAAGTGTATGTGTGCATGCTAGTGAGTGCGTATATATGTGCATCACATGTACATCTGTGTGTGTGTGTGTGCATGCACATACATGTGGGTGATTGTGGGTGTGTGTCGATTCTATGTGCATGCATACGTGTGGGTGATTGGGTGTGTGTTGATTCTATGTGCATGCATATATGTGGGTGATTGGGTGTGTGTGTGTGCACACACATACATATGAGTGATTGGGTGTGTGTCAATTCTATGTGCAGACATGTGAGTGTGTGTGACTTTCTGTACATACGTAGTCATGTGTGTGTGTGCATGTGCATATGCAAGCGTACGACTATGTGCATGTATGCTTGCATGTGTCTATGCATGTATGTGTATGTGAGTGTGCATGAGTGCATGTAGGTGTGTGTGTGCACACATGAGAGTGTGTGTGCATATGTGTGTCCGTGTGTGTGTGGGTACACATGTGTATGTGTATGTGTGCATGTATCTAGAATTTTTGTTAATAAAAGATAATTTCTTTTACTTTTTTTCATTGGTAGTGGAGATGTGTGGTAAGGTGTGCTCACTTATTATATCCTCAAACAGATGCACCTTATATATAATGATGGGGTGTTTTATTTTTAAACAATCATGATAGAGAGAAAGAGAGAGACGTTTTCATCATATAAGTGACCTCCCTATATCTACAACACTATCCCCTCTTTACACTAACTCTCCCTTCTTATACATGGTAAAATGAGATGGCCATAGAATTACATGTGGGTGAATGCTATGGCAAGGGCAAAATAGTGAGAGTAATAGTGTACGATTGATAAATTTTATTAATTGATAAATTTTGGTTTTTTCTTAATTTTAGAAAAAAGGGGGTCCTTTTCTTGAATTGGAAAAAGAGAAAGAAAAAGAAACTCTCTACAGTGGAGGTTTTGCAGGATTCTTCTGACCTTTTTAAGAGACTTTCTTAGCCTATTTTGGGCAATGGTCAAGGTGGTGGAGGCCTCTCTTGGTCTACTAGATTTTTTTGTTTCTTCTACAATGTAGATTTCCTTTGATACTTGAAAAGGACTTATTTCTCTCTCTATGAAGGTAGTTCTTCCCTTTTTGCTCCCCTCACTCACCATTCCTTTCTTGGTGGGACCTCCTTATTGTCTCTTTTAGAGGCTCCTATACTTCTTGGCCTGGTATTGTTTTTTTCTTTGTTGAGGAATAGTTTTTGTTTCTTCTTTGGCTACTTTATAGTTTCTTCTTTGGCTACTTTGGCTACTTTATAGTTTCTTCTTTGGCTACTTTATAGTTTACCTTGTGGGGACTTTTGGTTTCTTTTTAACTTTTTTCTATCTCTTGGTGGACTTGCCTTGGGGGGGGGACCGAGTATCCTCCTCTTACTGTGGCTCTCCTTCTTTTTTTAAGGAGATTTTGGTTTATAGGTATAGACCTTTGAAGGAGAAGGAAAAGGGTACTACCACCTTTTTTTTGGTAGTCACAATAGACTTTTTTTCCATTGGCTTTGTTGGTAGAGTAGACTCTAAGTTTTGTATGTCCTTCAACCCTTCTAACACATCACCATGTGCTTCAAGATATGGTTTGGCTTAAGCTTGTGCTCCGATGGCTTGTAGCTCTTGAACGAGCTCATTAAAGAGTCTATGGGGGGTGACCTAGTGTGGAAGTTCTTCATGTCTCTCCCTTGCTGAGGAGGTGATAGATGAGTGGTCTCTCTTCTTGTCCTTACCTATGCTCCATCAGAAACTACTCTCTTTCTCTTTTCTCATGTAATAATGCCTTCTCTTTCTTCTTCTTCACCTAGCTTTGCAATCTTTCTCTTTGTAGAGCCTCTATGTGTGCAATATAGCTACACCTCTTAGGCTCGACTTTCTTCTTCTTTGCTAGCCCTACAATCTTCCCTCTTTTTAGAGCCTCTACATGTGGAGCAGTCACATCTATAGGCTCAACTTTCCTTGTTATGCCCTTAGTTTTAGCTATACAAATCTTATAAAATGAGGAGGACAAGCCTTTTTATAACAATAAAAATTCCTATTTAAAGACACTACCTAAAATATTTGTATTCCTTATTACTAATAACATTCAAGGTCTGATACCATATCATCCTCATCTAATAGAATCAAGGGCATCTACAAGCCCTTTAACCCTCACCGAGTAATCATTTATATTGAGCTTCCCTCTAGTCACATTATGCAGCTCCTGCTTTAGCTGCATCTTTTAGAGCTTGAGTGTTTTTATTATACAACTTCACCAAGGCATCTCAAGCCTCCTTAGGCATTTGTGCATCTTGTGTATGTACAATCATCGTGTCTATCACATTGATAGGAGATAACTAGTAAAACACCTTTCTATCTCTTTCATGCCATGCTTTATATGCCAGCACACCTGTCGTGGGGTGGGATTCTCTTTAATAGTTTGTGGCTCCTTTTCATCACTTGGGATGAACTCCCAATATCCTTTTTCCATGAGGAAATTGGTCATCCTAAACTTCCATGCTTGGAATTTATTGTTATCTAGCTTTCTCACTCATAATTTGGGATAGACTGTTAGACACAATTGCCTACAACAACTTATTAAATAGCGCTTGTAAATAGTACTACACTTATAGCAAACTTACAAGCAAACTTACAATCTCCAACAAAGAAATATTGTATCCAGTTAGTAATATTGTATCCAGTTAGTAATATTGCAATTGTATATGAAACAGCTGCATAAACATATATCTACCAACAACGTGCAAATCTCAGATTCTCTGCACATATTGTTTTGTAACCAATTTTGTGCCTCAACTTTGCTCTGACTAGAAATTGGGCATATATACTCTATAGGGGAGAGGGAAAGCTTGAGCTTCTTATTGCAAGACAACACACACAAACAAGAGTAGAAAAGCACACAAGAGAAATGGATGCATGATTTTTTTCTATTATCTTCTCTTCTATATGACCATAACATAAAGAGATAATACTACATAATATAAGGGAAAGTACTCTTCTATAATAATAAGTACCAAAGGTTGGTCCATAGTGTGAACCCGACTACGATATGAGTTGGCACTATTGTTGAGAAAACGTGGTGCTTATGCTAGATTCAAAATGAGTTGGCACTATTGTTGAGAAAACGTGGTGCTTATGCTAGATTCAAAATGAGTGGAGGAGAGAGACCCAAAATACAAGAACAAATCTTGCTTATTAAGTTGCTTAAAATACAACTAGACTTCATGCTTCATGCTTCATGTGCCTTTAAATAGGCTTGCTAGTGGCCTAGGGTTAGAGGTGGCTCCCTTAGGACCATTCACATCCACACATCTTCTATACCCTTGTTTACTAAGGCTCCAAGGCCTATATCTTAATACCCCCCCTCAATACCAGCCATGAAAAAATGTGCTTGGAATGGGTGGTATTGGACATATGAAAAGAAAAAAGTGCCTTTATAACATTAGGCTTACAAGGATGTTCATGGTGGTGTGGTTATCTAGGACTTACAACTATGTTCCTAGAGCCTTAGAGGCTAATACAATGATGCCATCTAAGTCTTTATTTGATGTCGATGAAGATGTACACCTTAATGATGGTGCATCCCACTCTTTGTGCTTGCTTGACCTCTTGTAGTTGACATGCTTTGGACATACATGCCTTGCTTCCACATGCTTTCCACGACCATTCTCACACAATGATCAACACAAGGCTGCCACCCTTGCTTAAGTGGTTTGCACATAGATGTTCCTTCAACATGCTTGATGCTTCTCTGCATACCATACCTCCTCCATGGGCAATGAGAAAATTCCTTAGAGTAATGGTTATGAGGTATATTTATATGGGAAAGGGAAAGGGAGGGTCTTACCACTTGCCTTATAGATTGGTCAAGGGCAGTGTCTATTCCATAATTACAACAAGAGCTTTTATGCATGTTGGTTACATGATACCCATTAGGATTTGAAAGTACAAGTTTAATGAAAGTGAGTAAGTGGCTGAGGTAAATGCTCAAACCAATAAGGTACATCATTCTTGGCTCAAGAAGGTGAGGGCATGGCTCATAATGTTGCCTATGCCTCTTACAAAGACAATGCCAAGAAATGTTTATAAAAAACATAACAATCAACAAGGTAGGGCACTTAGTAGTGCTATGCTCAACCTTAAAACTCATCTTAGAAGATGAAAATGCTAAGTATGCAGTGGAATAACATGCCTTGGGCTTGGGAAATGAGAGCATATGGCTTATGACATGCCTATGCCTCTTACAAACAAGGCCTCAAGGGTGCTACACAAAAACATTAAAAATGAGCACTTAGTGACACTATGATCACCCTTAACCTTTATGTTAAGATATGATGTAGACCAGCACCTTAGTGTCCCTCCATGGCTCATTGGTGGAGATCGAACACCATTCTTGAGCAATACAACCATGTTCACATGCCATTCCGCTTCATTGTTGATGGTGGAGGTGATGTTGGTGCAAATATGATGAGGAGAGACACATATGATGTGTGCCAAGGCCATCAAGGTAAAGAAGGAGCTTAATATCAGTGCCAAAAGACACCATTGCTCGCTGATGAAGTGGCTTAAGGTGTTTAGCACAAATGGTGTTTAGCAACACCATTTGTGCTAACAGGCACACTTGAGCAAGCTCATAATGCTTGTGGGGAGAAGGAAGCTTAAGACTTGCTCGATGTCGAGGCTAATGTTGTCCTCTGAGATGATGTGGCCCCTCAAGTGAAGGCTCCGGACCTGATTCAACATCCACCCAAGATGTATAAGTGATTAAAATCACTCTTAGGTAATCAAGGGCTAATTAAGGCTTAAAAACCCTAAGCTTCATAAGAAGCTTTAATAGAGGTAGAGGTTTGCTATGACCCCCGACCAAAAAAATGATCTGTGCGCACGCTATGGGTCACCAATAGGGCTGAGAATTTATTAGTAGGGGCTCCTTTAGGTGGTCTTCAATTGTCCTAAGGTTTTGTAACTTGGTCTTGCACGCAGGAGGTGAATTAGGCGTACGACCATGATGTAGCAAAAAGCATGTGCCAGCCTGCTCAGAGCTCGGCGCTGTGGCCTTAGTACCCCGACATTAACCATTAGTGGTACGAACTGCAGCGCCTAGACCTCCTCTACACTTTCCCAGTTGGAAACACGCCGAGTTCTTGCCTCCACAAGATGCTAGAGCTGCAGGGGTTTTAGATCCACAAAAAATGGGATAGAAGATGACCTAGTCTACACCACACAAAATGAGACCTAATCTACCCAAGCTCTAGATACCATCATGTTGAGAAAATGTGGTGCTTATGATAGATTCAAAATGAGTGGAGGAGAGAGACCCAAAATACAAGAACAAATCTTGCTTATTAAGTTTCTTAAAATACAACTAGGCTTCATGCTTCATGCTTCATACAAATGCCTTTGGCATGTGCCTTTAAATAGGCTTGCTAGTGGCCTAGGGTTAGGTGGCTCCCTTAGGATCATTCACACCCACAAACCTTCTATACCCTTGTTTACTAAGGCTCTAAGGCCTATATCTTAATAACTATAACTATGTCATAACTCTAAAGTGGTTGTCACACATCTGGTAAACCACTATAGCGGTCTATCTTTCATAATCTCACCAACCATGCAAGTGGTATAAGTGTGAAAGCTATTACCTAGATGGGTCTCAATGTCCACGAGTTGAGCTTGATATCTCAACATCCATCACATGCCTTTGGGTTCTAATCATCGAGCACTTAAAACTCATCTTTGGTCATTATAGATTGTAAATCCACCTCTAATTAGCTTATTTGACCTTTGTAATTATGTTTTTAATCTTCTGGAACCATCTTTAGTGCTCTTCCATGACATAGATGCCCCACTGTATGCATAATATGTTTTATTAAAATATTTATTTTACACACATCAAGCTTTTAGTTGGTCCTTGCACCCATGTCACTTTTGTTTGATACTTCCCTTGACCTTGACTTGTATTAACTATTGTTGACTCAATCTAAGCATTGATTGGGTTCATAAATTCATTTAGGTCTTGAACATGCTTATAATAACAAAAATATAACATATGATATTGTTAACATGTTAATGTGGTATCATTAAGGATAAAGCTAATCTACCTCTAATTAGCTTATTTGACCTTATAATTATGTTTTTTACTCTCAGAAACCATCTTTGGTGCTCTTCTGTAACATAGATGCCACTGATATTCATAATCTCTTTTATTAAACTCTTTATTTTACACACATCAGGCTTTTAGTTGGTCCTTGCACCCATGTCACTTTTGTTTGCTACTTTCCTTGAGGGATCTTTATCCCAGGATTCTGTTGGGTTCACCAGACTATAAGGAACCCCAGAATCAGTTGGATCTTAAGGAAAAGAGTTCTCCTCTAATTTTGCGAGATGAGGACATCTCATGTTTTTTAAGTGGGGTAAGATGTAAGATTCCTCCCTCCGGCTTTTGAGGTGTGCAGGTGTAAAAAGCCTCCCCTTCCGATCTTATAATTATTCCCCTCTCTGAAATAAAAGAAAGATCCTATTTTACCCTGTTTTGGCCTAGAGAGAGAATATCTAGAGGGAGGTAATTCAAAATTGAGATATTTTTGGATATAAAAAACCTCCTAGTGTCTAAAATGGTTTGCCCTGAAACAGATATTCAAAAAGAAATTTCCAATGTGCAATTGAAATAAATTGAAATCAGGTAAAAAGGACCTTAGCCTAAGGGTCCAGATTTTCTGAAATTTTTGAATTGATGTTCCTATGGACCAATTAGATTAATCCAAATGTAGGGAGGAGATAAATTGAAGAATAAAAGGAAATCCCCCAAAAATGAGTAAATACTCACATAAGATGAAGAGTTGACTAAGGACAAGGTTATTAGTTAAAAAAGAAGAGATATTTAGAAGAAATGATGCATTTTTGACACCTCAGTGTGGGGGAATTTCCCTCATGAAGGAGGCGCCTATTTCACATGTGTGGTTGACTTTTAAACTCACAAATAATGAGATATTTTCATCTCTCCTCTCTCATGCTTCAACTAGATCCAAAAAGTAAGCTAAACTGACCTAAAATTGACCAAATTGATCTGAAAAATTCTAGAATCAGTTTGCTTGGTTAGAGGCTCACTTTTTCCTATAAATGAAGCCTCCCCCTTTGTAAATGGTTAATAGTGTTTTATGCACTGTTACTCTACTTGCATAAAGAAATTTATTTTTAAAGAGTTATTCTCATCAATTTTGATTTTATGCATAGAAAGATGCATAAAAAAATATATTTTTATTTCAAAAGAGTTATTCTCATCAATTTTGATTTTATGCATAGAAAGATGCATAAAGATTTTTTTTAATTTCAAAAGAGTTATTCTCATTAAAATTGAATTTATGCATAGAAAGATGCATAAAAGATTTTTTTTTGAAAGTGTTATTCTCTTTAAAATTGAATTTATGCATAAATAGATGCATAAACGGATTTTTATAAAAGTGTTATTTCTCACTGAAGTTGTTCTTATGCATAAATAGATGCGTAAAGAATCTTTTCATGCACAACAGGTGCAAGAACCATTTCTACATGACCCCAAGGCCTCATATATCTACAACCATACTTTAATATGCATCACAGTGCATGAAATAGTGGCCATGGGGGCATCCAAGAGTGGTTCTAGGGCCATTCTTTTCCATGCACAACATGAGGAAGAATGGCTCTATGGCCATTCTTGCATGACCCCAAGGCCTTAAGGTCATTTTTGGGATGGCCATGGGGCATCCAAGAATGGTTCTAGGGCCATTCTTTTCCATGCACAACATGAGGAAGAACGGTCCTAAAGCCATTCTTGCATGACCCCAATGCCTCAAGGACATTTTTGGGATGGCCATGGGGCATCCAAGAATGGTCTTAGGGCCATTCTTTTCCATGCACAACATGAGGAAGAATGGCCCTAAGCCCATTCTTCCTCATGGAAAAGAATGGTCTTAGGGCCATTCTTTTCCATGCACAACATGAGGAAGAATGGCCCTAAGCCCATTCTTGCATGCACCCAAACCTCAAAGTCATTTTTGGGATGGCCATGGGGCATCCAAGAATGGTCCTAGGGCCATTCTTTTCCATGCACAACATGAGGACGAATGGCCCTAGGGCCATTCTTGTATGACCCTAAGGCCTTAAGGTTATTTTGGAATGGCCATGGGGCATCCAAGAATGGCCCTAGGGCCATTCTTTTCCATGCACAACATGAGGAGGAAGAATGGTCCTAGGGCCATTCTTGTATGACCCCAAGGCTTCAAGGTCATTTTTAGGATGGCCATGGGGATTCCAAGAATGGTCCTATAGGGATATTCTTTTCTATGCACAATATGAGGAAGAATGGCCCTAGGGCCATTCTTGCATGACCCCAAGGCCTTAAGGTTATTTTGGAATGGCCATGGGGCATCCAAGAATGGCCCTAGGGCCATTCTTTTTCATTTACAATATAAGGAAGAATGGTCCTAGAGCCATTCTTGCATGACCCCAAGGCCTCAAGGTCATTTTTTGGGATGGCCATGGAGCATCCAAGAATAGTTATAGGCCATTCTTTTCCATGCACAACATGAGGAAGAATGCCCCTGGGCGCATTCTTGCATGACCCCAAGCCTCAAGGTCATTTTTGGGATGGACATGGGACATCCAAGAATGGTCATATAGCCATTCTTTTCCATGCACAACATGAGCCCTAGGGCTATTTTTACATGTCCCCAAGGCCTCAAGGTCATTTTTGGGATGGCCATGTGGCATCCAAGAATGGTCTTAGGGCCATTCTTTTCCATGCACAATAGGGGGAAGAATGGCACTAGGCCCATTCTTACATGACCCCAAGCCTCAAGGTCATTTTTGGGATGGCCATGGGGCATCCAAGAATGGTCCTAGGGCCATTATCTTCCATGCACAACATGAGGAAGAATGTTCCTAGGGCCATTCTTGCATGACTCCAAACCTCAAGGTCATTTTTGGGATGGCCATGGGGCATCCAAGAATGGTCCTAGGTCCATTCACTTCCATGCACAACATGAGGAAGAATTGCCTAAGGGCCATTCTTGCATGACCCCAAGGACTCAAGGTCATTTTTAGTATGGACATGTGGCATCCAAGAATGATCATAGGGCCATTCTTTTCCATGCACAACATGAGGAAGAATGGCTCTAGGGCCATTTCTACATGACCCCAAGGCCTCAAGGTCATTTTTGGGATGGCCATGGGGCATCCAAGAATGGTCCTAGGGCCATTCGTTTCCATGCACAACAGGGGGAGGAATGGCACTAGGCCCATTCTCGCATGACCCCAAGCCTCAAGGTCATTTTTGGGATGGCCATGGGGCATCCAAGAATGGTCCTAGAGCCATTCTTTTCTATGCACAACATGAGGAAGAATGGTCCTAGGGCCATTCTTGCATGACCCCAAACCTCAAGGTCATGTTTGGGATGGCCATGGGGCATCCATGAATGGTCCTAGGGCCATTCTCTTTCATGCACAACATGAGGAAGAAGGGCCATTTTTGTATGACCCCAAGGCCTCAAGTTCATTTTTGGGATGGCCATGGGCCATCCAAGAATGGCCTTAGGGCCATTCGTTTCATGCACAAAACAGGTGGAAGAATAACTCCAAAGGCCATTCTTGCATGACCCCAAGGCCTTAAGGTCATTTTGGAATGGCCATGGAGCTCCCAATAATGGCCTCCTTCCATGCACAACAGGTGGAAGAATGGCCCTAGGACCATTCTTGCATGACCCTACAAGGGGCCATGGGTGCATCCAAGAATGGCCCTAGGGCCATTCTTTTCCATGCATAACATGAGGATGAGTGGCCCTAGGGCCATTGTTGCATGACCCCGAAGCCTCAAGGTCATTTTTGGGATGGCCATGGGGCATCATAGTGTATGAAATGGTGGCCATGGGGGCATCCAAGAATGGTCCTAGGGCCATTCTTTTCCATGCACAACATGAGGAAGAATGGCCCTATGGCCATTCTTGAATGACCCCAAGGCCTCAAGGTCATTTTTGGGATGGCCATGGGGCATCCACCAAGAATGGTTCTAGGGCCATTCTTTTCCATGCACAACATGAGAAAGAATGGCCCTAAGGGCCATTCTTGCATGACCCAAGGCCTCAAGGTCATTTTTGGGATGGCCATGGGACATCCAAGATTGGTCCAAGGGCCATTATTTTCCATGCAGAACATGAGGAAGAATGGCCCTAGGGCCATTCTTGCATGATCCCAAGGCCTCAAGGTATTTTTGGGATGGCCATGGGGCATCTAAGAATGGCCCTAGGGCCATTCTTTTCATGCACAACTAGGTGGAAGAATGACCCCAAATGCCATTCTTGCATGACCCCAAGGCCTTAAGTTTATTTTGTAATGGCCATGGGGCATCCAATATAATGGCCTCCTTCCATACACACAACAGGTGGAAGAATGGCCCTAGGGCCATTCTTGCATGACCCCAAGGCCTCAAGGTTGTTTTGGAATGGCCATGGAGCTCCCAATAATGGCCTCCTTCTATGTATAATAGGTGGAAGAATGGCCCTAGGGCCATTCTTGCATGATCCCAATGGGCCATGGGTGCATCCAAGAATGTTCCTAGGACAACATGAGGATTCTCTTTTCATGCACAATAGGCCATTCTAGCATGACCCCAAGGCCTCAAGGTCATTTTGGGATGGACATTGGGCATCCCAAGAATGGCCCAACGGCCATTCTTTTCATGTACAATTGGAAGAATGGCCCAAGGGCCATTCTTGCATAACCCCAAGGCCATTTTTGTAAGAACTATTCTTTTCATGCACAACTGGCCCCAAAGGCTTCCAAGGATAGCCCTATGGCCATTCTTTTCATTTAATTTTAAATTAATAATGGCCCCATACAGCATTCTATTATTTACCTAGGACCATTTATTATAGTGATATGCATTAAGTTAACTTTTTTGTTGTTGCTTTATTTATTTTTTGTTGTTGAACCTCTTGTGTGTTGTTGCTTTATTTATTTTTATGAATATATATGAACTGTTTTTAAATTGTCTTACAAAAATCACTTTTGGACAGGAAAAGATGTCAAACAAAAGGAAGCTTTCATTTTCCTTAAGCATTGACATGGCCAGTGGAGACGCAAAGGATTGGTACCTTGATCTCTATGACCTTCAAGGCAAAAGTTACCTTGGATCAATCTCTTCATTCAGACACACAAGACAGCAAGGAGTCTTTTGAGGGTAGGGGACAGGTCAAGGAAATCAATGTTTCTATGGTAGTGTAAGATTCCTCCTGAATAAGCTTTACTTCAATCCCTTGTAATCATTCCCTATTTCTGAATACAAGAAAATATTATTTTTCCTTGTTTTTATTTAGAGAGAAGAAAAATTCTAGAGAGAGGTAATTCAATATTAAGATATTTTTGGATTAACAAATTCTCCAAATATCAAAAATATATTTTCTTAAAATAGAAGTTTAAAATAAATTCTCCAAAGTGCATTAAGAATCAATTAAAAATGATTTAAAAGACCTTAGCCTATGGGTCAAGATTTTTTGAAATTTTTAGATTATGGTCCAATTAAGGTTCCTATGGGCCAATAAGATTAATCCAAGTGTTGGAATGAGATAAATCCAATGAATAAAAGAAAATACCCATAAATGAGTAAATGCTCACATAAGATGAAGAGTTGACTGAGTACAAGGTTTATTAGGTTAAAAATTATGAGACATTACTAAAAAGCTAAGATGTTTTGGAGGAATGATGAATTTTTGACACCTTGGTAAGGAGGGGGAGACCTCTGAGGTAGGTTCCTCCTTCACATGTGTGGGAGGGTTTTTTAATTCAAAAATATTAAGATATTTTTATCTCTCCTCTCTCTTGGATCAAACTAGATCAAAATGGGAGCTAAACTGGATCAAAATGGGAGCTAAACTGGTCCAAATCTTATCCAAATTCAGCCAAACTGAAGCTGGAAAATTCTAGAACTTAGTTGGACTCAGTAAGTGGCCTCCCTCACCTATAAACAGACCCTCATTCTTTTGTATTCTCATCTGTGAAAATCCACTACTACTTTTGGAGAGATTGGGGCTTCTCTCTCTCTTCAACAATCTTGGGAGCTTTCCTCTCAACACACTAAACCAATTGATTGGTTGGGGGCTTCATTCTAAGAGAAACAAGCAAGCAAAATCAAGAGGTAAGATGTAATTCCATGGTTTTCTTTAATATTCTCAATGATTTCACTTCTCAACCCCTCTCAAGCTTGAGAAGTTTCAAATGAATTATTTTTCAATGCAAATTAAGCTCTCTATAAAAATTCTAATGAGATTAATCATAAAAAGTTTATATTTATGCTTAATTAGGATGTTTTTTTATGTACGTCTCTCTCTCCCCAAAAGAATGGTCATTCCTATGACTAATTCTTATTCAAATGGATGTTTCTCATTGATAAATTCTCAATTCAAAAATAAAACTCTATGCTAGTTAAGCTAGAGGTTAGAAAATGGCTTTTTTATGCTAATAAAATTATAGTAAACTTATGATTTAATTCCATAAATTAGATTTAGGTCCAATGATAGTTAATCTATCATAATTGTATTATAAAGTCTTATTCTTTCCAAAATATTGAAAATTATCAGTAATAGCAGCCGAGCTATGATAAAATTTTTAGAAATTAATACAGAAGAGTATTTTCATTAAAATCCGATATTCTCATATAAAACCATTTCTTAATCTATTATGATTAAGAAGGAATGAAATTCACAAAGTTGAAATTTTCTTACGATTAGAAGTTCAGTAGATTTTTATCTGAAGAAAATCCTTGGAATCAAAGCTAGAACTAAACCGAATGATTTTGGTTAGACCACCACTATGAGAGGGGCGATCAGCAAACTACTTGTCCATCTCTCGATCCGAGTTAAGCAAAAACCTCTTGACCGATTCTAGTTATTAATACAAAGAATAGACTACCGTTGAATTAACTAGTTTTTCCTTGATCGAAATCACCAAGAATCTAGTTAGATGGTCAGTCAAATGATGGGTAGGCTACCCTGATGAGGGATCAAGGATTCTCATTATGAAATTGTGGATTAAGGAAAAAGGGTTTTGTGGAACCAATCTCAAACTGGGAATTTTACTTGCATAGAACCTCTGTTTTCTTTTAAAGGACTGTTTTACACCAGAATGCTGGAGGAAGCATTTGGTATATGTTTAATCTAAGAAGAGGCTCATTGCAACAACAGCTGGTGTGGAGTCGTCAAGGGATGTCGCTCACGGCGGCAAAGACTGTCGAGGTCTTGACTAGCCTCGGTACAGTTAAAATGGTGCGCTTCCGGTACGATGGGCAAGGACCGACGAAGCAATCCCTGAGTGAAGTGCTAGGACACCTGAGTAGGATCCTAGATGGTTCTAACCAGGTGATGCACGGGCTCGCGGTTGCTAGGATACCCATGCGTGCGTCGAGGAAGATTCGGATGGACTAAAAAGAATGACTTTTGTGAATCAAATTTTGATATTGGATCTCGTTGGTTGGCCAGCTGGTCTTCAATGAAGAGTCTAGATGACATATTTTGTAATACAATGGACTCAAAATTTTGGAGGATGATGATCAATAATATTATGATTTTTATTGAAATATTGTTTTAAAGACAGCCTATTCTGTTATAATGGCAATTTCGTACTGGATGTGTATGTGGTATGCCTACCTTAATTTTTGCATGAAACATCAGTTAGGGGGCCTGGGAACTCGTTTCCTCGTACCCGGGGGCAAAACATAACTAAATCCTTATAAAGGAATCCCACCAATATAGTGGTCGGCTAACCCATGGGCCGTAGGTTGGATCAGGGATTCTTGTGATACCATTAAGTTACGATTAGTTACGTTAGTTAGATTAAGTCCTCAGAAGACCCTTGTTTTAGCATTCTAACTTTCCTCTCAACACACTAAACGAATTGATTGGTTGGGGGCTTCCTTCTAAGAGAAAGAAGCAAGCAAAATCAAGAGGTAAGATGTATTTCCATGGTTTTCTTTAATATTCTCAATGATTTCACTTAACCCCTCTCAAGATTGAGAAGTTTCAAATGAATTGTTTTTCAATGCAAATTCAGCTCTCTATAAGAATTCTAATGATTAATCACAAAAAGTTTATATTCATGCTTAATTAGGATGTTTTTTTATGTACATCTCTCTCTCCCCAAAAGAATGGTCATTCCTATGACTAATTCTTATTCAAATGGATGCTTCTCATTGATAAATTCTCAATTCAAAAATAAAACTCTATGCTAGTTAAGCTCGAGGTTAGAAAATGGCTTTTTTATGCTAATAAAATTATAGTAAACTTATGATTTAATTCCATAAATTGGATTTAGATCCAATGATAGTTAATCTATCATAATTGTATTATAAAGTCTTATTCTTTCCAAAAATATTACAAATTATCAGTAATAGCAGAGCTATGGCAAAAGTTTTAGAAATTAATACATAACTCATTTCTATGCATAATGTGAAAAGAGGACTTCCTACCATATTCTAGGATTAGTCATCCTTTGTTAAAAGAATAATTTTGATTACATTCATGGAAAACTAATTTTTAGTATTTATGCGTAAATAATTAATTAGAGAAATGAGAAATTTTTGGTGTTTCTATTTTTATGCAAAAAGAGGAACTACCATGATAATGGAGATCGATGTAATTAAATAGAAATAGAGAAAATTTGATATATTAAAATAATAAAATATTTTTATTTAAATTTAAAAATAAATTTTAGATAAATTTATTTTTATGCATGAGAAAATTTAAATGATAAAAGAGGAATTCCCATGATATTTGGAACTCAGTCATTTAAATGGTAAAAGTGGAATTCTTGGCATAATTGAATTAATGGATATTTTTATTTAAATTTTAAGAAAAATTTTAGATAAATTTATTTTTATGTATGAGAAAATTTAAATGATAAAAGAGGAATTGCCATGACATTTGGAATTCAATCATTTAAATGGTAAAAGTGGAATTCTTGGCATATTTGAATTAATGGATATTTTTATTTAGTTTAAAAAAATTAGATAAATTGATTTTTTGATAAGAGAGGAATTCCTATGACAATTGGAATCCAATCATTAAATGAGAAAAAGAGAATTTTAAGCTTATTCAAAAAAATGGATATTGGTATTTAGTTAAAAGAAGAAATTTTATGGTATTTAAGTAGAGAAAGAGTTGAATTAAATTTTGGTGACAAAAGAGGAATTCTCACCAAAATTTCACCTAGAGAATTAGGGTCGATAAATTAAGTGGTAGAAAGAGTATCTTTAGATATTTTATGTGGTTAAATCACTAAATTGGTATTTATCCAAAATTAGATTAAATGGAAGAAGAGTATTTTCATTAAAATTCGATATTCTCATATAAAACCATTTTTTAATCTATTATGGTTAAGAAGGAATGAAATTCACAAAGTTAAAGTTTCCTTATTACGATTAGAAGTTCAGTAGATGTTTATCTGAAGAAAATCCTTGGAATCAAAGCTAGAACTAAACCGAATGATTTTGGTTAGACCACCACTATGAGAGGGACGATTAGCAAACTACTTGTCCATCTCTCGATCTGAATCAATCAAAAACCTCTTGACCGATTCTAGTTATTAATACAAAGAATAGACTACCGTGTTGAATTAAGTAGTTTTTCCTTGATCGAAATCACCAAGAATCTAGTTAGACAATCAGTCAAATGATGGGTAGATTACCCTGATGAGGGATCAAGGATTCTCATTATGAAATTGTGGATTAAAGAAAAAGGGTTTTGTGGAACCAATCTCAAACTGGGAATTTTACTTGAGTAGAACCTCTATTTTCTTTTAAAGGACCGTTTTACGCTAGAATGCTGGAGGAAGCATTTGGTATATGTTTAATCTAAGAAGAGGCTCGTTGTTGCAATAGCTGCTGGCGGGGAGTTGTCGAGGGACGTCGCTCGCGGCAAAGCTTGCCGAGGTCTTGACCAGCTTCGGTATGGTTAAAATGGTGCATTTCTGGTACGATGGGCGAGGACCAACAAAGCGGTCCCTGAGTGAAGTGTTAGGACACCTAAGTAGGATCCTAGAGGATTCTAACCAGGTGATGCACGGGCTCGCGGTTGCTAGGATACCCATGCGTGCGTCGAGGAAGATTCGGATGGACTAAAAAGAATGACTTTTGTGAATCAAATTTTGATATTGGATGTCGTTGGTTGGCTAGCTGGTCTTCAACGAAGAGTCCAGATGACATATTTTGTAATACAATGGACTCAAAATTTTGGAGGAAGATGATATGAGTAATATTATGATTTTCATTGAAGGATTGTTTTAAAGACATTCGATTCTGTTATAATAGCAATTTCATATTGGGTGTGCACGTGGTATGCCTACCTTAATTTTTGCATGAAACGCCGGCTAGGGGGCTTGGGAACTCTTTTCCTTGGTACCCGAACAAAACATAACCAAATCCTTATAAAGGAATCCCACCAATATAGCGGTTGGCTAACCCATGGGCCAGTTGGCTCGATCGAGGGATTTCTGCGATAACATTAAGTTACGGTTAGTTAGATTAAGTCCTAAGAAGTCCCGTGTTCTGTGGGAGGGAATCAGTGGTTGTGACTCATTAAAGGAGGAAAAAGGCACTGATTCTATGGACCAAGTGCAAGTCTCTTCTTTGATCTGACCATGTGACTTGAGGTTCGGTCGGATCAGTTTGAATAGTTAAGACTTTGACTCGTTAGATTAATTCTCCCATTTGAAGATTTTCCCTGAAGGAATCGCTCGTGCCTTCCGGGCAAGGAAAGTTTTTTCAGGTTCGGTTTTTGGAGGAACCGTCGGACTAGTCTCTTATCCGGACATCTGAGGGCGAGGCCTTGAGTGTGGATCCTTGCCCCGCGTGAGAGGCTGACACTGCTTCTGCCACCAACGCCCTCGGAGAGGGGGCACCATGGAGGGGGCGGGGGTCTCATAGGTAGATTTACATCAAGAAATAAAATGCATTGATGTTGAGACCCGTGGTGATCTCACGTACCAACTCTCTCCCAGTGCATATAGGAGGGATCGTATGAGGGTTGATCAAGAGGACTCTATGTTCTCTAGAGGGTGGAACCTGACTATAGAGAATGTCTCCAACATTACTTGTGAAATGCTATTCGATACTTTTACAATGATACTACAAAAGAAAGTAACAAAGAGATGCAGTTTCCCGGGGTGGTGTCTCATCAAAAAGATGAAAAAAGTCAAAGGTACAATAGGTGGCCACAACTTTAAAGACTGGGGGATCAACTCTAACCATTTCTAATCCAAAAGATATAGTTAAGAAAGGAAAAAAGATAAAGGATTCCCCTTTAGGAGGGATGGAGCAGTATGCACAATATTTTCTTCTGGGTTTATATACTGAGTATGAAATCCCTGTAGAGAATTGTTTTGTAGCACCCAGCCACACTATATGTCGTCCCATGGACATTATCAAAGCAAAGGAAATTTGTGGATGGTTTGCTAAAAAGGCAAACAACTTGTTCATGTGCGTATCTAATGCTTGTCAAGCTGATTTCTGAAGGGATACATGAGACACTAGCCAAGGAAGATATAAGGGCAAGGAATGTTAAAAAATATACATATTAGATCATAGATGGCCAACATTCTATCTATGTTGCAAAGGCAATTGTATCAGATGGCGGTAATCTTGATCCGAGCTTACTCTACTTGAAAGATATTTATAGGTATCAAAAGGCTCGGATTGTTGTGAATGCACCTCCAACAGCGACGGTGGCCATATTAAAGCACTTGAGAAGCTAGTACAAGCATTACAAAAAGCCTTCAAGACCAGCAGTTGGAGTCCCAAAGGGACACCCTTCTCGTGTAAATTGGGATGTAAGTCATTGTATCTTATGTTTTTCAATCTTATTTGATAGCTTTTTTTGATGTACCAGAATTGGAATTGTCTTGTTGTTTATGTTCTGTTCGTTTTTTTGTGAGATGACAAAATTTCTCTTTGAGTGCCAAATCATGAATGGGTGTGCCTACTTTGCACAGAAACAGGCACACATGGTTACATGCCCTGACGACATCTTCTATACTTGGCTAAAGATTATAGAAGATGTCAAGAATGGCAAACTTGGGGGAAAAAAGCCTAATCCATCTCATTTCAGATGCTTGTGGGGTTTAGAAGAGGACATGATCAAGCTTATTCAAACAAAGCTTTTGAAAGGGGACATCTTTCTCTCGAAGGGGGTTGCAGACAAGGAAAAGATTGACATGGTTGACAGAGTGATGCTATTGATAAGGTTTTGCAAGAACAGCTATTACTTCAATTCAACAATGTTAATGATTCAAAGAAATGCAAGAACTCGCAAGAGTTGGCTTCAACTTATCACATTAATGATAGTGTCTACCACGTGCTTCATTGAAAGTGTGAGCCATGGATAAAGGCAAGATCGCAGGTTGGTAAGACGAACTTGGAGTTTCCATTAGATGCAAAGAGTTACATACAATGGATTGTTGCTGTCAATAGGGAAGAGTAGGTTGTCTGATCTTCCATGGCGTATTCCCATTGTGAGCTTAGAGATGGAAGGCGAACACTTTTTAACATGATTTTATCAAAATAAAATGCCCATTGGATTGTGTGTCTTGGATAGCATAGAAGGGAGTGCAAGAGATATGCAGTGGAGCGTTGAGAGATTTTCTCAATTGTTAAATGGCATCATGGCTATCTCACAATAAAAATATGCATTCCTTGCCTTTTTAAAGATTGTTGATATTGTGCGTCTGCAAGATGCTCTATAGAAAGTTCATGGATGGCATAGAATGTTCTATGGTGCTCTACATTTTGTGCATGATGCACCATGCAGCAGTGTAATCGAGCTCTTTTGTGTGCTTATTTTTTTGAGCAAGGAAAACACGTATGAAGGCTATGACAACTATGTTGGTGCTTAGTGTCCTATCTTAGATGCAACTATGTTACCATTGGAGTATGATAAAGTAAAGAGTATGGACCCCATAGTCTTTTTACAACCGAAAAAGGCCATGGTCATCGATTAGTGCATAAAGAGTCTATGTATGCAAGATCTTATGATGATTGATGCATATAAGAATGGCTTTGTGTCAAAGGAAGCACTGAAGGCAAAAAGAGAGGTAATATGTCTAGTTGAGAGAGCTCAAGACCGTGATGACATGTATTCCAATCTCTTGGCGTTTGCAAAGTTGGATCATAGTGTTATACAGTGGGCAAAGATTCCTGAGGACCCACAACCAACTTCTACCTCCCAAGCATCTGTTTTGCAAAGTAGCTGAAGAAGCCCAACCCTTGCCTGTGAGACAAATTTCTACTGCAGGTTTGGTTTCTAAGCTTATGCGCTCAGAGAAAAGAAAATAATTTGTGTAACTGTTCACTAAATGCTCAAAGAGCTTTCTTCTACAAGGAGTCTCATGTGATAGCGGCATTGATTTTGTAAATGTCTTTTTCTTTATTGAATATAAATTTGTTGTTTACCTTAAGGTGTCTTTTTAAATATTTTGTGGAAGTTATTCTTGTCTCTTCAAGTTTTTTTTGCTATGCACAATCTCTTGTATGCACAATATAATGATTTAATAATGGTCATAGAGCCATTCCTTTTATGCACATCAACCTTAAGATTGTCCCCAGGGTCATTCTTGCAATGCTCTAGTGTATTCTTCCAAGAATGGCCCTAGGACCATTCTAGTCTTGCATGTTCTTTGAGCCTTAAGATTGTATTGGAATGGTCATGGAACATCCAAGAATGGCCCTAGGGCCATTCTTGATGAGGATGTGCATGTAAGAATGACCGGGGGCCATTCTAGCCTTGGTGTCACCCAACTTTATTGCATGCTCTCTTGGGCACCCAAGAATGGCCCTAAGGCCATTCTATTATTGCACAACATGTGCAAGAATGGCCCTAGGGCCATTCTTTCATGGCAACTAAGGTCACTATTTTGATATAAGGGCCTCAAAAAGCACCCTCTGTTACCCTAGGGCATGCAAGAATTTCTCATGGGCCATTCTTGCACGATCCCAGGGCTATTCTCTAAGTCTAAGGCCATTCTTGCATCCACTTTTGGTCTTAAAAAGGTTGTGTTGGAATGGCCATAGGGCATCCAAGAATGGCCCTGGGGCCATTCTAGCATGGGCTTGGTGGACCACCCAACTTTCTTGCATGCTCATGGGCATCTAAGAATGGCCCCTAAGGCCATCCTTGCATTGCAAATAAAGCTATTGTTTTTCCATCCTTGCATTGCAAATAAAGGCCTCAAAGAACATGTAAGAGTGGCCTTGGGGAATCCTTGAATGGCCTGATGCCCATTCTTGCATGACCCAATGGCCTCATGGTCATATTTGAGATGACCCAAGAATGGCCCTAGGGAAATTCTTTTCATGCACAGGAGGTGCAAGAAACGACCACTACTTGCCTTATAGTCCTCAAACAGCATGCAAGAGTGGCCTTGGGGCGTCCTAGAATGGCCTCAGCAAGAATGGTCCTAGGGACATTCTTTCATGAAAAATAAGGCTTGAAAGAGTATTCAAGAGTGGCCATTCTTGTCATGCACAACAAGTGCAAGAATAGCAACAAGAATGGCCCTAGCGCTATTCTTTTCATTCACAACAAGTGTAAGAAAGGTCCATTCTTGATGCTCTTGGGCATTCTAGAATAGCCTAGGGGACATTCTAGAATGGGCTTGATCGATCACCCAACTTTCTTGCATGTTCCTGCGCAAAATATGCCAATTCTCGTCTCTCCACGTATAGATGAGCATAGAGTGGCCTCATGGAAAATTTATTCTCCGTATATTGATGAGAAGACAGGCATTCTCTTCTTTAATGTCATAGATCCAATTTATACCTTTGTTACCATTTTATATTGGCTTCAAGACATGCTTTTCTACTTTTTTTTGTTCGATGAAGATTGGCATCTACTCCCCTTATACCTTGTTGGATATTATAATGTACAACAGGTGCCTATCTAGTCTCCTTTGTGTCTACTAATGGTGCAAAGTAAACTCGTATCTACATACAACCATGTACAATGCACAAACTAGTATAGAATAGTTATAGCATGGGTTTCTAATTTCACTTATACTACTTGTGCTTGGTACAGACCTAGAAAATCAAGCATACCACCCTATACCATGTGTTGCAGGATATGTGAGGGAGCGTGATCCTCTTGGAACATCCATTTTTCCTATTCCAATTGATGAAATGTTTGAAATTAATCATGTAACCTTTATGGACCATATGAAAAGTAGGTCTTGGACTTTTTTAATCCTCTTCTCTTCCAAGAGGTATGACTATTCTTCATTATGGTGGAGACTAGTACTATCTCCATGCATGGATGGAGTTGTGCAAATGAATCCAAGAGCTTTGAAGTACTCATTTGAAGAGGATCCCAAGGTAGATAGTCTAGAGGATAGGGTGTACATTGTTGGTGATGTAGACTATGGAAATGTAGCAGGATACATAAACGGCTGTCAAGACACAAACATGAGACCAAATGTATGTTTTACTCTTCACCCAAAATTACCCCCTTGGTGTACATCAGCAGATAAGAATGTCAATTCAATAGAGTATGGCTACATATGTGTGGAGACCTTATGCAATATTCATGCTGGTGAAGAGTTGTTAGTAGCTGATTATAGCTTTCTTTAATTCTATGTACTTCTTGATGATTGACAACATAAATATTAATCATTTACGTTGTCACATTTAATCATTTTTCCAAGTTAATCTCTTTCATAGTTTTAGTGTAAACGTCGTGATTGTTGTACATAGTCTATTTGTGTAATTATCGTACATGGAAAGAATGGCCCTAGGCCATTCTTGAATGCCCCAAGACACTCCAACATGGCCTTGAGGCTAACTAAGAATGGTTAAGGACCATTCTTTGATGCCTCGTGACAACTCTAAAGTGGCCTTGGAGTGAAGCAAGAATGGCCTAGGGCCATTCTTTCTCCTCTTGTTTATGTGAGAATGACTCCAAGACTATTATTAGATGTGCCGAGACCATTTCAATATTAGATGTGCCAGGGCCATTTCAACATGACCTTTAGGTCATTAGGGCATGTAAGAATGGCCCTAGGATCATCATTGCAATTGTTGTGCATGAGAAGAAATAACCTAGGGCCATTCTTAGATGCCTAAGGTCACTCCAACATGGGCTTGCATTAGAGCATGCAAGAGTCTTCCCATTAGGAAAAAAGGGAGCTCAAAATTCATAAAAATAAGAGAAAATAGATAAAAGAAGCAATACTTTATGTAGGTACAAAGTGCTACATTAATGTGGAGATTGGTTTTTTATTCTCACAAGATCTTTGGACATAAAGATAGAATCTAGTTTGACATTTTCTCTGACAAGGGCCTTCCTGCTTCCACCTTCCTTTGAACTTTGAAATGTTATGCTGCCTTTCCTTCAAAAGGTCAACCATTCTACACCACTGCCTCATTGTGGAGCAGCCTCTTCTTTTCCAAAACTGCTCCCTTGATCCTGTTTGGCTTAGAGTAAGATGTTTCTTGTCAACTGTCTGTCTGCCCACTTTCTCTTTCTTGAAACTTCACTTTGTTATCTTATTTACATTACTTTGCTGTTGTTACAGATTCACAAGGTCTCCATGGTGAATAAAAACTATGGCCGTTCTTGTGGAAGACGCTCTGTGGATGATAATGCTATGAAGGCAGAATTATACCACACATCCTTACCCCGTCGTCCTGCTTCTTCTATTTCTTTGGTAGAGAATTCAAGTACAGTCAAAACGGAAGGAACTCGGGAAAGGTTTAGTGTTTCGAAAGGAGCATGGGTGCTCATGCAACCTAGCAAAAGAAAGAGACCCCAGACAAAAAACATTTTCTTGGCGCATTGTATAGCTGACCATTTTTTAATTTTTACATTCTAAATCTACTTAGAATTTACCCCAAGATGAATTTAGCACTCTAATCTAATCAATTCTCATTTTTTTAAGAGTAAACAATATGAAAAGTTTAACTCTATTTATTTGATTACACATCTTGGATAAAGAAGGGCTGAATTCAATGAAGAGAAGGGGGAAGCCTTTCCATCAAGGCATAATATCCAATTTCACATTTAAAAAAACAAGAAATTAGAAAACCATAGAATAGAATTGAAAAAAAGTAGAATTTCTAATGGAGTTTTGTGAGCTTTCCTTGAGGGATTGAGGGTTCTACTCTTGCTTGGATCAAGAGTAGCCACCAATTCTTTGTAGAGGAATTAGTCAAAAACAAGTGAATTATCAATGAATTCAATGTTTTTGGCTCTGGGGAGGAGTACAGTAAAAATGCATAAAACACTATTAAGCTTCTACAAAGGGGGAGGCTTCTATTTATAGGAAAAAATGAGCCTCTAACCAAGCAAACTGATTCTAGAATTTTCGAGATTAGTTTGGTCAATTTTTGACCATTTTTGGGTCAGTTTAGTTCACTTTTTGGATCCAGTTTTGAATTAGGGGAGAGGAGAGATGACATATCTAATTTTAATCATTTAAAATCGAAAAGCAATGATGAGAAAAAGGTGCCTACTTCATGAGGGGAAATCCCTATCCTAAGATGTCAAAAATCAGTTTTTTAACTATTTTCCTTGGTCCTTAGTCCACTCTTCATCTTATGTGAACATTAACTCATTTTTTGGGGAGGGGGGGGTTTCTTTTATTTTTCAATTTATCTCCTCCCTACATTTGGATTAATCTTATTGGTCCATACGAACCTTAATCTAAAATTTTTAAAAAATCTAGACCCTTAGGCTAAGGCCTTTTGAACAGATTATAATTTATTTCTAATGCACCTTCTAAAATTCTTTTTAAACTTCTATTTCAAGGGAATTTATTTTAATAAGAAGAGATATTTTTCCATCCAAAAATATCTAAAAACTGAATAACCTCTCTCTAGAACATTTTCTCTCTGTAGGCCAAAATAGGTAGAAACAAGATCTTTTATTATTCTGAAGAGGGAATTGATTACAGGGGAAGATACTGGACATCTTGAGGACTGGGGAGGAATTTTACAGAGTTCAAGAAAATTATTGAAATGACATTCGTTCGGATGAGATCCATCAGAGACAACATAATGATAAATCAAGTGGTGCAGGTGGATGTGGCGGTGGTGGTGGCGGAGTAGATGAATCTCTTGGTCCTATTCAAAGCCGGAAGGCCAAAACACTCATAACGACCAAGGGCAGACATCCGGTGATCCTCATGCAAGGGAGGTATGCTCAGATACAGATACTACTTTGTCCCAACTTTGCATGCAATATATTGTTATTCAGAAGCAAGCCCGAGCATTTCACCACAATGTCTAGTAGTATAAGAATGAGGCTGAGGCACTTAAACTGGAAAATCAGCAATTGGAGGAGCATAATTCTTAACTTGAAGATGAAAACATTCATGGTTTGGCCAAGATTACAAAATTACGTGAAAAATTTGTTTCTTGTATTGAGAGATGCAATCAAAAAGTTGGATCAATATGAAGAAGAACTTTAGTGCCTGCAGCATGAACATACATAGTATGTACATATGAGTGAAGGAAAAGAAAAAGTTTTGGAGGTGTAGGCTAGTCAACTTAAAAACTCCGTTCAGGTTATGGAAAGGGAGATGGAGTGGTGTGCTATATGCATACAAGAAGTAGTGGAAACTTTACGCTCCAAGAATTTGCCACTTCCCTCCAACTAGCAAATTGTGTAGAATATCATGGCCCATTTTAGGATGTGCCACCTTTTAACCAACAACCGCCTTGAAGGATCATCATCAAGCAACTCTGGATATCGACTGCAAACTTTAGAGTGTCCTTCCTACTAATACAAAGAGCCTACACACAAAGGCCAGTCATCTAGGGTTCGACTCGTGCACATAGAAAAGTTGCTGTTACCTGACCATATGGTAAGAGTAACCATCCAGAGATCATGGAGTAGCCTAAAGATCTTTCAGAGTCAGCGATCTGGAAGCCCACCAACCTCATTCTTTTTCCCATTATTTAAATTCTCAGTTTCAGTCTTATGGACAAGTTCATCCATCTGCTCACATTATAGATGTCAATTTTAGAAACCCATTAGATAGAAGTGGATTAGGTTTTCAAGAAATCTTTTTCTCAAGTTACAGAATCTAGTTGTCATTACTTATCTTCATTCATCAAGTGGGTTCATCTTTTTTCCGTGGTGGGGCTGACTACCCATTGTGTGTGCCTTGGCAGACTAAAAGTATGTGTCACTTTTTATATCTTGACTGGAAACACCTTATAGCGCAAAGCGCTATCACTTTGAAGCATGTACAGAGAAGAAAGGAAGCAAAAATATATGTAGATACGGATGGTTTGACAACTTTCCTTGACAACTTTCCAAGAGTGTGTGTTGTTATTCATTTATGTTCTTTATCTGTAATGTGTTATCATGAATAACGGTACACGTTGGCTATCTCGCTAGCACACACTCTTGGAAAGTTTGGTCACCATTGGAGCACATTTGGATGCAATGTGCGTACCCAATTTCAATGTGTCGTGGCCTTAGAGAGCCCCCTCAAAATTGGGCCTTTGGCTTGCAGATTTCAACCAAATGTGCTCCGATGGTGGTGACCAAACTTTGCAAGAGTGAGGATGCGATCAAGATATATATTCTTGCAGAGTTTGATCACATCATAGAAGAAACTTTGGATGCAATGCGTGTGCCATTTGCTTGGTTTTCAATGTGTCGTGGCCTTAGAGAACCCCCACAAAATTTCTCACACATTGCAACCAAATGGTAACTAAACTTTGCAAGAGTAAGGGTGGAGTCCACATATACACTCTTGCAAAGTTTTGTCACCACTATCAAATCATATTTGGATGTAATGTGCATGCCATTTTCTTGGTTTTCAATGTATCGTGGCCTTAGAGCCTTAGAGATACCCCAGAATTGGGTCTTTGGCTTGCACATTGCAATCACATGTACTCTGATGGTGACCAAACTTTGCAAGAGTGAGGGTGGGGCCCACATATACACTCGTGCAAACTTTGGTCCTCACCATCGAAGAACATTTGGATGCAATTTGCATGCTATTTGCTTGGTTTTTAATGTATTATGGTGGCCTTAGAGTTTGTCACCATCAAAGCACATTTGATTTTGCAATGTGCAAGCAAAAGGCCCAATTTTAAGAGGGGCTATCTAAGGCCCCGACACATTGAAAATTGGGCAAATGGCATGCACATTGCATCCAAACATGCTCCGAACGTGCTCCGATGGTGACCAAACTTTGCAAGAGTGTATATGTGGACCCCACCCTAACTCTTGCAATGTTTGGTCATCATTAGAGAACATTTGATTGCAATGCGCGAGCCAAAGAACCAATTTTGAGGGGTCTCTCTAAGGCTACGACACATTGAAAACTAAGAAAATGACACGCACATTATATCCAAATGTGCTCCAATGGTGACAAACTTTGCAAGAGTGTATATGTGGACCCCACATCACTCTTGCAAATTTTGGTCACCATCAGAGTATATGTGGTTGTAATGTTTGAGCCAAAGGTCCAATTTTAAGGGAGCTCTCTAAGACCAGGACACATTGAAATCTGAGTAAATGGCATGCACATTGCATCCAAATGTGCTCTGATGTTGGAGACGAAACTTTATAAAAGTATATGTAGACCCCACCCTTACAAATTTTGGCCACCATCGGAACATATTTGGTTGCAATGAGCATGACAAGGCCCAATTTTGAGGGGGGCTCTCTAAGGCCACACCATATTGAAAACTAGGCAAATGGCATGTACATTGCACCAAACTTTACAAGAGTGTATATGTAGACCCTCACTCTTGCAAAACTTTTTCACCTTCAAAGCACATTTGGATGATATGTGCATGCTAAGGCCAAAATTTTAAGGGGGCTGTCTAAGGCCACAATTTTGAGGGGGCTTATAAGGCCATGACATATTGAAAACCGAGCAAATGGCATGTACATTGAATCCAAATGTGCTTCGGTGGTGACCAAACTTTGCAAGAGTGAGGATGGGGTCCACATATACAGTCTTGAAAAATTTGGTCATCACACCATTGAAACACATTTGGTTGCAATGTGCATACCATTTGCCCGGTTTTTAATATGTTGTGGCCTTAGAGAGCCCCTTCAAAATTGGGTATTTATCATGCACATTGCAAGCAAATGTGCTCCGATGGTGACCAAACTTAGCAAGAGTGTATATATGGATCTTAACCCTCACTCTTGCAAAGTTTGGTCACCACCATCGGAGCACATTTGGATGCAATGTTCATTCCATCTGCTCTGTTGTCAATGTGTCGAGCTTAGAGAGCCCCCTTGAAGTTGGGTATTTGGCTTATAATTGCAACCAAATGTGCTCTCCAATGGTGCAAGAGTGTATATATGGATCTCATCCTTCACTCTTACAAAGTTTGGTCATGTGCTATTTTCTCGGTTGTCAATGTGTCTTGGGCTTAGAGATCTCCCTCAAAATTGGGCCTTTAGCATGCACATTGCAACCAAATGTGCTCTAATAGTAGTGACCAAACTTTGCGAGAGTGTATATATGGATCTCACCCTCACTCTTGCAAATTTTGGTCACCATCAGGATGCAATGTTCATGCCATTTGCTAAGTTGTCAATGTGTCGGGCTTAGAGAGCCCCCTCAAAATTGGGCCTTTGGCTTGTAATTGCAACCAAATGTGCTCCGATGGTGACCAAACTTTGCAAGAGTGAGGATGGGGTCCACATATACACTCTTGCAAAGTTTGGTCACCATCAAAGAAACTTTAGATGCCAAACAAATAGATACCAAAAGATGCAACAATTAAATAGAGAAGACAAATTACAATGAGAAGTACTTAGACACCAATTATATAATAATAAAAATCCAAAGTACAACTTGCAATAATATCAAAATAATCATCAGCACCCTCTCTACCTCTCAAAACATCTAAGATGCTCTCATGCCTATCTACATTTAAATCTACCAGAGAGGTCGAGTGCCACTTTTGTAGCTCTGAACTCAATCAAGGCAAAGCTTGATCGCGCTAATCACCAGATTAGAGAAGATGTAGTCCTCACAAGATCAACCTCATACTACTAGAATTGAATGTATCTCCCATGCCTATGTACGTGTTGAAAATAGTAGCATGCCAACAATGACCATACTATGTGCCTTAGATTGAATCCCATGATCATCCAGAACTTTAATAATGAATCACAAAAAGTGAATCTTTATGCTTATTTAGAATGCTTTTTATGCATATCTCTCTCTCCCAAAAGAATAGTCATTCCTATGGCTAATTCTTTACAAAAAGAATGCTTCTCATTGATAAATTCTTAATTCAAAACCAAACTCTAAGCTTGTTAAGCTAGAGGTTAAGAAAATAGTATTTTTATGCTTTTATGTTAATAAAATTATGGTAGATTTATGATTTAATTCTATAATTTGGATTTAAGTTTAAGGATAGTTCTTCTATTATAATTGTATTACAAAGTCTTATTCTTTTTAGAAAAATTAAAAATTATGAGTAAATAGCAACAACAAAGCTATGAAAAAAATTAGAAAATAATAGATATCTTATTTTTATGCATAATGCTAAAAGAGGACTTCCTACCATATTCTAGGATTGGACATCCTATGCTAAAAGAATGATTTTCATCAAATTCATGGAAAACAAAATTTTAGTGTTTATGCATAAATAATTAATTAAAGAAAAGAGAAATTTTTGGTAAATTTATTTTTATGCAAAAAGAGGAATTCCCATGATAATTGAGATCCAAGAAGTTAAATGGTAAAAGAGGAATTTTTGGCATAATTCAAAATATGAGTATTTATCAAAAGAGGAAATTTGAGCATTATTAAATTTATTGGAAAATATGGGTAGAATTGATTTTTGTAAATCCCATGAATCTTTTACTCAAAAAGAAGAATATTGAATATATTTCACTTGAAAAATTCGAGAAAGAATATGAAAATATCTATCCAAAAAAAGTACCTTTAACTAGGCCAAGTGATTGGCAAAAACTTAGAAAAGTCCCATCGATATTATCAAAAGTAGAAAACCGTACTAAAAGTGATGTGAATGGATGTGAATGTGATGTGATAATATCTGAATAGACAAGATGTGATGTGAATATGATATGATGAGATATAAATGAATGTGAATATAATGTGATAAGACGTGAATGGATGAGATGTGATGTGATGTAAATAGATGTGGATGTGAATGTGATAAGATGTGATGATATGTGAAAGGATGTGACGTGATGTAAATAGATGAGAATAAGATGTGATGATATGTGAAAGGATGTGATGTGATGTAAATAGATGTGGATGTGAATGTGATAAGATGTGAAAGGATGTGACGTGATGTAAATAGATGAGAATAAGATGTGATGATATGTGAAAGGATGTGATGTGATGTAAATGGATGAGAATGAGATGTGATGATATGTGAAAGGATGTGATGTGATATAAATGGATGAGAATGAGATGTGATGTGATAGATGTGCATGTGAATGAATGGATGGATGTGGATAGATGTGCATGTGAATGAATGGATGGATGTGAATGTGAATGAATGGATGGATGTGGATAGATGTGAATGTGAATGAATGGATGGATGTGGATAGATGTGTATGTGAATGAATGGATGGATAGATGTGAATGTGAATGAATGGATGGATGTGGATAGATGTGCATGTGAATGAATGGATGGATGTGGATAGATGTGTATGTGAATGGATGGATGTCGATAGATATGCATGTGAATGGATAGATGAATGTGGATAGATGTGCATGTGAATGAATGGATGGATGTGGATAGATGTGCATGTGAATAAATGGATGGATGTGGATAGATGTGCATGTGAATGGATGAATGAATGTGGATAGATGTGCATGTGAATAAATGGATGGATGTGGATAGATGTGAATGTGAAGGAATGGATGTGGATGAATGTGATGAGATGTGAATGGATGTGATGAGATATGGATAGATGTGGATGTGATGTAATGTGAATGGAATGAATGAGATAAAATGTGGATAGATGTGGACATAATGTAATGTGGATGGAATGAATGTGATGTGATATGGATGGAATGAATGTGATGTGATATGGATGGAATGAATGTATTGTGATAAGGATAGAATGTATGTGATGTGATGTGGATGCAATGAATGTGATGGATGTGAATGGGCATGATGGATGTGAATGGGTGTGATGAGATATAAATGGATGAGATGAGATGTGAATGGATATGAATGTGATATGATGATATTTGAATGGATGTGATGTAATGTGAATGGATAGATGTGATGTGATGTGGATCGGGTAGATGTGAATGGATGAAATGTGATGTGAATGGATGTGATGTGATGTGATGTGGATATGGGTAGCTGTGAATGGATGAGATGTGATGAGGATGTGAATAGATGTAATTGGATGTGATGTGAATAGATGTAATTGGATGTGAATAGATGTAATTGGATGTGATGAGATGTGATGTGGATGAATGTGATTTGATGTGGATAGATGTGATGAGATGTAATAGGATATGATTGGATGAGAATGGATGAAGATGATGGGAATACATATGTAATAGGATATGATTGGATGAGAATGGATGAAGAGGGGAATACATATGATTGGATGTGGAATAAGTAATGTGAATTGATGTAGAAGAATATGGAATAACGAGAAATGATGTGGAACAATGTGGAAAGATGAGAGTTCATTAGACTGTATTTATGAAACTTGTTTTTCAATGATTGTTTTATGTTAAGAATGCTGAAAAAGCATTTTGACCATCTTGTGAATGAAGTCGTGAAGACCTAAGTGATAAAGTTGCAACAGCTGACTGTAAGGTTCCCCCCTTCCACAAATGGGAGAAACACTTAAGATAGTCCACTAAGTCTTAACTTGGAGAAAATTTCCTACTCATCGACACCTTGACCATACAGAGATTCAAGGATACGATTCATAGGTAAGACCTAGTTCTATCCCGCAGGGGGAGCGTGGTCTTCTAAAAATCAAATCACCCATAGGGTAATTGATCATAATTTGGGCAACTACTAGTCTTGATTTCTAGAGACAACGCTTTTTCCCTCATCCATGTAAGGCACAGCCGTTGGCCTAGTCTTCTAGAATAGAATTACTCGAGAACCTATTTATCTAACGTAGGGCTTTCACTTAATATGTTGGAAAGCTACCCGACTAATCGGGTCCACCCGTCCGTAGGATAGTGCCGTCGGGGCATTCCATCCTCCCACTTTCCACCCTACTCACGCGTCAATTTGTTTTCTAATTAATCCTATCACACTGTTTGACATAAACAAACACGTTCCTTAATTAAGACCCTTTCACAAGGTTTATTAAAACAGCCTTTGCCTTTTTCCACAATACAATAATGCCAAAGATAAGATTTATAAAAACAAAGTTTAAACATGAATCAATTTCATATAAGCCAAACTGGCTCTCTTATTCTTTTCCTTTATACCGCCGATGATCTAGAATTCGGCCTTCCAGCCTCCACATGCTGGGCAAAACCCTACGGGACCATACACCTCATCGTCGGCTGCTGGCGAGGACTCAAGCCGGCCTGTCGCCCTCTCAGGCTCCATCGCTCGATCCTCCCGCCCCTCAGAGGGATGTCTGCGCACTAGGGTGGGCTAATTCACCGCACTAGCCTGGGCCCTCAGAACTAGGCAGCATCATAATCACTCGCCTCAATCGGCAAACCTCATTCTCCCAATGGTATGAGGGATACCATGGGCCAACTCCGGGCCTTACTAACGTCTCCGCCATTCGGCTATACAAGCACAAGAAGGGGGCAGCGTCAAGGCAGGGAGAAGTTATACCTGTACCTTAATTTAACCAAGATAGCAATCCATTTATTCAACTAAACCATAGTACTAGAATCCATGTTACCTTCTCAAGAAAACAATCCTTTTCACAAAGATTTTAGCATTTCAACTTGAGATTGCGATAAGACATTCTTTATTCAGGCATATGCTATTGCTTAAAAGAGCACAAACTTTAAATGGTAAATCGATCAAATAGATTACTGTAGCAATCAATAGAGAAGCCGGGGCCATACCTCAACCCCTAAGAATGATATGTAAATGAAAAATAAAATATGTATATACCTTATAGAAATTTGTCGTTTATCGTTGCCTTTGCTCGTTATTAACAAGAGCTTTAGAATATAGAGTCTTCTAATACCTTCTCTTATGATTGAAATCATCCAATCATCTCCAAGCTTTATCTCCTCTTACTCATACTGTGACTCTTCTCTCTTTCTAAGATCTATGGTGGCAAAATAGCCTTCTCTTTTACAGGGCTATGGCATACTATTCTTTCTCTAAAAGAAAAGCTATGGAGTTTTGGTCTCTTCCTCCGAAAGACTATAGCAATCTAAGCTTCTTTTCTGAGATATTAGATAAGAATGAAGGGATATATGCATCTCAAACTCTAGGATTACCTTGAGGCTACTTGCTGTCTTCTCACAGTTTTCTCTATGTAGAGACCCTGACAGAAACAGCAAACTGTTTCGGCCATAACTCTCTGATGAAAACTCAGAATATAGTCATGTAACCAGTCAAAAGAACGGGAAGGTATCTGGTCTACAAGCCAACGCGGGCAGAATAGGCAAAAACGTCTGTATATAGCCGCAAACGCACCATCTTTAGAAACACGTTGTTTTTCCATATTTTTAGTATGCATGGACTCTAAATGTGTAAAAGTACTCTAAATATGACCTCTTATCACCTAAAATCGAAATTCTATTTTTGGAGATACTTATCTCTTAATAGAACTATTCTTATGTTCTTATTTCTTTTAGGATTTTTGGGGTTAATATTTTTATTCTAACACTTTTCTAATGTTTCTAGCCTTATTGTCTCACTCTTTCTAATTACACTCTCTTTTCTTATTGAAATCTATATTAAAAGAGACACATACATACATGGCTTGGGAGGGACGTTACAATCTCCCCCACTTAAAAGATTCGAGATGTCCTCATCTCGCGAGCCAGGGTAGCATCTAAGTAAATCCTCCTGTCTCTTTAAAAGAGGTGTCTCCCCACTAGGTAAAAATCTTCTTTTATCTAAATATTGTTCTTAAAGATTCGTTTATTTCATGTGCTTGGCTCGTTTTGTTGTGCCTCCAAAAGGTCTTTATTATTCTAATTTCATGCATTCATATACCTCTCATATGATATGAACCTTCGAATTCCTTATTCTATACCCCCCATGTAGTATGGTACTTAATAAATTATCATAGAAAAACGTAAGGAAATCAATCTATTACGCAATCTAACCTATGATAGCAATTTCATAATCTTAGTATCATCTTGTAGAATACCTCTATTCATCATGCACATTACTTCACATAAATCTTGCACCAATCCTCTTCTATTTACTCATAGAAATACTTGTTGAATTCGGTTATCTTTAACCCTGCTATCCCTATTTCTTGACCTAATTTTTGCTCTAGCTCATGATTCCTTGTAGCCAAGAGTGGACTTGACGTTCCTCTTGAATTAGGGGACCTCTTCTTGATTAACATGGAAGGACTCATGTCTTTCTCGACACTTTCTATATAAAAACTTTATCATAGTCTCTGGCTATACTTATGGCTTTTGAAATAGAGGATGGTTTCACATTCTTGATGAGGTTATTCAAAGATAGATTAAGCTTCTAAACGAATCGATGGAGAAGAGTTACCTCATCCATCTCTAGAGCAAATCGGAGAAGTTTAACAAAGTTTGGTGGTATTCTTTTAGGGTCTTTCCTTCTTGGGTTAGCTCCAAAAATTCGTTCATTTTATCCTCTTGAAATCCTAGAGGACAAAACCTTTCACGAAGGTGTACTTTCATGGCATCTCATAACTGATTCTAGCTCCAGTGTGGTTAGATTGACAACAATGCTTCCAACTAATTTGACATTTCTTATGATTTTCAGACACGAGCAAGGGTGAGCTTGCTTCTTTCATTGTATCCATTAAAAGTTCAAGACTATCAAATACTTATCATAGCACCACATTTGAAGGTAGTCAAGATTAACACATCTGAGATCTTCATTTTTTTGAGAATTACACGTCTGGTATCTTGGGACTAACACATCTAAGAGCATGATCCTCTGGGAATTACACATCCAAGACGACCCATGTTTGTCTGAGATGGTTTAAAGATCTTGGATGATCGTCCTAGTGTACAGTATCGAATGGATGGCATTCACACGTCAACTATTCAAATCTTAATGGAGTTACAATCTTAATAATTTATAATATGCAAGTTAATGAGATATATCCTGAAAATTTCTCTAAACAAGGTTTCGGTCTATCCTTCTAGTCATTCAGTCTCTCACTAGTTTCTTTATTTGATCACCCTATGTTTTTTTTTTCTCACAAAAGGTTTTCTCCCCAATCTAATTTCTCAAATTTATTGTACAAATATCTTGCGTGTGCACCCCCAAGATACAAGCACAATTTCATAAGATGATTGTCTCAACATGTGAGGATATTCAAATCACTTCTATGGCCAGTAGAGATGATTGATTCGTCCTCATATGATAAACAATCACTTGTTTTAATCCCTTGACAGTTAACCTTTGAAAAACAAATCCTAGGAACTAAGATCGGCTCTGATACCACTTGTAAGGTTCCCCCCTTCCACAAATGGGAGAAACACTTAAGATAGTCCACTAAGTCTTAACTTGGAGAAAATTTCCTACTTATCGACACCTTGACCATACAGAGATTCAAGGATACGATTCATAGGTAAGACCTAGTTCTATCCCGCAGGGGGAGCGTGGTCTTCTAAAAATCAAATCACCCATAGGGTAATTGATCATAATTTGGGCAACTACTAGTCTTGATTCCTAGAGACAACGCTTTTTCCCTCATCCATGTAAGGCACAGCCGTTGGCCTAGTCTTCTAGAATAGAATTACTCGAGAACCTATTTATCTAACGTAGGGCTTTCACTTAATATGTTGGAAAGCTACCCGACTAATTGGGTCCACCCGTCCGTAGGATAGTGCCGTCGGGGCATTCCATCCTCCCACTTTCCACCCTACTCACGCGTCAATTTGTTTTCTAATTAATCCTATCACACTGTTTGACATAAACAAACACGTTCCTTAATTAAGACCCTTTCACAAGGTTTATTAAAACAGCCTTTGCCTTTTTCCACAATACAATAATGCCAAAGATAAGATTTATAAAAACAAAGTTTAAACATGAATCAATTTCATATAAGCCAAACTGGCTCTCTTATTCTTTTCCTTTATACCGCCGATGATCTAGAATTCGGCCTTCCAGCCTCCACATGCTGGGCAAAACCCTACGGGACCATACACCTCATCGTCGGCTACTGGCGAGGACTCAAGCCGGCCTGTCGCCCTCTCAAGCTCCATCGCTCGATCCTCCCGCCCCTCAGAGGGATGTCTGCGCACTAGGGTGGGCTAATTCACCGCACTAGCCTGGGCCCTCAGAACTAGGCAGCATCATAATCACTCGCCTCAATCGGCAAACCTCATTCTCCCAATGGTATGAGGGATACCATGGGCCAACTCCGGGCCTTACTAACGTCTCCGCCATTCGGCTATACAAGCACAAGAAGGGGGCAGCGTCAAGGCAGGGAGAAGTTATACCTGTACCTTAATTTAACCAAGATAGCAATCCATTTATTCAACTAAACCATAGTACTAGAATCCATGTTACCTTCTCAAGAAAACAATCCTTTTCACAAAGATTTTAGCATTTCAACTTGAGATTGCGATAAGACATTCTTTATTCAGGCATATGCTATTGCTTAAAAGAGCACAAACTTTAAATGGTAAATCGATCAAATAGATTACTGTAGCAATCAATAGAGAAGCCGGGGCCATACCTCAACCCCTAAGAATGATATGTAAATGAAAAATAAAATATGTATATACCTTATAGAAATTTGTCGTTTATCGTTGCCTTTGCTCGTTATTAACAAGAGCTTTAGAATATAGAGTCTTCTAATACCTTCTCTTATGATTGAAATCATCCAATCATCTCCAAGCTTTATCTCCTCTTACTCATACTGTGACTCTTCTCTCTTTCTAAGATCTATGGTGGCAAAATAGCCTTCTCTTTTACAGGGCTATGGCATACTATTCTTTCTCTAAAAGAAAAGCTATGGAGTTTTGGTCTCTTCCTCCGAAAGACTATAGCAATCTAAGCTTCTTTTCTGAGATATTAGATAAGAATGAAGGGATATATGCATCTCAAACTCTAGGATTACCTTGAGGCTACTTGCTGTCTTCTCACAGTTTTCTCTATGTAGAGACCCTGACAGAAACAGCAAACTGTTTCGGCCATAACTCTCTGATGAAAACTCAGAATATAGTCATGTAACCAGTCAAAAGAACGGGAAGGTATCTGGTCTACAAGCCAACGCGGGCAGAATAGGCAAAAACGTCTGTATATAGCCGCAAACGCACCATCTTTAGAAACACGTTGTTTTTCCATATTTTTAGTATGCATGGACTCTAAATGTGTAAAAGTACTCTAAATATGACCTCTTATCACCTAAAATCGAAATTCTATTTTTGGAGATACTTATCTCTTAATAGAACTATTCTTATGTTCTTATTTCTTTTAGGATTTTTGGGGTTAATATTTTTATTCTAACACTTTTCTAATGTTTCTAGCCTTATTGTCTCACTCTTTCTAATTACACTCTCTTTTCTTATTGAAATCTATATTAAAAGAGACACATACATACATGGCTTGGGAGGGACGTTACAATCTCCCCCACTTAAAAGATTCGAGATGTCCTCATCTCGCGAGCCAGGGTAGCATCTAAGTAAATCCTCCTGTCTCTTTAAAAGAGGTGTCTCCCCACTAGGTAAAAATCTTCTTTTATCTAAATATTGTTCTTAAAGATTCGTTTATTTCATGTGCTTGGCTCGTTTTGTTGTGCCTCCAAAAGGTCTTTATTATTCTAATTTCATGCATTCATATACCTCTCATATGATATGAACCTTCGAATTCCTTATTCTATACCCCCCATGTAGTATGGTACTTAATAAATTATCATAGAAAAACGTAAGGAAATCAATCTATTACGCAATCTAACCTATGATAGCAATTTCATAATCTTAGTATCATCTTGTAGAATACCTCTATTCATCATGCACATTACTTCACATAAATCTTGCACCAATCCTCTTCTATTTACTCATAGAAATACTTGTTGAATTCGGTTATCTTTAACCCTGCTATCCCTATTTCTTGACCTAATTTTTGCTCTAGCTCATGATTCCTTGTAGCCAAGAGTGGACTTGACGTTCCTCTTGAATTAGGGGACCTCTTCTTGATTAACATGGAAGGACTCATGTCTTTCTCGACACTTTCTATATAAAAACTTTATCATAGTCTCTGGCTATACTTATGGCTTTTGAAATAGAGGATGGTTTCACATTCTTGATGAGGTTATTCAAAGATAGATTAAGCTTCTAAACGAATCGATGGAGAAGAGTTACCTCATCCATCTCTAGAGCAAATCGGAGAAGTTTAACAAAGTTTGGTGGTATTCTTTTAGGGTCTTTCCTTCTTGGGTTAGCTCCAAAAATTCGTTCATTTTATCCTCTTGAAATCCTAGAGGACAAAACCTTTCACGAAGGTGTACTTTCATGGCATCTCATAACTGATTCTAGCTCCAGTGTGGTTAGATTGACAACAATGCTTCCAACTAATTTGACATTTCTTATGATTTTCAGACACGAGCAAGGGTGAGCTTGCTTCTTTCATTGTATCCATTAAAAGTTCAAGACTATCAAATACTTATCATAGCACCACATTTGAAGGTAGTCAAGATTAACACATCTGAGATCTTCATTTTTTTGAGAATTACACGTCTGGTATCTTGGGACTAACACATCTAAGAGCATGATCCTCTGGGAATTACACATCCAAGACGACCCATGTTTGTCTGAGATGGTTTAAAGATCTTGGATGATCGTCCTAGTGTACAGTATCGAATGGATGGCATTCACACGTCAACTATTCAAATCTTAATGGAGTTACAATCTTAATAATTTATAATATGCAAGTTAATGAGATATATCCTGAAAATTTCTCTAAACAAGGTTTCGGTCTATCCTTCTAGTCATTCAGTCTCTCACTAGTTTCTTTATTTGATCACCCTATGTTTTTTTTTCTCACAAAAGGTTTTCTCCCCAATCTAATTTCTCAAATTTATTGTACAAATATCTTGCGTGTGCACCCCCAAGATACAAGCACAATTTCATAAGATGATTGTCTCAACATGTGAGGATATTCAAATCACTTCTATGGCCAGTAGAGATGATTGATTCGTCCTCATATGATAAACAATCACTTGTTTTAATCCCTTGACAGTTAACCTTTGAAAAACAAATCCTAGGAACTAAGATCGGCTCTGATACCACTTGTAAGGTTCCCCCCTTCCACAAATGGGAGAAACACTTAAGATAGTCCACTAAGTCTTAACTTGGAGAAAATTTCCTACTTATCGACACCTTGACCATACAGAGATTCAAGGATACGATTCATAGGTAAGACCTAGTTCTATCCCGCAGGGGGAGCGTGGTCTTCTAAAAATCAAATCACCCATAGGGTAATTGATCATAATTTGGGCAACTACTAGTCTTGATTCCTAGAGACAACGCTTTTTCCCTCATCCATGTAAGGCACAGCCGTTGGCCTAGTCTTCTAGAATAGAATTACTCGAGAACCTATTTATCTAACGTAGGGCTTTCACTTAATATGTTGGAAAGCTACCCGACTAATCGGGTCCACCCGTCCGTAGGATAGTGCCGTCGGGGCATTCCATCCTCCCACTTTCCACCCTACTCACGCGTCAATTTGTTTTCTAATTAATCCTATCACACTGTTTGACATAAACAAACACGTTCCTTAATTAAGACCCTTTCACAAGGTTTATTAAAACAGCCTTTGCCTTTTTCCACAATACAATAATGCCAAAGATAAGATTTATAAAAACAAAGTTTAAACATGAATCAATTTCATATAAGCCAAACTGGCTCTCTTATTCTTTTCCTTTATACCGCCGATGATCTAGAATTCGGCCTTCCAGCCTCCACATGCTGGGCAAAACCCTACGGGACCATACACCTCATCGTCGGCTGCTGGCGAGGACTCAAGCCGGCCTGTCGCCCTCTCAGGCTCCATCGCTCGATCCTCCCGCCCCTCAGAGGGATGTCTGCGCACTAGGGTGGGCTAATTCACCGCACTAGCCTGGGCCCTCAGAACTAGGCAGCATCATAATCACTCGCCTCAATCGGCAAACCTCATTCTCCCAATGGTATGAGGGATACCATGGGCCAACTCCGGGCCTTACTAACGTCTCCGCCATTCGGCTATACAAGCACAAGAAGGGGGCAGCGTCAAGGCAGGGAGAAGTTATACCTGTACCTTAATTTAACCAAGATAGCAATCCATTTATTCAACTAAACCATAGTACTAGAATCCATGTTACCTTCTCAAGAAAACAATCCTTTTCACAAAGATTTTAGCATTTCAACTTGAGATTGCGATAAGACATTCTTTATTCAGGCATATGCTATTGCTTAAAAGAGCACAAACTTTAAATGGTAAATCGATCAAATAGATTACTGTAGCAATCAATAGAGAAGCCGGGGCCATACCTCAACCCCTAAGAATGATATGTAAATGAAAAATAAAATATGTATATACCTTATAGAAATTTGTCGTTTATCGTTGCCTTTGCTCGTTATTAACAAGAGCTTTAGAATATAGAGTCTTCTAATACCTTCTCTTATGATTGAAATCATCCAATCATCTCCAAGCTTTATCTCCTCTTACTCATACTGTGACTCTTCTCTCTTTCTAAGATCTATGGTGGCAAAATAGCCTTCTCTTTTACAGGGCTATGGCATACTATTCTTTCTCTAAAAGAAAAGCTATGGAGTTTTGGTCTCTTCCTCCGAAAGACTATAGCAATCTAAGCTTCTTTTCTGAGATATTAGATAAGAATGAAGGGATATATGCATCTCAAACTCTAGGATTACCTTGAGGCTACTTGCTGTCTTCTCACAGTTTTCTCTATGTAGAGACCCTGACAGAAACAGCAAACTGTTTCGGCCATAACTCTCTGATGAAAACTCAGAATATAGTCATGTAACCAGTCAAAAGAACGGGAAGGTATCTGGTCTACAAGCCAACGCGGGCAGAATAGGCAAAAACGTCTGTATATAGCCGCAAACGCACCATCTTTAGAAACACGTTGTTTTTCCATATTTTTAGTATGCATGGACTCTAAATGTGTAAAAGTACTCTAAATATGACCTCTTATCACCTAAAATCGAAATTCTATTTTTGGAGATACTTATCTCTTAATAGAACTATTCTTATGTTCTTATTTCTTTTAGGATTTTTGGGGTTAATATTTTTATTCTAACACTTTTCTAATGTTTCTAGCCTTATTGTCTCACTCTTTCTAATTACACTCTCTTTTCTTATTGAAATCTATATTAAAAGAGACACATACATACATGGCTTGGGAGGGACGTTACAATCTCCCCCACTTAAAAGATTCGAGATGTCCTCATCTCGCGAGCCAGGGTAGCATCTAAGTAAATCCTCCTGTCTCTTTAAAAGAGGTGTCTCCCCACTAGGTAAAAATCTTCTTTTATCTAAATATTGTTCTTAAAGATTCGTTTATTTCATGTGCTTGGCTCGTTTTGTTGTGCCTCCAAAAGGTCTTTATTATTCTAATTTCATGCATTCATATACCTCTCATATGATATGAACCTTCGAATTCCTTATTCTATACCCCCCATGTAGTATGGTACTTAATAAATTATCATAGAAAAACGTAAGGAAATCAATCTATTACGCAATCTAACCTATGATAGCAATTTCATAATCTTAGTATCATCTTGTAGAATACCTCTATTCATCATGCACATTACTTCACATAAATCTTGCACCAATCCTCTTCTATTTACTCATAGAAATACTTGTTGAATTCGGTTATCTTTAACCCTGCTATCCCTATTTCTTGACCTAATTTTTGCTCTAGCTCATGATTCCTTGTAGCCAAGAGTGGACTTGACGTTCCTCTTGAATTAGGGGACCTCTTCTTGATTAACATGGAAGGACTCATGTCTTTCTCGACACTTTCTATATAAAAACTTTATCATAGTCTCTGGCTATACTTATGGCTTTTGAAATAGAGGATGGTTTCACATTCTTGATGAGGTTATTCAAAGATAGATTAAGCTTCTAAACGAATTGATGGAGAAGAGTTACCTCATCCATCTCTAGAGCAAATCGGAGAAGTTTAACAAAGTTTGGTGGTATTCTTTTAGGGTCTTTCCTTCTTGGGTTAGCTCCAAAAATTCGTTCATTTTATCCTCTTGAAATCCTAGAGGACAAAACCTTTCACGAAGGTGTACTTTCATGGCATCTCATAACTGATTCTAGCTCCAGTGTGGTTAGATTGACAACAATGCTTCCAACTAATTTGGCATTTCTTATGATTTTCAGACACGAGCAAGGGTGAGCTTGCTTCTTTCATTGTATCCATTAAAAGTTCAAGACTATCAAATACTTATCATAGCACCACATTTGAAGGTAGTCAAGATTAACACATCTGAGATCTTCATTTTTTTGAGAATTACACGTCTGGTATCTTGGGACTAACACATCTAAGAGCATGATCCTCTGGGAATTACACATCCAAGACGACCCATGTTTGTCTGAGATGGTTTAAAGATCTTGGATGATCGTCCTAGTGTACAGTATCGAATGGATGGCATTCACACGTCAACTATTCAAATCTTAATGGAGTTACAATCTTAATAATTTATAATATGCAAGTTAATGAGATATATCCTGAAAATTTCTCTAAACAAGGTTTCGGTCTATCCTTCTAGTCATTCAGTCTCTCACTAGTTTCTTTATTTGATCACCCTATGTTTTTTTTTTCTCACAAAAGGTTTTCTCTCCAATCTAATTTCTCAAATTTATTGTACAAATATCTTGCGTGTGCACCCCCAAGATACAAGCACAATTTCATAAGATGATTGTCTCAACATGTGAGGATATTCAAATCACTTCTATGGCCAGTAGAGATGATTGATTCGTCCTCATATGATAAACAATCACTTGTTTTAATCCCTTGACAGTTAACCTTTGAAAAACAAATCCTAGGAACTAAGATCGGCTCTGATACCACTTGTAAGGTTCCCCCCTTCCACAAATGGGAGAAACACTTAAGATAGTCCACTAAGTCTTAACTTGGAGAAAATTTCCTACTTATCGACACCTTGACCATACAGAGATTCAAGGATACGATTCATAGGTAAGACCTAGTTCTATCCCGCAGGGGGAGCGTGGTCTTCTAAAAATCAAATCACCCATAGGGTAATTGATCATAATTTGGGCAACTACTAGTCTTGATTCCTAGAGACAACGCTTTTTCCCTCATCCATGTAAGGCACAGCCGTTGGCCTAGTCTTCTAGAATAGAATTACTCGAGAACCTATTTATCTAACGTAGGGCTTTCACTTAATATGTTGGAAAGCTACCCGACTAATCGGGTCCACCCGTCCGTAGGATAGTGCCGTCGGGGCATTCCATCCTCCCACTTTCCACCCTACTCACGCGTCAATTTGTTTTCTAATTAATCCTATCACACTGTTTGACATAAACAAACACGTTCCTTAATTAAGACCCTTTCACAAGGTTTATTAAAACAGCCTTTGCCTTTTTCCACAATACAATAATGCCAAAGATAAGATTTATAAAAACAAAGTTTAAACATGAATCAATTTCATATAAGCCAAACTGGCTCTCTTATTCTTTTCCTTTATACCGCCGATGATCTAGAATTCGGCCTTCCAGCCTCCACATGCTGGGCAAAACCCTACGGGACCATACACCTCATCGTCGGCTGCTGGCGAGGACTCAAGCCGGCCTGTCGCCCTCTCAGGCTCCATCGCTCGATCCTCCCGCCCCTCAGAGGGATGTCTGCGCACTAGGGTGGGCTAATTCACCGCACTAGCCTGGGCCCTCAGAACTAGGCAGCATCATAATCACTCGCCTCAATCGGCAAACCTCATTCTCCCAATGGTATGAGGGATACCATGGGCCAACTCCGGGCCTTACTAACGTCTCCGCCATTCGGCTATACAAGCACAAGAAGGGGGCAGCGTCAAGGCAGGGAGAAGTTATACCTGTACCTTAATTTAACCAAGATAGCAATCCATTTATTCAACTAAACCATAGTACTAGAATCCATGTTACCTTCTCAAGAAAACAATCCTTTTCACAAAGATTTTAGCATTTCAACTTGAGATTGCGATAAGACATTCTTTATTCAGGCATATGCTATTGCTTAAAAGAGCACAAACTTTAAATGGTAAATCGATCAAATAGATTACTGTAGCAATCAATAGAGAAGCCGGGGCCATACCTCAACCCCTAAGAATGATATGTAAATGAAAAATAAAATATGTATATACCTTATAGAAATTTGTCGTTTATCGTTGCCTTTGCTCGTTATTAACAAGAGCTTTAGAATATAGAGTCTTCTAATACCTTCTCTTATGATTGAAATCATCCAATCATCTCCAAGCTTTATCTCCTCTTACTCATACTGTGACTCTTCTCTCTTTCTAAGATCTATGGTGGCAAAATAGCCTTCTCTTTTACAGGGCTATGGCATACTATTCTTTCTCTAAAAGAAAAGCTATGGAGTTTTGGTCTCTTCCTCCGAAAGACTATAGCAATCTAAGCTTCTTTTCTGAGATATTAGATAAGAATGAAGGGATATATGCATCTCAAACTCTAGGATTACCTTGAGGCTACTTGCTGTCTTCTCACAGTTTTCTCTATGTAGAGACCCTGACAGAAACAGCAAACTGTTTCGGCCATAACTCTCTGATGAAAACTCAGAATATAGTCATGTAACCAGTCAAAAGAACGGGAAGGTATCTGGTCTACAAGCCAACGCGGGCAGAATAGGCAAAAACGTCTGTATATAGCCGCAAACGCACCATCTTTAGAAACACGTTGTTTTTCCATATTTTTAGTATGCATGGACTCTAAATGTGTAAAAGTACTCTAAATATGACCTCTTATCACCTAAAATCGAAATTCTATTTTTGGAGATACTTATCTCTTAATAGAACTATTCTTATGTTCTTATTTCTTTTAGGATTTTTGGGGTTAATATTTTTATTCTAACACTTTTCTAATGTTTCTAGCCTTATTGTCTCACTCTTTCTAATTACACTCTCTTTTCTTATTGAAATCTATATTAAAAGAGACACATACATACATGGCTTGGGAGGGACGTTACACTGACGGAGAGTCAATGGAGGAAGTCTCGCGTAGCAAGGCTGGCCGAGGTCTTGACCAGCCTCAGTTCAATTTAAATGGTGAGCTTTCGGTATGGTAGATGAGGGACCAAGGAAGCGGCCTATGAGTGAAGCGCTAGGTGACCTGCTCTGGGAAGGAGCTATGATCCGAGTGCAAGTCTTTTCCTTGGTGTGACCATGTGACTTACGGGTTGGTCGGATCAGTTTGGTTAGTTAAGGCTCTTGACTACGTTAGAATAAAAATATCCTAGAGGAATCGCCTATGTCTACTGGGCGAGGGAAGTTTTTTTGGGTTCGGTTTTGGAAGAACCGAGGGATTAGTCTCTTATCCAGATATCCATGGGCGAGGCCCCGAGTGAGAGGTTTTGCCCTCTGCGTAAGAAGTGTTGTTTCTGCTGCTAGCACCACCGAAATTCATTGCGCGGAGGGGGCAAGGATCTTTCAACTGGTATCAGAGCAAATTGGCTAAAGTGGAACAACCGAGAAGCTAGAAATGTCAAAAATTATGAACTACCAGTAAAAGATTGTAATTGTGTGATGAAACATACAAATTGATATTCAGAATGAAGATTCATAAATTGGAAATTGGGTCTTCAGATGGAGGTACCGCAATTGTATGGAATCCTTGACTTACTTGAGGCCTAGATATGATGGTATTTATCTTATAACTCCAAGAACCATGACTACTCATATATACCGTGGGTATATCTCTTTACTGACAATATATAATACGAGTAAATCTAAGACCTTGAAGTTATAAGCAAAAATGCTATCCAGAGGATGAATTCAGATGCTAGTTGATATGATTTTTGAATTCTGGTTGAGAATTGATGAATTGATTTGGATTTTGATTGAAAGATGATGATTTCTGAATTCTGGTTTGAAAGAAGATAAGTTGAATAAAGCCACAATGAGGATGAATGGGGAGAATCCCAGTGATGATGGTAGTAACTGGAAGATGATTATGAGTTCAGCAAATCACTATGAGATTAGTGGATTGTGCTAACAGATTACTGCTGTTTGACCTTTGACCCAGTGGATCTATCTAAGGAATGACAAATTGAGAACTTGCATACCTAAAATTTTTGTGGAGAATGTTTAGATAGAAATTTCGGTCTTATGGACCATTATTGTGTTAAGGATATGAATGATATGTTCTGAATGAATTGTTCTCTAATAATGAGTTCTGTATGTTCTTCTTGTAGATCTTCTTGTAGAAGGGATATTTATCCCAGGATTCTGTGTGGGTTGAACAAACTAAAAGGAACCCCAGAATCAGTTGGATCTTAAGGTGAAAGAGTTTATCCTCCACAGCTGGCGAGATGAAGACATCTCGTATTTTTTAAGTGGGGTAGGATGTAAGATTCCTCCCTCCAGCTTTTGAGGAGTAAAGGTATAAGAACCTCCCCTTGTGTTCTTGAAATTATTCCCCTCTCTGAAATAGGAGAAAGATCTTGTTTCACCCTATTTTGGCCTAGAGAGAGATAATCCAAAATTGAGATATCTTTGGATATAAAAATCCTCCTAGTGTCTAAAATGGTTTCCCCTGAAACAGAAGTTCAAAATGAACTTTTCAATGTGCATTAGGAATCGATTAAAAATGATATAAGGGACCTTAGCCTAAGGGTCTAGATTTTCAGAAATTTCTAGATTATGGTCCAATTAAGGTTCCAATGGGCCAATTGGATTAATCCAAGTGTTGGGATGAGTAAATCCAAAGAATAAAAGAAAATGCCCAAAATGAGTAAATTCTCACATAAGATGAAGAGTTGACTGAGTACAAGGTTTATTAGTTAAAAATTATGAGATATTACTAAAAAAATGAGATATTTTGGAATAATCATGCATTTTTGACACCTAGGTAAGGAGAGGGAGACTCTTGAGGTAGGCACCTAATTCACATGTGTGGAAGGGTTTTTAATTTAAAAAAATTGTGATACTTTTATCTCTCCTCTCTCGTGGATCAAACTAGATCAAACTAGATCAAAAAGGGATCAAAATTGTGATACTTTTATCTCTCCTCTCTCGTGGATCAAACTAGATCAAAAAGGCTTGTCTAAATTGAGTCAAACTGAATCTAAAAAATTCTAGAACCCAATTGGACCTGGTTAGTGGCCTCCCTCACCTATAAATAGACCCTAAGTCTTTTGTAAAAAAATCTGTGAGCTATACCATGCCAGTATTACATTAAAATAATCATATTTTCTATTATCCCTTAAAAATCCTCTACTTTCGGGGAGCTTGGAGCTTCTCTCTCTCTCTCTTCAACATTTCTTGGAGCTTTCTTCTCAAATCACTAAACCAATTGATTGGTTGGGGGCTTCACTTCTAGACAAAGAAGCAAGCCAAACCTAGAGGTAAGAAGGAATTTCATGGTTTTTGTTAATATTCTCAAATGATTTCACTTCTCAACCCCTCTCAAGCTTGAGAAGTTTCTAATTAGTTTTTTTTAATGCAAATCAAGCTTTATCTAAGAACTTTAATAATGAATCACAAAAAGTGAATCTTTATGCTTATTTAGAATGCTTTTTATGCATATCTCTCTCTCCCAAAAGAATAGTCATTCCTATGGCTAATTCTTTACAAAAAGAATGCTTCTCATTGATAAATTCTTAATTCAAAACCAAACTCTAAGCTTGTTAAGCTAGAGGTTAAGAAAATAGTATTTTTATGCTTTTATGTTAATAAAATTATGGTAGATTTATGATTTAATTCTATAATTTGGATTTAAGTTTAAGGATAGTTCTTCTATTATAATTGTATTACAAAGTCTTATTCTTTTTAGAAAAATTAAAAATTATGAGTAAATAGCAACAACAAAGCTATGAAAAAAATTAGAAAATAATAGATATCTTATTTTTATGCATAATACTAAAAGAGGACTTCCTACCATATTCTAGGATTGGACATCCTATGCTAAAAGAATGATTTTCATCAAATTCATGGGAAACAAAATTTTAGTGTTTATGCATAAATAATTAATTAAAGAAAAGAGAAATTTTTGGTAAATTTATTTTTATACAAAAAGAGGAATTCCCATGATAATTGAGATCCAAGAAGTTAAATGGTAAAAGAGGAATTTTTGGCATAATTCAAAATATGAGTATTTATCAAAAGAGGAAATTTGAGCATTATTAAATTTATTAGAAAATATGGGTAGAATTGATTTTTGTAAATCCCATGAATCTTTTACTCAAAAAGAAGAATATTGAATATATTTCACTTGAAAAATTCGAGAAAGAATATGAAAATATCCATCCAAAAAAAGTACCTTTAACTAGGCCAAGTGATTGGCAAAAACTTAGAAAAGTCCCATCGATATTATCAAAAGCAGAAAACCGTACTAAAAGTGATGTGAATGGATGTGAATGTGATGTGATGATATCTGAATAGACAAGATGTGATGTGAATATGATATGATGAGATATAAATGAATGTGAATATAATGTGATAAGACGTGAATGGATGAGATGTGATGTGATGTAAATAGATGTGGATGTGAATGTGATAAGATGTGATGATATGTGAAAGGATGTGACGTGATGTAAATAGATGAGAATAAGATGTGATGATATGTGAAAGGATGTGATGTGATGTAAATAGATGTGGATGTGAATGTGATAAGATGTGAAAGGATGTGACGTGATGTAAATAGATGAGAATAAGATGTGATGATATGTGAAAGGATGTGATGTGATGTAAATGGATGAGAATGAGATGTGATGATATGTGAAAGGATGTGATGTGATATAAATGGATGAGAATGAGATGTGATGTGATAGATGTGCATGTGAATGAATGGATGGGTGTGGATAGATGTGCATGTGAATGAATGGATGGATGTGAATGTGAATGAATGGATGGATGTGGATAGATGTGAATGTGAATGAATGGATGGATGTGGATAGATGTGTATGTGAATGAATGGATGGATAGATGTGAATGTGAATGAATGGATGGATGTGGATAGATGTGCATGTGAATGAATGGATGGATGTGGATAGATGTGTATGTCAATGGATGGATGTCGATAGATATGCATGTGAATGGATAGATGAATGTGGATAGATGTACATGTGAATGAATGGATGGATGTGGATAGATGTGCATGTGAATAAATGGATGGATGTGGATAGATGTGCATGTGAATGGATGAATGAATGTGGATAGATGTGCATGTGAATAAATGGATGGATGTGGATAGATGTGAATGTGAAGGAATGGATGGATGTGGATGAATGTGATGAGATGTGAATGGATGTGATGAGATATGGATAGATGTGGATGTGATGTAATGTGAATGGAATGAATGAGATAAAATGTGGATAGATGTGGACATAATGTAATGTGGATGGAATGAATGTGATGTGATATGGATGGAATGAATGTATTGTGATAAGGATAGAATGTATGTGATGTGATGTGGATGCAATGAATGTGATGGATGTGAATGGGCATGATGGATGTGAATGGGTGTGATGAGATATAAATGGATGAGATGAGATGTGAATGGATATGAATGTGATATGATGATATTTGAATGGATGTGATGTAATGTGAATGGATAGATGTGATGTGATGTGGATCGGGTAGATGTGAATGGATGAAATGTGATGTGAATGGATGTGATGTGATGTGATGTGGATATGGGTAGCTGTGAATGGATGAGATGTGATGAGGATGTGAATAGATGTAATTGGATGTGATGTGAATAGATGTAATTGGATGTGAATAGATGTAATTGGATGTGATGAGATGTGATGTGGATGAATGTGATTTGATGTGGATAGATGTGATGAGATGTAATAGGATATGATTGGATGAGAATGGATGAAGATGATGGGAATACATATGTAATAGGATATGATTGGATGAGAATGGATGAAGAGGGGAATACATATGATTGGATGTGGAATAAGTAATGTGAATTGATGTAGAAGAATATGGAATAACGAGAAATGATGTGGAACAATGTGGAAAGATGAGAGTTCATTAGACTGTATTTATGAAACTTGTTTTTCAATGATTGTTTTATGTTAAGAATGCTGAAAAAGCATTTTGACCATCTTGTGAATGAAGTCGTGAAGACCTAAGTGATAAAGTTGCAACAGCTGACGGAGAGTCAATGGAGGAAGTCTCGCGTAGCAAGGCCGGCCGAGGTCTTGACCAGCCTCGGTTCAATTTAAATGGTGAGCTTTCGGTATGGTAGATGAGGGACCAAGGAAGCGGCCTATGAGTGAAGCGCTAGGTGACCTGCTCTGCGAAGGAGCTATGATCCGAGTGCAAGTCTTTTCCTTGGTGTGACCATGTGACTTACGGGTTGGTCGGATCAGTTTGGTTAGTTAAGGCTCTTGACTACGTTAGAATAAAAATATCCTAGAGGAATCGCCTATGTCTACTGGGCGAGGGAAGCTTTTTTGGGTTCGGTTTTGGAAGAACCGAGGGATTAGTCTCTTATCCAGATATCCATGGGCGAGGCCCCGAGTGAGAGGTTTTGCCCTCTGCGTAAGAAGTGTTGTTTCTGCTGCTAGCACCACCGAAATTCATTGCGCGGAGGAGGCAAGGATCTTTCAACTGGTATCAGAGCAAATTGGCTAAAGTGGAACAACCGAGAAGCTAGAAATGTCAAAAATTATGAACTACCAGTAAAAGATTGTAATTGTGTGATGAAACATACAAATTGATATTCAGAATGAAGATTCATAAATTGGAAATTGGGTCTTCAGATGGAGGTACCGCAATTGTATGGAATCCTTGACTTACTTGAGGCCTAGATATGATGGTATTTATCTTATAACTCCAAGAACCATGACTACTCATATATACCGTGGGTATATCTCTTTACTGACAATATATAATACGAGTAAATCTAAGACCTTGAAGTTATAAGCAAAAATGCTATCCAGAGGATGAATTCAGATGCTAGTTGATATGATTTTTGAATTCTGGTTGAGAATTGATGAATTGATTTGGATTTTGATTGAAAGATGATGATTTCTGAATTCTGGTTTGAAAGAAGATAAGTTGAATAAAGCCACAATGAGGATGAATGGGGAGAATCCCAGTGATGATGGTAGTAACTGGAAGATGATTATGAGTTCAGCAAATCACTATGAGATTAGTGGATTGTGCTAACAGATTACTGCTGTTTGACCTTTGACCCAGTGGATCTATCTAAGGAATGACAAATTGAGAACTTGCATACCTAAAATTTTTGTGGGGAATGTTTAGATAGAATTTTCGGTCTTATGGACCATTATTGTGTTAAGGATATGAATGATATGTTCTGAATGAATTGTTCTCTAATAATGAGTTCTGTATGTTCTTCTTGTAGATCTTCTTGTAGAAGGGATATTTATCCCAGGATTCTGTGTGGGTTGAACAAACTAAAAGGAACCCCAGAATCAGTTGGATCTTAAGGTGAAAGAGTTTATCCTCCACAGCTGGCGAGATGAAGACATCTCGTATTTTTTAAGTGGGGTAGGATGTAAGATTCCTCCCTCCAGCTTTTGAGGAGTAAAGGTATAAGAACCTCCCCTTCTGTTCTTGAAATTAAAGGGTATTCTTTCCATGCATATAATAGCATTAAGAATGGCCCTAGGGCCATTCTCGCATGACCCCAAGGCCATCCTTGCATGCTCTAATGGCCTGATTGCCATGTTAGAGTGGCCTTGGGCATCAGAAAATGGTCTTAGGGCCATTCTTCTCATGCACAACAATTGCAAGAATGGTCCTAGGGCCATTCTTACATGCTCTAATGGCCTCAAGGTCATGTTAGAATGGCCCTAGGTCATCTAAGAATAGCCCATATAGCGGTGCTGCTCACATAAACAAGAAGAGAAAGAATGGATCTTTTCATGCACAACCATTCCAAGAATAGACCATTATTCTAATGCACAAGGGCTATTCTATGATGCCCCAAGGCCATTCCAACACGATCTCTAGATCCATTCTTCTAATGCACAAATAGGAATAGGAATGGCACTACATTAGGGAAAAAGGGAGCTCATTTTGGGGCCCTGTAAGAAATTCACTATTTTTTGATTTATTTCTCTCCTAAAAGACCTCAAAAATAGTAAAATATGGAAACATGGCTCAGAGCTGTCAGTAAAAGGACTACCGAACTATCAGTTTAGAAAGGAATAAGATAACTAACACGATTTTGCATTAAATATCTCCTTAGTTTTTTTTGATTCCCGAAGATTCCGCATCTCTTTTGATGACGTGTGTAGGCCTCTCATAAAGAATCCATCACTGAACTTAATGATTGCATGGATACCGCCACACCTCCATGATTCATGTTACAAAAAGACTATGAGATTGACAAGCAAACTTTGCAACCTCAGAAGCACAAAAAATGGCCGATACTAGTGAGTCACAATCTCAGAAGAAGCGATTACACCATCTTCACATCGACTTACAAGAACAATATGCTCCTGCACAGAAAAGACAAAAGGATACGGTGCTGAATGCTCAACAACGGGAAAATATGAGAAGAGAAGGGCTTCAACATATTGACTTATGGTGCGATGGAAGCATATATTCAAAATGTCTAGTAAAAAACTCTACGCCTCCATTTGTCAATCCAACCACACTACTGAGGTTTGCAGGCGATGGACAAAATGGACTTCTTGGTTATATTTCAGCGCAGTCTGCATTTGCAGAAACATATAAAACGATGTACCTACAAGAAAAGGGGGCCAGGATGCAAGAGATAGCCATTCGTGCAAAATTGGAGCAGCAGTTGTAGAATGAAATTGAGGAGCATTCAAAGAGTAAAAAAGATTTGACAAGAGCAAGAAGGAAGAGAACCGTGCTTGGAGACAAACAACGAAGCAGGAAGATTAAAAACATTGCAAATTTGAAGGCTGGGACTGGTGGATGCAAGCGAAGAATTCAGGAAGCAAGGCTAGTTTGAAATTTTTCATTTTTTATACTCAAAAAGGCTCTCAAATGACTATATCTATTTTTTCCATTAACGCAAAACAAGAATGGAGGTGTTGAATAATATAGGCATATTGTATTGTTACTATAGGAAACTATTGGAGCCTGCAAAAGAAAATATGAATCCCAACCTTCTTCCTGTTAAACAAATGAAAGGATTGCTTTCTTGTGGTGTAGCAAAAGGTTTGATTGAAGAAAAAAAATACAAAACAATCAAACGGAATGTTGTAGAGGACTTTATATCCAATAATCAAGTTGATGGCACTACAATCCAAGAGGCTCTTGATGTTAGTGGAGTTAGCAGGAAGGGATATAGTTCAATTTTCCATGCGATATCCTCAACTTTGAGAGATCAAAGGATTAAACGAGTTTTATTGCCAAATCCAGCAACCGTGTGGAGGATAAGAGGTCATTTGAATGAAAGTATACATGAGTTTATTGGGCAATATATCCATATTGAAGAAATATTTTATGGTGGTAAAGGAACCACTGTGTATGACCCTTGGAACAATATATTTGTAGATCTATAACAACTTTAAAGAAGAATGGTCAAGTTTTATGGAATAACATTTGAGGAGTGTAAAGGCATTTTTGGAATTTGTTATCAAATTGGATGAGTGTGAGGTTGTAAAGGAAAAGAAAATGGAAAGGATTACTATTACATTGATGAATGGAGCACTTGATATATCATTGACTGAAGCGAGTTCGAAGTATTTTAGTGTGCAGTCGGAGAAACGCATATGGTGGTTAGGCTCGTTCCAGGTATGATCATTTTTTGTTTCGTACTTGATTTTAGTCATTGTTTTCAAATCTTTTATAGTAAGAATTTTGTTTTCTATAATCACAGGTGAAGACAGAAGACCATGAAACACTAGATTGGGTGTTTCACCACACGGAAATACCAAGAATAATTAAAAGACAAGTGCAAGGAGAGAATCTCCATGTTGCAGGAAAAGGTGATTTTCAAGTAGAGTGGCACATGGCGGGGGATCTTAAAACACTTTAAGTGCATGTATAACATTAGTAAAGGAGGCAACTCAAAGTCTCCTTGTCTTTACTGCAAAGAATCAACTCAAGTAATGGATTCCAAATGGTGGAAGAGAGCACCTAATAGAGATAAAGTTGACCCCATTCTTGACATTCCACTATGTAATGTTCACATATGCACATTGCATGCTCTATGTCGAATTATTGAGAAATTGGTATTTTTGTATATTGGATTTGCTTGGAAACTCCGTCCTGAAAAAAATAGAAAGGATGCTCTTCAAGCATTGGAAAAAGTGTTATCCGATATAGGTCTGCATGGAGGTGATGCTCATATCACAAAGGATTTTAAAAAGTCTACCAATGGCAAGGAGGTACCAATCAAGCCCTCTATTGGTGGTGTTAAGGCAAGAAGATTCTTGTCTCGACCCAAACACAGTAGTAAGCAAGTAAGGCAAGGTAGAACAGTTTCAAGGATTAATTATGGATTGTGGAAGCAAGTCCATAATGCTGTGAAAGATCATGAGGCAGATGGGGAAGCACGAAATGTGAAGGCAGAGGTGTGGAGGTCTCTTGATCAACTCTTCATGTTCTGTGACAATGTAACATGGACAAAGAGTGATTACAAGAACTTTGAAGAGGCGATTAAACATTTTGGGAAGTCAATGAAAGACGCGTGGACAGCCTGCAATATAACTCACTACATGGTAAAGTTCTATCTTCTTCTTTTACTTAAGTGTGATCCTCTTTTTTTTATAACTTACTATGCATTCTTATGTCTCTGTGAAAACAGCATATCATCTACAACCACCTTCCCTATTTTGTCAAAAAGTATGGATGCCCAGCAATTTGGTCTACCCAAGGCATGGAGAAGTCTCATTACATGGCACGTAATGCATTTTTCAGACACACACAACACTACGGAGGGAGTCAAAAGGCAAATAGTCTGAAGGAAGTCTTCCAATGGTTTTACCGAGGCATTCTACAGAGGCTGCATGCTAAAAGAAAAGTTGCTAGTTCCAAAGTCAAGCTTGCTTTTATTCTAGCCCAAAAGCAAAGACGAAGACAAACTTTGGACAATTCAATGGCAGCAGAGAGACATAGACAATGGAGGGATTTAAAGATATCTAGAAACCATAAATGGACAAGTAAACATGAATAGCAGTTTGTAACTTATTGGTGTTATGTCCACATGTTTTCAAACTCAATCAATAGATTTTTATTTTGTGGAACAAGTGACTCTTGGTGTTATGCCTATATGGTTTGAGACTCCATCAAAAGTATTTCTTTTGTGAAACATGTGATCTATATTAACAAGCATCAATACATCCATGAGCTACACACAAAAAATTCAATCAATACTACTTAATTATGCTAGACACACTATTGATCCTTACCAATAAGGTACTGAGTGTCAAACGTTTTTAGAAGCTACTGAGTGTGGGAAGACTCTACTGAAGTGTCGTACGATGATGGGACAAATGCAAAAGGGTACTGATCATCCATACGGACAAGGAACTGATGAGGATCAAAGACTTTGTACAAATCAGTTCAACTTCAACATAATGTTTGTGCTATATTTGATGACTAAATCCTATTACTCCCAGGGCCTGCCAGTCGGAACTCTCTTTTTGAACTTGATTGGACTCTTTTTCTTCCTTGTTGGCTTGATGTCGACTGTCTGTTTATCAATGCTTGCCTCTGTTGCTTGTCTGGGAGGGGTATCCTTGTCTTCAGCTATCTCCACGTGTTCTTCTTCTTGGATTGTGTCGCCTGATGCAATCATGGGTGGCTCTCGAAACCTTATGAGCTTGTGTTTTCCATAGCCCTCCAGACATTTGGGCTCCTTAACACCACATGCTAATGCATAAGAAGTGTAAGACAAAAAGTAAGAGGCCCTAGAGGCTTGCTTATTCACATAATCCCTAAATATATCTATGGCAGACAACCTCTCTATTAAAATGATCTTTTCCTTTTGCCATGAAAGATCATGTCCACCTAAAACCCTGGACAAACATTTAAAGAAGTAAACAATGGCTTCTCCATTGTTGCTCAACTGCCTATGGTAAATCAAGATCTTAGCACTGCCTAGATCATGAATATAATGAGCTAGGCTTGACATTTTGCCAAACCCAGCCGGCCTGCTTTCACTTGTTCTCTGGAGGAATGTGTCATCCTCAATTTGTAGCTGCCACATATCAAAAGATTGGAGTGAGACAATAATACACAACTACAAAACATTTAAACACAAGATAAAGTATTTGATTTGAAGTAACAAGATCATACCTTCTCATTTTCATCAGCAACAAGAAGTTTATCTTTCCAAAGATTTATTCCTCTCCCCTCCAGTCCAGCCTCTTCTTTAAGCTTTCCCTTGTATAGTGCTGAGAGATTCATAGCTTCCTGTGTGAGCTTGGAAGGCAGCTTCATCTGGCTCTTGGAACTTTTCAGCCTCTTTGAAACAAATAGTAAGGGCCTCTGCAGGATCAAAAGGTGTTTCCAAAGCCAGTAGTGAATGGTCATCCTCTATGCCAACCTCCTTGTCAAGCCTTGAAGCCTGGGCAATAAGGGAAATGGCATAGTCCTCCCTCAAATTGAACATACACTCTATATCATGGAGGAAAACATAATCTTTACCACCGATCAAGACACCTGGAAGCATGGGCACTGCATAGTTACTGCTCTGAACATCAAAATCTTCAACTGGCTGTGCTGCCCTAAGAGTTTCAGTCCTCAGTTGAACAAGGTCAAGAGCAGCCACTTGCAGCCCCTCATCCTGGGAGGTTGATATCTTCTTCCTGCTCTGCCATTTCTGTTGCCACAGGAACATCCTCTTTTTCCTCTGCTACAAATGTATCTTCTTCTTCAGCCTCCTGCCCTTGCTCTTCTAGAGAGTGCTGATGGAAGACAATGTACATAAGGAATGCCATGGTTTCCTCAAGCACTCTACACTTTCTGGTGTGCAAGTTACAGCTAAATTTGTATTCCTCAGGCAAGCTGTCAAATCTTCTATTCACATGGTACCTCAGCCTATCAATGGAGACAATATGATTTATATGCACAAAAACCTTTTCACCTTCCACAATCCTTCCTGCCTCTGTCAGTTGTTTGAAGGTATCCCAATGGTCTGAAAGAAAATCTCTGTGATGCTCCAGTACTACAGACCTCATAGTGAACTCTCTGTTGAAAATACTGTGGTATATGTGGAAGTTCCTCTGAGCCTTGCACTTGTGAAGAAAGTCAAATAGGAGCAAATCTGGAGATTTGTCCTCTTCTGGTTCCTTTTGTTTTGAAAGGGAAGACTTAGCTTTCTGCTCCAGTCTCTTGCTTTTGCTGCCTGAACAAAAATTTATATATCATGAATTCTATATGCTGACATATGCAATCAGGGATAGGATATCACCAAACAACTCTCTTCATGAGCACACATGACTCACCTGGTGATTGCTGTGGTCTAAGTATAGTAGCAGAAAAGTCCAGCTTCCTCTTGAAAGGAGGGGCCTGAGAATCAACTGTTCCAAAGCAAAAACTTTTCTCATCATCAAGGAAGAAATCCCCAAGGCCAAAGAAAGCAAAACAATGAGAAAGAAGTGAAAACCAAAAGGGACATAGGAATTTGCAAGAAAACGCGATGTAGGGCCATTTGGAAAATGTCAAGTACTCTCCTCGCATTTTGTTGCAAATTCTCCATTTCTATTGACATCCAGCCATTTGGAAAATGTAAAGCACCCTCCTCGCATTTTGTTGCAAACTTCTAGGTCCTATTGATATCCATCTCCAATCAAATCCTAGGGTGCTGTACCAGATTCCTGGGTAGTAAGATTCAAGAATTCTATGGATGGAAGATATATATATCAAAAAACATTGAAAAGAATATAGATCTCTGACCTTTCTTTTCCTTTTCCATGCTGTGTCGGAGTTGCACTGGTGTTTCTTCTACTCTCTTCCAAACTTGAGCTGCAACCTAGGTAACCTGGAGATCTGGCATAGTGGTAGTCTTCTTCAGGCAGGTTGCAGTCTGGATGGAGTGTGTTGGGTAGAAAGGGATCAGAGGGGGAAGGAAAAGGATGATGAAAGGGTGCTGGCAGGGATGAAAGACGGGGAGACAAGAGTGTTTATGGATCTGATTATGAAATCATGATTGGCACAAGTTCCAAGGCAAAAAGTGCCATTCACACGTGCCAAGTTTCAAACTCCAAGAGATCTGGGTCCCATCCACACGTGTGAAAAAACGACTCCATTCCACACGTGTGGTATTTATTAGCTGCTTTATTTCTATTTTGCATTAATCTTCTCCCTCCTGTTTAATCTCTCCTATCTAGGCTGTAAGATTCCTCCCCAGCCTCTCAAGATATCTAGCATCTTCCCCTGTAATCAATCCCCTCTTCAGAAATATAAAAGATCTTGTCTCTACCTGTTTTGACATAGAGAGAGAAAATATTCTAGAGAGAGAATATTTAGATTTTGAATATTTTTAGATAAAAAAATTTCTCATAATATTAAAATGAATTCCCCTGAAACAAAAATTCAAAAAGAACTTTCCAATGTGCAATTGGAATTAATTGGAAATGGGTATAAAGGACCTTAGCCTAAGGGTCTAGATTTTCAGAAAATTTTGGATTATGGTCCAATTAAGGTTCTTGTGGGCCAATAGGATCAATCCATGTGTGGGGAGGAGATAAATCCAATTTGTAAAAGAAGATACCAAAAAATGAGTAAATGCTCACATAAGATGAAGAGTTGACTATGTACAAGGTTTATTAGTAAGAAACTGTGTGATGAGTATTATCAAAAATATGAGATATTTTGGGTATAATGATTCCATTTTGACACATATGTAAGGAAGGGGAGTCCCTTAAAGGAGGTGCATACTTTACATGCTTGAATGAGTTTTAAACTCAAAAATATTGTGATATTTTTATCTCTTCTCTCTCTTGAACCAAACCAAATCAAAATGGAACCGAACCGAATAAAAAAGGAACCAAACTAGGTCCAAATTCAACCAAACTAAAATCTAGAAAATTCTAGAAATCAGTTAGCTTTGGTTAGAGCTTTATTTCCTTAATGATAAGCTTTATCCTTCAAAATAAATTGAGATTTATCAGTCATAGAAGCGGAGCTATGGTAAAATTTTTATAAATAACATAAAATAATTTCATTCAAAGCATGAAAAGAGGACTTCCTACCATATTCTAAGAATTATCATCCTAGATTAATTGAAAGAATTTTATTGTAATCATGGAGAAATTGATTTTTATGTTAAGCATAATTGATGATTATTTTATTGTAAAAGTGTTACTTTTATCATAATTGGATTTCATGCATAGAGGTATGCATAAAAGATTATTATATTAATGTAAAAGTGTTACTTTTATCATATTTGGATTTCATGCATAGAGGTATGCATAAAAGATTATTATATTAATGTAAAAGTGTTACTTTTATCATATTTGGATTTCATGCATAGAGGTATGCATAAAAGATTATTATTTTAATGTAAAAGTGTTACTTTTATCATATTTGGATTTCATGCATAGAGGTATGCATAAAAGATTATTATTTTAATATAAAAGTGTTACTTTTATCATAATTGGATTTCATGCATAGAGGTATGCATAGAAGATTATTATATTAATATAAAAGTGTTACTTTTATCATATTTGGATTTCGTGCATAGAGGTATGCAGCATAAAAGATTATTATTTTAATGTAAAAGTGTTACTTTTATCATATTTGGATTTCATGCATAGAGGTATGCATAACAGATTCTTATTTTAATATAAAAGTGTTACTTTTATCATATTTGGATTTCATGCATAGAGGTATGCATAAAAGATTATTATTTTAATGTAAAAGTGTTACTTTTATCATAATTGGATTTCGTGCATAGAGGTATGCATAAAAGATTATTATATTAATGTAAAAGTGTTACTTTTATCATATTTGGATTTCATGCATAGAGGTATGCATAAAAGATTATTATTTTAATATAAAAGTGTTACTTTTATCATATTTGGATTTCATGCATAGAGGTATGCATAAAAGATTATTATATTAATGTAAAAGTGTTACTTTTATCATATTTGGATTTCATGCATAGAGGTATGCATAAAAGATTATTATTTTAATATAAAAGTGTTACTTTTATCAGATTTGGATTTCATGCATAGAGGTATGCATAAAAGTTGATTATTTTATTATAAAAGTGTTAACTTTTATCAGATTTGGATTTCATGCATAGAGGTATGCATAAAAGTTGATTATTTTATTATAAAAGTGTTACTTTTATCATATTTGAATTTCATGCATAGAGGTATACATAAAAGTTGGTTATTTTATTGTAAAAGTGTTACTTTTATCATATTGGATTTCATGCATAGAGGTATGCATAAAAGATATTCTTTTTATACTAAAAGTGTGATTTTCATCATAAATGGATTTTATGCATAACTTAGATGCATAAGAGAAATTCTTTTATTCTAAAAGTGTAATTCCTACCAAATTGAATTTATGCATAGGAAGATGCATAAAAGAATGGATTTTTAATTCAAAAGTGTTATTCTCATCCAAATTGAATTTATGCATATGAAGATGCATAAAAGATTGATTTTTATTTCGAAAGTGTTAGTCTCCTTAAATGGAATTTATGCATAAATAAATGTGTAGAGAAATCTTATATCAAATATAAGAATTCTCTTGTATTCTATAAATAGATATGAGATGTGATAGGATGTGATAAGAGGTGTATGAGATGTGATAAGATGTGATTAGATGCGTATGGGAAGCGATAGGATGTGATAAGAGGTGTATGAGATGTGATAAGATGCATATGGAAAGTGATAGGATGTGATAAGAGGTGTATGAGATGTGATAAGATGTGATAAGATGCGTATGGGAAGCGATAAGATGTGATAAGAGGTGTATGAGATGTGATAAGATGCATATGGAAAGTGATAGGATGTGATAAGAGGTATATGAGATGTGATAAGATGTGATAAGATGTGTATGAGAAGTGATAGGATGTGATAGGATGTGATAAGATGTGTATGAGATATGATAAGATATGATAAGAGGTGTATGAGATGTGATAGGATGTGCTAAGTTGAGTTAGGATGTGATAAGATGTGTATGGGATGAGGTAAGAAGTGTATGTGATGGGATAAGATGTATATGGGTTGTGATAGGGCGAGAATGGATGTGATGTAAAAGAATAGATGTGAAGGCGTATGTGGTTATATGAATGGGAATGTGGAAATCGATGTATGAATGGGAATGTGAAAATGGATGTATGAATGTAAATGTGGATGTGGATGTATGAATGAATGTGGGTATGGGTGTAGATACGGATGTGGATGTGAATAAGGACGTGAAAATGGATGTATGCATGTAGATGTGGATGTATGCATGTGAAAGTGGAAGTGGATGTGGATGTATGGGTGTAGATACAGATGTGGATATATGTATGTGGAGGTGGATGTATGGATGAGGATATGGATGTGTATGTATGAATGCAGATATGGGATTGGATGTATGATGTGGATGTACGAACATGGATGTGTATGTAGAATAATGAATGTGAATGTGTATGTGAAATAATGTGTCGTCGACATGAGTGAATGGATGAGAATGAGTACACATATGAATGGAATGTGGAATAAGTAATGTGGACTGAGGAGTGTGGACTGAGGAGGAATAATGTGGAAAGACGAGAGTTCGATATAGAAACTGTATTTTGTGACGTGTTTGTAAATGACTATTTTATGTCAAGAATGCTGGGGAAGCATTCTGACCGTCTTATGGATTAAGGTCATGGAGACCTAACTGATAAAGTTGCAATGGTTGACGGAGAGTCAATGGAGGACGTCTCGCGTAGCAAGGTCGACCGAGGTCTTGACCAGCCTCGGTTCGATTTAAATGGTGAGCTTCCGGTACGGTGGATGAGGGACCAAGGAAGCGGCCTATGAGTGAAGCGCTAGGTGACCTGCGAAGGATCCTAGAGGGTGCTGACCATACGGTGCTCGGGCTCTGGGTCGCCGAAGATACCCACACGTGCGTCGTGGAAGATATTGGAACAAGGAGTAAGAGTTGTTTTCTGAAACCGGGCATGGATCTGGTTGAGTGACCTTGCTGGTCCTCAACAAATGAGTCCATGGCTCTCTTATATGGATCTGACTCCGTTTGTGTATTCTAAAAGTGTTATTTTCATTCTATGCATAGAAAGATACATATTGGAAATATTTTTATCATAAAAGTGTTACTTTCATCAATATTGATTTTTATGCATAAAGTGATGCATACAAGATTTTTTTAAATAAAAGTGTTACTTTCATCAATATTGATTTTTATGCATAAAGTGATGCATAAAATATTTTTTTATTATAAAAGTGTTACTTTCATCAATATTGATTTTTATGCATAAAAGAGTTTTTTTAATAAAAGTGTTACTTTCATCAATATTGATTTTTATGCATAAAGTGATGCATAAAAGATTTTTTTTATTATAAAAGTGTTACTTTCATCAATATTGATTTTTATGCATAAAGTGATGCATAAAAGAATTTTTTTATTATAAAATTATTACTTTCATCAATATTAAATTTTTATGCATAAAGTGATGCATAAAAGATAATTTTTTATTATAAAAGTGTTACTTATATCAAAATTGATTTTCATGCATAAAATGATGCATAAAAGAAATTTTTTATTATAAAAGTGTTACTTTCACCAATATTGATTTTTATGCATAAAGTGATGCAAAAAAGAATTTTTTTAATTATAAAAGTGTTACTTTTATCAAAGATGATTTTATGCATAAATGATTTTTATATCAAAATCAGAGTTCTCTTTAATTTTATGTTTAATTTTCATGAATAATTGATAATTGAATAAGTAAATTCTCTGTGAGAGAAAAATTCTATAGTTTCATATTCACTCGGATGATAATGAGAAAACTCAAAAAAAACTATCAAAGTGGGAATTTCAAATAAATGATTAATTTATTCTTCATAGAAATTCGTGTTAGTTTAGAAATTAGTTAAGCAAATATTCAATGAATGAAATTCAAAAAAAATAGAAATTGAAATATCACCCCTTTTAAGAAAGATGGTTCAGGAAGAATCTTACCAGACTTAAATCTTGAATCAGGCTGTTTCAAGGAAAAACGATGTGACCAGTTCAGAAAAAATACACTCAAATCACCCACCAAATTTGAAACTAAGTTGAGACCTTTGATTTTGATCTAAGGATCAAGGTTACATAATTCAAGGGATTCTATTTGGAATTCAGACCTACGATCTAGAAGTCTTGGATACGGATTTAAGATATGCTCATTGTATTCAAAAGAAAATCAAAACTGAAAACTTGCATAGAAACCCTGTTTTCTTAAAGGACAGTCTTATGCCAGAATGCTGGAGGGAGCATTTTTTTTTTTTAAAGGGAAGTTCAGTTACAACAGCTGGCGGCGGGGAGTGTTCAAAGGAGGATGGCTCATGCGACAAAAACCTGCCCAGGTCTTGACCAGTCTCGGTATGGTGAAAAATGGTGTGCTTCCCCGATACGATGGGCGAGGGCCGACGAAGCGGTCCCTAAGTGAAGTGCCAAGACACCTAAGGAGGATCCTGGAGGGTTTTGACCATGCGATGCACGGGCTCACGGTGCTTAGGATACCCATGCGTATATCGTAGAAGATATATATGTATGATGACGAAAAAAATTATTGTAATCTGTAACTAGATCTCGTTGCTGACCAACTGGTCTCGAGTGACGGAGAGTCCAGAGTGATACCTATTTTTGAGAAACAAGGAACTAGATGAAAATTTTGAGTTATGATATCTGTAATCATTAACTGTTTGTTCAATGGATCATTTTATAAGTTCAAGTTTTAAAGAGGAGTGTGTGCGTATCTGTTTTCTAAAGCTAAAGTTAAGAAAGGCATTCAATTATGGGTGAGTGAGTCATTGTTTGGTTCTACCAATTCTAGTGGTAGGGTGGTGGCTAACCCATGGGTCGGATGGGGTTAGACTGGAATCAGTAGAGTTTTAATAATGAAATTAAACAATAGGAATACGCTTAGAACTCGAATAGTTAAATAATAACCTGAAGACTTCTCAAATGAATAGATTAACGGTTGTGCCTAATCTTGAATTAGAAAAAAAGCGTTGATTTCTTCAAGTCAAGTCAGTGATAGTTTTCCTTCTATCGGGTTTACTCAGGTGAATGATATTCAGTATCTTGACCTCGTTAGAAAAATTTGTTAAGAAAATAAAAATAACGGAATCGTCCCTGTTTTTCGGGCATGGAAAATTTTTTCGGTTTCGGTTTTAGGAATGACCACCAGTTTAGTCTCATGCCTGGACATTTGAGGGCGAGGCCCCGAGTGGGAAACCCTGCCCTGCACAAGAGGTAGTTGCTTCTACTCTGCCAGCAATTGGGAATCCGGTGCGCGGAGGGGGCAGTGGGATCTCACAGGCTGTTATCAGAGCGCTGTTGTAAATTTACAAAATAGCATTAAAAATTACATAAAATTTCAAAATAAATCTGGGAAATAATGGTTTCACTTGTTAAGTTTATGTTTGAAATGAACTTCAAAAATTCAAAACTCATAAATTGAACTAATTTTTTTTTTAAAGATGGATACCCCAAATCTATCAGGCATTCCTGGACTCTCCCAGAGTCAGGATATATTAGCCTTTGCATTTGAGCATCTCATCAACTCCGCTACGACCCGAGTAAGCAGAGTGAGACTCGCACGTCATTTTGAGAGTCTTTACTTTCTTGATCCTGTAGAGCGATGTCGGTATATGTGGTTCTCTGGAGGACGATGTATTAATATCAATACCAATCAGCGTCAAAGACTCAGGCAAAATATTTCCTTAGCCATGATCTTGATAAGGCTAGGGGTTGTTCATTATGTACAACTCTTTAATCATTCACCCAGGAATTTTAGAATTTCTTGTCGAGTTTTTAGGCTTCTTAGCCGCTTTATCCCTAGAAGTAGAATTATAGCACCTCCTCTTTCAGTGATAAATCATGTTTATCATGGCATGTCTCCTTTGCAGTTTCGCTTCTTTATGCGTACGGGATTGAGGCAGTGACTTTGGAGCCGTGATGCTCTATGTATATATCTCAAACTTTTGATAATAAACGATGTTTTGCAAAAAAATTCCAAATTGTTTTCATGATTGTGAGTATGGTTAATAAAATTATCAGAGTAAATCTTGTTTCAAGAAATATGATGAAATAATTATCTGTTTAAAGAATAAATCGTAAAAATTAAATAATCATAAATCTGTTGTGTCAAAGTTAAAAGTTGATGAAAATCTCGTTTTGTCAGAATCATGAGGCGTGCGGCCCGTGCAAGGTAACCGGATCCTCTAACCGATGAGGAAGAGTTAGATCCGGATGTTCGAAAAGCCTTGCACAAATCCCAACCTGGTCCCTTCAAGGGTGAAGGGGAGCAGTTAGGTGAAGTTGTGGAAAAGTGGATTGAGGCAATGGAAGTAGTGGAAAAGTGGATTGAGACAATGGAAGAATACTTTGATGTAACTGGCTATAACTGGCTATGGAAGAATACTTTGATGTAATTGGCTGTATAACTGGCTATGGAAGAATACTTTGATGTAACTGGCTATAACTGGCTGCTGTAAAACTGGCTATAACTGGCTATAACGAGAGAAGCAAGATGGCTCTTGCTAGATTAAAAATTGTAACTGGCTATAACTGGCTGTATAACTAGCTATAACTGGCTACAAAAGAAGCAAGATGGCTCTCGCTAGGTTAAAAATTGTGGAAACAGCCAGGGTCGCATGGAGGAACCATTGCGAGACAAACCGTCTTGACAGAAATACCCAAACCTAGTCAAATCTTAAAGCATACCTTAGGAAAAGGTTCTGTCCTCCTCCGAGCTTCCTGGAAACCAAAATGAATGAATTCTTGGAATTGAAGCAGGATAGCCGGACAACTGAGAAGAGTACCATCAGGCCTTTGCCCTTCTCCTCAAATATTCCCCACAATTGGATGAAGAGCAGATGATGGCCAAATTCATTCGAGGAATGAACGAGCCATTGGACACCTTAGTGAAGAATGCCAAACCTGTCTCAATGGCCGAAGCTATAAGAATGGTAAAGGACTTTGCCAAAGCCTTTGTTGTTAAGATTCCGCCAAAGCCTGCACCCTCTAACTTTAAAAGATTCCAAACCCCGAGAAGTACTTCAAACTTTCCATCCCCAACAAAGAGGCAACAAGGCCCAAATCAGAATCAAGATACTGGGAGATTCAGAAGTGAAGGAAGACCCTTCCCATAGAATACTTTCTTAGGAGCCCCACCTCTTTCAAGGATGCAAAGGGATGAGCTCAGAAGTGAGAACCAGTGTTTTGGATGTCAGGGTTTTGGTCACCAACTGAAAGACTGCCCGACTCCTGCCATGTCAAGGGGACAGGGAAGTCAAGGACCGAGAGTGTAGAGACCAACCCCTTTGTATCAGTCAAATCAGGGTCTATCTCGCCAAAATCAAGGCAATCCCAGGAGAACTCCAGCTGAGCCATCTGCCTCTGTTCAGAGTAGTCTCAGAACTCCTTCCCAGAACTAGGGTAACCAAAGAGAAAGAGTTCCGCCCTAGTCTGCAGTAGCAGCCAAAGCAGTCACAATAGCAGAAGTAGCGGAAGAGGAAAGAGGACATATTTATGCAGCAATTGAAAACCAAGGGCCAAATCGTCAATTCTCTATCATCCATACTCCAGCTGAGTATCAGGGTAAGCCTTTTAAGCTTTTGATTGATTCAGGCAGTACTCATTCATTTATTTTCCCAGGATGCTTGCATAAGCTAGTCTTAGAACAAAAATCAGGGAAACCTATGCAAGTTGAATTGGCCAGTGGGAAGATTCTTTTCACTCACCTTGAGACAGATCATCGTATTCAGTTCAATCTAGATGGTAATGTAACTGCTGCCAGTTCAGAGTCTTACCTTTGGGAGTTTTCGATGGAATCCTTGGAATGGATTGGCTCCACAAAAATCAAGCTGACATACACTGTCACAATGGAACCATTTCCTTCCGCCATGACCTTCACGGGAACAAAGTTCAAGGAACTTGAATTTTTGGATCCCCAGATCTGCAATTTTAGTAAAAGCTTCTAGATTACTGAAAGGACTTAGAAAGAAGCAACTCATTTATGTACACAAAGTTAAAGGCTAAAGAACCAGAATTATTAAGTGAATATGATGATTTATTCCCAGCAGAGCTAACTGAGATGCCTCCAATTCAGGAAGTAGATCATGTGATAGAATTGACCCCCGGAGCTCAGCCAGTAGCCCAACGCACGTACAAAATGCCAGTTCTTGAAGCCATCAAACTCAAGGAACATCTTAGACAACTGTTAGAACAAGTGTTTGTAAGACCAAGTGTTTCACCTTGGGGAGCACCAGTTCTCTTTCAGAAAAAGAAGGATGTAACGTTAAGACTCTGTGTGGATTACAGAGGTCTCAACCAGCTGATAGTTAAGAATAAATATCCTATCCCCAGAATTGATGAGCTTCTGTACAGGCTAAATGGAGCCCAGATCTTCACAAAGATAGATCTCAAATCAGGGTATTACCAGATCAAGATATCCCAAAGACAGCCATCAATACTACTCGCTATGGGCATTATGAATTCACTGTCATGACGTTTGGATTGACAAATGCCTCAGCTACATTTAATCGCCTAATGTAGGACATTCTCAGAGAATACTTGGATGATTTTATTCTTGTTTTCTTTGATGATATTCTCATTTACTCAAAGAATGCATCTGACCATGAAGCTCATGTCCGAAAAGTTTTTGAGATTCTAAGGAAGCACCAACTCTTTGCAAAAAAGAGCAAATGCACTTTCTCTACCAACCATGTTGAATACTTGGGCTTTCTGGTATCCAAAGACAGGATTTCTCCAGATTCCGCTAAAGTTCAAGCAATCATAGATTGGCCTGAACCAAAGACAGTGAAAGAAGTCAGAGGATTCTTGGGACGAACTGGTTGGTATAGAATTTTTATACCTGAGTATGCTCTCATAGCTTCCCCCTGACTAATCTTCTCAAGAAGAATATCCCGTTTCAATGGTCTACCAGGTGCCAGAGTGCTTTTGATAAGCTGAAGACTGCCTTGGTAACTAATCCCGTTTTGAAGTTGCCAGATTTCTCTCTACCCTTTGAGGTAAGCTGAAGACCGCCTTGGTAACCAATCCCGTTTTGAAGTTGCCAGATTTCTCTCTACCCTTTGAGGTAGTAACTGCTGATGCCAGTGGTTTTGCCCTGGGAGAGGTGCACTCATGCAGGAAGGTCATGCAGTGGCCTATGAATCCCGAAAACTCAGAACACATGAGAGGAATTATGCTTTCCACGACCTGGAACTACTTTCAGTTTTCTATGCTCTGAAAGTTGTGGAGACATTACCTACTGGGTCAAAGATTCACTTTGATGTGACAAATCATCAGAGCTTAAAGTGGATCTTCACTCAGAAGGATCTCAACATGCGCCAAAGAGGGTGGATGTAGACCCTGCAAGAATTTGATTTTTAAATCAAGTACCGCTCAAATAGAGAAAATGTGGTAGTAGATGCCCTCAGTAGAAAAGCCTCCTTGCTTGCAATTACTGTAGTGTCAAATCCTTTGATTAATGAAGCAAGAGAGAAGATCATGCAGGATAGATTCTTTGGCCCTATTGCTACACTACTTATGAAGGAAAGCATAACTCCACAGGAGTTGAACCGAGTTCAAGGGTACAGCCTGGATGATGGAATTATGTATTATAATCACAGGCTATGCATTCCCAATGTGAGGGGACTAAGGGTCAAATTTTGAATGAAGCCCATGAGACAGCCTTATTGCAGGACATCCAGGTTTCATCAAGACCTACATGTCTGTAAAGAAAAGCTTTTTTTGGCCTGGTCTAAAAAAGGATGTACTTAATCATGTACGTTAATGTCTGACATGTCAGAAAGGATGTACTTAATCATGTACGTTAATGTCTGACATGTCAGAAAGTTAAAGTCGAGAGAGTAAAAATGCCTGGGAAGTTACATCCACCATTAGACATATGAAGTGAGAATGTATCAGTATGGATTTTATTACTGGATTACCTTCAGTGCAATCAGGTTACAACTCCACCTTTGTGGTAGTTGATAGACTAACCAAAGTTGCCCATCTGATTCCAGTAAAAGAAACCTACACTGCAGTGGATGTGGCCAGAGTGTTTCTCAAAGAAATCTTCAGATTGAATGGCCTACCCAGAAGAATAATAAGTGATCGAGATCCTAAATTCACGTCAAGATTTTGGACTGCATTTTTCAAAGCAGTAGGAACTTTCTTGGATCTCAGCACAGCTTACCACCCCGCGATCGACGGTCAAACAAAAAGGGTAAACCAAGTAAGATATTCTTCAGTCATGCAATGTGGTAGGGAACCCAAGAAATGGCTAAGCTATCTGCACCTAGTCGAGTTTGCCTACAATGATTCTTATCACCGAAGTATCGGGATGAGCCCTTTCAAAGCTCTGTATGGACAAGAACGCTTAACTCCATTAACTTGGTCCAACCCATTGATTAGGAGCGAGATGTCTAGACAGATGCTTGACGACATGGAGCAGTAGATGCAGTCAATTCGCAAAGATATAAAAGCTGCCAAGGATAGACAAAAGCAGTATGCAGATAAGAAGAGGACAAACAAAAAATTCAAAGAAGTAGATATGGTCTTCATTCGAGTACGCCCCACAAGAAGTTCTCTATCTCTTGGGAAGTACAAGAAGTTATCCCCCAGGTATTGTGGGCCATATTTGATTACAAAGAAAGTAGGTGACTTAGCCTATGAGCTTCTTCTACCTCCTCATCTCAAAGTACATAATATATTTCATGTCAGCCTACTTAAAAAGTATATACCAAGCCCGAATCATATGCTTGATGTGATGAAATCTTAACTTCTTCAACCCAAGGGCAGATGGAACTCCAACCTGAATAAATCCTTGATGTTCGAGAGAAGGTTCTCAGGAACAGAATTCTGAGAGAATTATTGGTCAAATGGAAGTTCTATCCTTTTGAAGATGCCACCTGGGAGAAAGAAGCTGAATTGTTGCGGGATTACCCCCAGTTTGCGAGATGAGGACATCTCGCGTTTTTCAAGTGGAAGAGAGTGTAAGATTCCTCCCCAGCCCTCAAGATGTCCAGTATCTTCCCCTGTAATCAATCCCCTCTTCAGAATAATAAAAGATCTTGTTTCTACCTAGAGAGAGAAAATATTCTAGAGAGAGGTTATTTAGTTTTTAGATATTTTTGGATGGAAAAATATCTCTTCTTATTAAAATAAATTCCCCCGAAACAGAAGTTCAAAAAGAATTTCAGAAGATGCATTAGAAATAAAATCTATTTAAAAGGCCTTAGCCTAAGGGTCCAAATTTTCTGAAAATTTTAGATTAAGGTTCCTATGGACCAAGAAGATTAATCCAAATGTAGGGAAGAGATAAATTGAAAAATAAAAGAAAACCCCCCCAAAAAAATGAGTTAATGTTCACATAAGATGAAGAGTAGACTAAGGACCAAGGAAAATAGTTAAAAAACTGATTTTTGACACCTCAGGATAGGGATTCCCCCTCATGAAGTAGGCGCCAAGTCAATATTAGATGAAATGGGAAAAATCCCATTCCCATTAAAAACATGGGCAAAAGCTTTTATCAAAACCCCCTCATATGGCATATCATTGGAAAGCGCTTGAGGAGTAGAATCTCGATCTTTGATCTTCGACAAAGTTGGAGTTTGTATGTTTAAGATATCGTAAGAACAAGATTAAAGTGTCATTCCCAAAATGCAAGATTTTTTCCATTTTATCTAATATTGAATTCGCCTTTTTCTCATCATTGCTTTTCAATTTTGAATCATTAAAATTAGATATTTCATCTCTCCTCTCTCCTAATTCAAAACTGGATCCAAAAAATGAACTAAACTGACCCAAAAATGGTCAAAGACCAAACTAATCTCAAAAATTCTAGAATCAGTTTGCTTAGTTAGAGGCTCATTTTTTCCTATAAATAGAAGCCTCCCCCTTTGTAGAAGCTTTATAGTGTTTTATGCACTGTTACTCTACTCCTCCCAAAAGCCAAAAACATTGAATTTATTGATAATTCATTTGTTTTTGACTAATTCCTCTACAAAGAATTGGTGGCCACTCTTGATCCAAGCAAGAGTAGAACCAAAATCCCTCAATCCCTCAAGCCAAAGGAAAGCTCACAAAACTCCATGTAAGCTAGAAATTCTACTTTTTTTAATTCTATTCTATGGTTTTCTGATTTCTTGTTTTTTTTAATGTGAAATTGGATATTATGCCTTGATGGAAAGGCTTCCCCCTTCTCTTCATTGAATTTAGCACTTCTTTATCCAAGATGTGTAATCAAATAAATAGAGTTAAACTTTTCATATTGTTTACTCTTAAAAAAATGAGAATTGATTAGATTAGAGTGCTAAATTCAACTTGGGGTAAATTCTAAGTAGATTTAGAATGTAAAAATTAAAAAATGGACAGCCATTCAAAGGAGGTTATGGCAAAATTTTCTTAATTTTAAGGAAATAAGTTTTATCTTTATGTTATTCAAAAAGCGTAATCCCCTCCGTTTGTGTATTCTAAAAGTGTTATTTTCATTCTATGTTATTCAAAAAGAGTAATCCCCTCCGTATGTGTATTCTAAAAGTGTTACTTTCATCAATATTGATATTTATGCATAAAGTGATGCATAAAAGATTTTTTTAATAAAAGTGTTACTTTCATCAATATTGATTTTTATGCATAAAAGAATTTTTTATATAAAAGTGTTACTTTCATCAATATTGATTTTTATGCATAAAGTGATGCATAAAAGAATTTTTTTAATAAAAGTGTTACTTTCATCAATATTGATTTTTATGCATAAAGTGATGCTTTAAAGAATTTTTTTTATTATAAAAGTGTTACTTTCATCAATATTGATTTTTATGCATAAAGTGATGCATAAAAGAATTTTTTTACTATAAAAGTGTTACTTTCATCAATATTTATTTTATGCATAAAGTGATGCATAAAAGAATATTTTAATTATAAAAGTGTTACTTTCATCAATATTGATTTTTATGCATAAAGTGATGCAGAAAAGAAATTTTTTTATTATAAAAGTGTTACTTTCATCAAAATTGTATTTTATGCATAAAATGATGCACAAAAGATTTTTTTAATTATAAAAGTGTTACTTTCACCAATATTGATTTTTATGCATAAAGTGATGCATAAAAGATTTTTTTTATTATAAAAGTGTTACTTTCATCAAAATTGATTTTATGCATAAATGATTTTTATATCAAAATTAGAGTTCTCTTTAATTCTATGTTTAATTTCCATGAATAATTGATAAATGAATAAGTAAATACTCTGTGAGAGAAAAATTCTATCGTTTCATATTCACTCGGATGGTAATGAGAGAAAACTCAGAAAAAAAAACTATCAAAGTCAGAATTTCAGATAAATGATTAATTTATTCTTCATAGGAATTCGTGATTAGTTTAGAAATCAGTTAAGTAAATATTCAATGAATGAAATTCAAAAAAAAATAGAAATTGAAATATCACCCCTTTTGAGAAAGATGTTTCAGGAAGAACCTTACCAGACTCAAATCCTGAATCAGGCTATGACCAAGACCAAACTCCTTCGTCAGTTTCAAGGAAAGACAATGTGACCAGTTCAGAAAAAATACACTCAAATCACCCACCGAATCTGAAACTAAGTTGAGACCCTTTGATTTTGATCTGAGGATCAAGGTTACAAAATTCAAGGAATTCTGTTTAGAATTCAGACCTGTGATCTAGAAGTCTTGGATATGGATTTAAGATATACTCATTGTATTCAAAAGGAATTCTGTTTGGAATTCAGACCTACGATCTAGAAGTCTTGGATACGGATTTAAGATATACTCATTGTATTCAAAAGAAAATCAAAATTGAAAACTTGCATAGAAACCCTATTTTCTTAAAGGACTGTCTTACGCCAGAATGTTGGTGGTGGGAGCATTTGGTATATGTGTTTTTCTAAGGGAAGTTCGGTTGCAACAGCTGGCGAGGAGTGTTCAAAGGGGACGGCTCACGCGACAAAAACCTGCCACCACCAGCCTCGGTATGGTAAAAAATGGTGTGCTTCCGCCGGTACGATGGGCAAGGGCCGACGAAGCGGTCCAAGGGCCGACGAAGCGGTCCCTGAGTGAAGTGCTAGGACACCTAAGGAGGATCCTCGAGGATTCTGACCAGGCGATGCACGGGCTCGCTGTGCTTAGGACACCCATGCATATGTCGTGGAAGATATATATGTATGATGATGAAAAAGTTTATTGTAATCTGTTACTCGATCTCGTTTGCTGACCAGTTGGTCTCGACGGAGAGTCCAGAGTGATACCTATTTTTGAGAAACAAGGAACTGGATGGAAATTTTGAGTTATGATATCTGTGATCAATGATTGTTTGTTCAATGGATCATTTTATAAGTTCAAGTTTTAAAGAGGAGTGTGTGCGTATCTGTTTTCTAAAGCTAAAGTTGAGAAAGGCATTCAATTATGGGTGGGTGAGTCATTGTTTGGTTCTACCGATTCCAGTGGTAGGGTGGTGGCTAACCCATGGGCCGGATGGGGTTAGGCTAACCTGAAGACTTCTCAAATGAATAGATCAACGGTTGTGCCTGATCTTGAATTAGGAAAAAAGCGTTGATTTCTTCAAGTCAAGTCAGTGACAGTTTTCCTTCTATCGGGTTTACTCAAGTGAAGGATATTCAGTATCTTGACCTCGTTAGAAAAATTCATTAAGAAATTAAAAATGGCAGAATCGTCCCCGTTTTTCGGGCATGGGAAATTTTCCCGGTTTCGGTTTTCAGAATGACCACTAGCTTAGTCTCGTGCCTGGACATTAGAGGGGACGCCCCGAGTGGGAAACCCTGCCCCGCGCAAGAGGGAGCTACTTCTGGTGCTACCCAGCAATCTGGAATCCGGTGCGTGGAGGGGGCAGTGGGATCTCTCAAACTCTTTAATATATCCTACATATAAACTGTCCTTGATTTCTTGGATGCCACCTTCATAAGTATCCACATCACTTCAGACAACTCATAGACTTCTTAATCATCATCAACTTCAAGAACACTAATTCTGCTCTATAAGACTTGCAAACTTGCCCGATTTGGGCTTTATGTTACTTCATGAGACAAACATATGCTAGCTCAATAGTTGTTGACTTTGCAGCTCAGCATTCGTATATTTTTGTTATAGATCCCAAATCTATTGTTGTATTTGCACCTTGTCCTGGTTGGCCTGTGAGTGACAGATCTTTGGCCTGGAGCTTAATGATATTGCGAAAATGGACCTGTTCTGCCTCCAGAGTTTGCACCCTTTGTTGGACGACAGAGAGGTTTTGCAGATCTTCTTTTGCTTTTCGCTGTAGCTCCTCTTTTGTTGAATCTAGACCAGTCTAAAGGACTATCTTCTAAGCATTTAAAGCAACTAGCATTATAACTATCTATTCGGCACACTGGAAGGCATATCAGCAGAGCAGGCAGCTTATAGCATTACTGGGTTCACTTCCTCCACAATGTTTCCTCCACAGTGTCTGAAAAAGAAGGAACCGATTCGGAGCTCCTATGAGTATCAATTGGATCTGGAGGTGCAGGTCCTTTGTCAGATTCCTTCCAAGGTTGATCTTCTAGAGTTTCCATTGGAACTTCCTCTAGCACAGGGTTTTGTTGATTTTTCTTATTTCCTTTATGCATGTGAAAACATCTGAGGGCACCACCAGCAATAGTACTAGGACTTTGAATTTCCTCCACAACTCTCTGATGCATAAACTAAATATACAGACCGATCTTGGTCTTGGAATTGGCCCAATGCTTCAGAGTTAGCTTTCAGTTGTTGCTAAAATAAGATGTGTGCTAATGGCACCGAGTTGCCTACAGAAGCATAAAGATACAAGCCGATGTCACTTTTAGACATGTATGTAACTTTATAAGTCAAAAAAATCATCTCAATTAAAAATCTGAAGTGTAGCTTGTCCTGAGTCTCTTTGTGGTTATTCAGCTTGTACTCCTTGGTCGTACCCTTGGAGCTGAAGTAGAACTCTGTATCCTCATTTGGCAGATGGCACATCCACGACCCCTTCCAAAGGCAACCTAAAGATTTAAGAAACATATTCTCTGTAGTAAATAGGGTATTTCTTTGAGCTTTCTTGATTATGATGTTCTTCTATATCTCTAGCCACATCGAGAGTTTTTCTTCTTTCCAGACTCTCGGATAGTATCATTCTACCTTAATGGACTTGCCTTTACCAGGGTTTTCTCCCCCATCTAAGTGAAACATACTTTAAATATACCAGTTGAATAATGAATAATGAATAAAGTATAACTATTTAGCGGATTCTAACCAATGGTTAATAATGTATTTGTGGACCCCATCCTCACTCTTACAAAGTTTGGTCACTATCGGAGTACATTTGGTTGCAATGTGGAGAAAAAGTTCCTCTAAAAAACAAATAGAGACCAAAAGAGATAAAACATTAGGTGAGAGAAAAAGAGATGTTTAGATAAGTTTGTACATGTGTGCATGTGAATGTTTGTTTGTATTATGTAGGTGCATGTGAGTGTTAGTGTGTGTGTGTGTGTGTGTGTGTGTGTGTGTGTGTGTGTGTGCGTGTGTGAATATTTGTGTGCATGTGTGCCTTAGAGAGAGAGAGAGAGACAAAGAGAGAGAAATGTTCGTGTGTGTGAATGTTTATTTGCCTTCTTGGGGGGGGGGAGAGAGAGAGAGAGAGAGAGAGAAATGATACACTTCTATATGGAACTAAAAGGGGATGACATATAAATATAAGAGAATAATGCATAGGAAAAATCATAAAACTATAACATAAGGGTGCTAGCCCAGCTACTCTATGCTTAGATGCCAAACAACAGTAAAAAAAACATTATATAATGACAACAAAAGTAATTGCTAGCCTAGGTACTCTAGGTTTAGTCACTGTCACTATCCAAATCTAGTCAATATCTAAACTGATCTTGCTCCGCCCCAAGGAAACTCTATGACACGTTGGGCAATAGTAGAATCCTGACGTGGAGACTGCACCTTGGGTGCACATGGTAGTATGTCTGTTTGCACCACCTTAAGAGCCCTATGGGCCTCTATGTCTTGTGATGCCCATAGTCTGGCCTATCTCTCTAGCCAAAGAGTGAAGTCAGCATGCACACGTGTCTCCCATTCCACACGTGTAACCTACTCTCAAGTGTCATGACTCTATGTTGATAAGTCTGGGAAAATGTGCCACTAGGTCTAGCACCACCAACACGCTCAATTGTTGTGGGCCTACTCTCCTCTAGAAAAGCCTATAGCTACTTGAACTCTATCTCAGTTCAAGTAGCCAATTGTTGTGGGCCTACTCTCCTCTAGAAAAGCCTATAGCTACTTGAACTCTATCTCAGTTCACTCCAACCTTGTTGGCTCCTCAAAGCCCTCCAGGAGGGTCTCAATGCCTGACTCACGAGTAATGGCCAGCAAGTCCTCTTGTGTCATGTGAGAGACCGGCCCCGCCATATTTGTGGATTGATCTCCCATGTGCCTAGGAAAAGATCGTTAATACCCCAAACTCAATAGGTAGCTTGATCGATGTCATATCTATAGACTGGGCATCTAGCCCGTCCACCTGGAAGGAGATGCAAGAGAGGTGGTAGAAGTGACCACATCCTAGTGTGTATGCACCTAGCATCGAGGGGCTAAAAACAAACTAAGCACTCTCCCTCTCATAGAATAGGACCTCTTCAGCAAATGGTAGTCATGCTAGGATCTCCGATGGAGGCCGAGGATATACGAAAAGATAAGGGTCACTAACGGACTCCTTGACTACAAGCAATCTGTCGAGACTACTGAAAAAAATGGCGCCTTGGCTATGTGGTGCCTCGTGCCCTCCTCATATAGCCTTTGTCTTTGCTCTCCCATCTGTGCTCTCATCTACTACTCCATCTCCAACCTCATATGCTCGACCTGTATAGTCAGTCTCTGCACTACCTCTAATAATGTTGGCTCTATAGTATAATGTGTAGGTGGTGTCTACATGAAAGAGAAAACACGAATAAGATATATAGAAAAAATGCATGAGAAATTAACATATATGTAAGTAAACTAATTAAAGATAGGTAACAACCTCACTATAAGTGTTGTCTATGAAAATAACCGCACCACCTGCTGGATGCTCTCTATAGACCAAGCCATACTTGACCCCAATCTGTGTTTCAAGAGCCTTAAACAGTCAGAAGTGACACAAAGTTCGGGTCTTCCTCAACAACTCAAAGGGTCGAGGGGATCGTGGCCTACCCTGCTCACCTAAGCGACCCCTACCCGCACCACCTCAGGACGAGCAATACTATAGTCCACCTCCAGTTCCAATACAAACTCCACATATAATACTTTGCAAAGTATAAGGGAATCTGACGATGATGCGACATCCTCCCATAAGCAGCTACATATTGGCTATGGATATGTGCTACCGTGGTTGGGTGGGAGCACCTGGAAATAAGAAGCGGTTTCCCAACCACAGGACAAACTCCTTGGCCATATCTAAATAGATCTAAAACAGAATCCCTAATGCCAAGGAGCTTGTCCACCTTGCGGCGGTAGGACAAGCCACATGAAACTTTAATGGTATGCTAGCTTTGTAGCCACTCATCTATAGAAATGATACTACCTAGGCTGTGTAAGGAGGACAACATCACCTCTAGGTCCACCATGATGCGCAAGCTAGATAGTAGCCACATGGCTATTGTTGTAGCCACACGAAACTTTAATGATATGCTACCTTTGTAGCCACTCGTCTACAACAACGATGCTACCTAGGCTGTGTAAGGAGGAGGACACCACCTCTAGGTCTAGCATTATGTGCAAGGTAGATGGTGTGTCTGTCACCCTGCACTCGCACGGATTGTCGATAGCTTACGGTGAATCGCGGCTGTGAGGTCCTCAATGGACTTGTGTAAGTCCTCAATGGACTTGTGTAAGTCCATGATAAAAGAGGATGATGTGAGGCCACCCTAATGAAAACCCTAACCTAGGTGTGGAAGGGATCAAAATGTCTAATGGAGATTAGGAAAAACCTAACCTAGGTGTGGAAGGGATCAAAATGTCTAATGGAGATTAGGAAAAACCTAATAGAGATTAGTTGAATGATTATGTGAAAAGCTAATGTAGATTAGCGAGAGAGGGAGAGAGCTCTAAGAGTAAACAATGAGAAGGAGGGCGAAAAAAGATGGAGATTAGGGAAGACATAATGAAGATTAGGGTGAATGATTATGTGAAAAGCTAATGTAGATTAAGGAGACAAGGAGCTCTAAGAGTGAACAATGAACAGTCAGAAGGAGGGGGGGAAATTAGGGCTTTTATATCCCAGTTGAGTCAAGGTTAGGGTTTGAGACAAGGAACATGTGGCATTCCACAATTGGTTGTCGTATAACTCGACCGAGTTCCATAAAATCCACGAAAAAAAAAACTAAATGTACGCGTGTCAATTATCAAATGGTTATCCACGTAACAAGGTCGAGTTCTGTGAAAAGACTAAATAATTTGGATTCGGCAACATGGCACACATGGCGACCATTCAATGGATATTTACATAACCCGATGGAGTTACATGGAAATTATATATATATTTTTAAAAATACCTATCACGAATTAAAAAACATGTGTCCATCATGAGTTGGGTACCCACGTAACTCGACCGAGTTACGTGGAAAATTGTTTTTTTTGGATTTTTTGCTTTCCTTTGCAACACCGTGGCATTGAGCTGCACACGTGTCCATCATCGGCGGTTGGGTATACACATAACTCGGTCAAGTTAAGTAAATAATTATTCTTTTTTTGGATTTATTCTTTTCTTTGTAACATCATTGAGTTGCACACATCTACGTAGCTCAATCTAGTTACATGAAAAAATGAAAATTTGCTTTTTTCCAATTTTTTTCTTTCCTTCGCAAAAGTTGAAATAAAAAAACACTTATCTATCATAGATTGGGTACCCACATAACTCGATGGAGTTATGTGGAAAATTAAAAATTTATTTTTTTTGGAATTTTTTCTTTTCCTTTGTAACGTTGTCAAGCTACACACGGGTCCATCATCCATGTAACTCGATTGAGTTACATGAAAAATTAAAATTTTGATTTTTTTGAGAATTTTTTGATTCGCAAAACGTGGTCGAGTTGCACGCATGTCCATCATTGGTTGGGTATTCCTGTAACTCGGTCGAGTTACGCGGATTTTATTTTTTGTTTTTTTATTTTTTTCTTTCTTTACATAGTCATCGCTCGCGAGGTGCATGCTTAATGTACATGAATGCCATGGTTTATGCTCGGGGGGTTCACCTCAAAAAATGTTAGTGTACCACGTGAGTTCAACAGGAGGGGTTTTTTAATTAGATACATTGAGAAAAATTAACACGATTACATTAACATGAGGGTTTTTTTAATTCCACTTTAGAAAAAAATCATTTAGTTCATAAGTAAAGAGGGGTTGTTTTATTGAGGGAAAATTTTTAGTCGAGGGGTTTTTTTAATACCTCTTGAACACAGGTGATACCTAGGATTTTCTAGTAGTGCACCCCCCGAGGGTTTATGTAGTAACTCGGTCGAGTTACATATTGGACATCCATGTAAGAGCTTGTATATTGATCGAGTTCGATGTTGGGTGTCCACTAGGTAACTCGATCGATTTTACATGAATGTCCACCTCCTACCTCGATCGACCATACATGGATGTCCATTATATAACTCGGTCGAGGTACATAGTATCTTGTGGATGTCCACCACGTAACTCCATCGAGTTACGTGGTCATCGGTTTTATTCCAAGTGGTGGGTTTAGTAACTCGACCAAGTTACCTCCCGAGTGTCTAGTGACTGCCACTTGGGGGATGATTCGACTAGAAGTATAACTTGATTGACCTACCTCAAGGGTGCCCCTGACCTACCTTGAGAAGGGATCAAGTTACGTGGTCATCGGTAGTATTCCAGGTGGTAGGTTTAGTAACTCGATCGAGTTACCTCCTCCCGAGTGTCTAGTGACTGCCACTTGGGATGATGCGACTTGAAGTATAACTCGATTGACCTACCTCAAGGGTGTCCCATCCACATGACACGATCCCAAAGTGAGGAGCCTTATTGTACAACCACTCATCTATTATATGCGGGGCTCATGGGGGATATTGCAAGTGGCCTGCATGGGCATTGGGCGTTGGGTAAAAGGTAGCATGCATAGACATTGGGCAAAAAATCGACCCATGTAGACGCTTCGTTCGATGAAAACTCTAACACATTGCTTTCTTCTACACTTATTTGTCTGCTTTCTTAGTCTCTTACACATGGTTTGAGATAAAAAAAATTGGTAATTAATATATAGCAAGCCTAGCTGATAAGGTAGGTGGAAACTAGATTTGGTTTTCCATGCTCCCTCCATGAGTATCTCCTTCTCTCTCTCCGTGGGCGCACTCACCCAGCTTTTTTTTTTTTCTACGGTTCACGCTCCGTTCAACCAACTAATTAATTAAAAAAGTTATTTAGCAACTATAATAATACTACTAACTCGGATATATTAACTGGAATTAAAGAAGATAACGAAGTTACGCCAGGAAAGAATTTGAACTTTAGACAGAAATTCGATGACGCATGCGGGCTTGATTTCATATAATTCATCAATGGAGCACATAGCAATTAAACAATCAGATCTATCGGTTCCGAAAATCTTTCAACCAATAGCTGGAGATCAGAGAGCAGAGAAATAGATAAATTTTTGATGGATCGAAATTCAAGGATCGCCTTCCATGCTATTTTATTTAATTAATTGTTGATCCAATCCTGCACGCCAGTTGCCAGCGTGAGGAAACCATAATTATGATCGCATCATCAATTAGCTTGGATTACCGATGATGATGCTTCAAAAAGAAAAAGAAATAAGAGCTTGCGTTGATACATGCATGTAGTGTACAAAGAGCCCACTAACAGAAAGTTGACGCCCCCACTAATTATAAGAGTTGAGGCTATATGGTAATTAGGCCGCTGCAAAACTGTTGTTAAGCCTGTGGTATACCCTGGAAAACAAGCTTCGTAGAGAGATTAGAAATGCATCTTCCACCTCCCTGAGCCTCGCACCAGGCTTAGCATAGACTAACCCTGGCATAATATCATAGATAATCCTAAGCCTGATCTCCTCTCTCACACTCTTAGGTATCTTCCGGAGCTCTTCAATCACATTAATCTTTCCTTCTCTCACATCATTAGCAGGAAAATAGACCGAGTATGATGTTGGGTCTGCAGGTAGGTGCCATGGGTACTGATAGTAGGCACTGTAAGGATCAAAGAGCACAGGAATGCACCCTGCTATGAGAGAGTCGAAGATGGACCGTCTTGTAGGACTGTCACCTGGGGGTTGCAAACAAAATTCTGAGTGGATAAAGAGCTGCATTGTAGTGTTGGGTTGCAAGCATGCATTTGCAGTGCATTGCAAGAAGTAGCAAGATGAATCTTTAGATCCATTAATGCTGTTTACACATTGATTGATCAAGTGAGACCTTATGCTCTCAGTCTGCTGCGGGCGGGGTTGACCGGCGAAGCTCACAAGATGCCTCCTCTTGGCCCCATCGATGTGTCCTTGCCATGCCCTTAAGTCCCTGTCATGCCTTGGATGGAAGAAGGTTGGATGGGGAACCCCCACATCATGCTCATGCCATGGTTGCCTCTCTATCATCAGCTTGGTGAGATTCTGCATCTCCTCCTGCAACAACAATCTGCTGCCCCACCCATTGTCATTCTTCCATCGGCGAAAATCCCATGAAATCTTGCCCAACACAAGAACATGATCAGCCCCATTGTTCTTAACCCATGTGGGCTGCCCTTTCAACCAACTTATGAGCTCCAACCCCAGCTCATCTCTCTGTGAATTGCTCACATTTTCCACAAAATGCCATCTCAGCACATCAAGCCCTCCATAGTAGGGTATGTAGAAGAGGTTGGCATGTTGTGGGTTTGCAACCAAACATGGGTATTGCTTCAACCTCTCATGGAAGATGATCTCTAATGAGTATTGATGGGTCTGATACCAATGGCCTTCTGGGACTAGAATTTCTTCTGACCCCTCCACTTGTGATGGATGATCTTCTATCACTTTGCCCATGCCAGAGTTTGATAGGTAGTCACACATGTTTGACCATGGGATCAACTGATGGCATTGGTAGAGCAAATCCGCGTTGAACTTCGTCGGGAGGTCGTAGATGAACACCCTTTTGCCTTCACATGATGGGTTTCTCCCTGTGCCAACATCTGACTTGATCAAGTAAGCGTCATCGTGATAGGATGCAGTCCTTCTCAGGTCTTCCATTAGCTTTATCACCTCCTCTGCTGCAACTTGTTCTGCGGTTTTGGAGATCTGTTGCTGGTGATGATTCTCATTTGAAGCCTCTTGGGTTACCAGATTTGAATTAGGTTTTTCTTCATTTGCCTGATAATCAGCTGCACCAGCACTTGCTGATGGATTATCATCAGCTTTGTTGTCACCATTGCTTTTCATAATATCTATCAAAGGCTTAGCAGGTACTGTATTGTAGCTCTTCCAGTTGCCATATGATCCTTCGAGCTTTAGTGGCAAGCGGTGAAAATGAGTGTCTGTGAACCCATTTGATTGTACATGGAAATCATTGGCTTTGAACTGGGCCATGCAATCTGCATCCTCCTTGGAGAAAACCCTCAAGAGATTTGTAGACAAGGGACGTAGAACAGCAGATGCTGCCCAAAAACATAAAAGGATTGTAAGAAAGATTGGAGAGAGAAACACAAATTTTAGGAGAGCTTTTCCCAATGTCCACCCTGCTTTTCTTCCCATGTTGTGATCAATGTTGCTCTTCTTGGGGATCATCTTTGAATGTAATGTATGAGCTGACAATTATACTAGAAATTCGTCAATTGTTTATAATAACAAAATAATTAATCATCTTAAATGTAATTCTCTCCCCTTTCTCAACTTAAACTATGATTTGTATGCATGACCTAAGAGGGGACAATATTTTGTAGTAGTGCTACTACTATAGATGGGTCATTGAAATAGCCTCTAAAAAAACTGTGCTTTGGTTTTGATTTGTTGTGGGTAGACCTTTTCAAGCTTGTACTAATCTAAGTATGTGCTATGATCACATGGGAGATTAACTATGGAAGGTGGGTGAAGCTTCAACATGGAGAATTCAGTATTATGGCTATTTCTAACCTTCTCAATGGCTAAAGGTTATTGCTGCAAGCCAAAATCAAACTAGGGCAATTAAAAAGTTCTCTATTTTGGGTTGATAATAGGATTGGTTTGAGAAATTAAGGTACTTAAAATTGAGCGACAAATCTTCTGGTGGGTGATTAAAGGGGTGAAGGATTTATATATATATAAAAAGATGGGTTTTTTTGAAAATAAAAAAATGTGAAGATTTTTAGAAAAAGGAGAGTCAAATCAATGGTGGTTCTGGTTCACCAGTGACCATGCTGCAGAATAACATGACGGTGGATTGTGGTACACATTAATGCCAGCGGTTGATATGTCTCTCAAAAGAAAAATGCTACATAATTTTATTGCAGGCTTTGACATGCTGCAGGAGACTGCAACAAACGTACATATACGTGCATACGTATAATATACGGTTGGTTGGACAAAGGCTTGCGGCCAGATCTAAACGCGTGGATTAGGACGGCAAATTAACGATTGCAGGTTGCCTGCAAGAAGATATGATGATGGCTACCTACGACATGGAACCGTTTTTACGACAGCAACGAAGCCGGAGGATGTCCGTTAGCCCAAAGCGGATTCTGTTAACGGATTTCTTCACGAACGGCCGGCCTGCAAGCGTGCGAAAAAAGCAATATTCGAATACGAATACGAATACGAATACGAATACGGATGCGTATGAGGACCTCACAGTTGGCGATCCCACGCACAAAGCACGTATAGGCAAGAAAACGGCACGTCCTGCGCACGTCCTCTTTCATGCAGGCCACTCCTCTCATATGAAATGCTAATTAGGGTCATCCTCATCCCATGATTGGCCACTTTTGGTTTTTTACATTTAACTAGATTCATTATAGCACCTCTCATTTCCACGTGGAAAATCAATCTGTTGCTTTCAACCATCACTTTGCTCTCTGCATCATGATGTTGAACATCACAAGTTAGGTGACCCACACATTGCTGCCACATAAAGTTTTTGCTTGTATGCATATATGCTGTACATGTGCATACGCGCGCGTGTGTGTGTGTGTGTGCAAGCATGTGTGCGTGTGTGCGTGTGTGTGTGTGTGTGCATCTGTGTGTGCAAGCATGTGTGAGTGAGTGTGTGTGCGTGTGTATATTTATGTGTGGTGTGTGTTTGTATATGCTTGTGTTCACATGTGTGTATCTTGTGTCTGTGTGCATGTGTCTATGTGCGACTCTCTCACATAGACATATATCTCTGTGTCTCTCTCTCACATGCAATCACTTTATGTTTATGTCACGTGCATAGACACAACTCTCTCACGCGCACACACATGAACATGCACTCTTTCTCTTCTCACACCCATCTCGCATACACACTGTCTCACACACATAGAAACTCTCTCTCTCTCTCTCTCTCTCTCTCTCTCTCTCTCTCTCTCTCTCTCTCTCGCACGCATGCACGCGCGCACACACACACACACACGCGCGCGCGCACACACATATACACACACCGTTTACCATACACACTGTCTCACACACATAGAAACTCTCTCTCTCTCTCTCTCTCTCTCTCTCTCTCTCTCTCTCACCCACGCATGCACGCACGCACACACACACACACACACACATATACACACACCATTTACCATTTATATGCACGGGTGTGGTTGTGTACACGTATATATATGTGTTTATATATAATACTATTAATATAATATTATATACATACATACATACATACATACATATACATATCTCTCTCTCTCTCTCTCTCTCTCTCTCTCTCTCTCTCTCTCTCTCTCTCTCTATATATATATATATATATATATATATATATATATATATATACATATATATAGATATGTATATGTATGTCTGTATGTATGTATGTATGTATATATATATATGTGTATGTATGTATATGTATATATATATATAATATATTAGTATAGATTTATTTAATATATTTACGTATTATACATCTTTATATTATAAAGATATAAAGATATATTATACACCCTTTTAGGAAATTTGGAAAAACCCTGGTAATTTCGAGCTAATTTGGAGGGCTCCATATGCCCTAAATCCCATAAATTTTGGGAAAATTTCATTTAATTTGGAACTCTTCTTTTTAAAACACTTTGCCAGTTGCACATAGGATTTGTAATAATTCATGTGCAAGCAAAGACATATCTTCTCGTGTGGAATGGTGGTGTTACACCTTTATGGTACTATATGAATTGATGGTGGTCTTTGATTGATGTGTTGATGAATAGCATTTATAGATGACTATCATTGCATAACATTAAAAAAAAACCATTCGAGACAAATTGCACAACCATTACTTCAATTTGAGAATAAGAAATTATGGGAAGTGCAAATATTCATTTTGATGACAAAAAAAGAAACAGAAAGGAATGCTAAGAAAAAATCATATCATATATTTCGATATATAGATTGTACAATCTAGCAAATGACATTGCATATGAAAATCCATACAACCTTCTTGAAGCCCATGGCCACAATCTGAATACCACTAATTTTCAATTACTACTACCAACAATAAGCTTGCTTGTAGTTTTCAATTACATTGGGAGAGGGATTTTAACTTTTTCTGGAATCTTGGAATCCATGACCAAACCACTGCATCAACAAGCTCCCAATGCTTTAGATCTGCCAAATTGCAATACCAATTCTTTGACTAGCAATCATCATGGGTGATATGCGGCCAGTGGGATGACAGGCTGTGTGACAGCCATTCTAGAGACTGGCATAGTTATAGCGCCAACTCATTTAGTTGGGTTCACACTATAGAGAACCCTTGTATGTATTTGGTTGAGTACCTTTCATATTATGTGTACTCTTATCTTGTATATGGTGTGTTGAGTGTTGAGTGAAGAAGAAGAAGATTTTCAGCCTCTCACCTTGTGTGTTCTCTATTAGGGTTTTGTGAATGTGTGTGTGCTTGCAAGAGCTCAAGCTCTCTTCCCCCCTGCATCTTTTCATGGTATCAGAGCCTGGTTCATGCTAAGGGCTGAGCTGCAAGCAAAAGAACCACAAGAAGCGGTACGAGGGTAAGAGCTTCAACTACTCTTCCCTATTTGTGTTGGTGACTACACCCTTGTCGGGAGCTCTACGGGAGGCACCGGCAGCAAACAATCTCTAATTGAGGAGCTTTCTTCGCGAGAGTAAATCTATAGGGCAACTATAGCGTCCTATCGGACAAAATTTTGGGTCCGAAAACGTGTTTCAGGCACGTCTGGACCTCCGTTTTTCAGAAAGCAGGCGATTTCGAGTACTGCGGGTAAGTCATCGATTCTCTGCAGAACTCTGCTTTAAGAACTGCAGGAAGACAGATTGGCTGTGCAGACACTGTGTGTGCTGCAAAGAGGTCAACAGTTGCCATTGGGTGTATGTATGCATATTGAAGTCACTAGTTGTGACATTTGAGAGTACTACAGTACCGCTGCAGAAAATACAGCAGTTTGTGCAAGGACAAACCAGAGTGCTGTTTCTGGTAAATTTGTGTGTCTGGCAAGATGTCAAATGATGGCATAACCCAGATTGTGACTGAGAAGCTTGATAAGAACAACTTCCATGCTTGGAGGTTCAGGTTGATGAATTTCCTGATGGGAAAGGGCTATTGGGACTATATAGAGGTGAGCATGAAGAGGCACCGGAGATACCAGACATAAATCCGACCGCTGCAGATGTGAAAGAGTTTAAAGACTGGAACCAAGGAGCCAGGAAAGTTATGTATTGGCTCTCCATTAGTATACAGGACACCATGATTGGGCACATTCAGGATGCCAAGTCCCCCAAGGAGGTGTGGGACACCTTGGTAAAACTCTATGAAACAAATACCAAGGCACGGAAGATACAGTTGAAGAATGAACTTCATACTGTGGAGAAAAAGAGCATGTCTGTGAATGACTATGCATTGAAGATAAAGGGTATTGTGGAATCCCTTGCATCTATTGGTGTGTCAGTAGATGATGATGATAAGGTGGAAGTCTGTCTACGTGGTCTCGGGCCACAATACAAGGCGTTCAAGACGTCTATTCAGACTCGGAAAAACATCCCCAACTTTACAGATTTGGTGTCTATGCTGATTATAGAAGAGAAGAGCTTGGGTGAAGACCAACTGGCAACAATCTTCACAAAACAAAAACAGTTCAGAGCAACAGGCCTTCTACACAAGTTCAGGAAGAGGACGAGGTAGAGGAGGCTGTGGACATGGTCAAGGAGGTGGCCGAACAGGTAATCAGAATTATGGCCAGCAGCAGCAGCAACAACAGTCCCAAAATACACAACAACAACATCAACAACACACAGGTGGAAGAGGCAAATTCAGAGGTAGGGGGAGTCAAAGAGGACGTGGAAATTGGCAAAGGCAATATAATGATGCACGTGAATGCTTTTATTGTGGTAAGCCTGGACATGTGCAGGCAGAATGTTATAAGAAGTAGGCTGACATGCAAAATGGGAAAGTGCAGCAGAACAACTATGCATCCTCAAGCAGAAACAATGAGGATAATGAAAGGTTGTTTGTTATGCAGCATGTCATGAATGCCATGTCTGAAAATGTTGAAGCAGCACAAAAAGATGATGTATGGTATGTGGATGCAGGTGCTTCGAACCACATGACAAGTCATGGGGAGTGGTTCAAGGAGATGAAAAACCTTGAAAGACCAGGTTTTGTGGAAACAGGGGATGACACTGCTCATCCAATTGCCCATGTTGGAGATGTGCCATTGTCTATGCAGGATGGCAAAGTGAAGTACCTTGCAGATGTACTTCACATTCCGAACATAACAAAGAATCTGGTTTCAATTGGCCAGATGATTGAGCAGGGTTAGGTTTGGTTTAACCCTGATGGTTGTTATGTTGAAGACTTTAAAGACAAGTGCAGGTTGGTTGCAAAAGACAACAGAGTGGGCAGAATGTTTACGTTGAATGTAGACATGCCTGAAATGAGTGCTGTGATGTTTGCAAATGGTTCAGGAATTGTTGCAGATACAGACATTTGGCATAAAAGAATTGGACATGTGAATGTGCAGAGAATGAAGTCTAGAATTGTGACAGGGTTGCCAAAGTTTAAAGTGGAAGGTATGCAGAGAATATGTGAAGCATGCCAATTTGGAAAGCAAACAAAGCATGTATTTCCACGTAACAGATATGTGAGTAGAAATGCACTAGATGTTGTGCATTCAGATGTATGGGGTCCTACAAAGACCATGTCTATGGTGGGAGGCTACAGGTATTATGTGACATTCATTGATGACCACACAAGGAAAGTGTGGGTATATTTCATGAAGGAGAAGAGTGAGGTGTTCACTCACTTTCAGAATTTCAGAGTTTTGGTTGAAAAGCAAACAGGGAAATATGTAAAGTGCCTAAGGTCAGATGGAGGGAGAGAGTACTTCTCCAATGAGTTCTCTGAATTTTTGAAGAAGAATGGTATTCGGAGACAGTTTACATGCAGATACACTCTGCAGCAAAATGGAGTTGCTGAGCGGAAAAACAGGCACATTGCTGAGATTGCGCGAGCATTGATGGAAGAGAAGAATATGCCGCATAGCTATTGGGCTGAGGCTGTTTCTACAGCAGTATACATCATGAACAGGACTCCAACTGCAGCCATACATGATGTAACTCCAGAGGAGAGGTTTACTGGCAGAAAACGTGATTTGTCTCATTTGAAAGTCTTTGGATGCATTGCATATGTGCATGTGCCAGATACTCCCCTTACTCGCGTTCAGCTTTTTGGAGTTGAGATGCTACTCCCCAAAGCACACCCTCACGTATGTATTCTTTCAAGAACAATCTCTTGAGAGTGGGGTAGTGAGTGCGCTCTTCAACCCTTAAGGTTCGATACCAATCTCCGGCCTTCCCACTCAAGGTTAAGCCTAAGGCTTTACACTTATGCAGCTCATTGTGCTCTTCCAAGGAATCACACACGTGTTCAAAGACTTCAATGTGCTTCCTAACATCCTCGTTACCACTGAAGTTTTGAGTGAGCTTAGCCACTTGTACTGCCTTGCTTCTAGGTTCTCTCTCAGGCATACCCCACATGTTTTCCGCAATAGATCGTCCGATCATCTGAGCAAATGCTGCGAGATCACCTAAGTGAGCAGGCATAGTTGGTGGAGGCACTTCTGGGATAGCCTGGCTGATAGGAGTTGGCGTTGGTCTGAGTATGTTGGCAAATGACGTAGGATATGATATGTGGCTAGGCCTAGCTCCTCTTGGATAAGGGTGGTGATAAGGCGGTCGTGGAGCATACGCCATTGGCATACTAAGAGGCATAGGAGCTACCTGAGCATGAGTAGCGATAGGTACATAGGGTCGATAGGCACTGGCACGCACTGTTGTAGGTACTGTTCCACTAGGTAGCGGTGTCGTACTAACTACAGCGGTAACAGGTGCACTTTCAGCTATGCTCATCATTGGGGTAGGCATTGCGGATTCCCTAATGGAAAGTTGAGCCAAGGTTGGAAAGCTAAAGTTACTACTCGTGGGCTCAACCTGCATTGCGACTCACCGAGGGAGTCTCCAATTGTGATAGGGTTGGTTGTTTGGCCTTGCCCGTATCCAAAAACCTCATAGGGCCAGTGGAAACTAGGTCCACTCCCCTATTTTGCCTCTCAATTTGGATAATTCTATGAATAACATCACATATCATGTGTTGTTGCTCCTCTAGATTAGTGGCGCTAGATGTAGATCGTAGGACTTCTAACCAACCTACATGGTATGTGTAACCCGTGTATAGGTCCGTTAGAGTCTCTGTGTGTAGATCATATTCCCAATTTTCATTGAGAAATATCCCATCTAGACTTGGTGTGCCAAACGGTTCTCTTGAAGTGGACGCAATGTCACTTCTTATGGATTGGCTTCTAGGGACCTCTACTTTAGGAAGAGCATCGGAATGTGGTAGCTCAGTAGGCCCTCATTAAACGAAGTGGGTAGAATATCCACATGGACACTCTTTGGGAGGGTAGGGTCTACATAAGATGTGAATGGCGAATCCACTACCCCTCCTTCCTCATTTACTTCGCTTGTCGCATGTTCAGAGCGTGTAGCTCTACTAAAGGTCTCTATTAGACGACTAAACATGCTAGATCCGGGTTGTGGGGCCCACACTGGCATGTTTTGGCTTTTCTCCTCAGGGTTCTTGGTAGGGTGCCCTTCCATGGCTTCTGAGTCAGAGGACGAGTCACTATCCACTATTCGTGGATCTTGGGTCGCACTCCCTTGGGTTCCAGCCGAAGGCCAAGATGCTAACATGGAGGGATGGTGTGAGCCTGCGTAGACTGAAACGCTTTCTAGTGGCTCAGACTCCAGCACCCGACCAGAGCGTAGATGCATGTGACGTGGGTACCCTACGTGCGTTGGTAACTACCCTTGAAACTCACACAAGTGGTTTCTTAGGTGTTTCGCACCCCGTTTTTACTTGTTTTTGTGTTGTTTTTAACCCGTTTTTGACCCCCTTACTTACGGTCGAACTTGGACTAGGGCGTGTGATAGCTCGAAACGAGCGTATCGTTTAAAGGGTCCTAGTGTGCTTTACAGCACCATGTTCGCCTCTCTAGAGCTCCTGTAGTCCTCAAAACAGTCCGTTTCCCTTGGGGGGAATGGGCAAAAGCCTATTTGCTTGTGGAGGAAAGGGTGAGGGCTTTATCCCACATGCTCACTTTACTCCTTGGGGAGTGGGCTACATATAGGGCACGACTTCCCATAAGCTCTCACTTGAAAGAAAGCTATGGAGGCTCACTCTCCTATATATATATATCAAAAGACCGAGGCCGGGGCCGTGGGTCGTGGGTCAATTGGGGTTCTTTCTTTTCAAAATTTTTTTCTCTACTTAGAAAATCTTTCCTCTCCACACGTTTGGTTCTTTCTTTTAAAATTTAATTTTTTATTTTTTATTTTTTATTTTTTTAGAATTTTTATTTTCTGTTTTTTTTAGATAAGTTTTCTAGGGTTTCTAGCCTTGGCCGCAGCGCAGTTCATGCACACAGCACAGATCTGGGGATTCAGAAACCCCCCTCACACGCAGAAAACCAGATAACCGATCATGCGCCCACACGCGGAGCGGAAAAATAACAAAAGAAACAGAAATGCAGAAGACAAATTGCAGAAACAGAGATTGCAAAACAAAGAAACACCTCAACAACAAACACACAGTCGCTTTCCTACAGTGCAGATTAAACTTCACGCAGCAGCCGAGCTGCAAACTGGAGCTTGGTGCAGGGCAACTCCCCGGCAGCGGCGCCAAAAATGTGCGCTTTTGCCGCACAGGTCGTAGCTGGGGACTTGCCGGACACCGTATGCGAGCCACGAATGGCTGCAAGCATACAACCAGGGAAGGAAGCTCAAAACAGAATGCAAAAGGTGTGTCACTCACCGCTTAACTGCCGCCTTGAAGGATTCCCGCGTCGCAGCCGTGAAGGAGGAGCCGCCGTCGCCGCTCTACCGCCTCGCCGCCGCCGCCGTGCCGCTACACAGTGCGCTCGATCGCTCTCTCACTCTCTCTCTCTCTCTCTCACACACACACGCAGGAGAAGGAAATCAAGGAGATAAGGCAAGAGCACTCTTGTATTCACAACACATGAGAATGAGGATTTTAGGGTTACATTTGACTCTTATAGGTGACTTGGCCGTTCACACTTGGGCGCCCATACATGGTCGGTCGATCCTAACCCTTATCCTACTAATATTCAAGGTGCGCCTCTCATCGGCGATCACCCAATCCCTTCATCCTTAACATATGGTGCCGACAAGCCCGGCCCATGACTCAGAATATTTAAATTAATGACGTAAAACATAATACGTCTCAATGTCCGCCATGGGTTAACATTGGGGAAAATGCCCCAATGCCAGAGCAATGTACCTGTAATAGCAAAAATGCATGCAAATATCTCTGGTAACCCTATAAATAGTGTTAATTTCTATAAAATCTCTAAATTTTTAGTGTAATTATGCACCAAATTTGAGAAAATCAATGCCAATGTATGCCAATGTCGCAATTTCAAGCTCAATGATGAAAAGCCCCAAAATTAATACTGTCAATTTGCTAATTTTTTTAACAATTTCTGTAATATTTGACAGAGATTAGAAATAATAGCAGAACAACTTTACTGATTACTGATGGCACTGGTTTCGAGAAGAAGATGTTGATGTCGATGCAGATCTGTAAATGGACTATAGCAGGTACCATGAGGTGTTGTAGATCTTGAAGTTGCAGATCTGGAGATGTTGCAGTTGGGTAGCAGAGTGGTGAAGAGGCGACACAGGGGTGGCGAACAGCAGATAGGCAGATGAAAGGCAGCGCAGGGGTGGCGAACTGCACGGTACAGATGGCGTAGGGGCGGCGAATTACAAATAGGCGGTGCTGGCAGATGAAAGACGGCGCAGGGATGCAGAGGGCGACGATAGGGTGGCATAGGGCAAAAGGGTGGCGACTAATCTGAGCGGATGCAGGGCTGTATGAAACCCTAATGCATGCAATAGACAATACCAATGTTGAAGAAACCCCAACCTTAATGGTCTGATAGAGCAGGTGGGTGAAACCCTAACCCTAAATGGCTCTGATACCAATGTTGGGGTTGAGGAGAGCTTGCCTGTACACCACCACACACACAGAGCTTGAACCACACACACACACAGCTTGAACCACACACATGAGAGAGAGCTAGTTGCTGGAAAGTACTCTTATGATAATGATAAGTACAAAGGTACTATGAGTACAAGATATAGCCTAGGTAAAAGTGCCCAACACACATAAGTGTGTTCACACGAGGAAAAAACTTGTGTCCAGCCCACAGGGAAAAAGTGCCCGTGTGAGTAAGCTGTGTTCACACGAACTAGCAGCCGAGAGTGGTCATGACCAAACTTGGTTTTTATGGAATTTTCAGATTTCAGAGCAAACTTGGTTTGTATACATTTCAGTAGGTTTCTTGCATATTGGTGTCACATTTTCATAGCAGATGGCCAAATAAACCTACACAAGTTGATTGAGATTGATTTTGATCGCTGGAGGATTCAAACGGAATGTCAAACTCTTAGGAGGGAAGTTGCAAAAGTTGTCAAGGGTCAAAGTTTTGGTTTTGAAGTATCTGAATCTCTGATGTTGATGAGAAATGTTCAGTCTAACTTTCAAAATGTTTTCATTGTGATGAAGAAAGTTGGTGATCAAATTGACTATTTGGCAGATTTGTGTTTAGATTTATTTGGCAAAGGTTGTTTTGATAGCATTCAACTTGGAGGATGTCAAGTGCAGATATTTGATGAATGTGCAGTAGGTTTTACAAATCTGATTATGTCAAAATAGGTGTGGAGGATTAGATCAGATTCAAGGTGGAATTATGATGTAGAATTTTTAAGTGTTCTGGAAGTGTTATCTAATTTGACAGTCAGGTTTCTTTCATTCTGTTTGACAAGGGAGTATGGTCCAATTTTCAAAATGTGGAGGAAGCATGTTTTCAACGTCAAGGCAGGAAGTCATATCAATAGACAATCGGCAGTGCAGCAAATTAGTAAAAAATCAGCACAGTGGAGCATTATGTTTTAAATGGAAAGTCAGCGGATATGCAAAATTTCAAAGAGGAGGATGTTCTGATGACATTTATGCTGATTTTGTTTTATCTTTGCAAGATTCTTTGCCTATCTAGTTTACGGATCAAGGGATTGTGGGTCCGAAGTTAGCCTATGGCTCAAGCCACCGAGCTGTGCCAAGTGTTTAAGGCTGAAAATTAGATGTTACTTTTGTCTACTTTTTTGTCTTTCAATTTGTCATAATCGGATATAGTGTGAAGTGTCTTTTGAAATCTGGATGGAAGTTAGAAATGTCATGCGAGGTAGTAGTAGTTATGTGAAATAGAAGAAGGAGGATTTTTCATTCGCAGATATGGAGATTTATGTAATCAGATAGTTGACAGTTATTTTGACAATGAAGATGCAGTGTGTTTTGTCAATCTGGTTGTCACTGGCGTTGTCATTTAGTTTGTCAGAAAGTCTGAATTTCCCTTGAAGTTTGTGAAAGATGTGATAAGTAGTAAAACAAAGCACACACACATTCACAAAACCCTGATAGAGAACACACAAGGTGAGAGGCTGAAAAGCTTCTTCTTCTTCACTCAACACTCAACACACCATGTACAAGATAAGAGTACACACAATATGAAAGGTACTCAACCAAATACATACAAGGGTTCTCTATAGTGTGAACCCAACTAAATGAGCTGGTGCTATAACTATGCCAGTCTCTAGAATGGCTGTCACACAGCCTGTCATCCCACTGGCTGCATATCACCCATGATCTCACCAACCATGCTAGTGGTGTAAGTGTGGGGCCTATCCCCCAGGCGGGTCATCAGTGTCCACCGCCTCACTAGACGAGCTCGATATCTCAACACTCCCCCTCGAGCTCAACTCCATCTCATGTACACCAAGCGAAGCCCTGAATCTGCGGAGCTTCTCTGTACCCAATGCTTTGGTGAAGATGTCAGCTACCTGATCCTGTGTGCTGACATAAACAAGGTCAAGGTCTCCTGCCAAAACCTTCTCTCTGACAAAATGGTAGTGGACCTTTATATGTTTCGTGCGAGCATGAAAAACTGGGTTCCTAGCCAATTGTATACTGCTAATGTTGTCACAAAAAATGACAACTTGTCTATCCACTGATAGACCCAAATCTGCAAGTAGCTTTCTCAACCAAGCTACCTCACATGCTGCCGTAGTAGCTCCTCTGTACTCGGCCTTTGTACTGGATAGAGCAACCGTAGGCTGCTTCTTGCTGCTCCAAGTCACAGCAGCACTCCCCAAAGAAAACATGAAGCCACTAGTAGATCTTCTATCTGAGATACTACCAGCCCAATCAGCATCTGTGTACCCATGTACACATATCTCTGTCCTAGTTTCATAAAACAGTCCACAATGCAAGGTAGACCTCACATAGCTCAGTATGCGTCTCAATGCATCCAAATGCGGTTTCCGTGGAACCTGCATAAACTGACTCACCAACCCAACAGCATAGCTCAAATCTGGTCTGGTAATCGTCGTCATGTAGATCAAACTTCCTACTATGTGCCTATACATAGTAGGATCCTCCAAAATCTCTCCTGAATCTGCACTCAACTTGCCATTCTAATCCAATGGCACGGAAATAGGCTTACAGCCTGTCATACCATACTTGGACAACATGTCCAAGCCATACTGTCTCTGCAGTAATCCAATACCATGTGGTGACCTAATCACCTCAATGCCCAAGAAATATCTAAGCTCCCCCAGATCCTTCATCTCGGACTTCTGTCTAAGCAAGATCTTTACATCAAAGATCTCTGCATCATGGTCCCCCATAATGATCAAGTCATCTACATAGATGACAACAAGCACAACCCCTCTATCACCGTGTCTCATACAACGAGAAATCTGCATTGGCTACATGAAAGCCAATAGTGACAAGATATTCAAAAATCTTGTTAGACCATGCTCTTGGTGCTTGTTTTAAGCCATACAAGGCTTTCTTCAACCTGCAAACATGCTCGGGGTGACTCACATCCTCATAACCAGGTGGCTGCAACATATACACCTCTTCCTGTAAATCCCCATGCAAGAATGCATTCTTTACATCCATCTGATGTAAAGACCATTGCTTTGATGCAACCACCACTGCTATCACAACTCTCACTGTTGCCATCTTGGCAACTGGGCTGAAAGTTTCCTCATAATCAATGCCATATGTCTGCGCATATCCTTTGGCTACCAATCTAGCCTTATACCTGTTTATGCTTCCATCACTGTTATGTTTTACTTTGTACACCCACTTGCATCCAATGGCTTTCTTGCCTTCAAGCAATTACACTAAATCCCAAGTCTCATTTCCATATAGTGCATCCATCTCCTCATCCATAACTTTCTCCCAACACACATTTCCAACAGCCTCATCAATGCATGTGGGCTCTACAACCTGCACAACCTTTGCCATATATGCATAGTGATGTGCCACATAACCATCATAGGTAAACCTCTGCATAGGGTTTTTCACTCTCCCAGATCTTCGTAGCTTTTCATTCATGGCTTCCATAGCCTTCTTTACACCAGGTGTTCTCATAGCTGGGATCCCAAGCTCCTCATCAAGGCTCATCTCTGAGCCACTAGACTCTCCATCAACATGAGAATGCCTTGCAGAAATGTCAGGCATACCAAGGGGCTCAACCACTTTCTCTTTTCCTTTACGTAATGTACTAATCACATTTGCAGGACTGGTATTATGACGCAGCCTGCCACCACTCCATGGTCTATCAATAGACCCAGTAGATGAGGACTCTCCTGGTCCACTCAAAGACTGTGATTGGTGACCTGCATTCTGTGCAACCACACTTCCACTCACATCAGCCCCAACAGCTTCTTTTTCAGCAGCATACCAGCTGCTCATCTCATCAAAGACAACATCCCTGCTTACCCTCAACTCACGTGTAGCAGGGTTATAACACCTATATCCCTTTTGCTCAAGGGAATATCCAATAAACACACATTTTTCAGCTTTTGGATCTAGCTTAGTTCTCATAGATCATTTGATTGCTCAATGTCCACATAATCCTAATGCACCCAAGATTACGCCATTGAATTTGGTTGAGGTCACCAACCAAGCACGAGGAACCACACCCGTTGTACCCACGAATGTAGTTACACGGTCAATGCTTCAAAATCAAAACTACATTCTTGAAGAGAGGGATACTGCATCAATCGCTCAGGCAAAGAAAAAGAAAACACGACGAAAGAGATCGCTTAATGCCACGAGCTCCAAGCCCAGTTCAAAGACTAACATAGGGACAGGAGACGACCCTGTGTATATGAATGATCCTGAAGATGATTCTGATTCAATAGAAACCATGGGGACCAAAGCCACTACCTTAAGGGAGGAACCCACGCGGGAGCTCAATGAAGGAGAATCAAGCGAGTACATAAATAAGGGAAAACAGAAGGAAACTTCCTCGGCCCCACAACCAAGTCAGTCAATGCCTTCTCGACCACCCAAACTGACTGAGACTCCCCAAGACAAGCCACGTGGGCCAAAAACCCTCAAGAAAAAGATTGGAACTTACCCAAACCTAGTTGAGGAGATTGAACAAGTGCAACACTTAAGGGGTTTGGTGGAAGAAACACAAAGAGAACTGGAGCCAAACCCGAGAAAAATCAAAATTCCAGACACAGTGTTTCCTACGCAAGTTCAGCCTCATAGGAACCATAAACTGTTAGCTATACCTAGCATCATTCGGGAAGAAAGTGAGGATAGGACATCAGGAAGTGGGCAAACACCCTTCTTGCTTGAAAGAATGTTTAGTGAGGGAATGCCTGACCCCATCAAAGAGGAAGTGATTCCATCTTCACCAGTCCCTAGTCAAGGGGCGATGTCTCGAAAAGTACCGTTGAATGTGTCTAAGCTACTGGATTTCATGTCCTCTGAAATCAGAACCACGATCATATCCAAATTATACGGAGATTCTGAGCTATTCTTAGCTCTTCGGGCATTTCTCAATGGAGAACTAAAGGCGGGGTTACCACAATTTGCAAATATGGATAGACCTGACACGCTTCAAGATGAAGGGGAACATTGGGATCTACAACCCAACTTAGATGAAGATTCGGTCGTTGAAATACCTGTTAACAAGTTGGGACAGTACTTTGAAGGTGACGAATCTAATGCCACCCTCCCCATTACTACCAAGGGATTAACTCTAAAGGGAATCCTTGATGGTGGTGCTGGAGTGAGCATTGTGACTAAAAACTGTTGGGAATCTATGGGAAGGCCTCACCTCGAAGTCACAAACATAGTGGTTAAGATGGCAAACGGAACCATAGCTAAACCTATTGGAATGTTAAGGGACCTTAAGATCAAGGTCCTGGGATACAAGGTAAAGTATACCTTCATTGTAATGGATTTCTCCAAGCATCCTATGTCATATCAAATGATCTTAGGACGTCCTTTCATGAGGGAAGCACAAATGGTGCATGACTGGTCGAAAAACCATGTCTATCTACAATTCCAGGACTCTGTCATTCGAGTTGATCTTGAGAATGGTCGTGCACATCCCTTACGAAGCAAGGTTATCATTGATAATCGATCGGATACCACTATTCACTCCGCCCCATTAAGGTATTGCTATACATGCAAAAAAGAGACTGATGATGGGAAAGATTCTCCTTACATGGATGTCCTACCGGGTATGACTGAGTCGGATAACGTGGATTGGGTACACCTAGCGGCAACCATAGACACATGGGAAAATAGAGGCACAAGTTGGGTAACACCTGAGGGGCAAGATATGCCACCTTAGTGCCAATAAACATGATAGGTGTTATGCACTTGACTCCTGATGGCGAGAACGTGGCAAACTCCACCGACACTGAAAGTAGCGAAGACTCTGACCAATGCAACTCTGAGTATGAATCTCAAGAAGAAACTGACCCTGAGCCTGATGGGGAAAATGAATCAAATATTCACCCAAATGTGGAAGCAAGGTGCTCAAGGCCTAGGACAATGACCTCCTGCAGTTCATCCGAAAGTGAAGATCGACCAAGTGAGTTCGAATCTGATAGAAACAAAAATCAAAAACTTGGTAAGAAGAAAACGAGACATAAGCGCCAACGCTATCGAGCTAATGTACGAACTGCAATAAACAAGGAGTGATCCACTGCAGAATGGCTTAGTTATGTAGGAGCCATTGATGCTCATCGGAAGATAGCGGATAATTGGGGACAATACCTCCAAAGTGTCATGTGGTGTATTCCGCAACCTCATGACGTCGCCTAATTAGAAATCGAAGAGAAGCCAAAACTAAGTCGTACTGCAAGAAGGCGGCAAAACCAAGAGTTGGCTCAACAACAAAAGGAGGCGGAATTAAAAGAAAAAAACCGGGCACAACAAGAACCAGTAGACTTACACCCCGCACCTGAGCATTTCAAATCATTCACCCACAGGGGAACGTAAAGTAGTCTACACAAAAGCCCAACGAACGCCTACCAATGGGAGTAGCGGTGTCTACGATGGCCCTGCGGCGGTAGTCAAGGAGATAGACTTAGCAGATCTGGGTGAGGAGTCTAAACCAGTTTTTATTGCTCAAGACCTCACCAAGGCGGAAGAAGCTGCACTTACGAAGCTTCTTAAAGAATTCAAGGACATATTTGCTTGGACATATCATGATATGAAGGGTGTTCCACCCTCGGTGGTGCAACACACGATTCCAATGATTGGCACTGCTAAACCAGTCCAGCAACATCCCTACCCAATGAATCCTAAGTACGCAAAGATTGTACAAGAGGAAATTGAAAAGCTGGTAAAATGTGGATTCATATACCCAATTGAGCACTCAGAATGGGTTTCTCCGATAGTCATCGTGCCAAAGAAGAATGGGAAACTCAGAGTGTGCGTTGATCTCAAAAAGGTTAATGCAGCCACCAGAAGGGATCATTACCCCTTGCCATATTCTGAACATGTGCTTGAAAGAGTGGCAGGCAAGGAGGCATATAGTTTTTTAGATGGGTACTCGGGTTACAATCAGATCACAATTGTAGTCGAGGACCAAGCTAAAACAGCATTTATCACGGAGTTTGGAGTGTTTGCCTTTCGCGTCATGGCTTTTGGCTTGACCAATGCACCTGCAACATTCCAATGATTGATAAACACGGCCTTTAAGGAATATCTAAGGGACTTCTGTGAAGCTTTCTTAGATGATCTTTGTGTTCATTCCTCTTGGGATGAGCACTTGGTGTGTTTACGAAAGATATTTGAAAGGTGTAGATTATATCGCATCTCCTTGAATCCTTTCAAATGCCAATTTTGGGTTAAACACGGAGTTATCTTAGGACATATAGTGTCCAAAAATGGGATTTCCACTTACGAGAGTAAAATCAAGGTCATTCTGGAATTACCCCCACCCACCAACTACAAGGGAGTCCAACGCTTTATGGGCCACGTTGGTTATTATCGAAGGTTTATTCTCTTCTTCGTCGAGATAGCTCGACCATTGTATAAGCTTCTCATCGAGTTTATTTGGACCGAAGAATGTGACCGTGCCTATGAGCTATTAAAGAAGGCCTTGGTGAGTGCTCCAATCTTGAGAATGCCTAACTGGGATTTACTCTTCCATGTGCATATTGATGCATCAAACTTTGCTATTGGGTGTGTGTTAACTCAACCTGGAGAACACAAACTAGACTACCCCATTAGCTTTGCCAGTCGCCAGTTGAACGATGCTGAGATGAACTACACCACTACGGAGCGAGAAGGGTTGGCAATGATATATGCAGTAAGGAAATTTCGTTATTACCTCCTTGCCACCAAGTTTGTTTTCTATGTAGATCATCAAGAATTGTTGTATCTGGTAAACAAACCATGCTCCACAGGAAGAATCACACGATGGCTATTGATTCTTCTTGAGTTTGATTTCACGGTTGTTGTGAGACCTGGCAAGAAACATGTTATGGCTGATCATTTGTCTCACATACCCAATGGTGAGGCTCCTACAGGGGTTGATGATGACTTACCTGACACTTCCCTGTTCATGGTGGAGACAATGCCTGAATGGAGTGAGAAGATTGTTAACTTTTTGGTTAATGGCTTTCCACCCAAGGAGCTTCGTAAAGATCTAGCTCGAAAGCTGATCAAAGAATGCGAACCCTATTGCCTGATAGTCGGAACTCTTTATAAAAGAGGAAAGGATGACGTTCTTAGGCGTTGTGCCCGAGAGGATGAGTATCTATACATTTTGCAAGAGGCACATATGGGCGTAGCCGGTGGTCACTTCTCAGGAGACTTAACTGCGCGAAAGATCTTACAATCAGGGTATTGGTGGCCCACTATGTTCCAAGATGCATCACTCTTTGTGAAGGGTTGCGATGAATGCCAACGATATAAGAAACCCCAACGGAAAGATCAGATGCCCCTACATCCAATCAAAGTAAACCAACCATTTGAAAAGTGGGGTTTAGACTTTGTAGGTCCAATTAGCCCAACGGCACGCAACACACAATCTCGCTATATTATTGTGGCCACTGACTATATGACCAAATGGGCTGAAGCGAAAGCGACACGTAAGGCAGATGCAAGGACAATAGCCAAGTTCCTCTTTGAAAATATAATCACACGATTTGGTTGTCCTTTTGAACTTGTGAGCGACAATGGGACGCATTTTATAAATGAAGTGATTAAGGAGCTCACAACAAATTTCATGATATCCCATCATAAATCTACTCCTTATTATCCGCAAGCGAATGGCCAAGCCGAGAGTACAAACAAGACATTAATCTCTGTTCTGACAAAGACTGTTGAAGCTCATCGCACGGATTGGGATCTAAAGCTTACAACAGCATTATGGGCCTATCGTACTGCGTACAAAGTGGCCATTAATTGCACACCATTCAAAATGGTATATGGCCAAGAAGCAGTCATGCCGTGGAAATTTGTCATTCCAAGTCTTCGTGTTGCTACTCAAGAGGGTTGGGATGGTAATCCCTTAGCAGAGCGTCTATATATCCTTGAGCGGCTAAATGAAGAAAGACAATTGGCTGTGTACAATTCCCTTGTGGAGAAGGATAGAAGGAAAAAATGGTTTGATCGCCATCTAAAGGACAAGAGGTTGGGGATAAAGTCCTGATGTATGGAGTGCGAAACGAAAAGAAAAAGCTCAAATATGCTGGTAAGGGACCGTATAGACTATGTGAAATTACCCCACAAGGTACCATCAGAGTGGAGACTCTCGACGGAGTTGAAACCATTGGATTCCTTAATGGGAGTAAATTCAAAAGATACTATGACCCCCTGAGCCAAGAGGAGTTACATGCAATCCATCAAAAGAAGGCAGCTAAAGAACAAGCTGAGCTTAAAAAAATACAAGCGAGAGTCGAAGCCAAAGAACATCAACAGCGTGCTAGGCGACAACGAGAAGCCAACTTGGGGATTACACAAGCATTTTTTGAGGAGGCAGACGAGGATTCGCTGGAATCTGACCCACCTCTAAGATACCCAATTGAGTTATAGAGTCCTTACGGGGAGGTGCTGTATAATGCATTATTGGATACAGGAGCTCAACACAATTTGTTATCATATGGCGTGTGGTGTCAACTTGGAAAACCACCTTTATCCAAGAGTGCTATCCAAGTTCAAGGTATCAACAAGAAGAAAACCCCTGTCTCAGGAATTCTGCACACTCCGGTTGCCTATGACAAGGGAACCATAATTCAAAGCTTTTTGGTTATGCCTGCTGGTACCATGGAAGGGACTGTAAACTTAGGGCGCAAATGGATGATGGCCACCAAATGCAATATCGATTGGGCAACCAGACGAGTCACGACGCAAGAACCAACACTAGGTCTGACCGCTCAAAATCCCGCTCCTAAGCCATCGATTTTGGACAAAATGCTGGATAACGAAAAATCACAAAGTCCAGTGGCAAAACCATCTTTGATTGTTTACCACCCCTCTAACGCTTCAACGCCAAGAGTGGAAACATGCAGGATGATCTCTAAAGCTCCGCTTACTATGACAAAAAACACATACAAATGGGTCCCAAAGGCTTTGTTAATAGCTACTTCCCCTGCTCAATCTCGCTCAGCCACCAAGAAGCCTCGTAAAAGGAAAGCAGCTACCCACCCGAAAAAGGGCAAGGTAACATCGCGATGGATCCCTAAAAAATTATTAGTAGCCCAAGGGTACTACGAGGGGAATGACCAGATTTGGGTCCCTAAACATAAGATGAATCCCTCTACATCACCTGTAAAACCTTGCAAACCAATTGTTGCCACCCCAATGACAATTCAAGACCGTGGTAAGGGAAAGGTAACAGAGTGCTCCGCACCACTTCTTCCAGAGTTAGTTTGGATTCCCAAACGATATCGATCATTACCACCTAGCTCAGGAAGGGGGGAGCCACATGAAGCTTCTAGCTCCTCATGCTAGGCACACACTCATATAGAAGTTTCTACATGCTCTACACCTACTCTTGTCAACACCCAACAAAAAACCGATGAGTCTACGTCTCCCCTTGTAATAGTATCATCGGAAACCATTTCCTCCATTCGTCAATGGGAGCGTACACTACCATCTCTGCAATTGGATGTGGCCACAAGGGTCATAAAAAGCTATCTGCCCACATCACAACCTATGACCCGCTGGACAAATTGGTTCCAAGAGGCTGCAACATCATTGCAAATAATATGATCTACCCAAGGAAAGGGGGAGCATGTACTCACGCTCAACATTCTAATGCTTCCTCCTTAACCTTCTCCCCTGACCATGTAATTGCCAAATTCAAGGGGATGTATATATATAGCTTCATACATTTTTTTTAAAAAAAACAAAGAAAAGAAAAACAAAAAATAGTAAAAAGAGCAAGAGCACAAAAAGAGGATAAATATCCGTATACAATCAAGAACTAGATTGACCTGTCTCACAAACCTACTGATGCTATATCTGTGTTTGCAGATATGGCAGATGCACGATCATCATACACTTCATCCACTCCCGCCTTTGATGAGAGGTATCATCTGTACCTTTCTCAGATATTTCACATGTGCTATCCTGTTATTGAAACTGAATGGGATCATATAGATGTACTGGCCAGAGAGGAAAATGTTGACGAATTAGAATGGCTAATTTGCCTATTGACCATGACTGACCCCTACTCCGTAAAGGAAATATCCCCGATAGCCCAATGCTTTCCTTTTCCACAAGATGACTATCCTCGTATGGTTATATTCTTGATGAGTTTATGTGGATGGGAAAATGAAAAGGAAATATCTGACAATGATGAATGGACGGATGAAACTCATGGCACTACTGAGGTTGACTTTATTTGTTTGGATGATGCGGATAGAGGCTTAGCCTTAGGGCTAGAGCCAGGACTCTACAACATCCTCTTACCGTATTCTCAGTAGTAGTGTGGTGACTGGTAGGTAGGTTAGTGTTTTCAAGTTTTTTCTAGTTTAGATTCCTTAAACGAGTCTTGAAATTTTCACACTGATGTGCCTCTCGAGGTATAGTGCTTGTTAGTTGATTGTACAGGTTAAAAAGTTTGAGGTGGGTTCGCTTCCATATCTTGAGACTGCCACAACGTTCATCAAAATATATCTACATCACATTGCAAGCTGTCTCATCAAATCAAGGAGATCTCCAATTTCAGGTGTAATTCTTCCATACCCACTCTCTTTCGTTTTTTCTGTTCAATTAATTTCATAAACTATACGGCATGACCACATGGAAATTGTCAATGTACAACTTAGTTTTTGAAGTTGCTTGCATGCTAGTGTAAATCATTAATGAGCTTAACTTTATTGGAAATATTCCTAGGCAGCATGACGTCTTTAGTTAACCTTGGAATACGATTGTCTTAGGTCTAGGGTCAAACCATCTTAATGTTTGAACACCTGGCTGTGTGTGTGTTGACCTCTAGGACATAGCTTTTACCCCTTGTCGAAAGGATGTAAGAACACATTTTAGTTCAGGAGCGAAAATTAAAAGAAACTTTATTAAAAAAAAAAGCCTACAATAAATGGCAATACAAGTCTATGATGTGCTTTAATGTTGGCCTATCGCCTTATTGATACTTGGTAGGCGAGGAGTATTCTACTCCAGACCGATGCCTTGGTTGGTAGGGGGTAGCCTTGCCTAAAGTGAGCTAATAGATTCCTGGATAATGCCTTGTGTTAAACATGGTACCAGGATCGATGTTAGTTTTGCCTTAGGAAGGTCGCCATTGTGTATAAAAATTGTCACGTGCATAAAAAAATAAAAGCAAAAGGCTCCTGTAAATCTGATGTTTCTTGTGTCCCTAGGCTCGTGGTATAAACTTGTTCTTAGAGTAGACACAGTGTGGTCATCTGTTTATTTATTAAGCTTGGTTATTTTCCTTGACTTAGGCCAGTTATAAACCTTGATTAACCTTTGACACCTTGCTAACTCTTGATTTACTTTCAATAATTTTAAACTCCTGTTACTTTGCTACACTAGCTCATTCATGTGACCCTTAAACTAAGTTCTCATAGCAACATCCATTGTGGTCTAACATGCTTGAATTTATACACTTTATATCTTTTGAATTCCAGCATACTTTCACTCTTTTCCCTGTTTTGCAGACGATCAACCACAACAACCCTATCGAGCTTACCATACCATAGCTTCCGAGGACGGAATCTACATCAGGAAGGGGGGCATGTTAACCCATGGCGGACATTGAGACGTATTATGTTTTACGTCATTAATTTAAATATTCTGAGTCATGGGCCGGGCTTGTCGGCACCATATGTTAAGGATGAAGGGATTGGGTGATCGCCGATGAGAGGCGCACCTTGAATATTAGTAGGATAAGGGTTAGGATCGACCGGCCATGTATGGGCGCCCAAGTGTGAACGGCCAAGTCACCTATAAGAGTCAAATGTAACCCTAAAATCCTCATTCTCATGTGTTATGAATACAAGAGTGCTCTTGCCTTATCTCCTTGATTTCCTTCTCTTGCGTGTGTGTGTGAGAGAGAGAGAGAGAGTGAGAGAGCGATCGAGCGCACTGTGTAGCGGCACGACGGCGGCGGCGAGGCGGTAGAGCGGCGACGGCGGCTCCTCCTTCATGGCTGCGACGCGGGAATCCTTCAAGGCGGCAGTTAAGCGGTGAGTGACACACCTTTTGCATTCTGTTTTGAGCTTCCTTCCCTGGTTGTATGCTTGCAGCCATTCGTGGCTCGCATACGGTGTCCGGCAAGTCCCCAGCTACGACCTGTGCGGCAAAAGCACACACCCAATTTTTTGGGTGTTATGTAACATTGGAACATGTGATAAAGACACGATTGGGGCATTTCCCCCAATTTTTTGGGTCTCAACATTGAATTGTAAATTTTTGCCTACGCATTTGTGACATCCATGTCTAGGAATACTAGTGATTTGTTTGGTATGCTCTCCATTGATGATGATAAGTTGGATGGCACCAACTATCCTATGTGGGCATATATGATGAAACATGTACTAGTTGCAAAGAATTTGTGGGTCTATGTGGGTATCAAGGGCTGATGTCAGGCCTATCGTACTTGCACGAGAAGCTAGTACTTCAAGAACCATTGATGCAGGTGATAACGTATCTTCAAGTGGTTCTACATCTTCTGCACCTTTGCCACCTACTTCAAAACAGCTCAGATGGGATGCCAAGGATGCTTAGGCACATGCTTTGATTGCCCTTTCATGCAAAAGGCAGGTTATACTGCACATTTGTTCATGCACTTCTGCTAAGGGTGCATGGGATGTACTTGCTTCTTTGTATCAGGTTCGCAACAATGAGGCTCATGTTGCCTAGATTGAGTCTAGGCATATGGATGAGGGTGATTCAATGGACAAGTTCCTTACTTGCATCAAGGATTTGCAAGAACAGCTCATCAACATTGATGAGGTCATTCCAGATGGTTCACTTGTGTCTACAGTGCTTCAGGGTTTGTCAGAATCCTATCAGGATTTTGCTACTACTCTTCGTCTACTCATGAAGGGTAATCCAAATTTGTATACCTTTGATGAGTTGTGACTCTCTTATTACTTATTTACAAGAGGAGCACCCTCATTCTAACAGGACTACTATGCTTTCTGTTGATCAAGCATTTGGTGCCTTTGTTCGAAACAAAGGTAAATATGGGGCAAACCACTGCCCATTTAGATTCTACCTCGTCTAGAGAGGGTGAAACCAAGAAAAAGAAAAGATGCAACTATTGTAGAAAATGTGGCCATCTTGTTGAGGAATGTAGGAAGCGCATTCAGAGTGAAGTAAAAGAAGCAGCAAGGTTTGGCTGCTACTATGGACACTAAAGAAGAGGCTAACTTTGCTCATGAGGGATATGCATTAGTGGTTACATGCAGTTTGCCTGCTTCTTGTATGTCTATCTCAGCTGGAGATTGGTACTTTGATAGTGGTGCTTCTAAGCACATCACTTCTTGCAGATATCTATTTGCCAATTTGCAGGATTCACCTCCGGCAAGTGGCATAGTTATGTGTGCCAATGATGCCTCTTACTTCATCAAAGGCATTGGCAATGTGGAGCTAACAACATGTAATGGGGATAGTTTTACTCTTTGTGACACTTTATATGTACCAGGCATTAAAAAGAATCTCATTTTTGTTTTAGCCCTTGCATTATCTGGGTTTAAGGTTCAATTTTTTGACCATTGTTGCTCAGTGTATGACAGCAGAGATTCAGCTTCTCTTATGCTTTCTGGGACATTATGCAGTGGCTTGTATAAACTTCACATCATGAGTACTTATTCTCATGATGCTATGCTTGCATATCCACCTCCCATTTTTTGAGTGACATTGAGTTATGGCATGCTCGGTTTGGTCACTTGAATTTCCCATCTCTTGTACACTTGCAGAAGCAAGGTATGGTGTATGAGTTTCCTTCTATGATGTAGGTTCCCTTCAAGCATGTATGTGAGGGATGCGTCCTTGGAAAGATACACATGAATTCCTTTCCTAAAGATGGTGCTATGAGGACTATCCATCCATTACAGCTCATTTATAGTGATCTTTGTGGCCCCATGAGGGCTCCATCATTTGGAGGACACTTGTACTTCATCACGCTCATTGATGACTACACTCAGTTTTGTTGGGTGTATGGTTAAAAAATGAAGTCAAGTGCCTTTGTAGCTTTCAAAGACTTCCTTCCCATGGCTGAAAATGCTTGTGGACACAAGCTTGTCACATTGTGTAGTACAGATCAAGGGGGGGGGTATTTGTCAAATGAGTTCACAGCTTACATGCAGTTACATGGTATTTCCCATCAGTGTACTACCCCCTATACTCATCAGCAAAATGGAGTTGCAAGGAGACGTAATCGTACACTTCTAGAGATGGCACATTGCATGCTCAAGAGAAAGGATCTGCCCAGTAAGTTTTGGCTTGAGGCTGTAATGTGTGCCAATTATGTGCTTAATCATTGCCCCATTAAAGCCTTAAAATCTATGTCTACCTATGAGGCATGGAATGGCAGGATTCCAGTGGTGACTCATATGAGAGTCTTTGGGTGTTTAGCATATATGTATGTTTCCACACAACAAAGAAATAAGCTTGATGCAAAGGCAATCAATTAGTTATAGTACTGAGAGTAAGGGATACAGACTCTATGTGCCTAATATACAGGCAAGATCATTGTGTCAAGAGATGTTATCTTTGATGAATATGCATCTCAACCACTTGTCTCATGTACCATACAGCCATCTATGGGGCCGGAAGATGTGTTTAATACTTTGTTGCCTTTAATCAATTCCAATGTGAATAACGTAGAGCCAATTTCAGCTCAGTTATAGCCACCTATGCCTGCTAAAAATCAGCAAAATCAGAAACTGAACTTGCCCCAAATTGATCGTGAAATGCCTCAAATTAATCAGGATTCCTTGGGTGATGCATTGGCAAAGGAAGATGCATATACTAGGAAGTCAAAAACTATACCTAGATGGCTGGTTGAGACTTTGTGTGATAGTAGCAAACAATCTACATTTATGCTAGGTCGTACACGTGCTGCTTCTCGCCATGCATCTTCACATTATGTGGATACAGCTCCTGTTGCCACGAGGAACCCATTTCTCATGTTGATGCATTGGAGGATAACAATTGGGTGGCAGCCATGTGTTCGGAGTTGGACTCCATTGACAAAAATGGAGTTGGACTCCATTGACAAAAATGGTACTTGGGAGTTATGTGACTTGCCTCTACTGGCAAGCGTGCTATTGGCACAAAATGGGTTTTCAAGCTAAAGCGTAAGCCTGATGGTTCAGTTGATCGCCATAAGGCTCACTTGGTCGCCAAAAGGGTATGCCCAACATGAGGGCATTGACTATGAGGAGACCTTTGCTCCCACTTCACATATGACTACCATACGTACTGTTATTGCATTGGCTACACACAAACAATGGCATGTACATCAATTGGATGTCAAAATTGCCTTTTTGAATGGTGATTTGGAGGAGGAAGTTTATGTGTCTCAGTCTCCTGGCTTATTCAAAAAGGTGGTGCATACTTGACTGCCAGGGTTTTAGAATAGTTCAACAGAGAATACACTTTATGTACGCCACATTGGGAACAATGTTCTCATCCTTATTCTTTATGTGGATGACATGCTCGTCTCACTGGCCCTGAAGAGGGTGATATTTCAACTTTTAAAATTGATTTGCAACATGCATTTGATGTCACAGACATGAGGCATTTAGATTACTATTTGGGCATACATTTTATACCTTTTGAGGGGGGTATCATCATGTTATCTTAGTGAAGATATGTTGAACAGCTCCTTGAGCATTTTCACATGATAGATTGTAAACCTGTTTCTATTCCTATAGAACCAGGTTTAAAACTATCACTTGAGCATGCTGGTGAGCCTTTTGATGTTGCCACCTATCAACAAGTTGTGGGATGCCTTATCTATTTATGCTCTACTCGTTTGGACATACAGTATGCCATTTCTTAGTTGAGCAAATTCATGCATTGTCCAAGAACTATGCATTGGCAAGCATGTCTTTCGCTATCTTAAAGGCACTGCAAACTTTGTCTTGTTTTATGGCAGTTCTTCTACACTGTGCTTGCTTGCATTTATAAACAGTGATTGGGTAGGTTGCTATGACACGCGAGTGTCAACTAGTGGTGGTAACTATTTTCTTCTTGGTGACTCATGCATCTCATGGCTCAGTAAAGAAGCAACCTACAGTGGCCACTTCTAGCTGTGAAGCATAATACAGGGCAACCTTACAGCTACTATGGAATGTGTTTGGTACGATGCCTTTTAGCCGATCTTGGTGTTGGACAACAGTCCCCTACCACCATTTACACTGACAGTCAAAGTGCTTTGGCAATTGCACGAAACCCAATATTTCATGCCCGCACAAAGCATATTGAGGTTCACTATCATTATGTCAAGGAAAGGCTCAATAGTTGTTGCAACATGTGCAGTCTTTGTTCTTCTATGAGAGGAGCTCATGCACTTCATTATCCTTATGCTAACTGAGACTTAATTCTACTAGAGAACTCACTTGTCTTTAACAAGATCACATGCTTGAACTCTGTATTCCAAATCCTATTGAAGGTGGTCAAAGACATTGGCTTATATTTGAGTTGCTTAAGTGACATGTTAACCTCATATAAAATGTCAAATTTCTTGTACATATCAAGTATCACAAGCAGGGTTTCCCTAGTGCCATTAAGCATTGTTTTACTCTTATGCGGCATTCTCTCATAGCAATTCTCCAAAAAAAATTGTATGATTGTCCTTCCCATTTCTGTGTGGTCTCACCCCTTTCTTATAAGTCTTGCATTACCATGCATGTGCAACGATGTACACCACTCTCAAATAGTCCCTTGTATTGATAAAATGATGTTTTTGAAATACCATGTATTGCATACCAAGCTCTGCAACACACCTCCTCGCCATACAAAATGAAAACACATAGTCCATCTTCCCATATGGGTTTTTGCACCAAGACACATTGAGAGTGTCATATACATAGTCCGTTCCTTTTTGTAGGTTTTGACTCCAAAAGTCCTTGGGCAAAGCTTGAATATTGTCACGATTTTGCACATTGACAACAAGTTTGTTTATAGTAAAAATCGATCGTAGTTACCAATTGTATAGCTTCTAATTATGACACCTTTTTGCTTTTATTAGATGAAAACGAAGCTATCTTTGGCATTCTTTGATAGAAGAAACACTTTCTCTTCTTTGAGAGTGGCTCTACCAAGGCAACATGATCAATGTGCATCTCATCAGGTGTCATTAAAATTATGCAAGTCCTCAAGTCCGCCCATCTATCATAGTGACTTATTTTATTGGCCACTTGACACAAGACTAATGCTATCAATATCATCCATGGGGGTGTGATCATTACCACCTATCATTGTCTCAACACCAACTCCTATGCTATTCTCACCCAATACATCAAAGTTCATTGAATCATCTGGATACACATACATGATAACTCCCTGTCCCAACTTCTTCAACTTGCCTTCATCCCATAATTGAACTCTTTTGTCCTTCGAAGCCTCTCGATAGCTAAACCCATTGAATACTGCAACATGTGTTTCACCTGTCACATTTTCCCTTGACATATGATTCTCACCCTTTGCGTAACATGCGTAACATGCACATGTTGTAATGACCCAATACTCCACTTGACAATACTATGAAATGCTTCCCAGATCCTCATAGCATCCATTATTGGAAAAACAAAGATTGCATCATTTTCCAAACACACCTCAATCACAACTCATACATTGCCTTCCCCAATCAACACATCAAAACAGAAGCCACATGGATCCGTCACACACACACTACCGATAGCAACCAATCTGCCATCATCGTACATGTTTACTATATCTCCCCTTGTGAATTCCATCCCTATAGTTGAAAATTAAATGGTAAGCCTAGCAGAACCCAACACATTAAAAAGGAAGAGAGTGATGAGGTGGCCATGGGAAACTTTGCTAGAGACCCAGAGGCCACATGGCTGAAGAAGACCATGTGGCTAGATGGCCACTAGCCACACTCACTAGTTACCCCATGACTTCATTGCTTGAAGAGACCCCGTGTGGTGGCCACATAGCCATAGGCCTTACTCAATGATGACACCAAGACTTCATGGCTTGAGAAGACCCTATGGCCAAACGGTCATAGGCCCCACTCATTAGTGACCCCAAGACTCCATTGCTTAAAAAGACCCCATGAGCACATGACCATATGAAATTTCTCACTAGTCATCCCAAGACTACATGGCTTGTTGTGACCCCATGGCCGCATGGTCTTAGGCCTCACCCACCTAGAATCCATGGCCTGTTGACTAGAATTGCAGCCACATGATCATAGTACCCACTCACTAGTAAACCCCCACCACATAGCCATAGGACTTTATAATGAACCCCATGGCCACATGGCCATAGGACTTTATAGTGAACCCCATGGGGCCACATGATCATACTAATTTCTTGTTGCAATTGGCCCCACAACTACATGGCTTGAGGTGGCTCCATGGCCAGAGGAGACCCCATGGGGCCACATGATCATACTAATTTCTTGTTGCTATTGGCCCCACAACTACATGGCTTGAGGTGGCTCCATGGCCAGAGGAGACCCCATGCTAGAGGAGATCCTACAACCACATGGTCATAGGCCTTCACTCACTAGTGGACCCCATGGCCACATGGCCATAAGACTTACTATAGTGACCACATGGCCATAACATAAGGATACTCACATAATTTTCCTTGAGGCATGTAGGAGACCCCATGGCTACATGGTCATAAGCCCCTCTAACGAGTAACTCCAATGATTATATGGCTTGGGGGGAGACCCCATTTACTAGTGACCCCTAAGACTACATGACTTGAGTAGACTCCATGGCCACACGGTCATAGGCCTCACTTGCTATATTTTCATAAGAATCCATGGCTTGTAGAAGCCCCCTTGGCAAAACGGTCATAGACCCCACTCAATGGTGGTGACCGCCAAGACTTCTATGTCCAAAAATGGCCATAGGCCCACTCACTAGTGACTAAAAGACCACATGGATTGAGAAGACAATATGGCCAAATGGTCATGGGCCCACTCACTAGTGACTACAAGACCACATGGATTGAGAGAAGACAATATGGCCAAATGGTCATGGGTCTCACTCAATAGTTCCCCGAGACTCCATGGCTTGAGGTGACCCTATGGCCACACAGTCATTAGCCCTATGGCTTGAGGTGACCCTATGGCCACACAGTCATTAGCCTTATGAGTGACCCCCATAGCTATGAGACAAGGAGACACACACTATTGAGGAAAACCCATGGCCACACAGCTAAGCGCCCAACAAAACTCAATAGCCTTAAGCCTCAATCCTTGAGGAGACCTTATGGCCAAATGGCCATAGGCCTCAATTCTTATAGCCCTTTGACCAAATGGCCATAAGGTCATAGGCTTAATTGCCCCCTATTCATGGACATAAAGAGGACAACAAAAAAGATTAATTTGGGACCCTATGATAGTATGGCCATAGGTCTCCTTGGCCATAAATCCTATCAAATGTATTTTAATCTAATTTAGTTAAGCTTTAAAAATTAAAAAGCTCAATGTTAGGCTCTAGGGATTTATTGGCACAATTTTGCATAGCATGTTTCTACATGCAACAACACAGTGCTTGCATATGTGTAAAAATTGTCTCTTATTACATATCGACTGGCTCACACCCGCCTTGGTAGGTCTAGGAGGTTATAGACTGCTCACTTCCTCCATATAGGTTATTCCCCCCTTCTTTTAACCTAACCTCCCTCATCTTTGTGTGAATACTCATGATCGCGTCAAACTTGATACACACACACATATAGAATATATGTGTGTGTGTGTGTGTGTGTGTGTGTGTGTGTGTGTGTGTGTGTGTGTGTGTGTGTGTGTGTGTATCTATATGCGTATATATATATGTGTGTGTGTATATATATGTGTGTGTACATATATATATGTGTGTATATATATGTATGTATATATGTGTGTGTGTGTGTGTGTGTGTGTGTGTGTGTGTGTGTGTGTGTGTGTGTGTATAGAGAGAGATAGAGAGAGACATACATGCATATACACACACATATGTAGAGAGCAACACACAAATATATATACTCACAATCGCGTCAAACTTGATACACCCTTGAAATTTTGGAGGTATTCATACCTTCAACCAGGCCTTAAATTTGAAGCCCAATGGAAGCTTTCATCCAAAAGTTTTTGAAACTTTTCCTATTTAGAACACCTCGGCGGAGGAGAGATCAAGCTTGGAGAGTGTGAGTTAAAGTGAGAGTTAAAACGGGTAATAGGTGACGACGATTGTGGGGGAGTGGGGGTTACCTCACACGTGTACATGCATGTCCTCGTACCTAGTGATAGGTGATGAGACGAATGCCGCAGAGTGTCTCTGGGAGAATCGACCAGAAGAAGGAGATAATGGCTGGGGGGATTGGGGGGATAGAGTAGCTATTGAGATGAAGAGGACATGCATAGACGAGGATGATGGAAGGGATTGTAAGAACTCCTCGCCTCAGAGAGTAGCTGAGAGGATCATCTCGCAGGCTTAGAAACCGTTAACAAGAGGTGAAAAGGTATGCAATCTATTTGGGGCTAAAGTTTTGAGAAAAGATTGAACTGTTTTGTATCAGGGGGTGAAAGGTGGGTTTAGTGGTGTCATGACTATTGTTAAAAATAACTTAAGTCCTATTATTATAGCTAATCACCCTAATGGGAGGATTTTGGTAGTAGAAATTGATTTGGAAGGAGAGAAGATGTGGATAGTTAACTTATATGGAGCTCATGACCATAAAGTAAGGAGTGTAATGTGGGAATGGATAGCCAACTTGAATTGCCAAGGATGAGAAAAATCCAATGAATAAAAGAAAATACCTAAAAAAGTAAATGCTCACATAAGATGAAGAGTTGACTGAGTACAAGGTTTGTTAGTTAAAAATTAAGAGATATTACTAAAAAAAAGAGATATTTTGGAAGAATGATGAATTTTTGACACCTTGGTAAGGAGAGGGGGACCTTTGAGGTAGGCGCCTCCTTCACATGTGTGGGAAGGTTTTTTTAATTGAAAAAAATTATGATATTTTTATCTCTCTCTCCTGGATCAAACTGGATCAAAATGGGAGCTAAACTGGTCCATGTTGTTGCGTCTCCAAAGCTCCACTCGAGTGCCGCCATCGCACTCCAATGGAAGCGTGACCCTCCTCTCACTCAATCTCCCTCTCTCACATGCACTCACACATACACAATGAGCATATAGTAGCTCTAATTAGGCTAGCAAGAAAGACACACAATGAGCATATAGTAGCTCTAATTGAATTAGGCTAGCAAGAAAGACACACAAGAGAGCAAGAGAGTAGAGAAAAACAGTACTCTATTAGTTGTATAAGAGAATGAATGGTGAGAATACAAATTGACCCTTATCTTGTCTTGCCCCCCATTCTTCACACCTTTGACAGCCATACATAAAATATAGGTCCATGGCTATCCAAGTCTACCTAGGCTTGTGTAAACACTTAATCTAATCATACAATCTCCATGATTAATCCCCTGGCATGCCTTTTATGGACAAGCGATGATCGCACACGTATGTTAGCATTTTTAGTGTCAATGGCCAAATGAAGTGACGGTTGCCAATGGATGGCATTGATGCTGGAGAGGTGTCCAATGACGGTTAACATGCCCTCCTTCCTGATGCAAATTTTGTCCTTAGAATATGTTGATGAAGATTCATCGAGGCTGTTCTGGTTACATGTTGGCATTAGAAATGTCGAAGGTCTTGGGAGATTTGCAAGACAACATGGTACAACGAGTAAGGTGTTCGTGTGAAAACATGAAGCATAATGCAAACATCAATCAAGAAATGAGGAAAGATTTTTGTGACCAATCAAGTTTTTTAGTTAAGACAAGGTTAATATTAAGGTTGGTCCAAATTCGATCTAAACTAAGATGGAACAAAAAGCATGCCTCTAGTTATGACCTTAGTCACAACACACTATCACTTTGGTGAAACCGTCTCTAGCTATTATCTAGCCTCATAAATGAAACTATTAAGTGATTATTATAAGAGTTTATTTTGATTCTAAAATATAAAAGTAGGGAACCACCCTGTGGAGACCCAAGTAATGGCCCAAAACCTCATACAAGAGTATCTAAGAACCACTAAGTACCTCTATAGCGATGGTTGTTTTTTTTAATCCCTTTATTGATAGACTTTTAGCCACAAGGTCCCATCCCATGGAGATCAAGGCTACGGTCCTAAGGCTCCATCACTAAGAGGCAACGGTCCTACTAAGATCACACATGGTGATGGTTATCTTCTTGTAAAATTTTTTACATTTTTGCTTTTTTTTTTTTGTAAACTAGTTTCATTTTCACAATTCACCTAGAAGGCTCTATTCTAACTAAAGAGGACACACCAACAAGGAAGGTGGAGTACTTGGAATACTCTAAGGTCGATCTTAGGGAGGATTGAACTAGGACCAAAGCCTAAATGATTATCCAAGTAATAACTAGAAAATTGATAGATCAATTACATAACGATGCAAGCAAACACTCAAACAAACACTAAATGGATAATCATAAAAAAGATTGAAACAATATCAAAAGGTGAGGATGGGTTAGAATACACCTAGGCAATGAGGAAAATCATGTCTATATCGAGATCTCACATCCACTGTAAGTTGTAAATCTGAATCTGGTCTACAAAATTGCACCTCAATAACCTGTAAATCAAACTCATCTAGCAAGCTCATCATCAGATAACCTTAGTTCCTAAGAATTCTCCAATTCTTTATCACTATGTTGATTTTTTTGCTTCATATATATATGTGTCCTCTGGTATACTAGGCAACGGTCTAAGTACATGCTCACTGTGATATGGGATGGGTACTATAGGTAAGTGAGCTAAGTAGCTACCATGAGCTAAGCTATCTAGGACCTCACTCACCATGCTCCAGAAGAGACAAGGAAGTGGAACATTACTCCAATAAATGCCGGTGTAAGTCCATAAGTTCTTACCCTCCTTCCTTGCTCTACAAGCTAATCCTATGCAGTTTTATCTTGATAGGGTCCTCCCATTGGGTAACAGACACTCACATGATTGTGTGGTTGTGGTGTCTCTCCTACCATGGACGGCAATAGTCTTGCCCCATAGCGCCTAAAATAAGTTCTACAGTGCCAACATAAGTAGAACGTTGTGCACAACATGCGATGCCTACAAGTAATGCATGGTGCAAGGGGATGGAACTATAGGTAGAATAGGTCCACAAAGGTGACTCCGCAACATCTCTCCCCTAGTGGTGCATAAAAATAGCATGGGTGGGTCTAGAAAGACGGAATACTTAGCTACCCATCACTTGTGTGGCTTCACGAAAAGTCCATGCTCATGGGCCTATAGTCACAACAAATTCATACTTCATTCTTTTATTTGGCATGTGCTCTTTCTCATCATCTTTCTTTAATTATTTTTTATTTGTATGGTTAGTTAGATTTTTAGTATGTGTATAGTTGCTATATTGTTGTACATTGTTGGTTCAAGCTATATTGTCATGGGTTAACTTTTTTCAAATGGGCTCCCTCTTAATATGGACATGAAATTTTTCGGGGATCAAAAAATGGAGGGTAAAAGTAACGATATTAGCATAAGTCCCCCCTTCATGCTTTCTATTATACCTCAACCTCTTGGAAGGTATTATATCCATCCCTTCCAACTGTGCTCCATCAGTGTTTGTTGGCTAGGAGCACCCTTTGTTCCTTGTTGTGTCATGTCAACTTCTACCTTTAATTGTAGAAAAGGGCTCTCATAAGACCGGATGGAACTTATGGGTTCGCTAGTATAGATGAGAAATGAAGTTGAAAAAGGACTCTCATTAGACCAAATGGAGCTTATAGGTTTGCCAGTATAGATGAGCAATAGAGTTGACACTTGCATAGTGGGTTGCTCTAGGGAAACCAATAGGATTGGGGATTGGATAGCCAACAATGGTTTTGTAACCTTTATTGATGTAGAGGCTTCACCATGTCTCATGTGATAGGGTTTCTCTTTGGGATCCAAACTTTTTTGGGCATTGGTGGTGAAGATTCTTATACAATAGCTTTCCCTTTGTTGGCATTTGAGCTATTGAAGCCTTTATTCATCATTGATGAGGATTTTTGGGAATTTGTAAGCAAGACGGCAGTCAGACTGTGGTATACTTTTATGTTTTGGTATCCAAATACAATGGGGATCCATTTTGGAGTAACTTATAACTTGGACTTCCTACACCGATTCTTGTGTTGAGGTCCTATATATATATTTGTAATAGCCCAAGAACCTTGGTATTTCTACCATGGATACCTTTCAACTTTAAGAAGGTATCTATGAGTTGGAGTTTTCCCAACTGGTTCCATGCATTGAAGGAAATCAGATTGTGACTAGCCCCCATATAAGTAATGCTTTATGAAGAACTTTACCATATGGGCTAGGCAATTGAATGGATGTTCATAGAGGTGCTATGTGCTCCTCTATGTCTCATTCAACCTCTCCCAGAAAGGCTTGTGTAGTAGGTTTAAGGTTTTCTCTTGACATTGTTACAATTTGGCTCATCTTTCGCTTGCCTCCCCTTGGTCTTGGTTCTTATATTGAGTGGCCCTTTCCTTGGCATCTTTCTTGTCATGAGAAGCACATAAGGATTGATAAGAGGTCTATAGTATTTTTTAAACTTAATACCATTAAGGAAATCGACAATTTCAACTCCCTCAAGAGTCTCAACACATATAGTACCTTTTGGAGTAACTTGACAAACCCTAATTGGTCCCTTTCCAATACATTTAAGCTTTTTCTTTTCACTACAGACCCCATACATAAGTACAAGATCTCCTACCTTGATCCCCTTATCCTTGAGATTCGGTCAAACCACGTCTTCAGTCCTTTTCTATTATCAGAGCATGTTTTGCACTGCAATTTGTCTCTCCTTTGTAAGTTGTTCTAAAACAAATAATCAATCAGCTAATTCATTACCATCAAGCTTTTCACTTAAAGCTACCCTTAAGCTAGGGATCATGAACTCCCAAGGCATTATTTCCTCAAGTACACACACCGTTTTAAATGGTGTGCAATCAATTGCAACTTTATATGATGTGCAATAGGCCCCATAAAGCTTCTATGAGCTCAGACTCCCAGTCAGTGCATCGAGCTTCAATGGTCTTTGTTAATATCGAAATAAGAACCTTGTTGGTGCTCTCTACTTGGCCATTTTCCGATGGGTAATATGGTGTTAAATTACAATGAGTGATCATGAATGTGTTAGTGAGATTTTTTATTACATCATTGGATGAAACATTTACCTTGATCACTCACTAGCTCAAATGAACATCCAAAGTAACAATGATGTTCTCATAGAGAAACTTAAAAGTCGCCACCATGGCATCCTCTTTTTGTAAATCTCTTGCTTCAACCCTTTTGGTTATATAATCTATGGCAACAATTATGAAGCATGCTTGTGTGCCACGTGTAGCAAGACTAATAGGGCCAAATATAAATAAATCCTTGGGCAACCCTACTATAGAGGACTAGGTCAGTGGCTGTGCCTTGCATAGATAAGGAAAAAAGCGTTGTTTCTAGAAGTCAAGAATAGAGTTTTTCCGAGTTAAAGTCGATCACTCTATGAGTGGTTTGATTTTAGAAATCCTTTAAAAAGACCACGCTCCCCTTGCGAGATAGAACTAGGTCATACCTATACTAATCGTATCCTTGTATCTTACATGGTCAAGGTGTCGACGAGTAGGAAACTACCCTAAGTTAGACTTAGTAGACTATCTTAAAGGTTTCCCCTATTTAGGAAGCAAGGGACCTTACACAAAGGAATACATCTGAACATGTAGTACATATGGAGATTGATGTACAAAATGTACAACAAAAATATAAGGTTGCCAAATTGAGAAATCCAAGATCATTTGAGTCATCCTTAGTGTTTTCATCATAACATTTTTGGCCATGTTACAAAAAAGCATTACCATTCGATATGTCCAAGTGGCTACAATAGATACTTCATCTACCTTGGGTTTTCTTCACGAAAAGACTTCAACGAGTGGATTAGTGATGTAGGCCCCTCGCACATTCAAGCCTTCACCATCGGTAACTCGTGCTACTTTATTTCTTTCGTTCTTACAAAAGTGGATGGTGAGTCTATAGAAGTACTTCTAGACTCAGGTAGTTCAATTTCTTCCATTAGTCACTTCATTGTCCAAATTTTAGGTTTGCTTACACTCGTCTTGCTCCTCCCTAGGTATTAGTTCTTTTTGGGGATCAATGTAGGTCTTCTATGGTTGCTCATATCCCTTTTCTCATAAGTCATTCCTTTTATTTTCATGATTGTATGTATTTCATAAACAACTCTACTCTTGGTTGTGATTATAGCACGTCACTTCTCAATTAAGGAACTTAAGTACGACTAGGATGAGCAGTGTGAAATGGCTTTTAAACAACTAAAAGCATTGGTATGTGTGTAGGTCCCAAGTCAAAGATTCTAGGAAAACCTCTTTTCGATAAAAACAAAACATTGAAACCATATAAACAATAAAACAAAAATGTAAAAAATAAAAAAGTAAAAAATAAAACCTTGGTAGCCCATATGAAGAACCTAAGACAATGATCATTACCCAAGGACCTCACCCCTAAGCAAGAAGGATTATTGATTACCTTGCTCAAGGAATTTTAGGATGTGTTCACTTGGAAAAACAATGACATGAAGCTAATTCTTTTGAAAGTGGTAAAACACACCATCCCTTTGTATAAAGGTGTAAAACCATCCAAATAGAGAGCCAACCACAAGAATCCCAAGTATGATTAAATGGTAAAAAAGAAGAGCTATACAAGCTCATTGATCATGCAAGATTTGTGTATGACATTGAGCACACCGAGGGGGTGTCGCCATTGATAGTGAGCATTCCCAAAAAGAATGGAAAGCTTAGAGTGTGCATTATCCTCAAAAAGGTTAATTCCACCACCACAGTTCGCGATCACTCCTCCTTGCCTTACATAGACCATATGCTAGAGAAAGAGTTTTCAGAGAAGAAGTTTACAAATTCTTAGATGGCTTCTCAGGCTAGCTACAACCAAGTGATGACCTAACTGACCAATACAAATCAGAGTTTACTACAAAATGGGAAACCTATGTGTATCACATTATGCCATTTGGCCTGACCAATGCCCCCACCACCTTCCAATGATGTGTATAGCCTTCAAGGATCTCCTTTGATCTTGGAGATATTCATTGATGATCTATGCATGCACTCCAAGTGGAACAACGAGCATCGTCATGCAACCTCTTTATAATCATGGATATTCCTAGGGACTCGCAAGTGTCATTTCGATTCCCTGATGCACCCCTTGTGGGAAAGAGTTACCAATAAGCCATTGATTAAATGACATATGATATTGATGAAGAAGGTAACACTATAGCCCAAGACTTGCCAAGGAGGCAAGGAATACAGAAAGATCTAGGTAGGGGGAAGTCATACCTTCCTCATCCTACCAAAATGAAAGGATAACAAGAGGAAGAGAAGCGATGACTTCTCAGGATGAAATCACTTAAAGAAGGGGTAGTCTAGGGGAGGAGCAAGAATTTTCATTCTATAGACACAGAGAGGATGCCAATGTGTGAATTCCATCCTCATTAGACACAATCAGGGAAGAAAAGATGAAAACGGTATCGTCCAAAGAGAGAGCACCTCTTGAAAGAACAAGGGTAACCATTTCCTTAGAGACCAAAGTACCAGCTCAAGGAGCATGAGAAACTGAGAGACTACACAAATGGGATATCAATAGTGGGATACCCTATGACACATATAACCAACGTGCTCCCAAAGTCCTTACCAGAATCATCAGTTGGAGTACCAAGCTATTTGGGTACACTGAACCATCATCCTATGCACCTATAGCTCCCAAAGTTGAGCTAAGATACATATCCCCAATGGCTCTAAGATCAATAGTTGAGCCTATAAAACTTAGATCACGTGCTCATATTCCAAAATGAGAAGAGTACTAGAAGCCATTCCCATGGTGTTCAGATTGCCTGGAGGAATAAGAGATTAATACGAGCATGACTATCTGAGGATTAAAGCCTCACACATATCCAAGCTAGTGTCCTAGCCACATTTAGATAAATATGCACGGTTGAAAGAGTAATCAATCCTAGAACTAAGATTGATACCTTTATATTGATAAATGCTAGAAGATTCATAAAAAAGGACCATGGAGGACCTTGAGCTAGCATTTACCATGGGCTTCTTGAAGGCTGTCAAGCATAGTTCAGTTACACAATTGTATCAATTCCAGCAGTTCCAATACGAGTCTATGAGAGAACTACCTTATGAACTTAAATAGCAGATGTCCTACTGAGGAAAAAATTAGCCAAACTAGAATGATTTCATTATTCATAGAGGGATTGATAGCAAACAATTGCATGATCCATTGTATACTTGAAAGATAGAGAACACTAGTGGAGTTTTTCCTATACACAATAGATTTTGATGATACCTTTATAGGAATCCCTTCTTCCATGAAAAGCGAAAGGCCAAACTCTTTGGTCTAAATAGAACCCAGTGTCAAAAGTAAAGACACTAAGAAAACAAAAGAGCCCAAGAGCGTAAAAGACATTGCTAAGGCAATGATCAAAGGGCTAGAAGAAGTGTGAGATGCACCATCTGCATTTAACTCCAAGATAGGTAATGACTTGGTGTATTATTTGCATAAGCAACCATGCGGTGCATGAGTGCCCAGCCTTGAGAGCAAGGAGGAAATTAGTTCGTGCAGGTATTGTTGGAGATATGGAAACCATGAATCATCTAACTACTACCATGCACAGTGAATGGCAATAATGAGAGGAATGCCTAATTTACTGGTAGCTCCTTAGCCATTAGCTTTGCTAGCCCCACCTAAAGCTAGACTTGATGCTACTCATATAGCTATGAACCATTTGTTAGAAAGAGACCCATATAGAATATTGGATGTTCCATCTCCGGTGTTACTACCATAGCCACCATGAACCATGCCAACAAGGGTAGTTTTGATACTGAACTTATTTTTGATACTGAACTTATTTTTGATAAACCCCCTAGCATGTTAGAATTTTATGGTGACTATCCGGATGCACCTAGAAGTGAATACCATTCGGGACAACTAGAACCAATGATGTGGGATACGCAACTAGTTTACTACTTTAATGCAAATAGCCTCGAGAGCCTATAAACCATGGGACATTAATGGCCCAAGGAGACTCCCTCTTACTTGCTTTAAATGTCAAGGCCCCTACTGAGTGGCTTAATGCCCCATGAAGGCAAATCCAAAAGAAGCAGTAATTGGATAGATGGTGTATCCGATGTGGCATAGATCATTTGATTAGTGATTGCTAGCACAATACCACCACTCTTAATCCATCTACCATCGCACAATAGCTACCATAAACCAGCTTTGGGATAGTCAGCATCATAAGCCAACCTTCAGAGGAAGTACCAGTAAGCCAACCTTCTCAGAGGAAGTACCAGTAAGGATTGGGACTAGGGAATAGGCCTAATAAAAGTAGGATCAGGCTAGTCCTTAGTCTTTAACCGAAGTGCTGAAAACTTCCAAGAGCAATAAAAAAAAGGAACGATGCAAAGATCATAGGGGAAAAGCTACATTGCCCTCCTCTAAGCCAACAAAAGTAACCAATCTCAGTGTATCCGATGTGGCATAGATCATTTGATTAGTGATTGCTAGCACAATACCACCACTCTAAATCCATCTACCATCGCACAATAGCTACCACAAACTAGCTTTTGGATAGTCAGCATCATAAGCCAACCTTCTCAGAGGAAGTACCAGTAAGGATTGGGACTAGGGCATAGGCCTAATAAAAGTAGGATCAGGCTAGTCCTTAGTCTTTAACCGAAGTGCTGAAAACTTCCAAGAGCATTATAAAAAAAAAGGAACGATGCAAAGATCATAGGAGAAAAGCTACTCCTCTAAGCCAACAAAAGTAACCAATCAACCAAGGACCTTAAAAATTCCTAGTGGTAAAGAGGCAAGAGAGAAGGACCCAAAAGACCATCTAAATTATGCTAAGATCGAGGAGGTTCCAAATTCAATAGTGGGATACCCTATGACACATATAACCAATGTGCTCCCAAAGTCCTTACCAAAATCATCAATTGGAGTACCAAGCTATTTGGGTACACTGAACCATCATCCTATGCACCTATAGCTCCCAAAGTTGTGCTAAGATACATATCCCCAATGGCTGTAAGATCAATAGTTGAGCCTATAAAACTTACTAGAAGCCATTCCCATGGTGGTCACATTGCCTAGAGGAATAAGAGATTAATACGAGCATGACTATCTGAGGATTAAAGCCTCACACATATCCAAGCTAGTGTCCTAGCCACATTTAGATAAATATGCACGGTTGAAAGAGTAATCAATCCTAGAACTAAGATTGATACCTTTATATTGATAAATGCTAGAAGATTCATAAAAAAGGACCATGGAGGACCTTGAGCTAGCATTTACCGTGGGCTTCTTAATGGCTATCAAGCATAGTTCAGTTACACAATTGTATCAATTCCAGCAGTTCCAATACGAGTCTATGAGAGAACTACCTTATGAACTTAAATAGCAGATGTCCTACTGAGGAAAAAATTAGCCAAACTAGGTTGATTTCATTATTCATAGAGGGATTGATAGCACACAATTGCATGATTCATTGTATACTTGAAAGATAGAGAACACTAGTGGAGTTTTTCCTATACACAATAGATTTTGACGATACCTTTATAGGAATCCCTTCTTCCACGAAAAGCAAAAGGCCAAACTCTTTGGTCTAAATAGAACCCAGTGTCAAAAGTAAAGACACTAAGAAAACAAAAGAGCCCAAGAGCGTAAAAGACATTGCTAAGGCAATGATCAAAGGGCTAGAAGAAGTGTGAGATGCACCATCTGCATTTAACTCCAAGATAGGTAATGACTTGGTGTATTATTTGCATAAGCAACCATGCGGTGCATGAGTGCCCAGCCTTGAGAGCAAGGAGGAAATCAGTTCGTGCAGGTATTGTTGGAGATATGGAAACCATGAATCATCTAACTACTACCATGCACAGTGAATGGTAATAATAAGAGGAATGCCTAATTTACTGGTAGCTCCTCATCCATTAGGTTTGCTAGCCCCACCTAAAGCTAGACTTGATGCTACTCATATAGCTATGAACCATTTGTTAGAAAGAGACCCATATAGAATATTGGATGTTCCATCTCCGGTGTTACCACCATAGCCACCATGAACCATGCCAACAAGGGTAGTTTTGATACTGAACTTATTTTTGGTACTGAACTTATTTTTTATAAACCCCCTAGCATGTTAGAATTTTATGGTGACTATCCGGATGCACCTAGAAGTGAATACCATTCGGGACAACCAGAACCAATGATGTGGGATACGCAACTAGTTTACTACTTTAATGCAAATAGCCTCGAGAGCCTATAAACCATGGGACATTAATGGCCCAAGGAGACTCCCTCTTACTTGCTTTAAATGTCAAGGCCCCTATTGAGTGGCTTAATGCCCCATGAAGGCAAATCCAAAAGAAGCAGTAATAATAAATCTGCCCATCATTGGATAGATGGTGTATCCAATGTGGCATAGATCATTTGATTAGTGATTGCTAGCACAATACCACCACTCTTAATCCATCTACCATTGCACAATAGCTACCATAAACCAACTTTGGGATAGTCAGCATCATAAGCCAACCTTCTCAGAGGAAGTACCAGTAAGCCAACCTTCTCAGAGGAAGTACCAGTAAGGATTGGGACTAGGGAATAGGCCTAATAAAAGTAGGATCAAGCTAGTCAGTCTTTAACCGAAGTGCTGAAAACTTCCAAGAGCAATAAAAAAAAGGAACAATGCAAAGATCATAGGGGGAAAGCTACATTGCCCTCCTCTAAGCCAACAAAAGTAACCAATCAGTGTATCCAATGTGGCATAGATCTTTTGATTAGTGCTAGCACAATACCACCACTCTAAATCCATCTACCATCGCACAATAGCTACCACAAACCAGCTTTGGGATAGTCAGAATCATAAGCCCACCTTCTCAGAGGAAGTACCAGTAAGGATTGGGACTAGTGCATAGGCCTAATAAAAGTAGGATCAGGCTAGTCCTTAGTCTTTAACCGAAGTGCTGAAAACTTCCAAGAGCATTAAAAAAAAAGGAACGATGCAAAGATCATAGGAGAAAAGCTACATTGCCCTCCTCTAAAAGCCAACAAAAGTAACCAATCAACCAAGGACCTTAAAATTCCTAGTGGTAAAGAGACAAGAGAGAAGGACCCAAAAGACCATTTAAATTATGCTAAGATCGAGGAGGTTCCAAATTCAGTAAGCCAAATAACCTTGGATAAAGAGAAGGGATTAGATGGTCCTGATGGGCTAGTCTTGGTGGAAAGAACCCCAAAACTCCGAGAGAAAGCTGAAAGAGTCTCACAAGCTTAGAACAAACAACTTTGAAATTAAAACCAATTAATGATCTGAGCTACCCTAAACCACCAATTCAAATCACTCTCGAATGAAGAATAAGATGAGGAAAGTGAAGATGGATCAATCATAATGGACTGAAAAGACGAGCTTCTTTTGAAAACGGCCAAGAAAGCCGTGGAAGGGAATCTAAATTCAAAGGATTAGAAGAACCCCTTCTCAAGAACTTACCAACTTAACTTAACGAGAGAGAGAGAGAGAGAGAGAGAGAGAGAGAGAGAGAGAGAGAGAGAGAGAGAGAGAGAGAGAGAGAGAGAGAGAGAGAGAGAGAAACTTGGTACATTAGACCTAAAGATAGAAGAGCTTGTAGATCGATTTTCCACCAAGAACCCCCATTAGAGCATGTGAGAGAGGAATCCCATGAGGGGAGTGTCTCAAGTAAGAGAGGAAATATGCCCTTGGGATGATGCTAAACCAAGAGACTACCTTCAGAATGGGCATGGGAGCCATACAAATCTAAATCTAGCTCATTAGCAACCACACAATCCTATATGGGTATGGATGACAAGCTGATGATAGTTGCTAACATGCTACCTCTAAGGCTTGCACACTGAAAGGAGATATGGGAGCCTCAAGAGTAACCCTCTTAGCCCTAGTCATGCGATAACCATGACTGAATACTTGGCATGCAAGTCGGAAGCTTGGGATGAAGTCTATTAATGGATGAAAGAAAATCTCAATTAGAGAAATTCAAGGGAGAGACCAAGCTAAAATTGATAGTAACTGGCAATGCACATTCAAGGATGTACCAATCGTGCAGTTAGGAAGTACTTTAAGGGAGACAATATGAATGCCATCATTCCAATCAAATTGGGAGTAGTGACCACCACTTTAATCATTTGATGGGGGAGAAAGAGAGAGAATTGCTACCAAAGACATGTGGCAAAGATGGGGAAGAAAGCCCCTTAAGAAGGCCAAAATAGTCCTTAAGCTAGTAGACAAGAATCTAGGAAGAACTACTATGAAAATATTGAAGGATGTTGAGGTAGCATCATGTGGCCTGACCTACGAGATTGCATTTGTTGTTTTCGATTTGGGAAGGCCCACCAATTACGATGTAATATTGGGAAGACCATTCATGTGTTGATTGTCAATGATTCATGATTGGGATTATGATTTCATTTACCTCCATTAAGAGGAAAATACCATTAAGGTAAAACTAAAAGACCACAAATCCAAAGAAGCCACCAAAATGCCCATTGTGACTTAGGGTCAAACACGACCGCTTGCCACTTTAGTGGATAAAGTGGCACAAAAGATGTAAGTCAAAGATAAAGCATTTGTAGCTTCATCTTCCTGATTTTCCAGACCCCAAAGAGGAGGAAATTGGATGCACTTGCTAGCTACGATGGACATATGTCCACCACCGATGGGAACATAGTTTTGTGATGAGAATAGTAGAGACATAATTCTAATCAAAACTTGACTCAATGCTTCCAAAAATAGAGACACCAATTCCGCCAAGGAAGGAGGAATCAAAAATGAGAAAAAAGTCTTCCAAAGAGCGGAAAATGGTACCAATCAAAGACATAAGTGCAACTTTTACACCAAGTAGCTCCTCTGATAATAAGAAGATGAAGAAGTAGAAGTGTTGCCAAAACACCAAGCCCTTCTCAGAGAATTCCTTGAAAGAGATAATCTCTACTTAAGTGAGCTAAGAAACCATCAAATATTAGAGTTAGAGATCTGCCAAGCCTCAAGGAATAATACTTACAATATGTAGAAGCCTTGAAGAGAGAGTCAAACATGAGGCTAAACATGAGGCTAAACCTTCAAGCCCAACAACTAGTGATTAAGAAGAGGAACAAGTCCCTTCTCGATTCAAAAATGGAATCTCCATAGATGAATAAAAGATTGAATAATCAAAGAATATTAGCAAATAGATTAATGTAGGCATGGATACTCAAAAACCAGCAAATTCTCATTAGGGCTATGCCTCAATTTATAGAGTTTATATCAAGCATCAAATCCCATTGATTTCTCCATGATTCACTCCCAGAATATCTCCACCTCTTGCCTGATTCTCTCCACCTCTTCTCTTTTCCCTGAATATCTCCCAGAATAACTCCACACTCCTAAATTCTCTCATGCTACCCTTTATTCTCTCCCAGTAGATTCTTCTCACCTTTTCACAGGTTCTTTCACAATTACATCTCCTCTTTTACAGCCTCTAACCAAGGGCTTGTTCCCGCACACACCCTATTCACTTGTATTTTCAACAGCTTTGTCCATAGCTTCAGCATGATACTTTGAGCAATCTTCCCATGCCTTTTGCAGCTGCTGGAATAAGTTGTCCTTTTCTACCTTATGCTTGAGGTTGAGCCTGACTTCTTCATTCTATTTTTGAAGCTAGTGTACCAAGATTTCCTTGGCTTCTTGTAGTCTATGCTCCAAGTCACTACATTGTTCTATTAGTTCTTTTATCGTATCCATCTCCGCAGCCATCTTACTCTAAGCCCAATTCCTATCTACTGGACCAAGGCAAATTCTTTGCTTGAAGTTTCCATCTCTTTTAGTAGATCCTACTTTTGTTTGTGTACCTTGTCTCATAACATTCCCTTTGCTTACTAGCGTCTACAACCCTTTTTAAAGACAACAGTTTTTCCTCTTCCAGATTGGCCACCAACTCACTGATTTTATCTACCTGGTTGGATGAAAGGGAGTTAGGCTTTGAGCTGTGTTATTTGAGTATGCTATTTGTCAATGACTTGTTTCTTATTATTAAGTTCTTGTTGTTTGTTAAATTTTGCAACCTTCTTGTTGAGTACCCTTGTCAACTCTAAAAGATGTAGCCCAGATTTCTCCTCTGCTTGTTCTGTGTCCAGGCCAAACAGAGTGACTACCTGTTGTTGTACTTGTTGCACTTTAGGATTTAGGAATTCCTTTGCAATTCTTTACTTCTTTGGCTCTGAAAGTCAGATTGTATTGACATTGCCTCACGCATTTGAGTGGTCATTCCAAAATCCATTTTTCTCTTACATTTAGGGTCAATTGTTGTTGGTGCTGTTGGTGGCTGACACGCTCAGGGGTTAACCTAAAATTATGTAAGTATAGCACGCTAGTTCAAATGAAGGGGTTTTTAAATTTAAAATTTTAAGGTAAATTTACAGAAATACATTTACATAAGGGGTTTTTTAAATCAATTTTGAAAAAAAAACCCATAAGCCCATAAAGAAAAGGGGTCATTTTATTCATGAAAAATTCATAAGGGGTTTTTTAAATACCCCTTGAACACACGTGATACATAGGGTTTCTTAGTAGTGCACCCCCTGAGTTGACATGGACTGTGCTTGGGGAGATATTGCAATAGGGATTTCCTTGCACATGGGCGACAATCCACCGTGCACATGTTGGTTGGTTCTGCCCTTAGAACCTTGATCTCCTTGGTCTTGCCTTTGAGCCTCTTGTCCTATGAGAGTTGGAATGTTGAGACCCGCTTATTTAAGGACCTTTCTTGCCCCATATTCCAAAACTTGATGTAGAAGATAAGGATTACCAATGATATACTTATGGTTTGCACAATAAGCACAACGAGGTTGTTAAAGATTATATGTGCCCAATCCTCCTCATGGCCTTCTGCCACCATAATAAATAGCCGAAGAGTTTATCCTATCATGTCTGGGATTCTAGAAAGCTGCCATCTTATCCAAGCTAATTACATACAATTTCTCCATTACACCATCTTCCTTAAGAACCGAGTAGCATTCTAGTGCATGGTAGGTAAATAACTAGGGCTCCTTTTTTGTATTCTTTTGGAACACTCGAATGCGTATGCGTTCTCCATTTGTGCCTGCATCACCCAGTCAACTAGATGAATGACCATGCTTAGTTACCCAACCTTCAGCATCCTAACGACTTATTCGGTACCTTTGGTATTCCTTTTAACCCCTTAGGTTGTCCCTGCTATTTTGACTCCTTGTTAGACACAGCCTGTTTCCTTATCATCTTTGCATTCGATTCATTGCTTGCTTGGGTGTTCCGGGACATTTTTGCTGCAAACAAAACCTCTTATTATTAGTAATAAAGTGTTGGGTTTCATTTTCTCTACCTGCCAGTCTTCATCAATATGTAATGCAGTACCCAAGTTTCTCGGTGAATGATACTGTAGGCTATGGATTCGCAGGTAGTGGGGGTACGTAAAGTTAGGGCCGAGTCTATGAAGGCTAGTTCCAAATCCATCAATAGTAAAACATCTATTCAACAATGGAAACCAATAGGCAAGCTTTGTGCAAATACATGGAATAACAAGGAACATATGTGCCTATGGAATCAGAAAGACAAGGGTAAAATAGTAGTGGATCAAGGGTTATTCGATAGATGACATAAAGATAATTGATAATCTTATTCGCAACCTACCCTCCAGCTCAATGCCTTTTTCGGGTATAGACAATAGTACTCAACCTCCTACTGACTTATTTTCAAAGTTTGGTGGAAAACCAATGCATACCCAAAGGTACTAGGTCAGTCAAATTAAAAGCTTAACAGTCAAAAGTTATAGCTTGACCAAGACAAGGGTGTCTCGATAGTAGAAAATTATGACTACAAAATCATCAACTCTGATTCAATTCCTGATAGTCTACCTGCATCCCATGGGGCTTCAAATTGGTAAAAGTTATCGGTTTTAAACTAGGTAAAATTGCTCCCAACATTTGGGCTTCTGCTCATCACATAACTTCACATGTTGTTGGTACGTATGTGGTCTTTTTATTGTTTTACAAGCCTACAAAATCTTGAATAGGGCCTCGAATATCAATTTCAAGTTTGTATGCTAGAGATGCATAGATATCAAGCTGAAATGAATCTAAAAACAGAATTAATCATACTTAGTGATTGGAAACAGGTCTTGCATGATGCATTTACTGTGCTTTTTGTTGACTTTATTGCATTTTTGTGTAATATGCATGTTTTATGGGTATTAAATGAGTTTATTTTAGCATTAATTGATCAGTTTGATTCTAAATGGGTAAGTTCTTCCTTCCCTATTTGTCATCTATTACACATTCATGCTTCTTTGACAAGTAAAAATTGAAAATTCGTCCAAAATATAAAGGAGACTCTGCCAAAATTTTCCCGCAATATGCAAAACCTTGTATTTTGTTACAAACTCTTGACTTAGAGACCGTATGGGTATGGAAGTCACTATACATGGACTACCTATACTCCCAATTTCACAATTCTTAACCCTTCAAAAAATCTTGACTATTCTTGTCCACCCACCCTCTATAGCTGTAATGATTGCATTCATTACAGCTATACACACTCGTAGAGGGGTGTACTAGGTCTAGGCAGGGGAGGAACATCTTGTGGCTTTTCAACCTATAGGATTTTGACCACCACTTTCAAACACGAGAAAGTGGAAAAGGTCCATTAGAACTCACCTCAAAAGGAGGATATTATTATTTTTCCAATCAAAAGTTCTAGTCCTGTCAGGGAAGGGGATGCTTTCCAAGTAATAGGGCACAAGTTCCTTGTTTGGATCCACCATTCCTAGCATCTTGAGTTTTCGTTTGTTTCATTTGACCGTGTACATCAATAATAAGTCACCTTTCTTGAAGTCTTTTTTACTCAAGTGGTTGTCAAACCATTTCTTTCTTCGAGGCTTTTCAACATATAATCCATAGACTGCATGAAGTCTAGTCTCATCAAGGCATTCTAATTGGAACAACCTCTCGGATATCTCATTTCCCTCAAGGTTTTTTGAAATTTCCACTCTTAAAGAGGGCACAATATATTCCGTAGAGGCATAACTGCCTTGAACCCATACACCATATGAAAGGGAGTCATTCCAATAGTAGTCTTATAGGCCGTTCTGTAGGCCCAAAGAGCAGCAGCAGGAAGCTTTTGTCCCCAATCGTTTCTTTGTTCATTTACTATTTTGGTCAATATGGTGCATAAAGTCTTGTTACTTTCTTCTTGCCCATTGGCTTGAGGATAGTATGGTGAAGATTTTCTATGGACCACCATGAACTCAGCCAAGAGAAAAGTGATCACCTCATTAATAAAATGAGTTCCTCTATCACTTACAAGTTCAAGTGGACAACCATATCGAGTTATGATATTTTCATACAAGAATTTGGCAATACTTTGAGCATCATCTTTCACAGTTGCACGAGCCTTTGCCCATTTAGAACAATATCATGTTGCCACTACAATGTACCTTGCTTGAGATGATTTTGCACCAAGACTAATAGGTCCAACAAAGTCCATCCCCCACTTCTGGAAGACTTGGAAAGAGTAGACTACAATTAAGGGCATATGGTCCTTGCCATGATTAATGCAAATCTTTGGCATTCTTCACACCTCTTGACAAATTTTGAGGCATCACCAAATAGGGTTGGCCACCATAGGCCTGATTGAAGCACCTTTTGTGCAGTGGTTTCTACGGCAAAATGTCCACCGCCTAGTCCGTTATGAGCTTCCTCAAGGACATCTACATAGTTATATGTTTTGCCCTAGGTACCAGGGAAAAGATTTTCGAGGCCCCCTAGTCGACGCTTCAAGCAAACTTCAAGATAGTCACACCACTTACACAGCTAGTATGAAATTGCATGTTTCACAGATTCAACAATCTTTTAATGAAACATAGTATCACTGGTCATAATCCTCCAAAATATCTAGCTTGAATTCTAATTTCCAATCATTCCTTCATCGGTATACCTATAGCATCATTGGCAACCAGAACACTCACCACCTATTCACCCAGGGCCCTTTTCAATAGTTCCTAGCTCATAGTACCCAGAAATATAATCACATAAGAAAAATCTAGATGGACTCTCTAAGATCAACCAACAGATCCATATAAAAGAGCCATGGACTCATCTGTTGAGGACTAGCAAGGCCAATCAACCAGATCCATGCCCGAGTTCAAAAAACAACTCTAACTCCTTATTCCAATTTCTTTCCCGACGCACACGTGGGTATCTTTGGCGACCTAGAGCCCGAGCACCGTATGGTCAGCACCCTCTAGGCTCCTTCACAGGTCACCTAGCACTTCACTCATAGACTGCTTCCTTGGTCCCTCATCCACCGTATCGGAAGCTCACCATTTAAATCGAACCAAGGCTGGTCGCGAGACGTCCTCCATTGACTCTCCGTCAGCTGTTGCAACTTTATCACTTAGGTATCCATGACCTCATTCACAAGATGGTCAAAATGCTTCCTCTCAGCAATCATTTAAAAACAGGTCATTAATATAGTTTCTAATGAACTCTCATATTTCCTCATTGTTCCATATCATTTCTCGTTATTCCACATTCTTCTACATCAATTCACATTGCTTATTCCACATCCACTCATGGGAATTCCCATCGTCCTTCATCCAATCACATCACGTCACAACATATCCACATCACATCTCATCCATTCATATCACATCACATCACGTTCACATCTATTTACATCACTTCACATCCATTCACATTTACCCATTTCCACATCACATCACATCTCATCTATCCACATCATATCTCATCCATTCATATCTAACCGGATCCACATCACATCATATCCATTCACATCTCATTACATCACATTCACATCTTACCACATCTCACCACATCTCATCACATCCATTCACATCCATCACACCCATTCACATCCCACATTCATTCACATCTTATAACATCCATCCTTATCTTATCACATCTCGTTCACATCCATCCACATCACATCACATTCATTCCATCCACATTACATCACATCCACATCTATCCATATCACATCTCATTCATTCCATCTACATTACATCAGATCCACATCTATCCATATCACATCACATCCATTCACAGCTCATCACATTCATCCACATCCATTCATTCATTCACATTCACATCTATCCACATCCATCTCATTCACATCCACATGAATTTACATCATATCACATCTCATCACATTCACATCCACATCCATTTACATCACATCACATCTCATCGTCACATTCACATCTTATCACATCACATTTACATCTTCCCTTATCACATTCACATCTCATCTAATCACATTGCATCCATTTCTATCCCATCACATTCATTTACATTCATTCAAATCCACATCACATTCATTTACATTCATTCAGATCCACATCACATCTTATCACATCCACTTTTAGTACCGTTTTCTACTTTCGATACTGATAGGACTTTTCTAAGTTTTTGCCAATTGCTTGGCCTAGTTAAAGGTACTTTTTCTTGATCCCATTGAATCTATGTATCAGAGTGTTGTTAAAGGTTTAAAAAGGGAAATAAACCTTATCAGAATTGAATAGTAAAAACTCATCATTAGATCCTTGATCCTCCCAAGGATTCCAGATTCTCTTTTTTGAGTAAGAGTTATCCAAGTTTTCTCAATGGATATTTTCATATTCTTTCTCAAATTTCTCAAATAAAATATATCCAATATTCTTCTTTTTGAATAAAAGATTCATGGGATTTACAAAAATCAATTCTACCCATATTTTCCAATAAAAATAATCATACTTAAAATTCCACTTTTGATAAATACTCATAATTTGAATTATGCCAAAAATTCCTCTTTTACCATTTAATTACTTGAATCTCAATTATCATGGGAATTCCTCTTTTTGCATAAAAATAAATTTACCAAAAATTTCTCTTTTACCATTTAATTACTTGGATCTCAAATATCATGGAAATTTCTCTTTTTGCATAAAAATAAAATTACCAAAAAATACTCTTTTCTCATAATCAATTAATTATGCATAATTATAAAAAAATTATTTCTCATGAATATGATGAAAATCATTCTTTTTGCATAGGATGTCCAATCCTAGAATATGGTAGGAAGTCCTCTTTTAGCATTATGCATAAAAATAAGATATGTATTATTTTAAAAAAAATTTACCATAGCTTCGCTATTACTGATAATTCTCAATTTTTTTCTAAAAGAATAAAATCTTGTAATGAAAATATGATAGTAGTTCCTCTTTTATGCTTAAAATCAAACTATGAATTTAAATCATAATTTTAATCATAAAATTAAATATAACTATGATTATCCCACTAGATTAAGCTAATTTTAACATTCCTCTTTTTCCAAATTGTTAGGATAATCCATTTCTCATTTAGAATGAATTAGAGTAGTTTTTAACTACTCATAAATAATGTAAAAGAATTTACCATTAATTTAATAGCACAAAATCATGAAAATATCATTTTCTTATTCTCTAGCTTATCAAGCCTAGAGTTTAGCTTTGAATCAAGAGACTATCATTGAGAAGCATCCTTTTTCAAGGGATTTAGCCATAAAGATGGCTATTCTTTAGAGAGAGAGAGATTTACTTAAAGAAACCATTATAATTTAAGCATAAAGGTTAACTTAATGCTAATTAAACATTAAGAAACTTAGGGAAAGCTTGATTTGAATCAAAACAATCATTTAGAAAGCTTCTCAAGCTTGATAGGGGTTGAGAAGAAGAAAGTTATTGAGAAAATTAGAAAAAACCATAAAAATTAATTTTACCTCCAAGTTTGGCTTGATTCCCTATTAGCAGTGAAGCCCGCAACCAATCAATTGGTCCACCAAGAGAAGAAGAGCAACTCCAAGAGTTGTTGTAGAGAGAGAGAGCTCCAAGCTCCCAAGAGAGAGGAAAGTTTAAGGGATAATAGTGAATATGATTATTTTAATATAATACTGGCATAGTATAGCTCTAATATTTAATTACAAATGATTGAGGGTCTATTTATAGGTGAGGGAGACCACTAACCAAGTCTAACTGGGTTCTAGAATTTTCCAAGTTCAGTTTGACTTAATTTGGACAAGATTTGGACCAGTTTGGCTCTCTTTTTGATTTGGTTTGATCTAGGAGAGAGGAGAGAGAAAAATATCACAATTTTTTTGAATTAAAACCCTTCCACACATGTGAAAGAGGCGCCTACCTCAAGAGTCCCCCTTTCCTTACCAAGGTGTCAAAAATGCATCATTATTCCAAAATATCTCATTTTTTTTGTAATATCTCATAATTTTTAACTAATAAACCTTATACTCAGTCAACTCTTCATCTTATGTGAGCATTTACTCATTTTTGGGTATTTTCTTTTATTCTTTTGGATTTATCTCATCTCAACACTTGGATTAATCCAATTGGCCCATTCAAACCTAAATTGGACCATAATCTAAAATTTTCTAAAAATGTAGACCCTTAGGCTAAGGTCCCTTATACCATTTTCAATTAATTCCTAATGCACATTGGAAAGTTCATTTTGAACTTCTGTTTCAGGGGAATCTATTTTAGACACTAGGAGGATTTTTGTATCCAAAGATATCTCAATTTTGAATTATCTCTCTCTAGACATTTTCTCTCTCTAGGCCAAAACAAGGTAAAACAAGATCTTTCTTCTATTTCAGAGAGGGGAATAATTACAAGAACAGAAGGGGAGGTTCTTACATCTTTACACCTCAAAAGCTGGAGAGAGGAATCTTACACTGTTGCTCTTTATCTCAATTGAATAAGAGCTAGGATTCTTACACTGTTGCCCTTTATCTCAACTGAATAAGAGCTAGGATTCTTACACTGTTGCCCTTTATCTCAACTGAATAAGAGCTACGATTCTTACACTATTGCCCTTTATCTCAATTGAATAAGAGCTAGGATTCTTACACTATTTCCCTTTATCTCAATTGAATAAGAGCTAGGAATTAGTTGTAAGATCTTGTATTGAATGCTTTCATGCAAACCTTGTATGCATGCTATCAATGAATTCTCAATATCACCATTCCTTACATTCAATCATCTAGTCAGTTTACTGGTTCTTCCCTCTAATTTACTAAAAATATAACTAGACTATTGATGTTAGGAATGAACCAAATTTGGTAGGTACCAAGTTTGAAGTGCAACTAGGGACTAGGTAAACTCCATTCCTTAGAAAGATGCCCGGTTGGCACACAAGAATCATACAAGAACTTTTCAACCCTTTTGTGGAAGGGTTTATGACTAGCCCGTATTCTCTTATTGTTAGCAAGATGCCAAATCTATCTGAGTAGAATTGTTGGGCCATGTAAGGGCTATTGCCAACCAAGTGCTTGCCCCAAGCCCTCACTTAATCTAGGAACTACAATCAAGCAAACATGGACGAAAATTGGTTCCAAAATGAACTAAATTTTCAGCCAAGTAAGCGTGCAAAGTTTGTTTTTGGAGCATGCAAAACAAAGGTCATAAAGAGTCCAATCCATGCATGGTTAGGTATGGATGTAGTCCATCCTATTATCAATAGGCTTGACACCCTAAATTCCTAATTGGGATTCCCTCTTACTATTTATAGCAACTCTGTTTTGCCCAGTTGCCTAGGAAGCCCAAAATGATAAATTTCTATTTTTGGCAGTTTAGGACCAAACCTGGTAGGGTCATAGTCCTCAAGGTTAGTAACACCAGACAAAAGTCAGAACTGAATGAGTTTGGATGCTTGGTGTGACTGTGAGAGACAATCTTGGAAGCTCTTAAAGTCCTTTAGAATTGCACCGTCTCAGACAGAGTCAATTTGATATCGGGCCGTAACTTCTGACTCCAAACTCCAATTAGGGTGTTCAAGTACTCAAAAGTTATCTCTACTGAAAACAAGGAATCCAAATCTAGAAAGATTGTGCAAAATGGGATCCTTTTCCAAAAGTTATTACAGTTCAGGGAATTGCAGCTTTTTGACCTTACAGTTTAGATAGGGTCAACTTGATTGGGCCGTAACGTTTGACTCCGGACTCCGATTGGGGTGTTCAAGTACTCAAAAGTTATCTACCAAAAGCAAGTAATCCAAATCTGGAAAGACTGTGCAGAACTAGGCTCTTTGTCAGAAGTTATTTCAGTTCAGGGAATTGCAATTTTTTGACCTTGTCTTAAGTGTTTTTCCATATTTAAATGATTCCTTCGTTATTTGAGTTGATGATTGTGCCCTTAAGTAAGCTTAGACATGTTGAGTTGGATGAAATAAAGCATGGATTAAAGTCTAGAGCTTACTTGGAGGGTCCTTTTCCTTCCACGAGCTCGATCCTAACATGCGATTGAGCTTCCCAACATGCTTTGTCCTCTATCTTCTAGCTCTAGCAAATGTTTTCCTCCCTTGTTCTCTACAAGATCCAAGGTTCCGATCCAACCGAGCTTATGCAATCTTGGATAAAAGTTAGAAAATTCGGCAACATTTCAGTACTAAATGTGAATGTGGAAGCTTGAGACTATGCAACGCAACGGTGACCCAAAAGAGTATGTTGCTAAATTGTGTGTGCATAAGTGAAGGGCTTAAGAGAACATACTAATGCTTACTATAGCTCTATGCTTGCGAATATGATTTGGTTGAAGTTTTCTTGATTCTTTTGTTGCTTATGGTAGAGCCCCACACACGCCCGGATAGCTCCACTTGCTCACCTAAAGAGTGAGACGACCAAAAGCTTATGCTCTTTGCAAGAGGATTGTGATGTTTGAGGGGGTTTGCATACCCTCAAACTAAATGCGTTCTCTCCAAAGAGTATGAGCTTTGGCACTTACCTTTACTTATCTAGGTGTTTGTTGAATGTAGGTCTTATAAAGGATGTGATTGGTCCCTCTAGTTATCCCCGAAAAGTATTACCTCTTAATCACCCTGTTAATTACCTCTTAATCACCCTGTTAATTTTCTCAAAAATTAAAGTGTGTTAAAACAATGTTTTGAGACTTGTTTTAATCCAATTTTAGCATCTTGATTCGAAATCTAAGCTCAAATTTTGGATTGGAGACCTAATATTTGAGCTATGAATGGATTAAGCTCACTAATCGTGTAATTAGCAAAATTCATTAATCCCTTCAAAAATGCATGAAATTCAAGTTTCAATGCATCTAATATATTGAAAATGCAAAGCTATTTGATAGTATATGGTTTAATTAGTTAGTTTTAATTCAGCTCTCTGTAAATGGCTGTGAAGCCAAAAAGCAAAAATCTTATCTTGCCCAAAACTAATGCAAATGCAGGTTAAAATGCATCTATAATGATGCAAATAAATATTAGAAGCAATGAAGCACGCCTTATTCATCTATCCCAAGCCTCAAACATGCTTAAAAATTAATTTAGCCTTAATTACCTCTTAATCACCCGGTTAATTTTCTCAAAAATTAAAGTGTGTTAAAACAATGTTTTGAGACTTGTTTTAACCCAATTTTGGCGTCCTAATTCCAAGTCTAAGCTCAGATTTTGGATTGGAGGCCTAATATTTGAGTTATGAATGGATTAAGCTCACTAATCTCTCTTTACATAGTGATTAGCAAATGCATCAATCCCTTCAAAAATGCAAGAAATTCAAGTTTTACTACATCTAATATGTTGAAAATGCAAAGCTATTTGATAGTATATGGTTTAATTAGTGAGTTTTAATCCATAAACCTTAATTTTGGGCTGATTAAGCTCTCTGTAAATGGATGTGAAGCCAAAAAATGAAAATCTTATCTTGCCCAAAACTAATGCAAATGCATGTTAAAATGCATCTGTAATGATGCAAATGCAAAGCTAATCACTAATATATTAATTAAGATTCACAAGATTTAAGCCTAAAAACTTGATTTAGACTAGTTAAGCCCTTTGTTATTGGTAGCAAAAGCAAAAGCAAATTCTTTTTTTCTTTTTTTCCTTACAGAAACCACACTCCACACCTTAATCTACTAAATCCACACAAAAATGAACAAATCTAATACCCTTAAACCAACCTTATGTTAGAAAACAACACACAAAATAAAAATTAAAATAAAACACAAATCCAACCAACCTTTCCTTCTCCTTTTCCCCTTCCTTCCTTCACCTTATCCACACCGTTATGCACAGTGTAAGCAAAAATGGAAGATAATGCAAGAGAAAGCACTAAGATTTGGCTCTTGCCTCCCTGGTAATAGCGTCAATGTTAAGTTATTCTCACCACACTCTCAAGAAAACACAAGCAAAGGCATTATGCACACACCAATGATGAAGGCTCAACAAGAGAGAAAGAGATGAAACCACTTGCTTGTCATTAGGGATGCAAAGCAAATCCATTTAGAGCTTCCCAAGGGAGGCTCTCCAACTGCTTCCCAAGGGAGGCTCTCCAACTGCTTTGAGAAGAGGCTAGTGCCATCTTACCTTCCACCGATTGTCTCCAAACGGTGTTTATGTTGATTCTCTTAGACAACTCCTCTCATAGCTCCATAGCCATGGTGGTACAACTCAATCACCTGCAAGAAGACACACTCACGCACACTAGCAAGAGGGAAAGAACAGATGAAGTACACAAGAGCTCTAAAATTGCACAAGGGAAGTGTGTGTTCTCATTCCTTACATTGATATTTATACAAAACTTATAAGTGGCCGGGCACCCAAACTTGGGCAGCCATTGTGTAAAAATGAGAACTATGTGTCTCTACACCTGCTAGTGTACATGTGTATGTGATGCCGACATTACATTTAGCTTTTGACATCCCTTGTTTACATCGTGATGCACTCATTTGAGCAGAAAAATCCGTAAAATGTTACATGAAGTGCTAAAAAACCCACTCGGGTGGTTTAAAAATTACAAGTGACCTTTTTGAAATAACTTGATGAATGACGACCACTTACTTTGCTTAGATGGCCTTTGAAAAATATGTTGGTGGGCCCACCTAAGCCAATTTCCCACTTAACCGCAATTGGAAATGCAGTCTTATCCATTCACATCTACCCATATCCCCATCACATCTCATCCATTCACATCACATCTCATCCATTTACATCTACCTAGATTCACATCACATCATATCCACATCACATCCATTCACATCACATCTCATCCATTTACATCTACCTAGATTCACATCACATCATATTCATCCACCTTACATCTCATCCATCCATTCACATTACATCACATTCATTTATATTCATTCAGATCCACATCTCATCACATCACATCTATCCACATCACATCTCATCCATTCACGTCACATCACATTATAGTCACATCCATTAACATCTCATCATATCATATTCACATTGCATCACATCCATTTAGATATCATCACATCACATTCACATCCATTCACATCACATCTCATCCATTCACATATCATCACATCCACTAACATCCATCACACCCATTCACATCCATCACATTCATTGCATCCACATCACATCGCATTCATTCCACCCATATTACATCACATCCACATCTCATTCTCATCCATTTACATCACATCACGTCCTTTCACATCTCAATCTCATCTCATCACATTCACATCCACATCCATTTACATCACATCACATCCCATCCACATCTCTTCACATCCACATCCACATGCATTTACATCACATCACATCCTTTCACATATCATCACATCTCAATCTCATCTGATCACATTCACATCCACATCCATTTACATCACATCACATCCCATCCACATCTCTTCACATCCACATCCACATCCACATCCACATCCATTTACATCACATCACATCCCACCCACATTTCATCACATCCTATCACATTGCATTTACATCTTATCACCACATCTTATCACATCACATTCACATCTTATCACATCGTATTCACATCTATTCATTTTTAGTAACATTTTCTACTTTCGATATCGATGATGGGACTTTTCTAAATTTTTTCCCAATTGCTTGGCCTAGCTATAAAGGTACTTTATCTCGATGGATATTTTCATATTCTTTCTCAAATTTCTCAAGTGAAATATATTCAATATTCTTCTTTTGAGTAAAAGATTCATGCGATTTACAAAAATCAATTCTACCCATATTTCTTAATAAAATTAATAATGCTCAAAATTTCACTTTTGAAATAAAATCATAATTTGAATTATGCTAAAATTTCCTCTTTTACCATTTAATTTCTTGGATCTCAATTATCATGGGAATTCCTCTTTTCATATAAAAATAAATTTACCAAAATTTTCTCTTTTTTCGTTTAATTACTTGATTCTCAAATATCATGGGAATTCCTCTTTTTGCATAAAAATAAATTTACCAAAAATTCCTCTTTTTCCATTTAATTACCTGATTCTCAAATATCATGGGAATTCCTCTTTTGCGTATAAATAAATTTACCAAAAATTACTCTTTTCTCTTAATCAATTAATTAAGCATAATTATAAAAAAATTATTTCTCATGAGTGAATATGATGAAAATCATTCTTTTTGCATAGGATGTCCAATCCTAGAATATGGTAGGAAGTCCTCTTTTAGCATTATGCATAAAAATAAGATATGTGTTAATTTCTAAAACTTTTGCCATAGCTTCACTGCTATTACATATAATTTTTAATTTTTCTAGAAAAGAATAAGACTTTGTAATACAATTATGATAGAATAACTATGCTTAAACTTAAATCCAAATTATGGAATTAAATCATAAATTTACCATAATTTTATTAACATAAAAGCATAAAAATACTATTTTCTTAACGAGTGTTTTGAATTAAGAATTTACCAATGAGAAGCATTCTTTTTCTAAAGAATTAGCCATAAGAATGACTATTTGTTTGGGTCAAACCCATCAAGACTAGTTGGAGACACTTTAAGGGCCAACACCTGGTGCAAGAAGTGTCAGCAGGTAGGGCAGCTAGCCACAAAGCCCTTATGATGCAGCAGATGTAAAGGGGAAGGCCACACTGCCAAAAATTACCCTTGCCCATCAACCTCTATAGAGGCACCAAAGAAGAAATCCCATGCTCGAGTGAAGTATTAACTTGGTGAAGCTAGTAGAAGTGTCAAAAATAACAAGGATAAGAGAAGACACTTTTGACCCAAAGGTGGCATGCTCCTGGAAGAAGGAAACCTTCTCTCAAAACGTCCCCAAAGGAAAGGAGAAGGAAGAAAGCATTCCTAAAGCACTACTATTTATGGGAGAAGAAATGGCCAAGGAGAAGTGCCCCTCAAATCCTAAACCTAAGAAGGACCCTCGTAGAGCCCCAAAGTGATCAAAGTAACAACGGATCCTTTTCCAATAAGGTTAGGGGAAGATAATGGAACTAGCCAAGGAGTATGACCTTGGAAAGGATTTAGATACTTTTTAGCTAGACATTTCCAGCCAGACATCACTTTTTCAAGCAACTCCTTGTCTTGTCTCCACCATGTGTAGGAAGAGGTTCAAAGCCCTTATCTCCAAACAAAGAGGCTTAAGGTCACCCATCATGATGCCAAAATCAAAGAATCCTTCCAAGGTTAACAAAAGAAGTTCATGAAGCTCATGCCTTTTTAGAGCCACACACTCAAAAACAATGAAAGATTTTGGGCTTGGAAGGATTCTAATTGGCAAACAAAAGTAGAGTGAAGTCGTCCAAAATCATATGGTACTTCTTAGCCCCTTATTTTGGGAAGACTATGGTTGTTCCAAGCTAAAGAAAAAGAGATTAGTTTTTAAAAAGGAACTCTTACTATTAGTAAAGTAGTAAGAAGAGTGGTCCTAAAGTTATATGCATATAGAGGAAAAGACTTCATAGCCCTGGAAGACTCATTGGATGCTGGGTGAGGTGTCACTGCAAGTGATATTGGATGCTAGCTAAGGTGTCACCCCAAGTGACACCTCCCCAATGAAGATCAAATAATGAAGTGGAGAATAGCAAGGTTTAAGGTAACAATCAAGGATGCCCTCTTGATGGTGGATGGTAGAAACTTAGATATCCCAATTGGTTCCATCTTCCTAGGGGATTACCTTGCCCCTATAGAAAGCAATGAAGATTTTGAAGCAACATCAGACCAGCATATTGAGGAATGGATGAAATCAAGTCCCTCTTACATCACGTTATTTTGAAGTGGCATAGGACCAAGATATGAATGAATGGAAGAAATCAAATCCCTCTTATGTCACATTATTTAAAGTGGCATCGGACCGGGATATCAAGTAATAGAAGAAATCAAATCTCACTTATGTCATTATTTTTGAAGAAATATCCATTGAAGGTGATTCATCCCTTACTCTCAAATGAAGAAGACATAATAACTACAGATAAAGAAAATTTAGATGAAGAATATACTCCCAAGCTAAAGATCAAAGAAACAAAGGAAAGAAAGTAGTAGAAGAAGACAAGGAGAAATATCAAGAAGAAGACAAAGATTCCAATTTAAAAGCTAAAGACCAAAGAAACAAAATAAAGGAAGTAGTAGAATCAAATGAGGAGAAAGACCAAGAAGAAGACAAAGATTCCATGTAAGAAGAAGGATTCTTCTTCACCAATTGTTCCCGGTTCACCTTGTGAGGTTACTTCCCATTCTTAAGCATGGATTATTATACGATAATCTTTATTTGCTTTTTTACTACTTTCCTACCGAACTGTAGGATGGGAATGTTTCCCATTCTTAAGCATGGATTATTATATGATAATCTTCGTTTGCTTTTTATTGCTGAAAGTATGTAGTGTGGGGGCAGGGTTCGAACCCGCAGTCTTCAGGTCATGAGCATGACGAGTTGGCCAAAAGAAAAGGTCTATACCTCTTGCTCCAAGGCTCGTACTTATTCCAAGGCCAAACGGTATTTCTCATGTTCTTGCTCTAGGTCCAAATGGTATTTATCATGCTCTTGCTCCAGGGCCGTGTCACAAGCTCCGGTAGCATAGTGTTGACCACTTCTTGAATAGATGACCTAATCTTGTGATCCATCTAACCTTTGGGTACTTGCACTGAGCATCGACCGGGATAGGTGGTTCTTGTGATCCATCTGACCTTGGGTACTTGCACTGAGCATCGAAGGTGGACCCGAGATAGGTGGTTTAAGATGGGTTTGCTTCTCATAGACCTTCAAGGGTGTGGTATCGACCCATCTATTATTTTCATCGACACCATGACCCAGAATTTGGCTGAGACAGTGCATTTAGTTACTTGACCGATGTCCTTATATTGTTCTATGAACCATTTTAGGTCGACCTTATCCTTGGCCAGCATCCCCTTTGTTACGAATTATAGGAGAGCCTTCCGTAACCAAGGCATAGCATTTAGGAGCTAGGAAGTAACCCTTTAAGGGAAGAGCTTGCCAAACAAGAGCATTTTTCTGTGCTACTTAGAACATTTTGGGAAATTCAGTAAATAGATTGGGACTGAAGGTCACTAGGTTCCGGCCAGTCATGTGTCCTCGCTCTCACTGGTCTTTCATCTCTTTAAATCTGTTCAATTTTAACTAACACATTCTATATCGGATCATACCCCGAGAGTGATTGGTCTGATACACCCTTAAATGATGATTGATGTTAACAACATGAACAAGCTAATTAAGATGAACTATTTGAAATCTAAATATGGGTGTACATTTTCTGTTTACAATTATGGGGGCACAAGCTCCTTGTGCTTTGGGTGCAGTCATACCCCGCGAAGACTTCCAAGTCCAAGTCCAAGTACTTCTATCTTGTAGAAGGATTTCTATGGGGTTTATGTATCAAGCATCTACATCTGATATAAGCTCATCCTGGGTTTCTTCACAGTTAACTACTTTTCTTAATGTCAAAAAGATCTTTAACTTTAGATTTGCCCTTTAGTCCCGCGACCAACCGAAAAGTGATATAGCAAGCCATCGGAGAGATACGAATGGGAAGTTTTCATCGATAGCGTTCCATGAATTATCATATATGAAATGAATTGAACACGAATGATCCATCACTCACATTCTACTAGGTGCTTGAGCGGGGCAAAATTTGCATGGAAGGCCAAGCCCGTGCCTCGGCTGATTCGTATTATAGGAATGATCTCTGTATAACACCCCTCCTTTCGAGAACGAAACTTAGGCGGATATAGATTAATAGTAGATTATCTACCTTCCAAGCAGAGGATATGGGTTTGATTCCCGTTATCCACAAACTGACAGGTAGGGCAACGGATGGCTATAGGTCATGGCTATGGGAAAATGGTGCCATTTATTTGAAAAAACTTGTATATCGAACAAACACAAATTAAACCATGAACCGCAAAATCGTACACAACATGACGTTGGGATGGGTGAGTCTCACACACACTAGGGTGGAGACGAATTTCTCTAGGGGCCCTGTCTCCCAAAAGCTGGCTATACTGGCAGGTCCCACGTGGTTCAAGGTTTAACCATGGTTCATGAGTGAGAGAAGAGGGAGTGAGAAGCTGTGAAGCTTGCCATTGATGCTGTAAATCTTGGAGCACACCGATTTCTATCAGATCTAAGAGCTTGGCCTACCGGGTAAGGTCTACTAAACACCCTTGAGCGGATTGCAGGTGATTCAAGCATAAACAAAGCAAATTAGGGTTGCCCAAAGCAAAAGAAAATTCTGGTTTTTTGCAAGCTTTCCATTGGAGCTTGGAAGCAGTGATGTATGGTGAAAATAGATGAAATCTGGTAAAGAAACATGTATGTGACAAGGATGAATGTATTGGCAACTCATGTGCAACCCCTACATTGATTTTGGAGCAAATATGATGCATTTGAGTGATTGAAAATCACTAGTTTTGAAGCTCTCACAAAACAGAGAAAAGAGGTCAACTTTTGATGAAATTAAACCAAGGTTTTGGTAAAAATCAATCCATTGATGGGTTACACACATGCCTTAGTGTGTTAGGCACTCATGTACACTATCAATTGCCACTATAATTAGCCCAAAGTCCCTCAGCAGAGCAGGCGGCGCAGATCTACAGCAGAAAATAGAGCATTTTCACATAATTTTGATGCGAGGAGGCCAAATACTACTTATGTGGTTGATTAAATCCAAAATTGGCTTAGAAAATTTGTAATTCACATACCCAAGGAGGTTGCTATATGATTGGTTGGAGCAATTATGATCTATGGAGCTAGAAATGAGCTGATTAAACAGGCTGTCTACTATCATTAGTGAAACAGAGTGTGATTAATCGACTAATTACTCTCTCGTCTTAAATAATTGGTCTAATTGCTTTTACATGAAGTTAGCGGACATCATTTCTAAGCTAATGAATGCCTGGTCTCTCAATTTGGACAAGCATTGAAGAAATTAGAGCAAATTTACTACTGGTTTTTCTAGTTTTTCAAAACAGAGAAGGGGGTTTGACAAAATTGGTATGTACACATCTTGGATGGTGTTGATATGCAACATTGAGCTTGTTTACGTGTCAATGCAAGTTATCCACACTTGATTGAACCACTACATTGCAATTTGGAGCCTTGGAAAGCGTGTCAAAATAGGGTATCTTGGACTGCGTGTGCCAGTTCATTTTTGATGCATACAGTTTGATTTTTTACATCAAAAGTGAAGTTCATTGTGTACTTTGGAGTATCTAGAACACTTATTAGAGTGTGGTTGAGCTGAGGAAGGCTCGTTTACAGATTTGGACGTGTGCAGAAGGTTATTTGCATTGAGCAAGTATGTCGGATAATCTAGTACAAATTGTGGGTGAAAAATTGGATAGGAAGAACTTCTAGGCATGGAAGTATAGGATCAAAAGTTTTTTGAAGGGAAAAGGTTTTTGGAATCCTATTACAAGTGCGGAGCCGGAACTACCCCGACAACCTACATAGCAATAGATTATAGCTCATAAGCAATGGTCAGAAAGAGCATACAAATTTTTGCATTATCTGTCTATATGTATCTCGGATGCTATACTCATACATATACATGATGCTGAGAATCCCAAGGATGATGGGATACATTGGTAAAGCTGTTTGATACAGACACTAGTGCTCTCAAGTCTCAGTTGCGATGACAACAGATTCATAATGTGAAACAGAATAGAAGGAGCATCCATGATTATGTACAAGAGATAAAGAAGTATGCAGATGCATTGGCAACAATCAATGCCCCCATGCTTGATGATTTGGTAGACATTACCTTGCATGGTCTTGGTGGCAAGGAGTATAAATCTTTTGATACATCCATCTCAGTTTGGAGTACAGGTTTACCAAATTTTGATGAGTTGGTTTCACTCTTGCTTGTTGAGAAAATCAAACTCAGTGACTCCTTTCATGATGCATCTACTAGCCATGATGATAATGGCAGAAATCAGGCTAGTAGATGCATACACTTTGATTTTCTACATTAAAAGTGAAGTTCATTGTGTACTTTGGAGTATCTGGAACACTTATTAGAGTGTGGTTGAGTTGAGGAAGGCTCGTTTACAGATTTGGACGTGTGCAGAAGGTTATTTGCATTGAGCAAGTATGTCGGATAATCTAGTACAAATTGTGGGTGAAAATTTGGATAGGAAGAACTTCTAGGCATGGAAGTATAGGATCAAAAGTTTTCTGAAGGGAAAAGGTTTTTGGAATCCTATTACAAGTGCGGAGCCGGAACTACCCCGACAACCTACACAACAATAGATTATAGCTCATAAGCAATGGTCAGAAAGAGCATACAAAGTTTTGCATTATCTGTCTATATGTATCTCGGATGCTATACTCATACATATACATGATGCTGAGAATCCCAAGGATGCATGGGATACATTGGTAAAGCTGTTTAATACAGACACTAGTGCTCGCAAGTCTCAGTTGCGAGACAACAGATTCATAATGTGAAACAGAATAGAAGGAGCATCCATGATTATGTACAAGAGATAAAGAAGTATGCAGATGCATTGGCAACAATCAATGCCCCCATGCCTGATGATTTGGTAGACATTACCTTGCATGGTCTTGGTGGCAAGGAGTATAAATCTTTTGATACATCCATCTCAGTTCGGAGTACAGGTTTACCAAATTTTGATGAGTTGGTTTCACTCTTGCTTGTTGAGAAAATCAAACTCAGTGACTCCTTTCATGATGCATCTACTAGCCATGATGATAATGGCAGAAATCAGGCTTTCTATTCACCAAAGAGGATTTAGAGGCAGGGGAAGATTTGCATCACGTGGCCGTGGTAATGGTCGTGGATGGCAGGACAGGTCACCAATAGAATTTTCAGCCTACAGAGGTGGTCGTGGATATACACCTCAGAGAGGCAGAGGTAATCCTCGTGGGGTAGAGGACGTTGGCAAGGCCAACAAACATCTATGCAAAATAAGGAATGCCATTACTGTGGGAAATTTGGTCATATGGCACAAGATTGTTTCTGCAAACAAAATGATTTGAGAGGGGGTAGAGCACAACATGGTGGAAATTATGCATCAAGCAGTAATGATGGCAGCGCAAATCACTTGTTTGCCATGAAACATGTTGTGGGATCTATGATGTCGAATGCTGAAAATGATGACACTTGGTATATGGACTCTGGAGCATCAAACCATATGACTTGTCATGGTGAATGGTTTGAGCATATGAAGCCTATGGATGTGAAAGGCTATGTCGAGACAAGAGATGATACTCAACATGCCATCACACATGTTGGAAGTGTACCATTGGTTATGCACAATGGTGAAACAAAATCTATGGCAGATGTCTTATATGTGCCTTCTATTACAAAAAGTTTGGCCTCATTTGGTCAAATGGTGGAACAGGGATTACAGGTTTGTTTCAACGAGCATGGTTGCTTCGTTGAGGATTTCAAAAAGGGATGTAGAGTCATTGCCAAAGGAAAGAAAGAAGGCAGGTTATTTAAGCTGGATGCTGGGATTCCTGAGTTGAAATCTGCCATGTTCTCTAAAAGCCGAAATGTGGTACAGGACATTAACATGTGGCATAAGAGGATTGGACATGTGAATATACAAAGGTTAAAGAACATGCAGGCAAGAGGCATTGTTAGTGGGCTGCCTAGATTCAAGTATGATGGGAATATGCATGTTTGTGATGCCTATCAGTTTGGAAAGCAGGCGACGTTGCCATTTCCTAGAGAAGGCAACATGGGTAGCAGGCCACTTGAAATAGTTCATAGCGAGATGTATGGGGTCCTGCACAAAACCCATCCATTAAAGGCAGTTTATATTATGTGACATTCATTGATGATTTCAGTAAAATGACATGGATTTACTTTCTCAGAGAGAAAAGCGAAGTGTTGGGAAAGTTTATGGATTTCAAAGTTTTTGCAGAGAAGCAATATGGCTCTTGGATAAAATGTTTGAGAACAGATGGAGGTGGTGAATACACCTCACATGCTTTTGAGCATTTCTTGAGAAAGCATGGCATAAGAAGACAGTTAACTTGCAGGTATACACCTCAGCAAAATAGTGTTGCTAAGAGAAAGAATAGAGTCATTTGTGAAGTGGCTAGGGTGATTCTCAATGAAAAGAGCATGCCAGACTATTGTTGGGCAGAAGCATGTGCCACCGCAGTGTATATACTTAAGAAGACACCCACAGCAGCCATACATGGAAGTACGCCAAAGATGCAGCTTACAGGTTTTAGGCCAGACATTGGACACCTCAAAGTGTTTGGTTGCATAGCTTATGTACATGTGCCTGACGAGAGAAGGAGGAAGTTGGATCCTAAGGTAGAAAAGTGTGTGTTTGTTGGATATGCACAGGATCGCAAGGCATATAAATGTTACAATCCACAAACTAGGCAAGTGGTTATCTCATGAGATGTGGTGTTTGATGAACTTGCTAGTTGATACAAAGTAAAGGATGAGGGTGTCATTGATTCACTTGATGCTAATGTGCATGTGAACTTGCCACAAGCAAGTTCTAGTTCTACTTCTATGTTTGGGCCAGCAGAGTCTGAGAGTAGTACTGTACGTCCATGGTCAGGACGCTTGAGGCATGAGAGTGTGAGCACTGGGAGTAGTACTGTGGACGAAGGGAAAAAGAAGGTTGAAGGTATTGGAATTATAGGTTATGAGTCGTCAAGTTCAGAGAGTTTGGATGAGGAACTTGGCATCCCAATTTTACGCACACCTGGTGCAAGGCAGGATAGATATGTGCCACCACATGCTAGAGTGACAGGTGTTCAGAGTGATCCGCATGCATTGCGGAGATCCCAAAGGGTCAGGTATCCAGTTGACATATCATGATTTCGCTATGTATTATGCATATATGACCTCTTTGGTGAAGCATGTGGAACCTACATGCTATACAAAAGCTATTGGGAAGCATGTATAGGAGAAGGCAATGGATGATAAGATGGACGCATTGGTTCATAATCAAACATGGGATTTGGTTGCATTACCACATGACAAAAATGTTATTGGTTGTAAATGGGTTTATAAAGTGAAATGCAAGTCAGATGGTTCTATTGAATGTCATAAAGCAAGATTGATAACTAAGGGTTATGCACAAACCCAAGGCTTGGACTATGATGAAACATTTAGTCCAGTTGCAAAGATGGGAACAGTGAGAGCAGTCATTGCTATGGCTACAGCAAATGGTTGGGAAATGCATCAAATGGATGTGAAAAATGCATTTCTAAATGGTGATCTACAAGAAGAAGTTTATATGGCACAGTAGCCAGAAGGTTATGTGCACCCAAAGTATCCCACTCATGTATGTAGATTAAAGAAAGCTTTATATGGTCTGAAGCAAGCACCTCATGCTTGGAGTGATAAGATGAGCCGATATCTTATCTCCCTTGGATTTCAAGTTTCTACAGCAGATTCTTCACTCTATGTGAAGAAAACAGATCATGGGATTGTCCTACTTGTCATCTATGTGGATGACTTGATTGTCCTACTTGTCATCTATGTGGATGACTTGATTGTCACAGGAGATCATGTTACAGATGTTATGCATGTGAAGAAGGCATTGAGTGGGCAGTTTGACATGAAAGACTTGGGTGAATTGAGATATTTTCTTGGGATTGAAGTGGTCAAAGACCATGCAGGTACATGGTTAGTGCAACGCCAATATGCATTGGATATGTTGGCAAAATATGGGATGACAGGGTGTAAGCCAATGAGTACACCTTTGGAGCAGAATGTGAAGTTGCGGGCTGATTTTGGTGAAGAGTTGGATGATCCATCTATGTATAGAAAGATGGTTGGTAGTCTTATCTACATGACTATCACATGCCCGAATCTCAGTTATGTTGTGGGGCTAGTAAGCCAATTTATGCAGAGCCCCAGAAAACCTCATTTGGATGCAGTGAGATGCATTATGCGATATGTAAAGACCACTGCACATTATGGTCTTTTTTATGAGCATGGTAAAGGCTTGGATATACATGGCTACACAGATGCAGATTGGGCAGGTAGCTCGTATGACACGAGGTCTACTAGTGATTATGTCTTTACACTTGGAAGTGTCGTGGTGAGTTGGAGTAGCAAGAAGTAACCTACTCTTGCTGTATCCAGTACAGAGGCTGAATGTTAATAGACTATGTTATGGATTCTTTGTCACAAGACCACTGAATAGGACCAAAAAGCCAAACAACTAAGAAATTGGAATCGTATTATTAGTGCACCGAGGATAGACCTGTAAATGGTCTTTTTATGCTTTTTTATAGCTAGTTTTTACAATTTCTTATCTCTACTGTGAGTAGCGCTGCCATATAGCGCTCATGTGAGACCTCTTCAAGGTCTTCATGTTGACTCAACCTATAAACCACAAACAAATAGGTTGTACGGTGTTGGATAGATGTCATCTCCAGATGGTGTCACGCTAGTGGCACACTCTTTAGCCTCTAGGCATTTTTGGGATTTATAGCATTCATTTCCATTTTTTCCTATTTACACATTTTTGGATGGAGGAAAGGGTGGAGGAACTTTTCTAGAGATCCGTTCATCTTGTGCCTATATATATAAGGCATTGTAGTTCATTTCTAATCAAGTTGGCTAGTGGTTCATTGATGAGTTCTTGAGTACATTGTCTCTTCTCTCATCTCTTCTTTCTCACATGGTATCAGAGCAAGGTGGCGGCACACATAGAGCCTCCTTATCCTTCTTCATCTCTACCTCTAGTCCTCGTCAACAATCCTGCTTTCAATGGAGTTTTTTCATTTTTTAATTTTCTGCTAAACGAATGCATTTTTGAGGATTGTGCCCACGAGACCTATTGGAATCATCGTGATCTACAACTTAGCAGAAGAAAGTTTTCACAAATTCCTCACCGTTTTTGAGTTATTCTTCGCAGACTGCATGCATGCAGAATTTTTACTTACGTTTTTTGCAGAAGCCCTTACTCATCATCCTTGCACTCATTTCATGATGCAAAAGGCTTCAAACCAGCCCCTTACCATCCTCTACAAGTGTGTTTTTAAAGCATGTAAATCCGAGTCCTACAACTCTACTTGCGCGGTGAAAACATTGCCAACTAGTTTACCCTACATGTGGTAGCGTTTTTTTGGAGGCTTCTTGTGGAGAGATTTATAGCCATTCTTGGCTACGTTTTCATCAACAACTTCAGCCCTCTTCATGATGTTTTGAGGTACATATTCATCCTCTTTTCTACACCTTTCTACCGGCTGAAAATTCCACTTTGCTACACACTTTGTTTTTGCGTTTTTGTGGGCAATCAACTCCTTCATACTCCTTCTACCTAAGGCTACATTCTAAGCCCTTTTTTGGTGGTTTCTACGGAGTCTATTGATTCATATGTGGGCTACGTTTTATGGCTGCATTTTCGCACTATCTTTGTGCATATTTTGGAGATACTTCCTTGGTGGACAGCCCATCTATTGGCTGTGTTTTTGGAGGTACGACACTTCTTCCCTTGTGTTTTCCCACCCTCCTCTCCCTATGGGATCTCGGAAGTCCTCTACTCCAAAAGACAAAGACAAACTTGAAGATACTATGGATCCTACATCTCCTACGACGGTTGGACCGGCAACTACTACAACGGAAGTTGGTGCAATTCCTTTTTCGGTAGGTGCTTCTACTTTCTCTTTTCCGTCATATCCATTACCTCCTACGGATCCTTTCTCTCTTTCTTCTTTGTCCTTTATGCCTTCCTATCCACATACTTCTATGCCTTCTATGGTATACCCCCCTACATCATCTATGCCTTTTATGGTAACTTCATCTACTATGATTCCTCCTTCTACTACTTCCACTACTACTCCTCTCCTTCCCACTCAATCATATTAGCCCTTTAACCCATTCACTCAATCTTTGAGCCTTCCAAGTCTTTTTGATTCGCATACTTCTATGCCCTCTATGGTATATCCCCCTACATCATCTATGCCTTTTATGGCAACTTCATCTACTATGATTCCTCCTTCTACTACTTCCACTACTACTCCTCTCCCCACTCAATCATATTAGCCCTTTAACCCATTCACTCAATCTTTGAGCCTTCCAAGTCTTTCTGATTCACAAAAGCTTACCCCAAACAACTATCACACTTGGTCCTTGTTTATGCAACTTCTTTTGGAAAGCACCGGGGTGTGGTCTATAATCACTTCTCCTCATATGGTGCCTTCTCAATATCAAACCTATATGGATGCACGGGCCAAAGCTTTACTTGTGCATGGCATGTCTACATCGGTTGTGTCTCAATTTCTTTCTACAAGGAGTATGGCTCAACAATTATGGCATGCTATACAAATGCAATATGGAAGACTTTCAATGGTTAAGATGGCTAAGTTGGAAGAAGATTTGGATAAGCTTTCTATCTCCGAGTCCGACAACATAGTGGAGAAGCTTGGAGAATTCAATCGAATCAAGCATCAACTTGAAGAGTTTGGTACATTGGTAAGCAATCCGGTCCACAAGCTACTTGGTAAATTGCCTTCTTCTTTTGAATCGTTCAAAGATAACATCTTTCTTCGAGTCCCTTTCCCTTCCTTTGAAGAGACTATGGGTCTTCTTCATGATAAGTGCCTTACTTGCAAGCAAAACAAAAAGGACTCGGCTTTTTTAAGCCAAGGCAAGGGCAAAGGTAAAGGCAAGGGAAATGATCAACGCAAAGGCTCTAATTCCAATGCTAAATATTCTTCAACCAAAGGTGACAAGGACAAATCAAAGGATTCTTCCAAGGAGTGCACTTTCTATGGTCGTAGTGGCCATACAGAGGATCGTTGTTTTGCTAAGAAGGCGGCATCCAAGAAGGTAAAAGCTGAACTTGAATCCAAATCTAAGGGTTTTTCTACATCAACATCTTCTCATGAGACAAAAACAAAGACAAGAAGGAAGATGGTAATGCCAAGGTTGCATATGTTGCTATGTCTACTTCTTCATGTGACACATCACTTGTGGTAATCAAAGATCTTGATATGCATACTGCGGATGAGTGGATTGCCGACAGTGGTGCTACCTCTTACATGACGAATAGTTCTTCCTTATTGGAAAACCATAAGTCTATCTCTTCATCAGTACACATTGGTGATGCTTCGTCTCTCCCTGTGATTGGTATTGGTGATGTTTCTTTTGGAGATGCTATCTTACATGATGTTTTGCATGTGCCTAAGATGTCTGCCAACTTATTTTCTATCTCTAAGGCTACTTCTAAAGGTCTTGGGGTTTACTTTGATGATGAAGTGATTGAAATCATTGATAGACAGTCACTTTCTTGTGTGGCACATGGTTATCAAAATGCTAGGCTTTATCATATAAGATCTTTTACAGCACAGTTGCCACCACAGGAGTCTCATCTTCATCAATTATTTGCTTCTCCTAAAGCACTTGTTTCTAATGAAGATAGTGATCTATGGCATTTCCGCTTTGGCCATGTTCCTCTTGATACTTTGCAACATCTTGTCTCACATGACATGGTTACAGGTCTATCAAAGCTTGAGTATTGTCCTACCAAAGATAATGTTGCTAATTTGTTTACTAAGCCTCTTCCTCGACCTACCTTAGATTATCTTCTTCAGCACATTGGCATTGGTCCTCCCATCTGGAACTGAAGAGGAGGTGTTGGATAGGTGTCATCTCCAGATGGTGTCACGCTAGTGGCACACTCTTTAGCCTCTAGGCATTTTTAGGATTTATAGCATTCATTTCCATTTTTTTCTATTTACACATTTTTGGGTGGAGGAACTTTTCTAGAGATCCGTTCATCTTGTGCCTATATATATGAGGCGTTGTAGTTCATTTCTAATCAAGTCATTGATGTGTTCTTGAGTACATTGTCTCTTCTCTCATCTCTTCTTTCTCACATACGGGATGGGGGCTTGATGAATCCCCCCTCCCACTAGAGGTATGGCTGAGCGGCTTAAGACATTGGTTTGCTAAATCAACATACAAGAAGATTGTATCATGGGTTCGAATCCCATTTCCTCCTCTACAAATAATCACGATTACCGATTTGGTCAACTAGACATAGGTTGGTTCATAGGCTTGCCTTTAGGTTCCGAAAGGTACTGTTGAGATCTCACAAGTCAAAGTGGAGAAGTGGCACTGCTGTCTTATACGCGTGTGGTTTTCCATGGGAAGTTACTGAAAAAAGACCCAAAATCGGGTGATCTAACGTAGGATTTACACTCCTCGAACCAACGAATCTGGTCACAAGAAATGAACGAAGCCCAAACCATACCTTCGGGGGCTGAACGACCTGAGGGACTAACTTCAGTGACTACACTTCCCAAAGGGAAAGGGACTACCAAGAATCTGGTAAAAGAGATCGAATGGTTTAGGGAACAATATAAAGATATAAATAGAAAAGAGTGCCATAGTGTCACATGAAACTTTAGAGTCAATTGGAAATACCTCAATGTCTTCCAAAGCGACATGTTACTCAATCTAGGTATAGACCCCAATAGAAAGAGGGAAGCCGTGTATGACAAGAATGGGCTGTGGGTTGATACGTTGCCCATCAAGAATAGTGTTGTGGTACGCAACAATTCTTTGTGAAACGAGTACCAAAAATTAGATAAGGCAGATAAACCCACCTAACCCCCAGATAGAAGTGCCCTTCCCCTGCAATCCCAAACGTCAAGTTCCATGCCAAGGGTAGACCAATATGTTAGGGAATGCGAGAGAGAGATAATCAATCTTGAGAAAAACTTATTGAAAGAAATAAAAGGGTTTTTCTATCAATCACAAATTGAATCAATTCGTAAGAAGTGGGACACTATAAAGGAAGAAGGTGCGATGGTGGATTCTGCCTACTCAAATAATGTTAATGTTGGGCGGAGTGAGACTGATGGGGACCTACCTGATGATCAGTGCGTGGGAAAAGGAATGGAGTGCAAAGAGAAGGGTAAAAGGAACAAACAACAACGCCTAGATACTGAGACCATAGCGCATGGGAGGGAGAACCCCCGTAGAAAGCGAAGCCCTGGAGGTAGGGCCTGAGAGCCACCGTATCGGGTCCGGGATGGGCAACTGAAGAGAGCATCCTCATTCTCCATGCAACCTTTCTTTTTGGGCCGGTTTGTTAGGCCTAGCAAAGACTTTTAGTGGCCATTTTTCACGAGAAATAAGAAGAGAGGAGCCCACAAGTGATATGAAGACAACCAACCAATACACATGTAGTGATTCCGAGAGACTGATGGTGGGCAGGGACACATGGAGTGGCAGGAAGCAAGCAAGGAAACCACCTTATCATTTAGCAATGCGCATTGATTGCTACCCGAGAAATTGGGGTTGGGTCCACCAACGTAAAGTGCCATGGAGTGGGAAATAGTTAGTAAAGAGTTGTTCTATTGAGTCGAATCAAGGCTGTGAACAACTAGGCCTGAAGAAAGGTTTCGAGAGCAAAGCCGTGACCATAGCAAAAGCGAGCAATTCAGATATGAACCTAATATTATGGAAAGAGCCGTACAACAGGAGTTATGTAGATATTTATGGGTCGGATGGTGGTAGGCAAGAGACTCCATCTGAGTGTGTAAACTCGGATCAAGCAACTTTTCAGCAAATGCTGATGATATTTTATGGCTTTCCTATGAAACGAATAGGTCAGTGGTTTATACCAACCGGGGAAACAAGATCGAGATTGCAAAGCCACCCCCCTTCGTGGTGGCCTAGCATTTAAGGATTGTTCACAAAGAATCCAACTCCTTAGTTGAAGAAGAATTATGAGGGTTCACATAATCTTCATGCATGACTTAAGAGGGATAGATCCATCCATTTGTTGCCATGCCAATTAGATAAAAACAAAGGAGAACGATAAAATTCACCCATCACTCAAAATAGACACAAAACTAGGGTTCAAGGCATAAAATTCTATGGTTGGGGCTTAGCCCCTCACCATAATACCTACAAATTCACCTCTCTTACCAAGAAAACAGCCCACATACTTACAAAGAACTTGGCACATAAGAGATATCATCATCCCCACCATCCTCACTCTCTCCTTCTTATTCCATAATTAAAGAACAAGAAAGCACAAAGAAAAAAGAAAGCAAGAGTTGTGCCAACCAAGAGAGAAAGAAAGTTGAAAGAAGCATGCACATAAAGGAGTCGTGCATAGAGGTGTGTAGGTGTAAGAACCTCCCCTTTTGATCTTATAATTATTCCCCTCTCTGAAATAAAAGAAAGATCCTGTTTTACCCTAATTTGGCCTGGAGAGAGAAAATGTCTAGAGGGAGGTAGTTCAAAATTGAGATATTTTTTGGATATAAAAATCCTCATAGTGTCTAAAATGGTTTCCCTTGAAACAGAAATTCAAAAAGAACTTTCCAATGTGCGATTGGAATTAATTAAAAATAGGTATAAAGGACCTTAGCCTAAGGGTCCAGATTTTCAGAAAGTTTTGGATTATGGTCCAATTAAGGTTCCTATGGACCAATAAGATTAATCCAAATGTAGAGAGGAGATAAATTGAAGAATAAAAGAAAACCCCCCCAAAAATAAGTAAATGCTCACATAAGATGAAGAGTGGACTAAGGACCAAAGAAAAGAATTAAAAAACTGAATTTTGACACCTCAGTGTGGGGATCTCCCCTCATGAAGTAGGTGCCTTTTTCTCATCATTACCCCCAATTTTTCATAAATAAAATGAGATATTTTCAACTCTCCTCTCTCCTATTTCAAAACTAGATCCAAAAAGTAAGCTGAACTGACCCAAAAATGGTCAAAAATTGACCAAACTGATCTGGAAAATTCTAGAATCAATTTGATTGGTTAGAGGCTCACTTTTTCCTATAAATAAAAGCCTCCCCCTTTGTAAAAGCTTAATGGTGTTTATGCACTGTTACTCTGCTCCTCTCTTGAGCCATCTACATTGAATTTTTTAATAATTTAATTGTTTTTGGCCTAATCCTCTCCAAAGTGAATTGGTGGCCACTCTTGCTTCAAACAGAGTAGAACCCTCAATCTCTCAAGCCAAAGGAGAGCTTACAAGCTCCATGTAAGCTAATTTTCTTACTTGTTTAATGAAGAATCTATGGTTTTCTTAATTTTTATGTTTTGTAGATGTTGAATTAAATTCAAATGCTATGCCTTTGATAAAAAGGCCACCCCCTTCTCCTCTTTACATTCCAACCTTTCTCAATCTGAGAAAGACTAACTAAAGGATTAATTAAACTCTTCTTATTGTTTACTCTCTTGAATTTAGAAAATTGTGTAGATTAGAGTTCTATAAATCTAATTTGGGTTAATTTAAGTTAAATAAAGAATGATAAAAATGAGAAATGGTCAGCCATACAAAGGAGGTTATGGCAAAAATTTTCTAGAATTTTGTGGAAAAGAAAGTTTGTTTTTATGTTATTCCAAAAGAGTAATTCCCACCATTTTTGTATCTAAAAGAAATATTCTAATTACTCCATGTACATATTCACCTATGAATATGCATGGATATCACTGATATTAATTATTAAAATTGATTTTTATGCATAGAAAGATGCATAAAGGAATTTTTTTTATTTACAAAAGTGTTATTCTCATTAAATATGATTTCTATGCATGGAAAGATGCATAAAGGAATTTTTTAAATTACAAAAGTGTTATTCTCATAAAAATTGATTTCTATGCATAGAAAGATGCTTAAAGGAAAAAAATTTATTACAAAAGTATTATTCTCATTAAATTTAATTTTTATGCATAGAAAGATGAATAAAGAAATTTTTATTTATTTATTACAAAAGTGTTATTCTCATTAAAATTGATTTCTATGCGTAGAAAGATGCATAAAGGAATTTTTTTAATTACAAAAGTGTTATTCTCATTAAATTTGATTTGTATGTATAGAAAGCTGCATAAAAGATTTTTTTATTACAAAAGTGTTATTCTCATTAAAATTGATTTCTATGCATAGAAAGATGCATAAAGGAATTTTTTTAATTACAAAAGTGTTATTCTCATTAAAATTGATTTCTATGCATAGAAAGATACATAAAGGATTTTTTTATTACAAAAGTGTTATTCTCATTAAAATTAATTTCTATGCATAGAAAGATGCTTAAAGGAATTTTTTTAATACAAAAGTGTTATTCTCATTAAATTTGATTTCTATGCATAGAAAGATGCATAAAGGAATGTTTTATTACAAAAGTGTTATTCTCATTAAAATTGATTTCTATGCATAGAAAGATACATAAAGGAATTTTTTATTTCAAAAGTGTTATTCTCATTAAAATTGATTTCTATGCATAAAGAAAATTTTTTTATTACAAAAGTGTTATTCTCATTAAATTTGATTTTTATGCATAAAAAGATGCATAAAGGAAAATTTTTTATTACAAAAGTGTTATTCTTATTAAATTTGATTTTTATGCATAGAAAGATGCATAAAGGAATTTTTTATTATAAAAGATTTATTTTTATAAAAAATGATTTTTATGCATAAATAGATGCATAAAGAAATTCTTTTTATTTTAAAAGTGTTATTCTTATTAAATTTGATTTTATGCATAAATAGATGCATAAAAGGATTTTTTATATAAAAGAGTTATTCCCACTGAAGTTGATTTTTATGCATAAATAGATGCATAAAGAATTTTTATATCAAAATTAGAATTCTCTTAAATTCTATGTTTAAATTCTATGAGTATTTGATAAATGAATAAACAACAACAGGGCTGGTGGTGGTGGGACAAGGAGAGAGAGAGAGAGAGAGAGAGAGAGAGAGAGAGAGAGAGAGAGAGAGAGAGAGAGAGAGAAAGGGAAGAGGGTGGAGAGGAGAGGGAGGGAGGGTGGATGGGAGAGTGAAAGGGAGCAAGAGGAGAGGGAAGAGGATGGAGAGGAGAGAGAGGGAGGGTGGGAGAGTGAAAGGGAGGGAGAGAGAGGGTGGAGAGGAGAGAGAGGGAGGGTGGGAGAGTGAAAGGGAGGGAGGGAGAGGGAATTGAAGGAGAGGGAGAGGGGGGAGGATACAAAGAGATACCAAAGAGATCAAAGGGAGGATAGAGAGAGTTAGAAAGAGAAGGATAGAGAGAGTGAGATAGGGGGAGGATATAGAGAGTTAGCAAAGAGAGAGGATAGAGAGAGTGAGAGAGGGAGAGTGAAAGGGAGAGAAGAGAGAGAGGGGGAGGGAAGAGGGAGAGTGAAAGGGAGAGAAGAGAGAGAGGGGGAGGGAAGAGGGTGGGAGGAGAGAGAGGGTGTTGTGGGCTAGGCTACTGAGACGTCAAGCTCAACATAAGCTGACACTCACAAGGCGCGTGCATGACCGTTCGACATTTACATCACTAGCGGGTTTCGTAGGCACCGACATATCTTTACCAGAGATTCTACAGCCGGACTACACCGACTAGTCCACACCTACCCACGCCTCTTAACGTGTTCACATTATGGACCACTTGTATATACTCTATTATGTGTGTTAGTCACTTTATCTTCTTTTGTAGACCTCTTTTGTTGTGTGAAGAAGAAGAAGAATTTTCAGCCTCTCACATTATGTGTTCTCTTCTAGGGTTTGTGTGACTGTGTGTGTGCTTGCAAGAGCTCAAGCTCTCTTCTCCCCTGCATCTTTTCATGGTATCTGAGCCTGGTTCATGCTAAGGGTTAAAGGGCAAGCAAGAGAAGCACAAGAAGCATTACGAGAGTAAGAGCTTCATTTACTCTTCTCCCTTTGTGTTGGCTACTACACCCTTGTCGACGGGAGCTCTTTGATAAATAAACTCTAATTGAGGAGCTTTCTTCGCAAGAACAGAGCTACAGGGCAACCATATAGTCCATATTGGACAAATTTTTTTGGGCCGAAAACGTATTTCGGGCGCGTTTGGACCTCCGTTTTTCAGCTCGGAGGTGTTTAAGGGCACTACGGGTAAGTTTCGATTCTCTGCAGAACTCTATTTTTGGAATTGTAGGAAGGGCGATTGGTTGTGTAGATACTGTGTGTACTACAATGAGGTCTCAAAGTTGTCATTGGATGTATGTATGCAAATTAAAGATCACTGGTTGTGACAGTTTGGGTGCAGTACAGCAGTTTGTGCATGTCAAACAAGAGTGTTGTTTTTGGAAAATTTGTGTTATAGACAAGATGTCGAATGATGGAATAAACCAGATTGTTGTAGAGAAGCTTGACAAGAACAACTTCTATGCTTGGAGGTTTAGATTGAAAAATGAAGGTGAACATGAGGAGGCACCACAGAGATGCCAGAGATTAATCCAACTTCATGGATTTGGTGTCAATGCTGAAGAGAAGAATTGACAAGAACAACTTCCATGCTTGGAGGTTTAGATTGAAAAATGAAGGTGAACATGAGGAGGCACCACAGAGATGCCAGAGATTAATCCAACTTCATGGATTTGGTGTCAATGCTGAAGAGAAGAATTTGGGTGAAGACCAACAGTCTTCACAAAACAAAAACAATTCAAAAGCAACAGCCTTCTACACAAGTGTAGGTAGAGGACAAGGTAGAGGTCATGGACGTGGCCAAGGTGGTGGCCAAACAGGTAATCAGAATTATGGTCTTCAACAGAAACAGTCCCAGGATTCGCAACAACAACACACAAGTGGAAGAGGTTAGTTTTAAAGGCAGGGGAAGTCAAAGAGGTCATGGTAATTGGCAAAGAAGACCATATTAGGGAATTTGGAAAAATCACATTACTTTGGGAATTTTCTTTTCAATATACTTTTTAGTGTATCTTGAGCATACCAATTCCAAATTTGTCAGAGAATGTGGGTTTAGAACCTACTCTTCAAGAGCTTTCCAACGATATGTCACATGAGGGGGTTTTGACAAAATCTTAAAAGGATTCACCATGTCCCCATTTCTTAATCTTGCAAAATGGAAATTGGGATTTTTTCAAACTCCCTAATCTTGTCTTAAAGGCAGTATAATGATACACGAGGCTATTTTTATTGTGGTAAGCCTAGACATGTGCAAACAGATTACTATAAGAAGCAAAGTGACATGCAAAATGGAAAAGTGCAGCAAAACAACTATGTATCCTCTAGCAAAAATAATGAGGATAATTAGAGGTTGTTTGTTATGCAACATGTGGTTAATGCTGTGTCTAGAAATGATGTAGCAGCATGTAAGGATGATGTATAGTATGTTGATTCAAGTGCTTTGAACCATATGACAAGTCATGGTGAGTGGTTCAAGGAAATGAAGAGTCTTGAAAGACTAGGTTTTGTTGAAACAAGGGATGACATTGCTCATCCGATTGCCCATGTTGGAGATGTGCCATTGTCTATGCAAGATGGTAGGGTGAAGCACCTTGTAGATGTACTTCATGTTTCGAACATTACAAAGAATCTGGATTTAGTTGGCCAGATGATTGAGCAGGGTTTGCAAGTCCGGTTTAACCCTAATGTGTGAAGAATGAAGTCTATGCAGACTAAAGAAATTGTGACAGGGCTGCCTAAGTTCAAAGTTGAAGGTATGCAGAAAGTATGTGAAGCATGTCAATTTGGAAAGCAAACAAAGCATGTACTTCCACATGACAGAAATGTGACCAAGAATGTACTAGATGTTGTGCATTCAGATGTATGGGGTCCTGCGAAGACTATGTCTATGGGTGGCTTTGTAGGTACTATGTAACATTCATTGATGAGACCACATGAGGAAAGTGTGGGTGTATTTCATGAAGAAGAAGAGTAAAGCATTTATTCATTTTCAGAATTTCAAAGTGATGGTGGCTGAAAAACAGACATGAAAGCATGTGAAGTGTCTAAGGTTAGATAGAGGGGAAGAATATTTCTCCAATGAGTTCTATGAATTCTTGCGAAAGGATGGCATTCAGAGACAATTTACTTGTAGATACACTCCGCAGCAAAATGGAGTTGCTGAGCGAAAAAACAGGCACATTGCAAAGATAGCATAACCGTTGATAGAGCAGAGAAGAATATGCCGCATAGCCATTGGGCTAAGGCTGTGTCTACAGCAGGTTATATCATGAACAGGACTCCTACTACAGCCATACATGATGTAATGCCAGAGGATAAGTTTACCGGCAAAAAACTTGATTTGTCTCTCTTGAAAGTTTTTGGATGTATTACATATGTACATGTGCCAGATGAGTTGCATACCAAGCTGGATCTAAAGGCAGAAAAATGTGTATTCCCTTGAGCAAAAGGGATATAGATGCTATAATCCTGCTACACGTGAATTGAGGGTAAGTAGGGATGTTGTATTTGATGAGATGAGTAGCTGGTATGTTGCTGAAAAAGATGTTGTTGGGGCTGATGTAAGTGGAAATATGGTTGCACAGAATGCAAGTCAAAAATCACAGTCATTGAGTGGATTAGGAGAGTCCTCATCCACAGTGGCTCTATTGATAGACCATGGAGTGGCAGGCTGCATCATAATACCAGTCCTGAAAATGTTGTTGGTACATCACATAAAGGCAAAGAGAAAGTGGTTGAGCCCCTTGGTATGCCATATTTCTACAGGGCATTCTCTTGTTCATGGGGAGAGTCTAGTGGCTCGGAGATGAGCCTTGATGAGAGGAGCTTGGGATTCCAGCAAAATAAGGACAGTGAAGAAGGATATGGAAGCCATGAAAGCAAAGTTACGAAGATCTAAAAAACCATGTGCAGAGGTTGACTTATGATGGTTATGTGGCACATCACTATGCTTATATGGCAAAAGTTGTGCAGGTTGTAGAACCCACATGTTTTGATGAGGCTATTGGAAATGTGTGTTGGGAGAAAACTGTGGATGAGGAGATGGATACATTGTATGGAAATGAGACTTGGGATTCGGTGCCATTGCCTAAAGGCAATAAAATTATTGGCTATAAGTGGGTGTATAAGGTGAAACATAACAGTGATGGTAGCATAAGCAGGTACAAGGCTAGATTGGTAGCCAAAGGATATGGGCAAACACATGGGATTGATTATGAGGAGACATTTGCCCCGGTTACAAAGATGGCAACTGTGAGAGTTGTGATTGCGGTGGCTACAGCTAAAGGTTGGTTTTTACATCACATGGATGTAAAAAATGTGTTCTTGCATGGTGACTTGCAAGATGAGGTGTATCCTACTAGGTTTTGAGGATACATGTCACTCAGAGTATGTATGTAAGCTTTGTAAGGCTTTGTATGGACTGAAGCATGCTCCACGAGCATGGCATGACAAGATTGCTAAGTATCTTGTCACTATTGGTTTTTATATGGCAAATGCATATCACTCTTTGTATGTGTGCAAGAGTGATAAGGGTATTGTGATCATCACCATCTATGTAGATGATCTTATTGTTGGGGGTGACAACATGGATGAGATTGGGCATGTGAAAAGTCTTCTCAAAAGGAAGTTTGAGATGAAGAATTTGGGAGATCTACGGTACTTTTTTGGGAATTGAGGTCATTCGCACACCTGAGGGTATTTGGCTGTCCACAGAGACAATATGTATTGGACATGTTGTCCAAGTATGGGATGGCTAATTATAAGCCAATTTCAGTGCCATTAGATCAAAATGGAAAGCTTAGTGCGGATGCAGGTTATGAGTTGGAGGATCCCACTATGTACAGGAAGATTGTGGGGAGTTTGATCTATGTCACGATCAGCAGGCTAGATTTGAGCTACATTGTTGGCTTAGAGAGCCAGTTTATGTAGGTTCCGCGCAAACCACATCTTGACAGTGTACGATGCACACTTCGGTACTTGAGGGCCACTGTTGATTATGCATTGTTTTATGCAGCAAGTGTACCATTGGAGCTACATGGGTACACACATACAGATTGGGCAGGTAGCATCTCAAACAAGAGATCTACCAGTGGATTTATGTTTTAATTGGGAAGTGCTACTGTGACATGGAGCAGTAAGAAGCAGCCCACTGTTTCCTTGTCGAGTACAGAGGCAGAGTACAGAGGAGCTGTGGTGGCAGCGCATGAGGTAGCTTGGTTACGCAAGCTACTTGCTGATTTGGGGTTGTATGTGGAGAGAAAGGTTGTCATATATTATGACAATATTAGCAGTATACAGCTAGCCAAGAACCCAGTTTTCCATGCGTGGACGAAACACATTGAGGTACATTACCACTTCATCAAGGAGAGAGTCTTGGTAGGCGACATCAACTTGGCCTACGTCAGCACACAGGATCAGGTCGTTGACATCTTCACGAAGGCCTTGGGAGTTGAGAAGCTCCGTAGATTTCAAGATATGCTTGGAGTTCATGAGCTGGAGTTGAGCTTGAGTTGAGCTTGAGGAGGAGTGTTGATATGTCAAGCTCAACACATGAGCTGACACTCACGAGGCACCTACATGACCGTTCAACATTTACATCACTAGCGGGTTTGGTAGCTGGCACCAACATATCTTTGCCAGAGATTCTACAGCTGGACTACACCAACTAGTCCACACCTACCCACTCCTCTTAGCGTGTTCACATTGTTATGCATAAAGGGTCAAAGCTATACACGTAGTAGAGCCCACATGTTTTGTGAGGAGGCACTTGAACATAAGCATTGTGAAGATCCCATGGATGAAGAGATGGATGTGTCAAATGCTAATGAGACATGGGATTTGGTCCCTTTCCAAAGGAAAAGAAGGTAATTGGATGTAAGTGGGTCTGCAAAAAGTGAAGCATAATTTAGATGATCCTAAGTACAAGGCAAGATTAGTTACCAAGGGATATGCATTGACATATGGCATTCTATGAGGAGACATTCAAGCCTAATTGCTAGGATGGAAACAGTGAGAGCAGTCATTGCTATGGGCTTTAGCTAAGGGATGATCTTTGCATCATATGGATATAAAGAATGCATTTTTACATGGTGACTTACAAGAGGAAGTTTATATGGTGCATGGCCACGAGGATATAAGGATTATGCACACCAAGATTTTGTTTGCAAGTTTCACAAATCCTTGTATAGCTTAAAGTACCTAGAGCATGGTCAGACAAGATTGGGGGATTATCTTGTTAGTATTAGATTTCCAATATCCAATGTTGATTTCTCGCTTGATTTGAGAAACACTGATATCGCGATTGTGCTAATGGTCATCTATGTTAATAACTTGATTGTCACATAGGTGATAGTGATGATGGCATTCATGAGGTGAAAATGCTAAGAAGAAGTTTGAAATGAAAGATTTGAGTGCTAAGATACTTCTTGGGTATAGAGGTGATATATCATGTGATGAGGTTTAGCTTTTATAGAGGTAGTTTGTTTTGAATATGCTATCCAAGTATGGGATGACATGGTATAAGCTAATCTCAATGCCATTGGATCAAAACATGAGATAGAACATGAGGTTGTCTGCACATATAGGTGATCCCTTGGAGGACCCTACTATGTACAGGCTACTATGTACATGTGTATAGTGGATAGTTTGATTTACATGACTATCACCAAACCAAATTTGAGCTATTTGATTAGATTTATGCAAATGAAACTCCAAATAAGGGTGTTGGAAGCAAGGAAAAATTCTTAGAATACAAGTCACTATTCAATGATGTTGGGAGAAATTTAGGGTTGTGCAACTCATTAAATCGCCAAATACTTTTAATTATAGAGAAAAAGAGAGCCCTTAGATCATATATGAATGATTTTGATTTAAGAGATAAAAAAACTTGTGAATAGCATTCTTTGAACCTGTTTATAATCTTGTTTTATTACCATGTATGTACATAATTCTCTTCCTAGGAATTAAAATTTCATGATAAATTTCAAGTCATAAGAAAGAAGATACAAAAGATAGTACATGAACATTCGTCTCATAGAGAGCTTGCAAAAATTATTCAAAGATGGTCATTAAGTAGGACATAAAAGTGTCTCATGCCACTTTTATGTCTTGTTACGTAGGGGGCTAATTCTATGGCTTTGTCCCTATTAAGGTGAGCTCTTATTACATCCTTACATAGATCATCTAAGGACTGTTTTATAACTCTATGGGTCATAAAAGTTGTAATATGGGTTAGATGTTGGCTTTAAAAATCCATAAAAATAAGGTATTGATAGCACTAAGAGCGTATGTACATAAGTGGGTTTGCACATAATCGAGCATGGGGCTATGATATTATCATTTTGGTTCAATATTACAAATAAAGTAAGGTAAAAAATAGCACATAGTGCTTAAATATGTGGATGGATGCACATATATTGAGAATGGCACAATTAATGTATGAGATTTGGATCAAGGTGTTTCATTTAATCTAATTGTCATGTGCTCGGGGGTGGTCTAAAGTTGTCGTACCTATGGTGGGTTGTTGGTGACTTGATGTACTAGTTTGCACGTGGACATGAGTTTGTTGCTTAAAATGCACCTTGATTATGGATGGTTACACAAAGTTGTACAATTTATGAGTCTAATAGTCACATCACACTTGATACATTTCAATATCAAAAACCAATGTGAAGGCCATGTATTTATTGAAGAAAAATGGAAAGTTAAACTCTATTGCTCATCCAACATTCTCTTACATACATTAATTATTGACAAGGTCTTACATGACTTAATATTCGCACCATGTGTTTGTTGGTTTTTTTATTAGTATAAATTTGGGTATATCTAAAACTACCCATAATATGAAATGGCAACAACACATGGAATTTTCCTCTACTACACTACTAAAAGTAGAAAGAAAGCATATGTGTGTGTGCACGCACGCATGCATACACATGCATGTATGTATGTGTGTGTGTGTGTGTGTATGTGTCTGTGTGTGCATGCATGCACACACGTGCACACGAGAGAGAGAGAGAGAGAGAGAGAGAGAGAGAGAGAGAGAGAGAGAGAGAGAGAGAGAGAGAGAGAGAGAGAGAGAGAGAGAGAGAGAGAGAGGGGCATGATAATAGAAAACACATGTAGGCACATGCAACCAATTAGAAACATGTAATAAGTGTGAAGATCATTGACTACATGGACATGATTAAATCTAATGTGTCTAATTTTCATACATTGGTGTAAGAGCTCAAGAGTAATCTAATGTGTCTAATTTTCATACATTGGTGTAATCACATCAATGGTGAGGAGTATAGCTAAAAGTCTAGGAGGAATCACATCAATTTAAGCAAAAATAATCTAAATAACATTTAATGCTTCACATAATTAAACCATTGAGATTGGTAGTTTGGATGAAAATCCACATATCAACATAGATAAAAATCATTATTAAAGGAGGATTATAGTGTATAAAGTGTAGCGCACATAAAAAAACTAAATCAAGTCAAACCATTATTGCCTCTTTATTATTATTATTCACCACTATTTTTTTCCACATAGCTAGGGTTTTTTGCAAGAATACTTGTAAATTGGGTGATTATAAATCAAAATAAACTCCTAATTGAAATTTTAACTACTCTAGCAGTGCAACCTCTCATAGATGGATTGTGTTAATAAATAAAGAACTATAATTAGAACTAGAATAAGGACCAAAAAATTAAGAATGGTGTAAATACGACTGAGATAGATTTCTAAGGTTATTAAGAGGGAATTTTTTATTTAAAAAAATATAATTTTGAAGCTCCTTGCACAAACTTTAAAGGGAAACCACTAACTTACATCCATCCACCATAATAGATATGCTAAACGATGCATGTCACGAGTGGGAACTGCATGTTATACATTTATCTCGGTCACAAAGAAGAATACTTAACTGCAAAACTAGGAGTAAGAATAATGATTTTTAAAATTGTATAGTATTAAAATATATGATCAAGGAGGAAGCATTAATATAAGGATAGAAATAATGAATTTAAAAATTGTATAGCATTGAAAAATTTGGGTAGAAATATAAAGGAGGAGTTACTAGAATAAGCACCAGTACTAGTACTAGGATAGCACAAATAGGGAAAAAAAACTTAAAAATTAGTTTGACTTTGCTTGAAAACGTTTGATAGTAGTGAAGTAACATCAACTACATCCAAATTGTTGTACTAAACACTAAATTTAAACCAACAAAGTGTAACTCAAGCTGTGGTGTATATAAGTGTTTATCTTTGTGTGTATGCGTGTTAAAGGAAAATACATTAAGTGAAAAGACAAAGTACTTGAAGCAAGAGATATGGATAAAAACATTGAATTAGTGTTGTTGCAAACCAAAGTTACAACCTAATAAAAGCAAAAGATATGATATATAAAAGTGTTTGTCTTTGTGTGTATGTGTGTTTGTTGAAAGAAAATACACTAAGCAGAAATTGATCACAAGGTAAAGCACTTCGGCAAGAAGCTTTGATGATGATCTAGGTAGACTCTAAACAGAGGATGTCTTGCACAAACAAGGGTGCACTAATGTAATGAAGATAGATCTAATTGATCACAAGGTAAAGCACTTCGGCAAGAAGCTTTGATGATGATCTAGGTAGACTCTAAACAGAGGATGTCTTGCACAAACAAGGGTGCACTAATGTAATGAAGATAGATCTAAACTGAATCATCTTGATATGATGAAGCAAAACTAGTCTAAATATAGTATCCAGGGTTAGTTGCATTGTAGGTCGGCCAATGTCGCATGACTTGTCCTTCGAATAGACTATATCATCTGACTAGAACAACATGAGGCTATAACAAGGACCTCCTATAATAGAGTGATTTTTATTTCTTCTTTCTCGAAATTTTTTCCAGTATAAAAGATAAAATATTATGATGATGCTTTGTACCAAGGCCAAGAAGGTGGCAACTCTTTGTACCTAGGCCGAGAAGGTGGCATGTGATTTTCACGTCTTTCTTTTTAAATAAATCTTTTAATGCTCACACCCATACACCCATGCCCCAACATGATGTCCTGATCATATAGCACGTGAGTGTGGAATCTGGTATCTTTGCCCATGGGACTCTGAATCCTCCTTGCTTTGACTACACAATAATAAAGACAAATAAATCCCATCAATCTGTTAAAAGGACATGTTGGGTAAATGTTAAGTTCATGATTGATATACTAGAAATATCAATTATTTGTATATAGAGTGCAACAAGTTTGAGAATCTAAGTGTGAAGTTGAAGATTCAATATGGTAGATTATCGTGGTTATTTTTCTTTGTTAAAATTACATTCAATCTACTCTAGAAAATAACCATGCATTTATTGATATATGTTAACAAACTTCATATACCCATTTGATGGATATGAACAAGAGAATTTATATCTTAGTCCATGTACCTCACTATTCTTGTCTAGGGTCTTATAAACTACGTCTTCGTCAAAAACTTGAAAATTTTAGTCCATGTACCCTACTATTCTTGTCTAGACTGTTGTATTCTTCATGTTTGTAAAAAACTTAAAAAGTTTAGTTAATTGTTTTTCTTGAGAAAATGATATCATTTGAACAAAACTAATGAAATGTAAGAAAACACATTCTTAACTTTAAGATAGGAATAAGTGTAACTTAGAGTATGTAAGTGTCATCATTTTATGATGAAGAAGGTGGAGGGGTTTGAAAGAAGTTCTTTCATGTATGTGGCATCAGTAAACCTTTAACTTTGAAACTTAGGAAGGACTTTGTTTGTTTAATAGACAATGTTATAAGCATAAAAGAAATTTAAAGGATAATAACATCCACATGTAGCTAAGTATGCCATGTTTAGCATCATACAAGATATATACATTGTGTTCTTATTGTTAGTATAATTAAGACTACATAACATTGATGTTGTGAATTAACTAAGAGAATTTGGTACATGTTTTACTTAAAGAGCTAACGTTGAATCAATGCTATGGAAATTTTTAAATGAGTGTTAATATGATTGATGCTTAGATTAGCTTAAAACATTTGCACTAGCTAATAACAAATGTCGATCGGAGTAAAGAAAAGAAAAGGGAGATCTCAACTCCGTGATACACACACGTCGGGAGTGGGTAAACCACCCCTCTTGTTTTTTATGCATGTTGTCACTGTTAAACAAAAAAGGATGACCATTATGATTTCATGGTTCTCGAATTTAAAAAAATAATACACATGAACATTTGACTTCTTATGTGATAATTGATGGACCAATAAAGTCATTAATAGTCAAAGCCATATTAAAATGAAAGAAAGACCTAAGAGGCTAAAGCATTTGAAAAAAAAAAAGCACTAAATGGCATTGTTTGGCTAAATGTACTAAAAAAGCAACAAAGTATGCATCCATGGATGTTACCATGAATTAGTATGAAAACAAGCTTCCTTGATGTTTGCCACTTCAAACACAAACAATAAGAGATGCTTGGCCTTTTTAGAGTTTGACCAACCACATCATATCCTCTTTTGACAACTTTCCACAAAATCATTCTATTTTGCCACAAACTAAATAAGGTAAGAAGAGAATGATTAGAGATTGAAGAAACCAATCCCAGAGTGAATGGATATTATTGTTTAGACAAGTGACATGCATGTAGATGTACTTTCTAGATTTTGTGTGTGCCTTAAGTCCAAATAAATTCATCATTTAATGAAGCTCAATATATTCTCCATTTAAAGAAATTAATAAGCATTTCCTCCCCCCCCCCCAAAAAAAAACACACCATAACTAAAAGAATCACTTATATTTTCCTAAGGGAACTTATAAGTCGAGATAGTGTCTTAGAACGCTAAAGAGTTTTCATGTTGAACAAATTGTTATAGTCTTCAAGGTTTAAGCCAATAAACCCTTGAAAGTGTGTAATAATAAAAGATTTGAGCTTATTAATGCCTACGCATATATATACTCAAGCATCACACACACCCAGGGCTTTAAATGCCAAGAACTTTAAGGGATTTGAACGCGAGACGAAAAGTGTCAAGGCCAAGTTGAAAGGTAGACTTCTAATGCAAAAGACAAAGAGCTTAAGCATGCTAATGCACGCAAGTTTACATTCCTAACATTCACATTTTGTTTTTCTTATTCAGGTGAGTTTCTAGAGCTCATTCGTAGAACTCTTCTATAAGCATGTTTTTGAGTGGGAGTGGTTCTCAAAGTAGAATTCAGGGAAGTAAGCTTATACGTGATAGGATCTTTATAGTAGTATCCTAAAGATCTAGTTCTCTCAAGTCCTAACGTTGTAGCAACATATGTGAATGTGTAGGTTATATATGTGCAATTCTTAGATCAACATTTGTCCCTGGCTGTGAAACATGTAATAGAAAGATCATTAGTTCAAGCTAACGAAACACATCCACACAATCTTTCAATGATATAAAGAGCCTCACAATGAAATAGGCTTGGAAAAATCATCGATTTACAGGTATGTTTGAAATAGACATCTTTAGAATATGAAAGAAGAGCCATCATCAGAAGCGACTCAGATAAAGTGTCGACATAATAGAAAGACCAGTTGAACTTGTTGTAATCATGTCTGCTTGTCACCTGCTTGTTACATACATGCTTAAGCATGACTCTGGTGGAGGAGATGCCTCTCCTCTTTTTGAGCGAGTGCAATTCCACTAGTTACAAAGGTGTTAGATGGCAAGCAACCAACTAGAAGAAAGATGATGCAAAAAAATAATAATTTGTAAGGTGTTAGGATTAAATAGTTGATAGCATGCTTTAGAGAGAGGTGGTTAAATTTAAGATTTGTTTTATTTTGCAAAGGAGTTAAAAAGAGCTAGAGGGGTAAGGGGGGAATTAAACAAGGCAAGTTTCAAAATTTGAATGTTAGGTGGGCCAATCCATTACAAGGAAATGAGGAGGGAGAGGGAAGGCTACGAGTTTGGAGCGTATATATATACATACCTACACGAGCCCCTAAAAGAAAATATGAAGTTAGAAAAGGGAAAAAGTATTCAAAATAAGATAAGATGGATGATGGAGTTTAACATAGGAAGGGACAATCGTTGGATTGCATGGCATTGGACGGTGTGGATGGAGGATGAGGGAAGCTCTGAAAGGAAAATGTTGATAATTAGGAAGTAAAAAATATACTAGGAGCTAAAGGGACACCGTATATGGAGGGCCACCGTATACGTATATTAGGGTATTACGTAGAATACGTCTTCGTTGTCGTTGCAAACTTCTTATCCGACCTCTACTTTTTAGTCTCATTATTATCATTTCTTCTCTCGGTTAACAGAGAAGGGTGCACCATAGCGGCCCTCCCTTGCCCGTGTTATGACTTTTCGGCTCCCCCTTGTCCTTTTTGGTATATAGGTCCTTTCTTCGTCGAATTGGGCTCCTCTGAAATTGGTCTTCCGCATCTTTGAATTTCTTGCCCTTCCGGCCACTGGCGGAAATTCTCTGTAACCCTAATGCAAGCGAGGAGCTTTCCTAAAGTGTTGAATTTCTCATTTTGGCGGCGCTTTTTGCGGTTCTGGAATGGAGCTGTAGCGAGGATCGAGATTCGAGGGAAATTTTCCCCGGTGTGCTTAGAACTTCCCGGCGAGGCTTTTGGGCGATTTTCCGGCCAAGGGCTTTAAGCGATGGCGCAGCAGGAGGTTATTTATGGCCAGATTTCGCGGCAAATGCATTCCTCAGAAGCTCAAAAGAGGGAGATTTCCGCCACAGCCCGTGCAGAGGCCGCCGGAATATGTAGGGTTTGTCCCCTTTCATCAACAGCAGGGCCAACAGAGGCATCCTGAACCACGACAGGCTGAGCCATCCCTCTCTTTAAGCTTGGAACGGCCAGATGCGTACGGTAATGTAAGCTTACAGCAGTTCCAGCAGCAGCAGGGGGGTCCTCTTCGTCCAGCGCCTGCTCGCCCATTTGAATTACGGCCATCTAATGTCCACCCATTTGATGTACGGCCAGATGCTTTCCGCTCATTTGACCTTGAGCAGCACCCTTTCCAACACACAGAGCAACCAAATCACCCAAGCTATAATACCAACCATGGAAACATCCCAGTAGCCCATGAAACATATCATGGCATGGAGCCTGAACATGATGCTGCAGCCCATATGATACCCACCCACAATGGTGCTGGGTCTTCAGAGCAAGCTGATGATGGCATGCACCTTCAGATTGTTCCGGCATCTGAATTTCTACCACATGACCAGGGTGGTCACCAGCAGCACTATCCTCCCCCGTCAGCAAGTCATGATGCTGTGATCCAAGATCCGGAGCTCTTCATGACCACCCTGGACAACTTCCTTGCAGCCCTTGGAACGAGGCTAACGTGAGTGGTAATTGACAACTTTTCGCATTGCATCGCTGTTGGACATGAAAAAGATGCACGCCTTGTAGCTTTTCATTTTTAGCTTAAGCATGATGGAATTTTAATTTTGCATTATTTATACTAGCCAGTATTTTGTTTGGCATGTATGTAATAGATTTTTGACATCTCATCTTCACCCTGTTAGTTTATCTTTACATGCTTGCCTGTTCTAGCCTAGCCATTGCCATCCCTAGGCGTGCTCCTTATGGTGTTCAATGTATACATAAGATGCTTACATTTTCTAGCCTAGGATGGGTCAACCCTAAACCCTTTGATTGTGATTGTCTTTGTGTTTTCAAATCCAAGCGATGTTTGTTCATGAT